>NC_090444.1:1340927315-1341527315 GCF_031143425.1 Pleurodeles waltl | reverse complement strand
AGATCATCGCATGTCAGCAGAAAATATTCATCGTAAGGAATCATCACAACTAAGTAGAGAGCAAGGGGCACATGTAAGTACCATTTTTCCTGTCGCAAACTGCCCTATTCGCAGAATTGGACCGTTTGCGACAGGAAAAAAACCTTTTGGTATGTACAGAGCCTTTTTTGCGATTCGGTAATCTATTTACTGAATCACAAAATAGGTTTGCGAGTCGCAATTAGGAAGGGGCGTTCCCTTCTTAATTGCGAGTCGCAGTGCGATGTAGGATTGTTTTGTGACCGTGAATGCGGTCACAAAAGAATCACAGTTAGCACCAGTTTCAAACTGGTGCTAACCCATTCGCAAACGGGAAGGGGTCCCCATGGGATTTTCATTTTTAATTATGAAATGCATCTCGTTTTCCTTGAAGGAAAACGGGCCTCATTTTAAAAAAAAGAAACTGCTTTATTTAGTCCAGTATAAATTGGAATAAAATGGTTTGTCAGGGCTCCAGCTAATTTCAGAACAAGTTGCCCGAATAGTGTATTTTGTCTGCTGTGAGTTTTAAAAAAAGACGAGATCTAGTGCATGCAAGAGATCACAAAATTGAAATAGAAGCCGTTACCTAAGTGCCATGAATAGTTCCTGGACAATATTAACCTCGAAACCCTTGATTTGTTAAAAAAATCGGCTTTACAGCTTAGGAAAGAGGTAGATCAAGACCTCTGGAATAAATCACTTGCGTGCAAGTTTTTCATCATAGTGAGGCTTGTACTGGCAGGTCATAAGCATCCACTCGTACCAACTTGTGGTATGCCCTGAACCAGGAGGCTGTCCTCTTATGCATCCACAGACTCCCACCAATTGATCCATAAGTGTCAGTCAGCAACTAAAGCACGGACTAAGGGCCATATGTACAAACACATTTTCCCATAGACACAGAATGGGCAAAACTGCTTGCTACATCTGGCCCTTAGTGAGGGAATGAGGGCAGATCTTTAGAAGGAAGAGGTAGATATCAGCAAACAGTGCAAGAGTCGTTATAGAGAGAAGATTGTACGTACTTGCTTTTCCTTTACATCTTTCCATCAGACTGAAAGAAAAACTGAAAAGAAATGCTTCTTAAAGCTGACAGGTAACCGCATAAACTACAGCAGTCGATCCAAACGAAATATATTTTACCAAGCTGAGCATCAGTTTACTAACTGACTTCCATCAAATGCTCACAGAATGTGTGTGGTATATCTTACATGTATACCTTGTAAATAACTACCAGTGAGATGTGCTGGGCAAAAGTCTAAGATGCGTCATTGGCTCGCACTCACATAAATGTCCTTGAGAGGATGGAGATCGGCTTCCTTTTAGCATTCTGGGATACAGAAAGCCACTGAACAAACAACTGCATCACTTGACATACATTTCCTATGAGACGGGCCACTACAGGCAACATACTTCATTAATGGCAAATAGTTTGAATGCTTGTTATAGGGGCAAATTAAGGTTGCCTGCAAACTAAAGCAAACTAATTCAACCGACCATACAAACTATTCTAAATAGCAGCATTTTGGAGGAGGAAACATTGAGAACTAAAGTCACTCTCGGTGCTGATAGCTCAGAGGTAATACATATCATAGATAAAACAATTACTTTACATGTGACCACCATGCTGGAAATGCTTTTTGTCTGTGCTGCCATGTAATGCCCATTATCTCTACTCAAATGAAGGGTACCCCATGATAATAATTTAAAGCTCGGCGAGGGGAACATAACATACCAAATACTCATGATGGTTCCCTCTTAGCCTGCATAATTTGTACAAGGAATTAATACTAAATAGGCACTGACCTCCCTGATGACTGCACCTTAATATCGCCTTTACTCTGTACCATGTCTAGGAGGAACCCGCTTGCTACCTCCTATACCTTCCTCTCCCCCGTCCCTGATGTCACTAATCGTATACTGACTCCATCCCAGCAGCATTATGGGATCCATTATTCACTAGTGAATTGTTATAGCTGATGAAGAGATTGCCAGCCGAGACAGTTTAGAGTCTCAGTTACCTTTGATTTTTCCCCGTGCATGTTTGGCGGGACCATCTTTGGCACAGTGAGAAGGTATTGACTGCAAGTCCGCCCTTCACGATATTCTTGATCGGAGGATTACAACCCCTGGACTTTCTCTCTTCCCACTTATGGTACTAGTGCTATCATTAACAAGAGTGGAGATGTATGTATATGTATTGGATATATACCTGAATTGAGTCAAATATACTGTCATGCTGCCCTTTGTTAATTCTTTATCATAAATGCAAATAAAAATGTCTATTAAAAAAAAAAAGGCACTGACCCAATCATATTTTACAAAAAATATTTTGTATTTCCTTACAAATATAAAGCAAGCCAGTCGTGTCCAAACCACACCAAACTGACCTCAATGCTAGCCTGGAGGAAGAAAACATCTTCTTCCTAAGTTGGTCCAGCCTCTTGTATTCCCTATCCGGGGCAGCAGAAGGGAATGTGCCATGGGAAGCGGAGGCTTGGATCACCAAGCTAGGATCATTTGGAGCTGGGCGATGGTGGCGGCCAACTGTACTATTTACAAGAGCCTCTGTACTGGGTCTGGACCACGTTCCCAGCAGGACATCAGTAAGGGCTTCATTAAAGGGTAACATCGGTTCCGATGTGGTAACCCCCGGCTAAAGCACCTCAGTCAGGAGGTTAGTCCTGACCGGCACCGTAGGCAGATCTAGGCCCAAGACGTCAGCTGCCCTACACACAAACATAGCATCAGATGTCCCTCCTCCATAGCCACAGTAGGATGTGAGAGCATGCCAGTATCTGGAGAGGTGTATGGTCCACTGGACCATACACCTTGGACTTCTTCTTCTTCTTGTGCCTCTTCTCTAAGTGCCCTGAGGATCTCGAGTGAGATGAAGAGGACTTGGGGCTCCAGGAGCGGTCCCATGACTTCCTCCTCGACCAGGACCATGACCTCCGAGGAGTCACGGCAACTGACATTGACTGCCAGGCTGCCATGAGCTTCAGTGACTGCTCCCTCAAAGCTTCATGTCATGGTCCAGCAGTCGGAACACGACTCCGAGTCGTGGTCTCTCTCCAAACAGCAGAGACATACCTTATGGGGGTCTGTCACTGACATGGCGCGGTGGCATGCGCCGCACGGCCTGAACCCCATCTTCCTAGATGACATTCTCGCACAGACTTGAAAGAATCTTCGACAAAAGTTTGAAAGAGGCCTGTCATAAAAGGGTAGGATCTGCGCTAACCAGCACGGAGGAAAAAAACTGATGTACGCATGCCTGGGTGGTGCCTTTATAGGTGACTGATGTCACAAATGTCTCCAACGCCATGCGGATCCAAAAGACCCCACCCAACAGCGAGCGCAAGGGTATTGCTCTGCAGAAGTTCTGGATTCCAAGCTGACACCAGGAAATTCTAAGTAAAGGAATCTGCAGTTAGAGGCCTCTATCAGATAAGAAAATTACTGGGCTATTTTGGGGTTGTATGTATCTGATTTTGGATGTGTGGTGTGAATTTCAGAAATAAATGGGGTTTGTGATGATGAAGTAACTGATGACAAATACATAAAGGTAATAAGGATCTATATTTGTAAGGAAATACAAAACATTTATTGTAAATATGACTTGGTCAGTGTCTATTTAGGATTAATTCCATGTAAGAATTATACAGACTAAGCCAGAACCTAAATGCATATTTGGTATGCCAACTACCTTTGCCCTGAGGATCTTGGATGGACAAATTACTCACCTTCTGTAATGCCTTATTTGGTACAGACAATATCTAGTTGCAGATCCCTTAGCTCAGTATTTTCCCCAGGCATCACTCTGGATCAGGAGATTTTCTCCAGCAATAACCCTGCACAGCGTTAGGTGGTGTTGATCAGCTTTGCGTCTGTCATCGGCACCCTCTGCGCCACATATGATGTTGCAGGTCCTATATAGGTGCCACCCCGGCACGCTGAGCTCAGCTTCTTTTCATGACTTTCCACGCCAGGAGTGCAGAGCCATGAAGAACACAGACCACTAGTGCACCGAAACAAGGGCCCTGAAAGGGGAGTCCCTGTCCCTAGAAATCAGTTCGCAGAGCTGGGAGGATGAGTGGGTCAGTAAGAAATCTGCAACGAGATAATGTTTCTACCAGATAAGGCATAACCCAAGGCAGGTAACTTGTTCATCTGACAGAGACATCTAGTTGCAGTTTCTTTAACTTAGAATACATACCAAAGCAACACAATCCCCGGAGGTGGGTCCGCAAACCAAGATCATACCAGAAAGTCTTGCAGGACCGAATGGGCAAAGTGCCAGTCCCTAGGGACCTGACTCTCCAAGCAGTAAGGTTTGGTAAATGTGTGCAGAGATGCCCACGGTGCTGCCTGACAGATGTCCAGGACCGGAACTCCGCATGCTAGCGCAGTGGTTGCAACTTTAGCTCTGGTAGAATGAGCATGCAAGCCCTAAGGGGGTTGGTTTGTAGCCAGTGCATAGCATATCTTAATACAGAGTACAACCTATCTGGAGATGGTTCTTTTCTGCACCGCCCGACATTTCTTCACACCCACATAACCAACAAAGAGTTGATCATCCACTCAAAACTCTGGTACGATCAAAGTAGAATGCCAATGCTCTTTTTGGATTCAGGTGGTGCAATCTCTCATCTTCCTCAGAAGGATGTGGGAGTGCGTAAAAAGTAGGCAAGGTGATTGACTGTTCTATATGGAAGGACAAAACTCCTTTCGGAAGAAAAGAGACTTGTGTGCAAAGCACCATTTTGTCAGGATAGATGGAAAGGTAGGGTGCCTTAGATGACAATGCCTGCGGCTCACTCACCCTTCAGGAAGATGTAATGGCCACAAGGAAGGGTGTTTTCAAAGTGAGAAGCCTGACAGGACAATTGTGGAGAGGTTCGAAAGGAGGGCACCTCAGAAATGTCAGAACCAAATTCAAATTCCCATTGGGGCATAATGAACGGGGAAGAAGGACACATATAAGTATGGCTTTTAAGGAACCTATTTATAATAGGAGATTTAAACAAAGAAGGCTAGTCAGGGAGCCATAAGAAAACAGAAATTGCAGACAAATAACCTTTGAGAGTGCCCAAAGCAAAGCCTTGCTGGGCCAATGAAAGTATAAACAATAGAACCTCAGAGAGAGGAAGTCAACAGACTTATCTGTGCACCATGCCACAAATTTCTTTCAATGACAGGAGCATACTGTAGGAAAGTACCCGCTTTTTGCCTGCTGTCAGTGTGTTTTTGGCTGTTTAAACTGGAATCCTGCTAACCAGGACCACAGTGAGGGTGCTCTCTTCATCTAAATTTGGTTGTCCCTGACTTTGTGCACCCCACAATTGGCATACTGGTGACCCCATGTAAGTCCCTAGTATATAGTACCTAGGTACCCGGGGCATTGGGCACCAGGGTTTCCCCAAGGGCTGCAGCATATATTATGCCAAGCATGGGAGCTCATGCAAAATGTGTCTGCTGGCCTGCCATTGCAGCCTGCGTGAAAAGGTGGTGCAAGTACCTGGGTGTGAGCAGAGGTGCCCCCAGGAACTCCAGCTCCGTTTTTCTGGACTTCGTGAGAGCGGGGAAGTCATTTTACCCGTGTACTGCTCATAGGTCACTACCTATGTCCAGCTACACAATGGTAACGCCGAGCCTGGGCATGTTCGGTATCAAACATGTCAGAATCATACCATGATACTGATTCCAGTATTGGTTGTATGATGCCATACACTCTGGGGGCTCCTGAGACGACCCCCGGTTTTGCTCCTACCAGTTTGCAGGGTTTTTCCCGGCAGCCAGCACTGCTGCCATCCTCCAGACAGGATTCTGCCTTCCTGCTGCTTGAACAGCTCAAGCCCAGGAAGAAAGAACAAAGGATTTCCTTTGGGAGAGGGAGGCAACACCCTCTCCCTTTGGAAATAGGTGTTACATGGCTTGGGAGGGGTAGCCTCCCCAAGCCACTGGTATGCTTTGAAGGACACATTCGAAGCCCTCCTTGCATAAACTGGTTTGCACCAGTCCTGGGACCCCCGGTCCCTGCTCTGACACAAAACTGGACAATGGAAAGGGGAGTTACCACCCCCCTGTCCATCATCACCCCAGGGGAGGTGCCCAGAGCTCCTCCAGGTGGCCACTTGATTCTGCCATCTGGAATCCAAGGTAGGCAGAGGCCTTTGGGAACATCTGAAAGGCCAGATCAGACAGGTGACATCACAGTCCCCTCCTGATAGGTAGTTACCTTGCTAGGTGACCAATCCCCCTTTTATGGCTATTTAGGGTGTCCCTCTTGGGTGGGTCCTCAGATTCAATGTGCAAGATTGCAGCAGGACTCCTCTGCAATGTTTATTTTGACTTCTGGCTACTGAAACCGCAAGTAAACTTCACAGGAACCTACAATTGGCAGCTCCAGCCACGACTTCACTCTGCAACATGGTTTCTCCAGCTCCTTCCAGAAACTGCAACATTTTCCCGGCTGCCCATCCTCTGAGGGCGGCAAGTCTTCAGCCTGCACCAAGAATCAGTGAGGAATCTCCTTTGGAGTGAAGGAGTCACTCCCCTGCATCCGCAGGCACCAACTGCACTGACGACTGGCCACGTGGATCCTCTATCTTGCCATTCTGCATGGATCCTGCAACACAAGTGGTGGTCTGGAGTGGTCCCCTCTACCAGCTATCAACTTAAGAGGTGGTGAGTCTTTGCCTCTCCTTGCAGGACAGTAACCCTGTGCACAGCGACCCTTGCACCTACCAA
The DNA here is from genome assembly GCF_031143425.1 of Pleurodeles waltl. NCBI lineage: Eukaryota > Metazoa > Chordata > Amphibia > Caudata > Salamandridae > Pleurodeles > Pleurodeles waltl. The sequence continues at coordinate 1,341,520,541 of NC_090444.1, read as the reverse complement.
GGCTTGTTGGCTCTTCTTCCAAGGGATCTTCAGGCTCCATGTAGCTCTGGCCTCCAGCACTCTTCCCTGGTGCTCCAGCAACGTGGGACTCCTCTTCAGATGTGCTGAGTGGGCCTCACTGCAACTCCAGTGCCTGCTGCCTTTGAGTTGCCTGTGGAGGCTGCATCATTGACTTCTGTCTCTCCACACTGCTTAGGGTCGCCTTGGACTCCCCACCCTGGGTTGAGTCCCCTCGAACCTTCCAGGTCCCCAGCATCTCTGCAACTCTTGCCTTTGCCAAGGCTTGTTGGTGGGTTTTCCATACCACTGACGGACTGCAACGTTTCTTCTGACGTGGGACATCGACTGCCTCACTCCTGGAACTCTTCCCCTGCTCCTGTGCTGCATAGCTGACTCCTAGTCTTCACAGTCGACCTGGTCCTGCATCTCCAGAAGGGTGAGTAGTGGCTCCTGCCCAAACCGGACACTCCAACTGAAAATGAGCTTGGGTCCCTTAATTTGCAGGCCCTCTTCTGTCAGGAGACATCTTCTGTTTCTTTCAGTCATGCTTGGGTCTTGCACAGTCCTTTTACAAAGTTTACTTGAGGGTTTGGGAAAAAACATGTACTTATCTCTTCTCTCCTGGTCGCTTGGGGGCACTCTGGTACTTACCTTTTGGGGTTCCTCCAGCTCCCCTCTTCAGATTGCACTTACCTGGGTGGGGGGGTCTGCCTTTTGCATTCCTTTTACTTAGTATATGATTTGGTCTCCCCCTAAGGTCTCTATTGTTTACTGTTATTTCACTGTTTTTTATTGCTTTCTATCCCCATTCCTGATTACTAAGGTGTACAAAATAGTGTGTTTACTCACCTGCTAGTAGAGTAATGACTATACAATATTTTAGTATTTGTGTTACCATAATAAAGTACCTTTGTTTTCGTAACACTGTGTGGTTCTTTCACGTGTGTAAGTGCTGTGTGACTTTAGTGGTACTGCATAAGCTTTGCATGTCTCCTAGATAAGTCTTGGCTGCTCATCCATAGCTAACTCTAGAGAGCCCTGGCTTCCTAGACACTGTCTACACCTCACTAATAGGGGATACCTGGACCTGGTATAAGGTGACAACACCACAGGTGCTCACCACACACCAGGCCAGCTTTCTACACATAACATTTTCATGGAGGGACACCTGGCTGCCAAGATAAAGTAACAGACTTCTGGCGTAAGGTCAAAAGCTGTCAACTACCACCGCTCAATCTCCATGCAAGAAGGCGGAGATTGGACAGGTTCGGGTGGAGAACCCTCCCCTGCTGCTGCAACAGAAGATCCTCCCAAAAGGGGCAGTCTGATCGGAGGATCGATGGGATACCAGACTCTTCATGCCCAGTCCAGAGCCACAAGTATTACTTGGGCCAGGTCATTCTTGATCTACTTGAGGGCAAAAGTGGTAAGGGCGGAAAAGACTACAGGAGGTATAAACTCAACTTGAAAAGAAAAGCGTTGCCAAGCGAGTTCCACCTTGGAAACTCCAAAGCACAATACTGCTGACATTGCACGTGCTCTGTGGAGGTGAACAGATCTAACCAAGGCTCTCCCTACTCCTGAAAGTGACCTTTTGCCACCTCTGAATGGAGATGCCATTTGTGATCTACCAAGCATTGTCGACTGATTTTGTCTGCTCTGACATTCAGACAGCCCGCCAGATGTCCTGCTGTACCAGCCATGTTCAGAGGCCCAGAGCCGCATGACAACGGGTCAACCACCCCACCTAGCCCTGATTGTTGCAGAACCACATGGAGGTGGTGTTGTCCGTGAACACCTGCACTATCTTTCCTTTGACAGAGGGAAGATATGCTTTCACTGCTAACCTGATCGCCTGGAGTTCCAACAAGCTGATGTGGAGTCCGGAGTCTGCCCCAGACCGAATGACTCTGATCTCTGACTCTGACTCTGATCTCCATCTCCCTGGGTATGTCACCCCATTCCTGGAGTGACTCTTGTGTCACCACTGTCAGATCTGGTTGGGAAAAGGTAAGGGATGTGTGTCTGACCCAATCGTGGTTCGTTAGCCACCACTGCAGATGTCACGCAGTTTCCTCTGAGATCTGGACCATGTTGGAGAGATTCTCCTGATGCTGCGCCCACAGGAACTTCAGGTCCCATTGCAGAGCCCGCATATTCCATCTGGCATGTGTCACCAGCAGGATGAAGGAGGCCATGAGGCCCAGCAATCTCAGTCATTATCTAGGATAGAGGCTGAAATATCATATCATAGCCTGAATATCATGGACTCACTACTCGGGAGGTTAAGCCCGAAACTGCACTGAGTCCAGAACAGCTCTGATGAAAGGGAGCATCTGAGAGGGAGTCAGGTGTGACTTTGGCACATTTATAGCGCACTTCAGCGAAGGCAGGATGTTCACCATTGTCTGGAGGTGGGAGAGGACAGCCTAGGGCGAGCCTGCCTTCAAAAGCCAGTCACTGAGTTAGGGGAAGACTGAAACCCCTCATCTGAACTGCGATCCCCGCCATCACCTTGGTGAACACCCGAGGGGTGCTAGTAAGGACAAAGGGGAGCACAGTGAAGTGAAAGTGCTTGTGGCCTACCGGGAACTGAAAGCAACATCTGTGAGCAGGCAGGACGGGAATGTGGAAGTAAGCGTCCTGAAAATTCAAAGCTACCATTCAGTCTCCTTGGTCCAGGGCAGATAGAACCTGAGCCAGAGTGAGCATTTCAAACTTCTTCATTTTGAGGAACAAATTCAGGGAACAAAGGTCTAGGATGGGATGGAGGCCCTTGTCCTTCAGAAAGTAGCAGGAATTACAACCACAACCTACTTCAAGCACAGGCACCTTGTCTATGGATCCCTTGGCCAAGAGAGCCATAACATCCTCAATTAGAAGTGATCCTCCATCATCCGTTGGTAGGATTGTGGCATGGATGGTGGGGCAGTCTTAAACAGAGGGAGTACACCCTTCGGACTATGTGCAAAACCCACCTGTCTGACGTGATGGCCTGCCAGCAGAGCAGGTGATGGGGAATCCTTCCTCCGACTGGCTTCTGTTGGGGAATTGTCAGACTAGGAAGGCTTGGAGTCAGCTGCAGAGGGGATGAGTGGTAGACTTGCCGGACTGCTGGTTCCATGATCCACGAGGATGGTGGATCACACTTCCGTGGCCAAGCAGAGACTGAGCAGTATTCGAAGCACAGTGGCTGGAGGGGAACAGATGTGGTGGGACGCCCCTTCTGTAGCCACGGAAAGGGTGAAAAGCAGACTGAGGGGGGTGAGGGGCAGCCACGAGGCCCATGGTCATGGCCATAGCATGAGAATATTTGAAGTGCTCAAGAGCGAGTCTGCTTTTTCTCCGAAGAGACGGGTGTCATCAAAGGGTAGGTCCATGAAGTTAGATTGGATATCCCCCGAAAAGCTAGGCTTCCTCAGCCACCGTCAATTAAAATGCTCTGGCCAGAAAGTTAGCCGTGTCTAGTCCACATCTGAATGTGAACTTTGCTGCATCTTTCCCATCAACAACAACTTAAGAGAGTCCAGCTCGGGCTTCCTCCGGGACATGTGGCAGCACTTACGGAATCGTATCCCACAGTGTGTGGGAGTAACGGCCCAAAAGGAATGAAGTGTTCATGAACTGCAAAGCCATGCTGGAGGAAGAAAACATTTTCTTCCCAAGTTGGTCCAGCCTTTTGGATTCACTATCTGGCGGTGCCGAAGGGAACGTGCCCTGTGACGTAGAAGCATGGGTGACAAAGCTGCCAGGGGTGGGGTGTTGTGTCAGGAACAGTTGGAGCAGGTCGAAGGCAGCAGGTAATAACCCTGTTCATGGGAGGCCCTGAGCTGGGTTTGGACCAGGTTCCCAGCAGGACATTGGTAAGGGCTTTATTGGAGGGGTTCAGAGGACGGAGCCCCGAGCTGAAGAACCTCTGTCGGGAGGTTAGTCCTGACTGCCACCCAAGGCAGCTGGAGGCCCAGGACCTCGGCCGCTCTACACACCACCATGGAATAGGATGCTCCCTTCTCCGTAGCCACAGTAGGGGATAAAGCATGCCAGTGTCAGGGAAAGTATCCAGACCACTGGCCTCACTCAGGTCCGTATGCCAGTCCAAAGTCAGAGTCAGGTGACACCGGTATGGCTCAGTGTCTGAGTCAGCACTGAGGAAGGGTTTGACGCCACCCTGAGGCATGGGAGTCATCTGGAGCATTGTCATCGGAACAGACATCGGGGAAGGTCGTGGTTGTACGACGACACGGGTTAAGATCCAAGAACAGATCCATAGATACTCCCTGGAGCCGAAGCTCCCAGTGTGGAACAACAACGCTTCTTTTTCCCCGACTCATCAGCCATCAGATGGGGTGAAGTAGAACAACGCTTGTCCTTCTTCAACATCTTCTTGTTCCTTGACTTACCTGAGCGTCCTGAGGACTTGGAGTGGGGCGACGATGAAGGGGGCTCCATGGCGGCTCTCGTGAGCTTCCTCTCAACTGAGATAAAGAGCAATGCTGAGACAAGCGCGGGGCTGCAAGAAGCGTTAGGGACCATCCCCTCAAAGCTTTCAGATTCAGGGCCCGCACTCGGAGCACGACTTCGGATTGTGGTCGCGTTCCAGACACCACAGGCCTACGAGGGGTGGTTCCATAACAGACATCGCACAATGGCAGGATCGGCAGGGCTTGAATCCAGTCTTATGTGAAGACATTCTCGACACAAAAGGAGAGGCGACAAACCAAAAAGTTTGACAAAAGGTTGAAAAAGATCAGACAAAAAAAGACTGAGAGGTAGCTCTTCTTCACATCGGTACTAGGTTGGCACAGAAAGAAAAAAACTGACACCAACGTACCGAACTGGCACCTATATAGGACCGGCAATGTCACATCCGGTGTGGACGACACCGACTGATGCAGAGCTGACGAATGCCACCTAAAGGTATGCAGGGGTAGCGCTCGAGAAAAATTTCCAGATCCAGACTGATGCCTGGGGGAAATTCTAAGGTAAGGAATCTGCAACTAGATGTCTCTTTAAATTGTCCCACATTGCTGCCTGGCAGATGTCCAGGACAGGAACTCTGCATGCCAACCCAGTTGTCGCAGCCTTGGCTCTGGTGCAATGAGCATGCAAACCCTCAGGGGGTTGCTTCTTGGCCAATGCGTAGCAGATCTTAATGCAGAGCACAATCCATCAGGAGATCGCTCATTTCTACATGGCCTTTCACGTTTATGCTCCAACATACCCATGAAGAGTTGGTCATCCACCGGGAACTCTTTCATGGGGTCAAGGAAGAACGAGAATGCTCTTTTTGGGCCCAGACGGTGAAGTTGTTCCTCTTCGCTGGAGGGATGCGGTGGAGCATAAAAAGTAGGCAGTGTGATGATCTGGTGTACGTGAAAGGGTGTGATCACTTTCAGCAGAAAAGAAGCTCTTGTTCAAAGAACCAGCTTGTCTCAGACGACAAAACTGAAGCTCACCTACTCTCCGGTAAGATGATACCTCCACCAGGAATGCTGTCTTGATGGTAAGGAGCCTGAGAGGACAGTTGTGAAATGGCTCAAAAGGAGCGCACATCGGGAAAGCGAGGACTAGATTAAGGTCCACTGAGGCATGGTGAAGGCAAAGGTGGATAAATATGTTGCAAACTTTGTAAGAACCTAGTAACGGGATTTGAAGAGGGATGGCTGATCTGATAACTGCAAACATCTGAGATGGCAGAGCCCTGCTGGGTAAGAGAAAGAATAAAGAGAAGGACTTGCGAAAGAGGGTCCATCTGTTTTGTAAGAGGCTGGCTCAGTTTATGATGTACACCTATGATGTGGCACCATATACGGAGTCCAGGCAACCCTTATTATATTGTTTATGTGTCCAGATAACAAAAGCTATTTAGGGGTAGCTGTGGTGAGCAGCTAAAGCTTATCTAGGAGGAGTGTAAAGCACTTGCAATACCACAACAGTCAGTAACTGCACAAACGAAAGAACCACACCAAATATTGCAAAAATAGGGTTTCTTTATTACAACACTATAGACTATACTAACATTGGTATATCTCCACTGGGAGATATCTACACACAAAATATACAGTTAGAAACAATCAGAAATAGCATAGGAATACATAGGGCTCCATGGGGGGTGCAGGGGGAACCATATACTAAGAAAGTGGTATAAGAATGGAGCTTCCCAACCAAGGTAAGTGTGTTAGAATCCCAGGGGCTGGGGGAATCAGAAAATACCAGAGGTCAGTAACTGTAATTCCACAGGCGCCCAGGTGCAGAATAGTTATTGAGTCGGGTGTTCAATAGGCTAACACAGGACCGTCATAGTTGGAGTTTTATGGATTCAGGACCCTTCCCAGTGGACCCCAAGGAAACCAGTTGCCACAAGGAAGGTTGGAGAGCGCCCCACCCGTGGATACCCAGAAGACTGGAGTACCTACACCAGGAAGCCCAGGTGCACAGAGGTGAAGTGGTGCTAGAAACCCTTGTTGGAGTCAGTGGAAGCCCCAATTGTCTAGCTGCTGTCACGACCTGTGGACCAGGTCGGTGGAACCAGAAGGTGGATTCTGGATGTGAAGAACCTTAAAAGGAAGGGGACAGTGTCCAGATCAGATCACTCAAGGATGCCCAGGCAGTGCAGGTAGGCAATGCCCACACTCTTGGAGGTGACGTTCCTGCAGGAAGGTGAAGGAGAAGTTGAGCTGCGGAGTCGAGTGGGATGCAGGAGATCCTTGGAGTTGTCCATGAGCTGTCTGATGTCAGTTGCCGAATTGCAGAAGGGTCAGTGGCCTGCAGGGCCACCAACAAGCCTTAGCAAATGCAAATAGTAGTTGCAAGGTAAGTTGTAGGTTTTTGAGGACCAGCAGGGTCCTAGTGACTCGACCTTTGGAAGAGGGTCAGGGCAGGCCTTCAGCAGGAGGGAAAGCCAGCCGGAGTCAATGGAGCGCCTACAAGTGACCCACTGGCAGCAGGCACAGGGAGTAGCAGGGAGTCCTCAGCAGCACAACAAAACAGAGTCCCACGTCACAGGAGCTGCAGAGTGGAAGCTGATCTTACAGCCACAGAGTGCTGGAGGTTGGGGCTTCTTGGTGCCTGAAAATTTCCTTGGAGGAACAGCAAACAAGCCTTGGCAAGAGAAACAGTCGCAGTGCACAGGCATGCTGTTCAAGTGGCTGCAGCAGGAGCCCACAGTCTCCCATGTGTATCAGAAGACAAGAGCGACCCAAAGAGGGTCACAGAACCACCACCTTTGTTGCAGAACCTTTCGTTGTCTGTGGGATGGCAGGATCCACCAGCCACTTATCCTTGTCTTGAGGTGCCTGCGGATCCAGGGGAGTGACTCCTTCACTCCAAGGAGGATGCCTGCTTGTTTCTTGGATGCAGACAGAGTCCTTATGACCCTGGAGGATGCACAGCCACAGATGTTGCAGAAATCTTGCAGGATCTGGAGTAACAATATTGCAGTGGGACCCCTCTTGTTGAGTTCCAAAGCAGACCAGCAGCGGTTCTGGAGGCCAGGAGCAGAGAAGTCTTGCAGAGAGTTCCTGGTGTAGAGTCTTGCTCGATGAATCTGAGGACCCAGCCATGGGGGAGCGCTTAGGTAACCCTAAAAGAGGGTTGGTCACTCTCTAGGGTGACCCACCTATCAGAGGGGGTCAGGGACATCATCTATCGGGTCTCACCAATCCGATGCTCCCAAGGGCCTCTGCCTACCTTGTTTCCAAGATGACGGAATCGATCGGCCACCTGGCAGAGCTCTGTGCACCTCGGTATGGGAGGGGCTGGATATGAGAGTGGTCACTCCCCTGTCCTTTGTGTAGTTTCACGCTAGAGAGGGAACTGGGGGTTCCTGAACTGGTGCAAACTGGATTATGCAAGGAGGGCACCAAATGTGCTCTTCAAAGCAGTCTGATGGTGCTCAGAGGCCACCCCGCCCCAGCCCATAGACATCTAATACAAAGGAGGAGGAGGTCACACCTCTCCCTTGCAGAAAAACCTTTGTTCTGCCTTCTGCTGCTTGAGTCAGGCGCATCAGCAGGAGGGCAGAACAGTGTCTGGGATCAGCAGCAGCATGGGTTGGTGGCCAGACCCCATAAGACTACACAAGCAGAACTGGGTGATCCTCTATGGAACCAGAGAACAAGGGATAATGCAACTTGCACTGGAATTGGTGTAGTTGCATGATTCCAACATGCCTAGGTTTGGAGAAGCCATTATATAGTTGGACCACTTGCTCAGGGTCCACTACATACCTTACGATGGCTTCCCTGCATTTACAAAGCCAAGGGGATGGAGTGTGGGGTTTGTAGGGGTACCCTGCACATGCAAGGTTACCCTCACACTTAGGGACATGCCCCCTGCCTTTTAGCTGAAGGGTCTATTAGAGGGGTGACTTATAACAGGAGTTACCAGGATATAAGGCAAGCCTTATATCTTAAGTGAAAGGTGCATGAACCATTTCATGCAGGCTGCAATAGCAGGCCTGCAGACATAGTTTGTATGGGTTCCCATGGGTGGCACAATACCTGCTGCAGCCCATGGGAAGCCCTGGTGCCCCAATGCCCTGGGTACCTAAGTACCATATACTATGGACTAACATCGGCGCACCTGCATGCCAACTATGGTGTAAAAACTTTACCAGAAACCAAATTTAGAGGAGAGAGCACAGACACTGGGGTCCTGGTTAGCAGCATCTCAGAGTACTGCAGCCAAAACACGCTGACACCTGGCAAAAAGTGGGGGCACCCATGTCAGAAAGATGCTACTTTCCCACATGTTTCTCTGCACATCATGCCACAAACATGCTCCAAAGGCAGGCGTATGCTATTTTGGTAGGGGATGCCTGTCTGCCAAATATAACACTGCAGACTCCGGGTGGAAAGTCAAAAGCTGTCAACTGTTGCCTCTCAATCTCCAGTCATGAAAATGGAGCAGTGACAGATTCAGGTGGAGAACCCTCCCCTGCTGCTGCAACATAGGATCCTCCCAAAGGGGCAGCCTGGTCAGAGGTTCGATGGCCATGCTCAACAGATTGGGATACCAAACTCCTTTGGAAGGAAGCATCTGTGATGGAGCCAGATGTGGCTTCAGCATGTTGATAATGAATCCCAGAGAGTGCAGGAGGTCTGCCGTAGTCTGCAGGTGGGAGACAACAACCTGTGGCGGACCCACCTTTAACAGCCAGTCGTGGAGATAGGAGAAGACTGGCACTCCTGATCTCCGTAGATGAGCTGTAACCACCATTGTCACCTTGATAAACATCCTAGGGGTACTGGTAAGGCCAAAAGGGAGCACAGCAAACTGAAAATGCTTGTGGCCCACAGGTAATGCCTGCAGGACAGGAATGTGGAAGTATGCATCCAGCAAGTCCAACAGTACCATCCAGTCTCCTGGGTCCAGGGCAGACAGGACCTGAGCGAGTGTGATCATTTTGAATTTTTCCTTTTTGAGGATAATTTGAGAGGGCGCAGGTCTAGGATAGGATGAAGGCCTCTGTTATTGTCTCTATCAGATAGGGAAATTAGCAAATGAAGGCCCTTCCTAAATGAGACAGGCCTTTCAAAACGGAGATGCTATAGTGGTGGAAGAACTGCCAGTAAAGGTTTAATGGCAAAGGCAGGAGATGCCACCAAATATAAGACATACTGACAACTCAAAAACGTATTCATTCACCAAATCAAAAAACTAATTTAGGCATAAAAATACACACTAAGGGCCTGATTCTAACTTTGGAGGACGGTGTTAAACCGTCCCAAAAGTGGCGGATATACCACCTACCGTATTACGAGTCCATTATATCCTATGGAACTCGTAATACGGTAGGTGGTATATCCGCCACTTTTGGGACGGTTTAACACCGTCCTCCAAAGTTAGAATCAGGCCCTAAGTCCACTACATTCTTCTATACCCAGCAAAGTTGTGAATTATAGTGGGTGGGACATCACACTTTTTCACTTCACCTCCCAAAGCATGGTCTTGGACTGTAAATGCTCGAATAGGTGAAAAAAGAATCCAGTGGGAAACTACATCAAAGATGCAACACCCCATCCTTTCCCCCCACCAGAAAGGTAAAAGAAAGACGGGCGAACCTGAGAGTAGACAAAGTAGAGAACAAGCCACAAAAGAAAGAGCGTAGCTGGTAGAAGATGTCACAAAATATAAAGATTTAATTGACCTGGCATGGGACTCTGATCCTGGCATGACAGGTGAAGTTCTAGACTTAGAAAAGGCATCCACATCTGAGTTAATGGTGTATGGTCCATTGGTAACCCCTATGATTGGAGAGCAAATTGCATGAAAACAGGCACTGTGTATGCAGTACCAACTGTAAGAATGCCTACTATTGATCTTGCCTTTTCCCCATGGGATCACAGATTGAAATATGCTGCATGGTTAATGCATGGAGGGGAAATAAAGGTGACAGAAATGGTAGGCTTAGATTAATTTGTGCTGGAAGGATTTTAGTTTTTTTGCTTTTGTCGCCATAAGTGTGCCGGGTATGCCCAGACGCGGGTCCCGAGCTCACTATGCCACTGGATTCAAGCTAGCCTGGCTGATAAAGGGAGACACCCTGAAACCGGTCCCAGGATGTTTGTTTCCGATCCAGGGAGGACCTGGCCTGGCAGTTCAGGCTGGACTATTCCCATGGGGAACAGGGTCAAAACTGATTTGCATACGGCTGTATCTAAACTGGGGCGGCATGATGAGCAAAAGAATTGATGGATTAAAACCAGATCTGTGACTGGGAGTGAATGTTTGATTGGTTCCGCATTCCGTCCAACATTTGTGTTTTTTTGCTTTTTTATTTTTTAAGGATATTAGTGGCAGTAATTAACGTAATGCAATATCCTCCTGAATTACATACACACACAATTTCCAGCTGGAAAAGAGAGTTCTGTTAATAAGTTAAGAGGATGTACTGGCGAGTACAAGCCTCAGCCTAGGAGGTAAGAAACAAATCAGCTAGAGTATATTTCAGAGTTAACAACAGAACAGCTCATATAAAAAACAGTATAGCAGGCAAACTGAAGTACACACAACCTACATACACATAGTTTGTTTGATTAGCTGAGATGACGCGTGGGAACATGAGTGGACAAGCCCCAGACACCAACACACACACACAAAACCCTACAGTTATATTACCTGAAGTCTGAGGGGGCTGAGGACCCTGTCTAAGCATCAGTGGGTGCAGGGCTCGAAAAATCATAAAAATGTTACTAGACCTGTGGGTCGAGTAGCTTGAAAAATCTACTCAACTTAACTGTAATGTACTTGACCCAGAAATGGTTCTCAAATTGTGTGATCCTAGGCAAATATTGTATTTTACAGTCACCTTTTTCTTCGTTCTCACACGAGTGCACCTTCAAATATGTGAGTTCAGCATTTCTGCTGTAAAAAATCCTCTTTGTTTGATGAAATACACTAAACGTTTGCTCCATGTATAATAAATCTAGACCACATATATGGTACACATGATCCATGCATAACTTGCCTCTTAGATTACTAATAGCTTTGCCATCAGGGCAGAAGTGTTTCTCAGTTTATGTTTAAACACTCACTTTTAATAAATATATTACTAAAGCATGATGTGGTAGCACACTGTCATTTACAGACAGTAAATTTCCAAGAAATATCCAAAACCTTCCCACTAACTTGCAGCTTTACTGATAAAACAATATAGGTGGTCATTCCGACCCTGGCGGTTTCAAACCGCCAGGGCCGGGGACCACGGAAGCACCGCCAACAGGCTGGCGGTGCTTCCAGGGCCATTCTGACCGCGGCGGTAAAGCCGCGGTCAGAAAAGGGGAACCGGCGGTTTCCCGCCGGTTTTCCCCTGGCCCAGGGAATCCTCCATGGCGGCGCTGCTTGCAGCGCCGCCATGGGGATTCCGACCCCCTTCCCGGCAGCCTGTTCCTGCCGGTTTTTACCGCCAGGAACAGGATGGCGGGAAAGGGTGTCATGGGGCCCCTGGGGGCCCCTGCACTGCCCATGCCACAGGCATGGGCAGTGCAGGGGCCCCCTAACAGGGCCCCACAAAGATTTTCACTGTCTGCTTAGCAGACAGTGAAAATCGCGACGGGTGCCACTGCACCCGTCGCACCCCTGCAACTCCGCCGGCTCCATTCGGAGCCAGCTTCATTGTTGCAGGGGCTTTCCCGCTGGGCCGGCGGGCGCTCTTTTGGAGGGTGCCCGCCGGCCCAGCGGGAAAGTTGGAATGGCCGCCGCGGTCTTTTGACAGCGGAGCGGTCATTCGGCGGTTACCGCTTGGCGGGCGCCGCCCGCCAAGGTCCAAATGAGGGCCATAGTGTATTAACAATAATCTGTGAAAATTGGGTTTCAGAAAACATGTATCATTTGCACACAACCAAGTAAAGTGTTCTGACTTTTTTCATTCTAATAAAATATTTTTTTCATCACACAGAATTAGAAAAAATGGTCTTTCACAGCTACTGAAATATTTTTTTAATAAATGTTTGTAAAGTTGATTTTGTTATATAAATATTGTGTGTTAGGAAAAAGCTGATACCAAAAGCCTTTCATTTCACATAGGTCAGACAGTTCACCTTACAAAATCCTGGAACGCTGCAGTCACAAGGAAAAGTATTTGTATTACAAAAAAACAAACTGACTTTTGACCTCTGTCTCGGAACACAGAGCAAATGTGACAAGAATAAGATTTAAAGGCATCTTGTAGGAAGATGGCTCTGTATATACTATATCAAAATGATATAGGCCCTCATTACAACCCTGGCAGTCTGTGTTAAAGCAGCGGTAATACCGCCAACAGGCCGGTGGTAACAAAAATGGAATCATGACCACAGCGGAAACCGCCAACACATACAGCCACTTTAAAACTGTGACCACCTCTGACGGCGGTAGCAACAAACACCGCGGCGGTAACCGCCAACAGCCAGGCGAAAGACAATGAACCACCCACCCCATTACAATCGGCCCATCCGCCAGATTTTCCGGGGCAGGACCAACACCATCAACAGCACGGCGGAAACAGTACTTTGAAGGGAAACCACTCACCTCTTGACACTCATGGAAGAACCAGGACGCCATGGAGCCCGAACTACAGGTGCTACCTATGCCGGTGACGACGACCACAGTGAGTACTGCACCTAGTACACAGGGGAGGGTGGGAGGAAAAAAAGAGTGACACACACACGCAACACACAATACCCCCACAATACCCCCACCGTCACCCCCAACACCATACATAGTAACACATGCAACAACATTACATTAACAGCCCGTAACCCTCTGGAATATTGCAAGGACAAAAGGAATGGAGTCAAATGAGTGTAATATTAGAAATTTAGAAAAAAACGTTCATAAATAAATAAAGAGTATGTACAATATATACAAAATATACAAAATGAGGGACAATGTCCACACAAAAACAGTCCGTGGCCCACTGAGCTATAACACAAAGGCCAAGCCCACACTTGACTCCTGCTTCAAAATGGAGAGAACATTGTAGGGGCATCAGGTCGAAAACACACAGGCACCTCATGGGGACGGGGGCACCTCAGCCGGAAGATGGTACTATGCCACTGCTCCTGGAGGGGGCTCCATTCCCACTGCTTGGTCCTGGGGAGTGCAAAGCCAGAGTCTCTCAAGTGGGTGGTTTGCCCACTGCTTGGTCCAGGGGAGTGCAAAGCCACAGTCTCTCAAGTTTCTCAAGTAGGTGGTTTGCCCATTGCTTGGTCCTGGGGAGTGCAAAGCCACAGTCCCTCAAGTGGGTGACATGTTCCACTGGTTCTGGAGGGGGCTTGGTGCCCAGTGTGCTTCATCCTGCCAAGGATAGGGTGAGTGGATGCCTTTCTCCACTGGTTCAGGAGGGGGCTTGGTGCCCAGTGATGCAGCAAATGGGGGCATGCCAGGTCACAGTCCCTCACCTGGGTGTCAGAGCCACGAGATTTGCAGTGTCCAGGATGCATGATAGTCCATGGAGGGAGGGCTACTGTCTATTCTCTGGCGGCTACGGCTGCACAGAGTTGGTAGTGCTGGTGCTGGTAGTGGTGCTGCAAGTGGTGGTGGGGGGGCTCCAGCCCTTCTCCTACAGCCTCAGACGGCTGCCCACTGGGGCTGCTGCTGCTGACAGTAGTGGTGCTTGCGGCGGTGCTTGCGGCGGTGCTGCCCGCGGTGCAGGTGCTGGTGCTGCCAGTGGTGGTGAGATGCTTCAGCCCTTCTCCTACAGCCTCGGACAGCAGCTCTCTGGGGCTGCTGCTGACAGAAGTGGTGCTTGCGACGGTGCAGGTTGCAGTGCTGGAGGTTGTGCTGGTAGCAACCAGGCCTTCACCTGCAGGCTCGTACGGCTGACGTGGCTTGGCTGGTGTTTTGTGCCCCTTCCTGCCCTTGGCAGATGGTGGTGTCACCTTGGGTCTGGCAGCTGGAGTCATTGAGTTGGCCCTGCTGGGTGGTTATGGCTCCTTCCCCTTACTGGATGCTGTCCCCTTCTTCACCTCGCCAGGTAGCGGAATGTTCTTGCCCTTGGCAGGGGTTGGTGGCACACTGGCTGGGATGACGGGTGCCCCCTTTGAGCCTCTGACAGCTGCTGACACCACAGCAGACATGGATTTGGTGGCTGAAGTGCTGGGCTGGGTTTTGGCCACCACGGCCCGAGGTGAATGACGGGGGTGGGAGGGAAGAGGTCAATGTTTGCTAGGAAGAGCTTCTTGGGGACATTGGGGTGGAAAGAGGGTGAAGGTTTGGGAGTGGAGGAAGAGGGAGTGGTTGTAGAAGGTGTCAGTCTGCTGTGTTTGGGTGCAGGTGCATGAGCTGGATGCTGTTGGGAGTGGATGGCTGTTGGGTGGGTGTGTGCTTGCGTTTGTGTACTATGGGAGGAGGGCTCACAGACACAGTGGGAGAGGACACAGGGGACGTGTGCATGGATGTGGGGGTGGTGACTACCAGTGAGGGGTGTGTAGTGATGGGAGTACTGGTGATGAAGGTAGTGGATGAGGATGTAGTGCATGCAGGTGTGAGTGGAGATGCAACTGGGAGGGAGGTGGACGAGGAGGAGGAGGGGGACACAGTGGAGGTAATGGATGTTGGTGTGTCTGCATGGGGATGGTGCTTGTGTGAGTGCCTGTGAGATGAAGTGGGGTGCTTGTGTTTGCCTGAGCCACTTCTGTGTGTTGATTTGGGTGAATGCTGGCCTGCAGGTGTGCTTGGGACAGGCTGGGGTTGAGGAGTTTGGGACTGGGTAGAAGAAGTTGGAGGGGGGAGGCTGGATATAGGGACAATGGCTGCCATCAGTGCGCAGGTTAAAGCCTGAAATGCTCTCTTTTTGGGCCAGCACGTCAGAGTGTATGCCCTCCAGGTATGCATTTGTTTGTTGCAAATGCCTCTCAACACCCTGGATGGCATTCAGTATGGTTGACTGCCCAACAGTGAGGGATCTCAGGAGGTCAATAGCCTCCTCACTGAGGGAATCAGGGCTGACTGGGGCAGGGCCTGAGGTGCCTGGGGCGAAGGAGATGCCCACCCTCCTGGGTGAGCGGGCACGGGAAACATGCTGAGAGGCTGCTGAGAGGGCGGTGCTGGTAGGGGGGTGGCAGCTGTAGCTGTTGTTGGGGTGGGCACATAGGTGTCTGCCTCCGCCTGGGAGCTTCCATCAGAGGAGGAGTCGCTGTCTGTAGTGTCCCTCCTGTCTCCGTCGTGGTGCTCCCCTCGCCCTCAGTCCCACTGGTGCCCTCACCCCCGGTGGATTCAGCCTCCAGGTCCATGTGGGATGCAGCTCCCTCCGTCGTCGGTGCCTCTGCTCCTCCGCCAGATGATGCTAATGCACACAAGGACAGGGTGACAAAACAAAAAGGGGGGGGGGGGCAGACAGAGGATACACTTGGTCAATGTCAGCAACAACACTACCATTGGCGTACACAAAACACAGGGAGCAGCCCTATGCACAAGGCCATGCACTACCAGTTACAAAGATAGTCACCAGCCCATGGGTACCTAGCATAACGCCATCAGCTGCACACCTTAAACAAACAGGGCCCCAACCAGTAGGAGATGCCCACTAACACCATCGGGGTTGGAGTGCTTCAGAGCCTGCCCAAAAAGGGACCTACCCTGCCATGTTTGCCCTGGCCTAGGGGCACCCAAAGTCCACATCCCCACCCAGGTAAAAATTAACGCGCACAAAGTAATGATTCTGAATTTATACTCACCCCCTTGTGGCTGCTGTGATGCCCTCAAGCGGCCCATCCAACTAGGATAGGCCACCGATAGGATGCAGAACATCAGGGGGGTCAGTGTATGACAGGCACCCCTTCCTCGTTGGGAGAGCAGCCCCAGCTGGGCCTCTGCCGCTTTCCTTGCCCAGCGGCGCAGGTCCTCCCATCATTAGCGGCAGTGGGTGCTCTGCCTCTCAAAGACCCCCAGGGTCCGCACCTCCTTGGCGATGGCATGCCAAATACCCTTTTTTTGATGGGCGCTGACCTGCAGGAAAAAGACAGCAGAAAAGGGATTAGTCATACCGTCCGGACTGTCATACTCATGGCCCACCATATCCCTCCCATCCCCTTACGCACATACATTGACCACCATACATGCAGCACTCTGCCCAGGACACCTCAGCCCCCGTACATGTGACTTACACACAGCACTTCTACATTCATGGCCTACTCATCATGCTCACAGTGTACTCACCTGTTTGTCTGGAGGACCACAGAGTAAAGTATAATGGGGTAGGACCCCATCCACCATTCTCTCCAACTCCTCAAAACTGAACTGAACATTGTTGCTTCAAGACACAGGTCACAGTAGCACTTTCAGTGTAGGTCCTCTCCTGTTGAAGGTCAGTTAGCAAGTGATTGAACAGATAGAAAATGGCGGTCACGTCCGCGGCGGTGCGTACCGTCACCGCCGGCAAACATCACCATTGGCTCCTGGAACCCATGGGGCCTAATGTTAACCAATGCGAAGTTGCGCGGTGGTCGCCGACCTCAACGGCGCACAACGTCAGCGGAATCCCCTCATTTCCACTTGTCCCTCCTCACAGGTCAGGCAGCCCCCATTTCAGGGGGGCACAGGCCATGGCCACTAACTGCGTCACAGCAGACATTGGCACATCAACTGACTCTCGGATTCACATACTGGTTCTGTAAATGAAGATATGCATCATTATTACAATAGATGTGAGAATATGACACTCTGCTCACCGTTTTCCTCCCTAGATTTCAACCGCTGAGGATGGACCTGGCGACAATGGAGCACAGACACATTATCCTAAGCTAAAGACTTGATCGGGCCACAATCCAAGAACTGTGTGCCCAATTGGAGCCAGACCTGATTTCAGCTATCCGCCACCCCACAGGTATCCCCCCTCTAATGCAGGTCCTGTCAGTGCTCCATTTCCTGGCAAGTGGTTGCTGCCAAACAACAGTGGCCATGGCATCAGAGATGTCTCAGCCAATGTTCCCCAACGTGTTGACCAGAGTGTTGTCTGCCCTGCTGAAACACATGCACACCTACATCATATTCCCCCAGGTGGAGGATTTGGCCACAGTGAAGGCTGACTTTTATGCCCTGGGACATATCCCCAACATCATTGGTGCCATTGATGGTAGCCATGTAGCATTTGTCCCCCCGCCCCCTACCCCTCCACCCCCCCTAACCCCGGAGAAATGAACAAGTGTTCAGGAATAGAAAAAGCAATCACTCTCTGAATGTGCAGATGGTGTGTTTGGTGGACCAGTACATCTCCCATGGGAACGCCAAGTACCTGGCTCTCTGCATGACGCCTTTATCTTGAGGAATAGCAACATCCCATATGTGATGGCTCAATTCCAGAGGCACCGGGTGTGGCTAATAGGTGAGCCCAAGGTCCCCAACCAGTATATGTTGGTGTATGGGGTTGTCCCTAAGGATGAGTGTGTGGCTAACAGGAATCCCTCGATATTTGCAGGTGACTCTGGTTGCCTCATCCTCTCATGGCTACTGACCCCAGTGAGGAATGCCAGGCAAGGGCAGAGGAATGTTACAATGAGGCACATGAGCGAACAAGGCGGATAATTGGAAGAACCTTCGGCCTCCTGAAGGCCAGGTTCAGGTGCCTCCATCTGACTGGTGGATCCCTGTACTACCCACCCAAGAATGTGTGCCAGATCATTGTTGCATGTTGCACAACTTGGCTTTGAGACGTCAGGTGCCTTTTCTGCAGGAGGATGAGCCTACAGATGGTTTTGTGGTAGCGGTGGAGCCTGTGGACAGTGAGAAAGAGGAGGCAGAGGATGAAGATGTGGACAACAGACGTTCTCTCATACAGCAGTACATCCAGAGACACACAGTTAAGACACTGTAACTTCACTTTACATTGCAGTTTTATGTTGGACATTGGACATGGCTGCATGATTTCCCTATGTCTATGGCCACTTACTGTACCCTTTGGAATCTCTATTTTCAGATCGCTGTGCCCCACTCTGGCTCCTGGTGTGTTTACTGCTGCCCATTACAGGTCATACCAATGTATATATAACTGTACATATGAACTGCAATGTCTACGGATTGTTGAACTAATACATTTTTCAATCAATTGACAGACTCCAGACTTGTATTTGTTCCAAGGGTGTTTATTTAAGTGCTAAGGGCTCGAGGGGGATGTGCAATGGGCTTGTGTGATGGTGGAGGAATGTCCAGTTAGAGTCCAGTCTCTTTGTATCAAACGTGCATTGTCCAATGGGGCACAGGAAGGGGAGCAATGGCAGTTCAAGGTGGACAGGGTAACAGAGTGGGACACAAGGGTGACAATCAGAAGAGTCTTATGTCCTGGCGGGGGTCTTGGCAATGTTCTCTGGCTTCTGCCTGGATCACAGGGACCGTTTGTGGGGTGGTTCTCTTTCTGCAGGGGGTGGGGAGCCAGTGGCCTGTTGTTCCAGTGGTGGTGCCTCCTGTCCACTAGCACCGGCGGAGAGCTGTTCTTCGGTGTGGCTAGTGTAAGGGGCCCATTGGTGTGCCACTGCCTCCCTCATGGTGTTGGCCATGTCAGCCAGCACCCCTGCATTGGCGACCAGGATGGTGTGGATGTCCTTCAGATCCTCCCTGATCCACAGGTACTGTCCCTTCTGCAGCCGCTGGGTCTCCTGCAACTTGGCCAGTATCTGGCCCATCGTCTCCTAGGAATGATGGTATGCTCCCAGGATCCCTGCAAGTGCCTCGTGGAGAGTGGGTTCCCTTGGCCTGCCCTCCCCCTGTCGCACAGCAGTCCTCCCAGCTTCCCTGTTGTCCTGTGCCTCTGTCCCCTGAACCGTGTGCCCACTGCCACTGACCCCAGGTTCCTGATTACCTTGGGTTTGTGGGGTTGCCTGGGGTCCCTGTAGTGGTGGACACACTGCTGATTGAAGTGTACTAGGGACAGTGGTATGGGCCCGCTGGGTAGGTGCTGTGCGGGTGTTTCCTGAGGGGGGAGGGCCTGTGGTGGTATGTGACTGTGCCTGGGTACCCAACTGTCCAGAGGTCCCTGATGGGCCAGGTTGGTCATTGTGATCCAGGCGTGCAGAGCTGCTGTCATCACTGTGGGCCTCTTCTGTGGGGGGACTGGATGTTGGTGGCACCTCCTCTCCGGTGACGTTGAGTGGGGGTCCTGTGGGGATGTAAATGCAGTGTTATTGTATCTGCGTGTGCCATCTTGTGCATGGGTGTGTTTCCCTGTATGGTTGTGATTGTGCTGTCAGCTTTGCCTTGTGTGCATGGTGATTTTGTGGGCTAGGTGATTCTCTCTAATGAGCATGCTTTAGTGATGCGTGTCCATGCAGATCTGTGATGGGTGTCCATGGATAGGTGTTGCAAGCAGGGCTTGATACTGGGATGGGTGGGTTGTGATAGTGGGGTATTTGTGAGGTGGTGGACTGATGGGGGTGAGGGTAGGGGTAAGAGTTTGTGATGGCATGCAGGTAGGGTAGGGGATATAGTAGTAAAGATTTGACTTACCAGAGTCCAGTCCTCCTGCTACTCCTGCGAGGCCGTCAGGATGCATTATTGCCAAGACTTGCCCCTCCCATGTTGTTAGTTGTGGAGGAGGAGGTAAGGGTCCACCGCCAGTCCTCTGTACGGCTACCTGGTGTCTTGCAACTACGGAATGCACCTTCCCCTGTAGGTCATTTCACCTCTTCCTGATGTCATCCATTGTTCTGGGGTGCTGTCCCACGGCGTTGAACCTGTCCACGACTCTCCGCCATAGCTCCATCTTCCTTGCAACTGTGATCCGAAAAGCTGTGGCTCTACCTGGATAATTTCCTCCACCATGACCCTTAGCTCCTTCTCTGAAAACCTGGGGTGTCTTTGGGGTGCCATGCATGTAGTGTGAGTGGTATGTGTGAGGATGTGTGGGGTGATGTGTTGTGGTGTGTGCTGTGAGGTGCGTGGATGGTGTATGGGTGATGGTGTTCTGTGGTTCAGACTGAGTGTATGCTCCTGGCTTGTCTCTCTCTCTGTTAGCTATCTTTTTTTTCGTTGAAAGGGTTGTGGGTAATGTGAGTGTGTGTTTTATGGTTGTGTGGGTGTGGTAGATGTATGTGTGTCAGGTGTGTGTAGTTTAAGTTGTCCAATGTGGTGGAGTTTTGTAAGTGTGTGCGTATTATGAGTGCAGCGGTGTGTACTGCCAATGTTTTACCGGGGCTGAAAGACTGCTGCGGTGATTTGTGGGTCCTGATACTGTGGGCGTATTCCTGTTGGCCTAACGGTGTGGGTTTTGGTGCCGCCAGTTTATCACTGACCTTTGATCTGGCGGACTTGTGTGGGTGTCTGTATAGTGGCGGATTTCTCTGTGTGGGTCATAATATCCGTAGCGGTATACCGCCGCAGTCACAGTATGTTGCCAGCCGTCAGCACAGCGGTAGGCGGCATTTACTGCCAATGTTAAAATGAGGGCCATAGTGTGCACAGAGTCCAGGGGTTCCCCAGAGGTTTGATAGAGGCAAAAATAGATAATACTAATGCTCTATTTGTGGTAGTGTGGTCGAGCAGATAGGCTTATCAGAGGGTAGTGTTAAGCATTTGTTGTACATACACAAACAAATAGAAGAAACACACACTCAGAGACTTAACTCTAGACTAATAGGATTTTATATAAAAAATATGTTTTGTTAATTTATTTCCAGAACCACAAGATACAGTTTACAGGCAAGGACATAAATTGAAAGGTACTTTGCATAGGTATAATCAGGACTTTGAATGGAATCAACAATGTACACAGTTTTTCTTAAAATGGCAAAAATCTATTTTAAAAGAGGACAACGCAATTTTCAACAATTCCTGGGTGAAGAAAATAAAGTACAGTTTTTGAGATAAGTAACAAACTTACAGCTTTAGTCTCCGGGGCATAGGTAGCCTACCGTTGTGGTTTCAAGATAACCCCAAACACCCAGCACCAGTAACACGGGGCCGGTCAGATGCAGAGATCAAACAGGAGCCAAAATAACATGGGCCCCTATGGAGACAAAGGGTACTCCGGTTCCGGTCTGCTAGCAGGTAAGTACCAGCGTGGTCGGAGGGCAGACCATGGGGGTTTAGAGAAGCACGGGGTGAGGCAAGTAGGCACCAATTCCACACCCTCAGCGGCACCAGGGCAGCCAGGTGCAGGGTGCGAACAGGGCATCGGGTTCCCAATGGAACGCAATGAAGGGACCCCGGGGGTCACTCAGGTGCTGCAGGTAAGGCACAGGGGGGCTCCTCCGGCAAGCCACTGACTGGATAGCGAGGAGGGCCGTCTGCTGGTCACTGCTGCACAGGCGGTTGGGTTCTCTTGAGTCTGTGGGGCTGCAGGTGCAGTGCTTCTCCAGTCATCGGTTATCTTCGTCCCGGGCAGTCACGGTAAGGGGGATCCTCGGGATTCCCTCTGCATGCGTTGTTGTGGAGGGGTGTAGAGGTCAACCCAGGCAGGGCACTTGCTGTCAATAGCCCGGGAACCTTCTCTCGCTGGGTGGACCACCTGGATACGGCCCGTGGGCGTCGGGTGCACAGGGGTCAGGACTCACGCTTCTGGAGTGAGAGTCTCTTGCTGTTGGTTTCTTCTTTCTTTTGTAGAAAGCGCAGCTGTCTTTGGGAGTTCTTGGTCCTTTGTGGGTGCATGGCAGTCCTCTGGAGTTGACAGAGGTCGCTGGGCCCACTGGACACGTCACTGTTCTTTGTGCAGGACCTTTGAAGCAGGAGACAGGCCCGGTTGGGCGGGGGCAAAAACAGTTCTCATCTTCCTTATTCTCTGCTGGGGGTTTCAGCATAGCAGTCCTTCTTGTAGGTCGCCAGGAATCTGACGACTTGGGATCAGGGAAGCCCTTAAATACTAAATTTAGGGGTCAGAGGACAGTAGCCAATGGATACTGTCCCTGAGGCTGGCTACACCCTCTTTCTGTCCACTCCCTTTGGGGAGGGGGCACATTCCTAATCCTATTGGCCCTGATCCCCCAAATCAAGACAGAGGGTTCTGCAGGGAGGGGGTCACCTCAGCTCTGGACACCTTAGGGATGGTCCTGGCTGAGGTGGGCACTCCTCCCTGTTTTCTTTAATTATCCCGCCAGACTTGCCGCCAAAAGTGGGGCTTTGACGGGGGCGGGCATCTCCCCCGCCCTGGGGCACTGTAACTCAAGGTTTGAGCCTTTGAGGCTCACCACCAGGTGTTACAGTTCCTGCAGGGGGGAGGTGTAAAGCACCCCTACCCGTGGCAGGCTTTGTTTCTGACCACAGAGTGCACAACGGCACTCGCCCCATGTGGTCAGAATCTTGTCTGGAAGTGGCAGGCTGGCACAGACATGTCAGTCCCACACTACCTGTGTGAATTTTTCAATAAATCCCACACTGGCATCACCAAACTTCCCAGTGTTCAGTGTAGCCATTATAGTGCTGTGGAGTTCGTAATGACAACCTCCCAGACCATATACTCAATATTGCTACCCTGCACTTACAATGTCTAAGAATTGACTTAGGCACTGTAGGGGCATATTGCTCATGCGGCTATGCCCTCACCTCTAGTGTAGTGAACCTTGCCTTAGGGCTGTAAGGCCTACTAGAGGGGTGACTTACCTATGCCACAGGCTATTTGATAATTCAGTTTCTGACTGAACAGAACACCTGTTTTTTGTCCACTTGCCAAAAGGGTTGAGTGGGATCTAAAAATAGCTCTACCTCATAAAATAAAACTTGCCATAGGGAGGGCTCCAGACTTAGGAAGACATATTGTATGCCTGCAAGAGGCCGAAATCACCAGATTGGAAATGGAGATGTTGTGTTGGAGACACGGTGGGCATTTATTTGGAGTATTCATGGTTTGCCTTGGTTTTAATTGCCCAAGGTGTACCACATGTAATACATGCTACACACACAGACAAAGAGGGGAGACGCACAATATTAGAGAGATCAATTGATGGAGAAATCTTGATTTTGGCAAGCATTTATATCCCACATACTAAGCAAATAACATGTTTTGATTTATTGAACACCAGGTTAACACGGCTGCATTAAGTAGCAAGTGAGAGGTAGTAGAGAGGTGATAACAGCACAGTTCTAGATGTTTACAAGGAGATGTTGATCCCACAGCTTCAAGGGCCCCTGTAGAGACCTACCACAAAGATTCACAAGCTGAATGTAGCAATGACAAATCACTGATACCTGTGGGAAAGTCACCCTGATGCAAAAGAATACTGCTTCCACTATCACATACAGTGGATATATAAAAGACTTGACATGCACTGGTAAGGCTAGAGAGGAAAACAGAGATTACTTCACTTGACTTTCGTGGCTGAATGGAATATGATCACAACCCACTGCAGATGCAGCTTGTAAGGGTAGAGATTCGCCCTGTGGAACCTACTTGACACCTACAAGCGGAGGCCTTATTTGATATATCCTTTCAATCTACAATGGGAGAACAAATAGATCACCACTTCAATGAAAATGAGGCTACAGAAGGAGAAACAGTAATTGAGTGGGATGCTTTTAAGGCAGTAACCAGGGGAACATACCTAAATACCACCTGTGGCATCAAACTATCACTCAACAAATACACTCCGTAGAAAAAATATATGTCAACCAGAAGTAAAATCAACAACAGACGCTAGTTTCCATCAAAAGCCGACCTGAGCGGGGAAAGCACACTCTACACTAGTTTGAAGGGTCTTAATTACAAACAATATGTGGTCAGACAGCACCCCCAGAGAGACAAAAAGGGACACATGTTGCTGTGGGGGTAATATACACAGATGTAGACAGAAAACCAAAAGGTGCGGTTAGGTCTGAGACTGAGACAAATGACATCTTGCACAAAAAAGTGGAAATCAATGGGGCGTTTAAGGCATACTGAGAGATTATACTCAACACCCTACAATTTTCCCTACAATGTACAGGCATATCAGATTAATCATTGTCTACAAGAAACACCAATATCTCAATTAACTGTGACACTGAGGGCACCCTAAAATACCTTCTAAAACAGAGGAGATGAATATGGGAATACATCAATTAGTTAGGGGCAGAACACTATTAGTTAGGGGCAGAACACTAGGTACTGATAACTTAGCCCAAGTTCAACTCGACCTGTAAGTTAGCACCAAAACTGCATGCTATATTTAAGAATGTTTTAAATGGAGGTATACTTCCAGATACAACCAGGAAGGCCACAACAGTGGGATTATCTAAAGCAGGGCGTGACCCACTAGATGTTAAGTCTTGTAGACCGTGGTCTCTATTGAACTCAGAATACACAATAACAGGAAACGGGTAGCAAATAGGATGGTGTAGTTTATCCTGGAGTTAGTACACTAGGACCAGAATGGCTT
Source organism: Pleurodeles waltl (assembly GCF_031143425.1). NCBI lineage: Eukaryota > Metazoa > Chordata > Amphibia > Caudata > Salamandridae > Pleurodeles > Pleurodeles waltl. The sequence goes on along the minus strand of NC_090444.1, from coordinate 1,341,495,783 downwards.
CGTCTCTGGACACAATATGCACAAAAAACTATGGCATTTACTCTGTGTACGTGATTAAACCTTGAATACATATGAAATGTCTCCTTAGGTATCAAGAAAGTTGGCTATGGGGCAGACTTCCTGAGGTGTATATGAAACAAGTGGTAACGGTTTGAATGGGTCAGATATTTTCATAGCAATGGCCCACACAAAGCAGTAATAGCAGGGGTTCCACTAACCTGCATATTAGCTAGGAGGGCCCAGGAATAGGTCCGCTATAATATATAATTTTGCTCCATGTTGATGAGGAACTCCTGTTTTTAAAATACCTCAAATCAAGTCTACCTGAGATAATCCAAATATTAAGGGACCAATAACTGATTTAAATAGGGTAAAGGAGCATGACACCCCGTTAAAATGGGAACCTGATGCATTTAAGCATCTGAGTGTTCAGATACATCACAGTATTGACCACCTCTTGACAGAATATAGTGAAAGCTGTATCTGCTATATGATTGTCTATTCCTTTCTGGAGTGGGTTGCCTCTCTTGCAATTGGTGGATGGAGCAATAGCTAAGATGCCAACACATCCCAGACTTTTACATTACTTTGCGTTAATGCCCATTCTTCTCACAAAACTTTCTTTGTGAAACTTAATAGCCTACTATTACACTTGATTTGGGCCAAGAACAGAAAGAGGCTGGCATTTGGGGAAAGCCATGTGACCATTAAGTGAGGGAGTAATAGCAACACCAAATTTAGAAGTGTACTATTTGTGGGTGCAGTAGGTTTGGCTACTGTGATGACTAGGGTGAGAATTGGGCCAAGAGGGACTTGAGGTACAGGCCTGTTTAGGCATGGAAGCTATTACTGAAGCTCTATTAGAGAGCTTGATTTTAACAGCCTTGCATCCGAAGGCTCTCTTCACGGTACATAATTATTGGTCAAGGTTTATGTACAGCAATTGTTGCCTAAATTGGGATGCTAGGAAAAAGGAACATGGTAGACTGAACAGACCTCATTATCTCTTTCTGCTATCACATTCAATTTAAGTAGAGAAAGATAAAAAATAAATACACCATAATTAAAGTCATTCGCTAAAATGTTGGGTACCTTGAATCTTGAATGGTCAACTGCTCAAGCTCACTTCTCCAGAGAATATCATTCTCCTTTTTGTTGAAAAACATCAACTTGACTTTCCTGAAAATATATCAAAGTGCAATATTAAAGTAGTCCATAATGTAGAACCACTAAGCATTAAAACACAAGGTATTGCAGGAAATTTCAAAAGCACTGCATGAACATACTTGAAGAAAACATGTAAATACTCTGCTTGAGTTTGACATTGTATCCCGGAACAGGGAGGAGCTGGCTACTTACTAACCTGATAGTCCAGGTCTTCGTGGCTTGTGTATTGATACTAGCATTCATAGTATCACACCTATAACAATTAGACTCCCTAAAAACGACTCCGAAAAAATATTGAATGTGCTTGCCAAATTATTAAGTACATGCCCTGGCCTCCTCAACACACATTTCCCACCTGAGAAAAAAAATCATGAATCGTCAACCAATAGTAGCTAGAAAAGGTATTTTTCAACTCCTTGGCTATAAAATTTGTGAAGGTTCAATAAGCCCAATATCTGCTATCCTTTTTAAGCTTTTCCAACCTTTCTCAACAACTGAGAAATTTCGTGCGGTGGTATGAACCATTATAATTTTGCAAGTAGGTGGTGGAAATAGGGCTGTGATTGGCATTCCCGAAAGTGCTGTATCAACCACAAATTATGGTTTAAATTTAGCAGTAAAATATATGGTAAGTGTTCAAACAATGAAAATAACTACGACCATCTCTAAGTGAAATTAGGATGGCTCATCTACATTGCCCATTTCTGAAATAAGCAGCTTTTTTCACAGGGACACTTAGGCCCTTTGATGCAACACAAAGTAAGGCCTTTTTCCTCTCTAAAGTCCAAAAATTAATGAAGAAATAATTTCTTTAGAAAGTAATTCTATCACAATGACACAATTCTGGAACCCCATTCCCCTAAGCCTATGGTTTGACCACTCACTTAAATTTTATGGAGAAACGGAAAACGTTTTAGTTTTTAGAACTTTCCTAGAATGCGTGAATAGTGGATAGAATTATTAGGTAACTGGAACAGGGCTTTGTCTTATCTTTGATGCTGTGTTCATTTAAATAAATACTTTGTCATTTTCTGAACTTCGATCTGATGTGTTTTTTTATTTTTATTATTCTTAATTATTCAAGACACATGGTGGGAGAAGTTCAGCGTTTATGAAACACTCTAAATAAGATTTAAAAACAAAACTCTGAATACACAGTCATATATATGACAGAGTAGGAGGCGGGAAGTTGCAGAAAATATAGCAGAAAGTTGAACCACTGCACTACCCGGTGTTTTATTGTCCATGCCAGCCAGGTCAACATAGTAGTATCTAACAGCCTGCATACAAAGATGCCTATTGTGTAAAGCTGCGTATTTTATTTATAGCAACATTTCCGAAAAAAGACAGTAGTGTTTCCATGTAATCCGTTAAAACATGCTCAGATTACTTCTGGAATTAATTTTACACTCACGTTATATACAAGTTGCAGATCCATTAACTGCAGTCTGAGTGAGGTACTTTTGCAGAAAAGACAAAGCAACAGCCTACATTTCCTATTAATTAACCCAGTTTGTCAATTTAATTGTATGTCCTCCGACATCCAGTTATATATACTCAAGTTCTCTCCCTATAGAGAATGGAGGTTCGTAAAGTAGACTTGAAAACAGACTGAATAGTTTGGGTGGAAAGAAGAAACCAAACGAAGATGGCATTAGTGACTAACTGCTTTGACCACAAAAAAGTTGATGGAAGCAGATTGGAATAAAAAGCGGGCCTCTCAATTTTCCTATCTTGACTGGACCTAAACAAATCAATAAATGCAATTCTAAAGCTCTGAGGTTCAAATGCCACTTTTACATTAAGTCAAACAAAGTTTTTATAAGGACAAGGTCAAGTCCTAAATTTGAGCAGGAACCACAATAGATAGAAAAAGATGCGGAGGCACCTTCCAGCACTGTCATAGGGACTTGCCGAGGTTAGAACAACGAAGAAGTCATGAGAATTAATTCATCGTCTGTTCTCTTTACACTTCCGCTGATCGAAGGTGGTGAGCAGGTGGGGTTAGATCGTGTGAATGGGCTAAAGAATGTAGCTACTATCTAGCAATAAGCAGTGGTACCTGAGATAAGGGTACCTGTATCAATGGTTGTATGCAGAGTCTGAGAAGACTTGAAACAGACACCTCTGAAACATGTCAACTTTGCTTTTGACCTTTACCATGAGTCCATTGACTCTTACTGGTGTTCCGTGGCCATAGTCACAAATTCGTGCCTGTTATAGAAAAACTGTTGAATGACAGCAATTCATATTTGATGGAACAACTAAACAGGATATGATAAATACATTGCTTCTGTAGCACAGGGATCACAGGAAGACAGTATTACAGAGAGAGAAAAAAAGTGCAAAGACATTAGTTGTCAACCTGCAACTGGCAGGCAGTGGGTAGTCACATTAATATGCCCTCCAAAAAACACACACCTACCTTTAGGAAACCAAATGAAAGATTTTATATCTGACAGACCCCAAAGGTTCCCCTTACAAAGCTTTGCTCTAGAAATACAATTAGGTTAATACCAAATAAACACTTCACATACACATTCAAAATGTTCTAGTCAAGGTGCATACTAAAATAGGTTCCTAAAACATCTACTTGTAAGAAAACAAGAAGTGGTGATGTGCTATTTGTGAGCAACGCATAATTTGACCTGGACCAACTACCAAGTACAATATCAACCAAACCGTGCAATAGCCAAGTGACTGATATACATTCAGTCCACTAGAAGACCTTGAAAGGTACTTGGTTTCGTAGAAAAGGAAAATATATTTCGTGTTCTTATGTGTAACAATGCCAAGCTGTGATTGCATAAAAGTCATAAATTAATCATTAACAGCCAAACCTATAATTCATGCCACATGTCCATAATGGGAAGTAGAACATTAGAAACTTGAGAATGTACTAGAAGCTATAAGTGAACAAGTGAAGCTGAAACAAACGTGGGTTAATCACCGACCGAGATCTGCAAAATAAATTAGTGAATCTCTTAACTATATAGTATGCACTTCTACTATTCTGTTTAACAGCAAGGTAGCTGTCACGTTATTAGCACATTCTCCAAAGCTGCGTACTCATAGAAAATATTAAAAGCAAGAAAAAAAACTGATAATACAAATATTAAAAACTTTACTCTGTCACCATGGAGGAAATATTTACTATGTAAGTCAACTACAGAATTCTAAAATGAACCTCTGCAATTCTACATGCCCTCTGGAAGTCTGCCATCACCTGACATACCATTCTAACAGCTGCACTAACCTTTTCAGGATATGGTTGAACAACTATTAAAATAAACCCACAAATCTACTACATTATCAAAGTTACCTCAGCACTTATAAAACTCAATTATCTAAGAATCCCAGGCTAAAAATCCATTGCCTGTTTCCTCTCACAAACATGGATGATCTGTTTAAAGATTTGTTTCCGCTTTCTAAGAAGGGGACCCCCTTGAAGCAAACTATATTTTCATCCTCCTTTAAGCATAATTGCAAGGCTTCCTGGAGCTGATGAAGCTTACTGTGTATGAAGAGAAGCCTTAGATAATTTTTAATAATTTTCAGCTCACTGCAAATTGTCAATAGATAAACCATGCTTATCTAATAGAGATCACAGAGGCGCCATTACCTTTATAAACCAATAATATCTAGTGTTCTCCAGTTGCTGGAGGTGGGCTAGAAGGAATGCTTACCTGATTAAAGGTTTAAGCCCCATCATCATATAATTTTCTGGGTTCAGCTGAATGCCTCAACAGCAAAGCACCTCACTTCCATTTACTGAGTTTATTATGTCGGCCTAGTGACGTTTTTCTACAACTTACTCATAACGTAATATTTTAAATGTTCCCAGTCTTCTACTAAATTGAAGTTAATCAAAGCTTTCAATAGCATTTTTCATGAATTCCTGATCATCCAAAACCTCTGACCTGACCTGGGTAGCTAGCACATCTGCAAAATGGCTTGAATGTGTTAAAGATAAAGAATAGACCTCAACGATGAACGGCCAGACACAGCTGGTCGGTCCAGTTCTAAGCATATTAACCATTCATGGGTACACATCCACAAATTAAATATCTTCTGCAAAAGTTTACATTCCAGTTAATTTAGAGTTATGGTTAATTTAGCACCAACCACTTGTGATTAATACATCAAAATAGAGGATATTTTGACTCGTTGCATAGGAGCTGTTGCCCCTCATCTGTTAGTCAAAATAAAACACTTTAAGCCAATGCAGCTTCTAAGTGTCCTCACTGAAACATCAGACATAATTGGTCCTGCCAACACAATGCAATGTATCATTAGACATGCCTGAATAATCATTGTGTCTTACTCATTCAACCGCACCTCCAGCTAGGTAACAATTAAACGTTTACAATCATACCATTTTAATTGCTATAAATGCAAGGACAGCAAGCAGTACATCATCATGACTAAGCTGTATCTTGACACACGAACTGGTAATCAAGCCTTCGATTAATTACAACCAGGATCAATACCAAGGCTATTTAATTTCACACTAAACGTCCACACGATCAAGTTTATCAAGTGCATTGCTGCAAGTGAGAAAACAGCAAGACAACGGCTAAGATTATTTGAGCCACTTCTTTCTAAACCATGCCTGTATCCAATGCAGAATATTCCTCTCTGACCGACAGTTATTCACGTGCACCAGTAAGTATGCAGAGAATACTTTACTTTCTATACCCAGCAATCATTGTATAGTTCCTTATACATCCTTTCTACCCCTTCTAATGGAGGTTGATTTATCTGCCCTGTCAGGGCTTCAGGTTCACGCTGCATGCAAGAGTTACCGCCTAATTAAAAAGAGGCCTTTGCCCAAAACTATGGAGAGATTTAGAGCACCACAATCACGGAGACATCTGGATATAGAGCTCAAGAGGAATTCTGATCTGTAAGCAACAACGTTACATGTGGATTGGTTTAACATAAAGGCAGCCCATGTGTCAAGGGTTCTTAAGCAATTAAAAGTCTTCGTACAATTACTATGCTACTATGGCCATAAAACTCTGCACACGTTATACATTCAAATCCGGGTAGATTACTGTCTGCAATGGGACATGTTCTATCATCTGAACTTGCAATAATAGTTCAACAGTTTCTACTGATGCATGGGTATTAGTTGGACTCCCCTTGCCTATTGTCTCTTCTTAGTGAAAGCTTTCACACTGGATCAACCTCTGATGAAGGGCAAAATTACAAGGATTTTCATTCACCACCCGAAAACACGTATTCATATATCTTCTCTGCCTTTAGGAGGTGAGTGCCCGATTCCTTTCTATGCTCATTACGCTTTTCTGTTGTACAGTTAAAGACATTATTAGCCCTCTGCTCTGAATTCTACATACACGAAGTTCACCCAAGAAGCATGTAAACGCGAAATACATTTGGCTTGCCAGACTGTCAGAGGTTCATCTTCATCCACACTTAGAACGGATCTACTTTCCTTACACCAAATGTTAATTCTTTTCTGATTAGCTACTGGCCGTTTTACCACCTTCTCTCTAGTTACTGACAAGAGATAGTCTAAAGATCAAATGGACTTACCTGGTTTATTATATGGTACATGTAATGAGATGCTCTGTGGAAAAACGTCATTTACCAAGAGAGAAGTTATTTCAAACTTTATTATCAAACTGAAGAAAACAATGATGATAAAAGAGTAGTCTACTACGGAAATACGACCAACTGATGCAATACCTATAGTGGGCAGTTGATAGTTTGTAAACCTCCTATTTGAATACCTAATACGCATTTCATTCAGCAGCCTACTAAGTTTCCTATCGTGTTTACTTTTGAAATCAAGGGTACTGACTGGAAGAAATATATCCCATTCACCACCAAGGGTTACTGACTTTTCATTCCCGAATAACTTGTCAAACAAACTACGCTTAAGGTCACCTGTACTAAAAAGAAGAAGAAGCCCCTCGTGTTGTTCCACGACTCTAGTCAGGCGCCTCCCCCAAAAACATGCATGTCACTCAATCTTCTAGGTTTTGGGAGAAAGAAAAACATTGCAAAAGCACCCCTTCCCATCCATATTGCCGGAAAAATTATAAAACCATAAGCATTTCACAGCCAAAATTAAAATTAAAACAGAGGAATTCTCAATCACTGTTTGAGGCATGGCCAAACTGCTTTTTAAATATGTAAGAACCTCCCCATCTTTCCCACGACCATAACAACGTTTCAATGCTTGGCTTTCATAAAGGCAATGAGCCTGCAAGTTACACTACTGGGTATTTCAAGTCTCCTATGGAAAGATAAAGTTAAACTGTCTCAAGAAAGAAAAGACTCCCTCTTTCTATAGGTTTCTCACAGTTCCAATAATATTCCACGAGGCTAACAAGATAGCCTGGAAATTACAAATAAATTGATTCCAAATCTGCCTCTATCATCTTCGGCTCCCAGGCACTGTTATAAATCACTTTATTAAATGAGTTTGAGCTAGGACGTCCTGTTCTAGCATAACAGGGGTTGCCTGGATTGCTGTGTCAAAAGATATCATAGGAAGCTGTTTGGTAGCACATTGTATAACTTACAGGACCGAAAGTGAAATCTCTCACTCTATGCGAGTTACATGGTTCAGACTTCAGTAACATAATCGAGGTTAATTTGTTTGATAATAATATCACTCTGTTGCCTGCGTGTGGTAGATTGAAACTGGTAAAATAGGCTCAGTGATAATCCACTTGCTGCAGATCTCTGGGTGTAGCAGTAAGTTGGCCAGAGGCTTCCAACAAGACTCATATAAAGCACCTTATTAAAACGGAGTTAACCTATCTGCTTCATAGATGTAAGAGGGACCTCAAGTCACAGGCTGCAGCTTTAAATAAATAGCTCAGGGGATTGGGCGCCCATTGGTTTTGTACCACTAACAGGCAGATCACAGGTTTAGATCTTACCTGGGGTAACAAACGTTCATCTAAGAAAGATAAAAGAGGCGAGCTAGATAACAGTTACTACATGGCGTGAAAACCCCCAGGTTTTATCACTTCATAACAAAGGTTCTTTGCATTTTATACCTATAATGGTCTTAAATTCAGCTTTCCCAAATTAAGAGACAGAAATCTATGAGTATTTAACCTGTTCCTTTCCATTCCACTCTCCAACAACAGGAAAAGATAGGGCACTCACGTTGCTCCTTGTTTGCTGCAGATATATCATCCAGGCCTAGACTTTTCCCACTGACACCCTCCTCATTTTAGCAAAGGCAGAAATTAACAGGAGAGAGACCGTCAGAGATAGCATGAGAGTGAGACGAAGAGACTGAAAAGGCCAGGAAGATGCACAGAGCGTCTCTGACACCTGCTCCCCTCCAACTCCATCACATAATAGCGTTGTTGTTTTACCTCACAGCAGGACAGCTTTTCTTCCTAATGGCACATCTGGCCTTACAGTTGAGGACTCACCCCACCAGTAACCCCAAATCACCACACTTAGATACAATATCATACGAGTCGGTTATAATATAACATGTGGACCGCACAGGGTGGTTTATTGGTGCAAGCATGACACAGATACTCTCAAAGGGAAATAAAGCGCGTAGAACATAAACTACACACAGAAACCACAACAAAAAACTTGTAAAAAAGAAGAGATTTATGGGTTTTTCTGATCGGTTACGCCTTGAAGATGACGGAGCAGACCATTCCAATGTGTGGGACTAAGCAGCCTAAAGTCACAACCACAGTGTTGAGCTTGTCTATTTTTTGCATCGTTAAGTGTAGATTTATGGTGGAAAAAGTGACCTTGCAGGAAAAGCAAATACAAAATATTGTCTCCCCGCTGTGCGTATTCAATTATTTCAAAATATCAATTTGACAAAGTAATATAGGTTTAATCGATTTTCAGATGGGAACGACAGGCAGTTTTAACATAGAGGCCATGACTGAAGTTCAGAGTTCTAGTTCACAAGCAGTTGATACTGTAAAAACCACAAACAACTACGTCACAAGTTCAGCATTGACGTAAGCAAGAACAAGCAGCACAGATAAGATAATAGGGGAGAGGTAACTCTCGAAAAGATTGCACGATTATTGGTCGCCTCATGGGTGGGTAAGTAACATTGACGTCATTCAACATCTCTATCTTTCTGCACAACAAGTGATTATATGTTATATGATGCTCACAGTAGCCCTGCTTGTGCAAATGCTTATCTAACCCTTACACAGTTTCACTCACCAAGATATGAATGATTTGTGCTTTTTAGGACCCTTGTGTCAAGGCAGGATACACACTTTGGTTCCACCCTGTACACGCTAAGAGAAGATTTTGAAAGCGACAGTAGGTGCAGCTCCAAAGAAAAACTCTCATTCTAATGTGGCTTGGGCCTCTTGTGTGTTTCAGCACAGCTAACTTAACAATGCACATGTGTATAAGTTTCCTAAGTAATAAGTGTTTGTTTGTCCTAAGTATGACCTGCCTTTCCTATTGAACCCACAGTCTGTCTTTTTTAGCATGTCATGTATTAAGCCTTTCACTACTTACATTGGTTTACAACTATCTGTAGCCTAAAATGTTTGTATTGGGGTTTGGGAACTTACATTTGTATGTATGTGATGTATACGATGTGTTCCTCTTCTTCTTACATCAACTGTGATTATGGGGGTTATTCTAATTTTGGAGGAGGTGTTAATCCGTCCCAAAAGTGACGGAAAAGTGACGGATTTACCACCAGCCGTATTACGAGTCCATTATATCCTATGGAACTCGTAATACGGCTGGTGGTATATCCGTCACTTTACCGTCACTTTTGGGACGGATTAACACTCCTCCAAAGTTAGAATAACCCCCTATATGTGTTAGCTCGTCTGATCTTAATGAACAAGTTACTTACCTTCGGTAACCAAATATCTGGTAGAGACTATCTAGCTGCAAATTCCCTACCTTAGAATTCCCTGGCGTCAGCTTTAAATCCGGAATTTTTCTGCTGAGCAGTACCCTGCGCACACTGTTGGGTGGCGTAGTGTGGATCCGTCGTCCAGCTCCGCCTGGTGTCGTCAGCGTCATTGGAGCCGTCTGTGATGTCACAGTCTTCTATATAGGCACCACCCCGACGTGCGTACATCAGTTCTTTTCCTTCTGCGCCGGTTAAGTGCGGATCCGGAAAGTCTCCGGGCCCCACGGGGTCAGCAGGGGCCCCACTGGATTCAATATCGGCGGCTTAGGCCTCGCCGCCATTGGGGAAGGAAAAGAACTCCACGATGAATGAATAACCACACCTTTTTAGTAAAAGTTAGAATATTTATTTCCCTATATTAACAATGCTAAAGTCATGTAGATTAATCTCAAAATCAAATGTAACACATACAAAAACAACACTAGCTGTCCAAAACGGTGGAAGAAACATAATCTAATCAAAGCTTGAACTACAACACATTCTAAGGTTGTGGTGTATATCAATACCAAAGTCAGCTGCGTTAAAGTAATCATATACATGAAGTTTAGCAGATAAATTCATCAAGCATTAGTCCCTGTTATCATATTTCATTAGTGAGGATCCTTAACTAACATCAGATTAAGCATCAGCTTGTTGGGCTTCATGCAAAACAATTTAGTAACACAAATTTAGAAAAACATCTAACTATGGCTCTATCAAAACAGTACAGTTGGTATCTAGAAAGAAAAAGCAAATACATAACAATCACAGTTTAGGTTATACCTATCCTCGGTATGGATCAGTAAAGCAGAGTTAGACTTCGCCCACAGGACATCAGTTGATCAGCAAGGCATCTGGATTCAGCAACAAATCTCAAAAAAGGCAGTCTCTAAGCATTAATCTCAAGCACATCTCTTGCCAAGACTCTCAAGAAATATTGACCTTTCGGTCAGCAAGAAAATGGGCAATGGGCTGAATGAATGACTTCTCTCCGTGTGATCCTGTTAAGTCAAAACTGTTAAAACTACCCCTCAGATCCCTATTGGTCAGTTAATTGTAGGTTGGCACCTTGCCCAAAAAAACTAAAATCACAAATCTATGAATTCTAATATTTCTCCATTCACATGTCATTGATAGGTTTGTCTTGCAATGTCCTCATCATCCGGTTTGTGAGGTAGCAATATTGTTATCCATTTGTAGTGGGATGTAATTGTAAAGATAGTTCAATTTAGGCAAGATTATCATCTTGACCAAATTGATCCTCCCTATTATTGTGAGGGGGAGGTGTAGCCAGCCTAGCATTAACATACTACAGTCTGTTACAACAGTCCTCATGTTAATCGCCGGTATTCGTTCCAAATCCTGCACAATTTCTATCCCTAAATACCTCATTGAATTAGTAGTACGCCAATTGTCGGAGTTCAAATTCCATACCATTATCTCAGTTTTTCGGGGTTAATGTGATAGCCGGAAATCTTTCCAAATTTCTATGTGATACCTAATAGAGTGGGTAAACCTGTAGATAGATTCGAAGTATAAACTAAAAGATCATCGGCAAACAAAGCAACTTTCTTTCCCCCACCCCTTACTACTAAAGGGGGAAATTCCAGGATCTTGTCTAATCCTTCTGGCCAAAGGCTCTATATACAAATCAAACAACAGGGGAGAAATGGGACAACCCTGTCTGGTACCCCTAGTGACCCTGAAAGTATCAGTTAACTTCCCATTTACCAGGACCCATGCCAATGGTCCGATATTCATATGTATTTAGAATGTCCAGTAGTATATTGTTTTTAGGGAAAAGTATGTGAAATGATCTTGAGTCTTGTAATGCAACATACTACGCTGTCTCTTCCCTTAGTTATCTTTTGTATATTGGAGGAAGGGGAAGTAAGTACTAGAGCAGTAAAGATAGTGTTGTTTTACGCAATACTCTTGGCTAGGAGGGAAATCTGTCGGAAATGGGTATCTGTGTCTTCCCCATCGTATGCAGATTGGCTGGAATTGGATATAGAGGCGATTAAATCCCAGAAGGAAAAGAAAGTAAAAACATGGTCACGGTTGTTAGAAGGAAGGGTCAAGGGAGAGTAATACAGGATTGGAGTTTATGTCCTATGATCATGAGAGCTTGTTCACTCTCTCGCCTCGGATGCAGATCATGTGTCAAGGTTTAAGTGAGAGAGATTCGAGTTCCCTGGCATTAGTCATCTCCAAGTATGAGAAGTTTTGGTAAGGGGCTATGGAGTTGATTAGGAACCAGAGGTGTATGAGGACAAAGGGGAAAAAAAACAATATTGTTGCAGCTTCCACTCCAGTCAGTATCTTCATTGTTCTTGTCCTGGGAATGTCAGTCTCACATACATTTCACACAAAATGTTGCATTAATAGAAACATCATCTTCTAGCAGTCGGTTCTCATGAGAAGCAAGCTTCAGCTACGAGCACATAATGGAAAATGGAAAATCACAGTTTAACCCTTTAGGATAGCTATTTTATTAAATGGCAAGAAATACAGCTTTTACATGAGGCCTGGCAAGCAGGCCATGACACTCGCTAAGTTAAGGCCTACAATTAATAAAGCTAACGCTTACTGCATAACCCTTAATATGATGCACTACTACATTAGGCAAACATATATTCAACATTTCATATTATTAGATCATTGATTAGTACACTTCGTTAACACTGGTGGCCATTCTTTGTAATCACATTTTCTATGTTATTTTATTTTTTACACAAACGTATTATTCAGAATACATAAACACTCATTAATACTTTTTTATTAAAACACCTGCGCTAGCATATGTATTATGTTACCACAAATATCAAAGATTGAACATCATAAACATCATGACCAATTGAAATATTCAAATGTCTACCCCGAAACAAAGTGTTGAAAAGAACAATCCCAAACCAATGTGTCTAAGAACACACAATAATGCAACAGGACAATACCTAAATATTTATATCTCCGGATTCCACATTAGCAGTGCAATGGTGCAGAACCTCTTTCCTGGGCATGAAGAAAAAAAACAAAGATTAGTCTGCCTCACATACTCGTTATTAATCCCAGGCCAAACTAAAAGTGATGGTAAGTTGTTCCAGCTACTTCTTTACAGAACCCGCTGATGCCTGGGTCTGGGTAGAACAGTGGCGGTATGAGTTTTCGGCGCCTCTCTCACCGTAAGCACAAACACACACACGACCACCGAGCATGCCCAGGAACCAACGGGGACAAGGCAGCGGAACTCCAACCATTACCGGAGCCCTTACTCCTGCACAGACGCACAAGGAACAGATGCAGGTGCTATCTACAGCAAACAATAGCTGGCTAGATAGGTGATACTCACCAATGTGAATCCACGAGGAGACAAAGTCAGAGACGAGCTCCAATGTATCAGACAGCAGCAAGGTCTCTGTGAATGAACCAATGTTGACACCACAGATGATATCTGAATTCCTACTGAGAGAGACATCAGAAACATGCCACATGTTGGGGGATGAAACGGACAGGGCTCCTCCTTCCACCTTGCACCCCCTCGGAGTCTATGGCGGTCAAACAGGGCAAAAGCGGTGTGGGCCGGCCTGGATGGCTCCCTCTAGCCTAATGAAAACAATGTTGGGAAGAGTCATTTTCCCCCTCTTTTATTTCCCCCTCTTCGCTTCCATTTTTCACCCATGTTTAAGGGCATGATGTCCACTAGCTTTGCACAAATTAGCTGTGGAAGGCTGGCTGCTCCCCCTCACACTCCAGGTGAGATTCTATGTTTTGCAGTTCAAGGTCTGGAGGTCCCTCCACTTGAGACTGTTTGTTCTTTGTTTGGGCAGCCAGATGTTGCCCTGGGTATGAGAGTTGGGTGTTCCATACTTCATTCTTCACCGCACCTCGCACTATGATTGTCGTCAGACCCACACATTGCTCCCCTAAGCTCTACCACACCTAGTGGGCCCGCCTTTAGCTCCTCAGCCACTTAAGCCCCACTGCAGAACACAGCTAAGATGATGACGTTAAGCTATGTCACCTGGAACATTAGAGACATGGGCACTGCCCATAAACGGCATACAGTGCAGCAATGCTTCAAACGCAGGGATTGCAAGATAGCATTTTTTCAAGAAATGTTCATGCCTAAAGGGGAGGATACGTGCCTACAAAAACAGAGGCGGGGCACGTTACAGCACCACATACTCAGGATACACCTGAAAAGCCGTCGTATGGATGTGACCAATGGTGCCCTTTAAGAGCACGGCAACAGTAATAGACCCAGAGGGGAGATATGTCTTTATGAAGGGACAACTGGATAGAAAATCTTTATTGCTGGGGTATGTCTAAGCACTGAATGTAGAGCAACAATTGTTCTGAGTGAACCTCTCCACCATACTGACCAGATGGGCACACATACCATGTGTAAATAGGAGAAGATTTTAACTGCATACTGAACATACACCTAGACTGCTCGCATCTCCCACTGACCACCTCCTCGGTGGTAGCAGCGGCGACTTACTTGACCCAATGGCTATCACACTGGTCTTTGATGGTCAGCTGGCATGTGACGTACTCACACACTAATAATTATTCTTATTACTTACCATCACATGGCCTACACGTGCAACTTGATGGTATTGTCTGCCACAATGCCATACACTTGCAAGTCACGGGCCGAAAATCTAGGAAGGACTTTATTTGACCGTAATCCATTGTTACTCCACATGATATGGGGCACTCCACTCCCCCCAGTACCAACCTGATGGTTAAAGCCAGCAGCACTGTAAGAATCAGCATTGTGGATGCTGTTATTCTTGCTGGTGCTGTCTCTCTCTGGCTTTCGTTCGTGAATTGTTGTCGGAAGCGTTTGTGGGTGATGTGGGTGTGTGTTTTATATTGTATTGGGTGTGTGGGAGTGGTGGGTGTATGTGTATCAGGTGTGTGTATTTTGAATAGTCCAATGTGGTTGTGTTTTGTAAATGTGTGTGTATTTTGAGCGTGGCGGTCTGTACCGCCAATGGAATACCGCGGGTGAAAGACCGCCAAGTGGATTCGTGTGTCGTGATAGTGTGGGCGTATTTCTGTTGGCGTGACGGTGGAGGTTTTGTTTTCGCCAGTTTATCACTAACCTTTGGTGTGGCGGACTTGTGAGGGTGTCTAGATTTTGGCGAATTCAGAACTGTGGGTCATAATAGCTGTGGCGGAATTCCGCGGTCGAGGCGGTGTGTTGCCGGTCTTCTGCACGGCGGTAAGCGGGATTTACCGCCAGTGTTGTAATGAGGGCCATAATGTGTATG
Organism: Pleurodeles waltl; assembly: GCF_031143425.1. Classification (NCBI taxonomy): domain Eukaryota; kingdom Metazoa; phylum Chordata; class Amphibia; order Caudata; family Salamandridae; genus Pleurodeles; species Pleurodeles waltl. The sequence continues at coordinate 1,341,480,444 of NC_090444.1, read as the reverse complement.
GTTTTGACACTGTGTATGACTGTTGGATTTTATTAGCCAATCGTCCAGATATGGAAAGACATGGATGTGTTGCCTTCTTAGGTAGGCTGCAACTACCGCCAGGCATTTTGTAAATACCCTGGGAGCTGTTGTTATCCCGAAGGGTAACACTTTGAACTGGTAGTGTTTTCCCCGTATTACAAACCTGAGATATTTTCTGTGCACTGGATGGATGGGTATGTGAAAATAAGCATCATGAGGTCTAATGTTGCCATGAAAAATTGTTGTTGTAGAAGTGGGACTACATCCATGTGAAAGTGTTCTGATAGGATGTAAAGATTGAGAGTTCTGAGATCTAGTATTTGTCTCAAGGTTCCATCTTTTTTGGGAATAAGGAAGTATAGAGAGTAAACCCCTGTTCCTATCTGATCTTGTGGTACAAGCTCTATGGCTTGTTTGAGTAATAGTGACTGTACTCCTTCTTGCAACATGGAGATGTGTTGGGAGGAGAGTTGGTGTGGTTTTGGAGGTATATCTGGGGGAATTTGAGCCAATTCTATACAGTAACCATTGCGGATAATAGACAATACCCAGTTGTCTGTTGTAATGGGTGACCAATTGTTGTGGAACATTTGCAGTCTTCCTCCCACAGGTGAGGTGTGATGAGGGAAGAGGAGGAGAGAGTCACTGTTTTGGCTGTGAGGCTTGTTTTGTTGGCTGATATCTTCCCCTACCTCTGGAAATTGGCCTTTATAAGTTCCTCTAAACCCACCTCGGTATTGAGGCTAGTAAGATGATTTGGATTGTGAGGTGGATGCCTCAGGTTTTTGTGCTCTAAAACCACCCCTGTATTGAGGTTTCTGAAATGAACCTCTGTATTGCATAGTATACAGAGCACCCATGGCTTTAGCGATGTTTGAGTCTTTCTTCATTTTTTCAATGGCCGTATCAACTTCAGGGCCAAAAAGGTGTTTCTCATTGAATGGCATATTAAGGACAGACTGCTGGATTTCAGGCCTAAACCCTGACGACCGAAGCCATGCGTGTCTCCAAATAGTAACAGCAGTATTGATTGTCCTAGCTGTTGTGTCTGCTGAATCTAGGGCTGATCTAATCCGGTTGTTAGTAATAGCCTGCCCTTCCTCGACTATTTGCTGTGCTCTCTTGTGTTGGTCTTTGGGGAGATGATGGATGATATCTTTCATCTCGTCCCAGTGGGCCCTATCATACCTAGCCAGTAGTGCTTGGGAGTTGGCTATTCTCCATTGATTGGCTGCTTGCGATGCTACTCTTTTGCCAGCAGCATCGAATTTCCTGCTCTCCTTATCTGGTGGTGGTGCATCTCCAGAAAACTGAGAGTTGGCCCTTTTCCTCGCTGCACTCACAACTACAGAATCAGGAGGCAGTTGTTGAGTAATGAATGCAGGGCCACAGGGAGGTGGTTCATATTTTTTCTCCACTCTGGGAGTGATGATCCTGGCCTTGACTGGCTCTTGAAATATTTGATGTGCGTGCTTTAACATGCCTGGAAGCATTGGAATGGGCTAGTAAGTAGCGTGAGTGCAGGATAATGTATTAAAGAGAAAATCATCCTCAAAAGGCTGTGTGTGCATGACGACATTGTGGTTTGATGCCGCCCTAGCCACAACTTGAGTGTATCCAGTGCTATCTTCTGGTGGTGAAGGTTTGGAAGGATAGCAGTCTGGGCTGTTATCCGGAATGGGATCGGTATCATAGAGATCCCATGGATCGACATTGTCCTGTTGTGAATCTACAGAATGTACAGGAAACTGTGCAGGTGTAAGAGTAGTAGGTGGAGAGACAAGCAGGTGAGGAGAATGAGGAGGAGACTGAGGAGGTGAAAATTGTGGAGGTGGAGATTTTTGCTTAGGCCTTGGCACTTTAGCTGGTGGCTGATGAATATCCAATTGTCCTTGAAAGGCTAGCTTCCTCTTGGGCTTCAGAGGAGGTGCAGTTATAATCTTGCCAGTGTCTTTATGAATATGAATTCTGGCCTGCCTTTCATCAATGTCCTCCATTTGTGTGAATTCCTCCGAAAATCTATGGCTTTCTTTAAGTTGTTTCGGAAGTCCATGCTCCTCTGTGTAGCTGGGTCTATTCGGCTCCGAAGCCGGTTTTCTCTGGATCGAAAGGCCGGGAGTGGATGTTGGCCTCGGCTCCGAAAGCGATTTTCAAGGCTTTGACTCGATGGGTCGGTGTTTGCCTGTTTTGGACCCAGTGCTTCGGCTTGAGTCCGAAGGCTTTGGTGGCGTGGCCTTTCTCTGTGCCGAAGTTGTTGTTTGGTCACCGGAGGTCTTTTTGCGGGTCGAGCCATGGCCTTCTGGCAGTGGCGTTCCCAAGGCCTTATGTTTGGGCTTGGATTGGACATGGGCAGGCATACTCACGTGCTGTCCTGCTGTGACCGGTCTGTCCTCCTCGGACTCCTGCTCGGAATCGGACCCTCGGACAGAGACTGCGGTGTGCATGATCTCCTCTTCCTCTATGTCGAGACGTTCGGTGCTTCTCTACGCCATTTCCAACCTTTGCGCTCCTCTGTCTCCTATAGTCTTCTTCGAGCTGAAGGATCTGCAGGCCTCACAAGTATCCTCTTGATGGTCTGGAGATAGACAGAGATTACAGACGAGATGTTGGTCTGTATATGGGAACTTGGTGTGGCACCGAGGACAGAAGCAAAATGGGGCCCGGTCCATGAGGCTTCCACGCGGTTGGCCTGACCAGGCCCGTGTTGGACGCGGGTGCCCTGAAGGGCGAGTAAAGAAGTTGGATCCGACGGTACCAAAGTGTCGATGAGAGATGATACGCGATCAAAACCATAACTGACGAGCTAGAGAGCTTTTAGAACTTTTCCGACTCAAACTACAGGAGCGAAAAGAAACACGTCCAAACCTGATGGCGGAAAGAAAATAATCTAACATGGAGTCGATGCCCATGCGCAATGGAGTCGAAGAGGAGGAGTCACTTAATCCCGTGACTCGAAAACACTTCTTCGAAGAAAAACAACTTGTAACACTCCGAGCCAAACATTAGATGGTAAAACTATGCATAGCATGTGTATCTGCAGCTACACATACCATTGAACACATATATATATATATATATATATATATATATATATATATATATATATATATATATATATGATGTGATATGAGAAATTATAATAAATAGAGATTCATGAGCTTGCAGTCAAATACTTGCTATTTATGTAATGGCCTATATACATTTGAGGGATAAATATGTGCATATATTTTAACCATAACTAATATATACATTTCTGCATTTGTGAAGCATAAATAGAGAGTATAGATATTTTTATTAATAAGTGATATGAGCATCCGTACAAACAGATGCATATATCTGAATACATGCAAATAATCAAAGTATACAAGTTTACAAACATGTATATGGAACATTGTTCTCTTGTACACAATATTGCTGCACATTTGTATTTTCAATATGGTGGTCATGTCGGCCAGGCCAGCAGAGGAAGGTAGGTCACGGGTAAATCACAATGTGGGACCACTTTATTAAGGCAGCACAGCGCTGTCCTCTATCCAGTCATTAGGGACACAACTGATCCTCAAATAGGTTCTGAACTTTGCTCTCATGTACTGTAGCAGATATAGTTAACATACATTGATTGGGCACATTTATTCTACACACTTTGGCTCTCAATCAGGTATAGGGTAGATGTTTACTTTATGGTCCTGAAGAAATGCCTAAGATCCCACGAGGGATGAAATATTTTGACCCTATGTCACTCACTTTGAAACTGTCGGGGCTCACTGGTTCTTGCAACAGCACTCCTTTTATTCTGTTTTAGCACTTGTCAAGGGGACTAACCTGTTAAAAATATTCATGGTACCCTTTAGGCAATTTAATTTACCTAACACCACCCAGTACTTACTACATCCTCACCTACATTCATCATTGAGGCTAGAAATCAGATCTCCAATAAAGAGTCCCCTTCGAAGGGCCCGGTGGGCCTTGAAGTGTCGGCCCAATGAGGAGCAGCCCAATGATTAAGCATGACACCAATTTAGATGTATGAGAGCTATCACTTCTGATCACTTGGCTCCCTGATCCAGTGGATCAGCCTCTTGCTTGGTCTCGACCGACAGCTTCTTATCGCTTTCCTTTTTTTGAAGGAACACCATCCCCTTTTTGTATGGTCATGTAAAAGAGCCTGAGTAATCTTCTGAACATACAATGGTTTTTTGCAGATCTTATGTTTAGGAGTAATGAATTCCACAGTTTGGCTGCTTGAACAGAGAAAGATGTTTCACCCATGTTTTTTTTTCTTGTAGGCTGGGATTTAGAGGGGGACACCAAACTGGAGCGTGATTTTATGTATTTTGTGACTTTCGTTCTGATGAAAAGTGGTCCTGTTCTATGTATTGCTTTCTGGGTGATACAAAGCAACTTCAAAGTGGATCTTCTATTAAAGTGCTTTACTAAAGCGTGCATGTGACATTGTAACATTGCTGTTTCATGTGAATTCAATCCGAGGTCAGGTCTTTATTTATTTATTCTCATCCTCTTCACAAATAAAAATAAACAAATTTGTGGCACAACTGAGGGGCTTTCTAATTAAAAAACAAAATCTCCATTTTGCTGCTTTAATAATTAATTTTTAGAATTACAATTTAATTGCAAGCTTATGGTGGCCATGTCTAGGTGGCAGCACTTTTTTAAAATATTGATAGCATATACGTTCCCTAAACATACAATTGAATACATAGCCATTACACCAGCGAGCCAATCCCGGACATTCTGGCTTTGCCAATACATGCTGAATTTGTGCCCCTCTATGCTGCACTAAGTCCACTGCCTGATCCCCTCAATTTTTTTTGCAGACATGTCGTGAAGGAAACAAACTTCATTCCTTTTATCAGAGTCTGTGCCTCTCCTTTGAAGCTAATAGCGACTGATAGAACACTCAATACAAGCTAGCCCGCCCTGGCTCAAGCTAATCTAAATGCATATGTTTTCAAGGACAGTTTGCTGTAAACAGTGAGGGGTTCTTGAGCTGACTCCCAAAAGTAATAGGAGCAGAAGGCTTGTCGATTTAACACTGCGGGTACCCAATTTGTTGCAATGATTCGAGAATGTTTCTGGATAGCCATTCAAACTGTCTGAGCAATAACAACATGTGCATGAATTCCTAGGGAAGGATAAAGCACTAGCGTAGAGTGATGCAGGATACTGTAAATCAAATAGTTGTACACTAAAAGAATGCTGCATTTTGATTCACTATTAGTCAGTGCTTAATTTGTGCTTGTTGTTTCCGGCGCTGAGCACGGCACTTATTGTTGAGGGTCAGGGCTTATTCTTCTGTCTCAAGCATTTGCTGCGAGCAAAAGACACGTATGGGAAAGACGGATGAAGAGAAAAACGAAAAGGCGTTACAAAGGAAGAAAGTAGAAAGCTGCAAGAGTGGGCTGAAGGGGCAGGGAGTGGTTTTATATGGATTAAAGAGGCCCGAGATGGCTTCAGGATTATGCCGCCTCAGTATTACGTGCGCACACCTTTAATTGCAGCAGCCGCGTGTTTAAGAAGAGGTCTTTGAGCACCGGCACCTTTTTATTTACAAATTAAGCACTGCTATTATATTCGAGAACTGTGAAAAGCATGTAATTATGGCTGGTCGAAACAACTCGTCTCCCTACTTTGAGTTGATTGTGTCCATTCTCATTTTTAATTCGTTTAGTTTACGGTCGATCGATACGAACCAATGTCCTTCAATGCGAAAAGGTCAAGTAGCGCAAAACGTGGACACACACTGATTTGAACAGGATAACACGGGGCTCTAAATGAAGATGGACCAATCAAAGAAAAGCACCAATGCAATGCTAATAAATGGCATAATGCATCACGCTACACCTGATATGAGGCCTCTGAAGTATTATGTGGGTTAAGATTTCATTTACTTTCATGTGCATATACGATTCAGAAATATTACCACAGAAAAGAGATATAATAAACCCATGATCTCAGTCTTCTCATTTACAAGCAGAGTCATTTCTGAGAGAGCAGGAAAATAGAACTCCCTTCTATTCATTAGATGAAAGTAGGTGTCCTGAACCCAATGTGATAAAATGCTTCTCTCTAAATTTTAAAGAACACATAAAACCGGATTATGTGTATAGCAGTTGAAACTCATTATTAGATCTGAGCAATCCTTCATCACACAAAGGATGTTACTGCTACTGCTTCTCACATATACTTTATGTTAAACGGACCGTACTGAGCATAATTTGGGAGGCGTGATTATACTGGGCTTTTCATTTAACAAAAAAGTGAAGTCTTTTTTAACTGCACCAATTGGACCAAAATACCTGATAGTTGTTTATGAAAGGAAATCACAGGAGTGAAAACTTGGTGGCCACATGTGCGTGAAGCGATCTGGCAACCCTAGCACTGAACTAAAACATTTCAACTTTACTGCATAGTGTAGGCCTCAAAGGATGTATATATTTATTGGCATTTATATAGAGCAAAACTAGCTTTGAAGGAACAGAGCAATGTACATTACATGCGGGGTTAAGAGACGCTAAACAAGATCGCGTACAACAATCGGGGAATTCGCAAATACAGTTCATACATATTTCATTGTTTTTGGGACACAGGGAAATTAAGTGATGTGCCCAGAACAAACAACACTATGTTAAGCCATGCGCTGAGGCTGGGATTTGATGCAAACCTGGTTCCCTTTAGGTTCCAAAAGGTGGCAACTCTAGCTGCTAGGATATGGCACAGATATGCACTTTTACTTCGGTGTAACACAAAATTGCAGAACATCGACAAAGTATTTGATTTCACACCCAGACTCAGCCAGATGGCAGTGAGAATAAAGGCAGACAGTTATAGGGACAAATATCCTGCATGTCCCCACCGAAGGCATCTGGTTTGGGTAAACAATCGCTTCTAGAAAGGATGTGTCTTGTGGATGCACAGGGACATACTTTCGGGGTTGGGGGATGGAAGAGTGTATAGGGTGGGACATCCACTCTAACAGTTACATAATCAGTGTTGCCCCCGCAGTATCGGTCGGATTGCCTGTCTAGAAACAATAGTGCAACCAAGGCACTGTTGCTGCAGACTAGGTAAAGGTGGGCAAGTCAACACATTAACAGGGAGAGCCGAGTCAAGGGTCAGGCTTGTCTCTAAAAGCCCTGTGCACAAGCCGAAATATGGAAATATTTGGCATCTAAGTCATGCAAGAAATATCATGCAAAAATATGATACCGTCGCTTCTAAAAAGTGTATTTCTTTAACATGTAGATACGTTTCATTTGAATACTTCAGGTTAAATTCCTGCATTGAGGCATTTATTGAAAGTAGTCGTTTTTAAACATAAACGTGGAAATGTTTATGCCTCCCCTAACCCTGACGTCAATGCCACTACAGAAAACAGAGACAGGTTAATTGCCATGGTTACACAAAAGGATGATGGACGGAGTGCTGAACAATGCAAACACTCTCCCCCAGTCACAGATATGGGTTTAATCCATCGTTCTTTTGCTCACCATGCCACCCCAGTTTAGACCCAGCCATATGCAAATCAGTCTTGACCCTGTTCCTCATGGGAACAGTCCAGCCCGAACTGCCAAGCCAGGTCCTCACTGGACCGGAAACAAGCATCCTGGGACCGGTTTCAGGGTTTCACCCCTCATCAGCCAGGCTAGCTTGAATCCAGTGGCACAGTGAGCAATTGCCATGGTTACCACATATTTGGCTTAGATTCTTATTATAGATGGAGAAACATTATAGTCTGTTAAAAAGAAGATGCTTTTGTACAGCAAACTTCCCGAAACCTGAAGGAACTTTCAATTGCGATAATGAAGAACAAGGAGGCTCCGTGAAATAAAATATTTGCAGAGGCTCGTACAATTTGTTCAAGTGGGGAAGCCAATATTGACCTCAGAGTTTCTAGATTCATGTTGTGCGTTTCCGCAATTACATGGGTATCTCTTTTTCTCTATCATTTTACATCAAAGTAACTGATTTGTCGCTAATACCTGGCATATGAATGTAGATGCAGACCAATGCCACGTGAAAGCTCAGATTATTTTGGGGTTGAGGGCAGTGTAGAATTCAAGATTAGCCAGGCATCTAGCTTTAGATTTCAGAAGCTCACCCACCACTGAGTCTGGGTCTGGGATTGCAGAGTGGCCTAGGAAGATGTGCTTGATGCACAAGTATGATCAAGAGCATGGATCTGATTGGGCCCTTGACTGTCACTTACACCCAGTCGTGGCTCGCGGCATGCAAAAGGGGCGGAACAGGGAATTCAATTAAAAAAAATAAAATAATAAAAAACAAAACCACTTACCTTCGTCGCCACTCCATCTGCTCCTCTGCAGGCTGAGACTCACCGCCTGCTCCGCAACAATCCTGACTCTGCTCAGAGCAGCATCAGGATTGGCTGAGAGCACCCAGCCAGGGCGCTCCCAGGCAGACTGGGAACCTGTGCAGGCTCTGTCCAGCCCATCAACAGCCCGAGATGGCCAGCCAAACATACATGCGCTTTGAGGGGGAGTGCTGTGCTCAGTTTAATATTGTTTTTTGGGAAACATTTTGCAGCTGCCGCTGCTGGCAGAGAGGCAACGCTCCCCCGCCCTAATGGAGGAGCCGCCACTGCTTACACCACATCAGTGTGCCGTCAGCAGGGCCTTGAGGTAGATACTGCCAGGTCTCAGATGCAGCAGTAATTAAAAACTTTAAACTGGGTCCCCACTTGCTCCTTAGTTTACGTCCTTTACAGGCAAGCAAAATTCTGAAATTCCTACGAATGGCTGTAGAAAGCCTTGAGGTAATCCATAACAGCGATGCACTCCCTGTTTACATTACATCTTAACTTCATCTTGTATTCCCTAAGAGTATTGTTTTTTTTCTCCATATGGTGTGTTTACATATTTTATTGATGCAACCTAAGATTCTTATATGAACAGAGTCACTTTAAGGAGCCTGGGTGAGTTCCGGTTGTGAGAGTTCATCATGAGACACAAGTGATAATTCTGGAGATTAGTCTCTGTGATTTTTTCACAGTTCTTGACATTGTTTCATAAAAAGATTCAGACTTCATGCAATCTAGACTGCTATCCCTGACCATCCTAAGTCCGGTCTCCTGATGTTAGCTATGGGCTTATACTAGCCAGTTCTCCTGGGCCTCCCTACCCTACATTGCTTTGAGGAGGAACTGGACTAGAGTGGCCAACAAAGTCCAGACTACCTCACAGACACCCTATCCTGGGCTGGCCTTACGTTTTTTTAAATAATTGAAAACTAAGACCCCTAACACTGACCATTACAACCATTCCTTTTTAGTTGGTACATCTTGCTGCTTGTTAGGAAATCTCTGCCTCACACCTCTCTAGCATTATTGACTAAGCTTGGCCCATGGGATACATTGACGCCTTCTAGGAAGAACTGAGGTGCAAGACTGTGCAGCTGATGAAAATCACACATCTGAGGGTTGCTGTAAAATTGTAAAATAAGAATAAAACTAAAGTGATGTGCAAGCAGAATTTCCTTAAACTCAACATTGACAAAGGGGGTCTAAAGGCATGCTTCGGCTATTGTCACCGCAAGATACTCTAGAATGTAACAGCATGGTGCTAGCGCCAAGTTCAGAGATGATTAATACGTTTTCTGTTCTCGGGATACCATTGCTACTCCTGAGAAGCCAAAGAGTGTTGGGAAGGAGATAGACAGACCTCTGTAAATTTGGAACAAGAACTGTTTTTTAATATAAAAGCAGAGATGTTGGTGATCCATTAGCAGCAAGGACATGGCTGAGTGCACTGCCCTCCAACATGCCAGCAATGTAAATCACACAAGGCAGTCTGTACTAACATCTCAGTAGCAGACTTAAGCCAGGATCGGAGTTTGATGAGCTCACCTGACACACTCCTGCTTATCAAAAGGTTGTTTATGAAGATTATTCACAGGAGGGTTTAGAAGGCATGAATAGATGGTTTCTGAGATTATTGCAAAGAACTGGAGCTATATGATAATCAAATCAGGGTTTAAGAGTTCCATGAAACTAAAATAAACTAAATTAGAGGAATTCACAACCTTCAGCCCTGCATACCAAGCATCAATATCAAGGCACCACCATCTAACAAAATTAACTCATAGAAAAATTACATACAACGCGCAACAGTTATACATATGGAAATACAACAAAAGCAAGGTAGACACTCTTCAAAATATCATATAAATAATGACTAAGACAATGAAACATCAACATTATGCATATCAGGTAAAGATTCAAAGATACCAAAAAACTCTACCCACACATAAGGCCTGATTTAGAGTTTGGCGAATGGAGTTACTCTGTCACAAACGTGATGGATATGCTGCCCGCTGTATTAGGATCCTGCTATATCCTATGGGAATCATAATACAGCGGACAGGATATCTGTCAAGTTTGTGACGGAGTAAACCATCTGCCGAACTCTAAATCAGGCCTTTAATCTTTCATCGTCACACAGCAATCTAATTTTAAATGTGCTTACATGGTAATTATTTTAATAAACACTCAAGTAGTATATGATTAAAAAGCGCATGCAATTGCTTTACAAATCCTGTTTAAAGTACAGTTATGGCTGCAACACATACAAAGTATTGTATCCAGGCCTTTATGCAATTCCGTGGTCAAGGCATTTGACGAATAGGTATGGGTTTGCCGCCTTTGTCACATAATCCATCATATGCTGCATGATCTGCCGATAGTAACAAAATATTGTTTCTAGTTGAAACGGTTCGAATTTACTAAAAATGCAGCAACATGTTGTAGTGGAAGGCCCTTTGGAAAGTTGACTGGATAACTGTTATAAAGTTCCCTTTTTGGATGGTCACTCCCCACATTTTGCTGCTTGATGCTGTTGTTTTGACCTGTAAGTGTACTGGGGCCTGCTAACCAGACCTCAGTACCAGTGCTCTTTCCTTTAAATTGTACTGAGACAATTGCAAATTCAATTGGCAAGGACTTTACCATCCCTGTAAGTCCCTAGTAAATGGTTCCTGTTATATACCCAGGGTAGGGTTTGTTAAGGGGTCAGCAGGGCTGCAGCACTTATTGTGCCACCCTGTATGACCCAACTAAAAGCAAAGCTTTTAGAGCTGCCATGTCAGCCTACATAAGCAGCTTGTCTGCTCGAATTCGACTTTGCCCACAATGAAGTGCAGGCAGAGTCTCTTCACTGCCCCTAGCACAGGTCAGTCACTCTTAGGCAGGCTTCCTCTAGCCCAGGAGGCAGGGTGCACTGTGTTATGAGTGTGGACATATATGCACAGGCATGTTTGAACCCGTGAAAGCATTTACAACGTAATGCTATCACAAGTGACTGGTGGTGCATAGGATTACATGGGCTGGCACCCGGGCTGTCCTCAGATGCCCAACTCCATAATGGCCGGCTGATCCCCCGTGTTGGGTATCAAACACTGTGCTTCTTAACCCTGAGCATGAATCTTGTGCCAATGATTAACTAGCATGTACCTGGTGGTGTGCTTTGGGGAAGCCGACCAAGATACCAGCTTTCCCCTGCCTTGGCAGGCTCTCCTGAGCCATTTGCCGCCAGGACTAGAGTCTACCTTCCTGTTGGACATGCTAACACTTCCCCCAGGATGAAGACAAAGGCCCTGGGCAGGAAGAAGGTCAAACCTCCTCCCTCCGATGAAGGCTATGTTTAAAGTAATGAAGGTGGTCAGCCACAAAAGCTCCAGCGCCCTTGATGTGTAATCTCTTGTCCCCTACTTGAGGACAAAGCCCTTCTGCTCTGACCACGCCAGCAGGCAGTAAAATTAGCTATTAAGGAGGAGTACACCCCCTAAGGGCAAGCCACACCTTAAGGGTGGGTTAGAGGGTCTGTACAGCTGAAGAGCGGTTCTGCCATGTTGGCAAACCTAGGGAACAGTGGGTTCTGGGTAGAAAAGTGTGCACTCCCCAGGAAGTTGTCACTTCAGGGGCTGGCAAGCTGCAAGGAGCAGTAGCCCTTTGGCCACTGTCCCCCCACACCCTTAACACCCCCTAAACCAGGATTTAACTGGCTCCTCTGGCACCAAAAGCTGAGTTCTGACTTTGAAATCAAGAAGACGCACACAGAAGATGCAGTCACTGACAACAAGACTTCGAAGTCTGCTGCAGCGCAAACAGAAGACACTTAAGTGCCCTGAGGAGACCATATACTGGAACTGTGTGATCGATGTGTGCCTGTGGTGAAAACTCATTGCTCCCAGCAAGAGGGACTCCGGTGGACTTCAGAAGCCAAAGCAGACTCCCCAGACTGTTGGTAAGAGTCACCTGCAATCTGCAGAAGAATCGTCATGCTGCGCCCCAGAAGTGCAACCCATCTGGCCCCCCTTGAGCGGACCCAAAGAAAGTCAGGTACCTGCACCCCAGGAGTGGCAGTGGGGCTCTCACCAGATTTTGAGCCGCTACCCCTATCCGTATGACTTCCAGCTGATACAGTAACCGTGGACTTCTTTTGCCGCTGCCAAGGCTTGTCTAACACCAGCCCGGTAACTGACGGCTTCTCGGACATCTCCGACTCCAGAGCAGTTCCTTGGCATAGTGACCAGCGTCGGCAACAACCTCCTCCTGAGAACCTGCATCCTGAAGGAGGTGACTTCAAGAGGACCAGCAAAGTATCTTGGCACGACCGGTTCAAGTGATTGACAGCTGAAAGGCCACCTCTGCATCCTGAGCCGCCGGATATTGGTGGCAAAGTTCCAGCTGTGGAATCCAGGTCCTGGGACCCCTCTATTTCCTGAAGGCAGAGTGTGAATCCACCCGAAGTGTGCTTTTGTCAAGTGCTGCAATTTGATAGCCAGAGCACCTCTGCACCCGGACTCCCTGGGCAAGGTTCTAAAAACTGACTGTTGAGGCTTGATCTAGGGACCCAGAAGGCCTTAATTCCAAGTGGGTTCTCCAGAGCTCACCCTGCAAGTGAGTGATTGCACACTGTGGTTTTCCCCATTGACTTCAATGGGAGTCATTTGACAAGTAAAAATACTCTATTTTCAACACTTTAAAAATTCACAATTCCGGTTGCCTGTAAGACAAAAAGTTCACTTTGGTGTCTAAATTAAGAAATAATTCTGCTTTGTTTTTTTCTAAATTGGTGTTGGATTTCTTTTGAGTCGTGTCATTTACTTATCGTCCATGTGATTTTGTGAAATGCTTTACAAATGCTCCTCTAAGAAGCCTCACTGCTCTTTGCCACTCCACCAGGACTGTGCTAAGGTTTACTAGTGTGAGCCTAAGGTCCACCTCTGAGTAACATGTTAGTATTACATGGTAAGACTCCCCAGTCCTACCACATAATATTGTAATCATTAAAAATCCATTAGTCAAAACTCCAAATTCAGTATATCCAAATACGTACACCAACTACACAAGTCCGGATAGTATACTAATCATTGTCCGTGGACCACTGGGCCCAAAATGCATAGGCGAGGCCCACACATGATACCTGATTGGAAACGGAGAGAACACTGCTGGGGCATTAGATCGAAAATATACAGGCACCTCAGGGGGATGGAGGGGGAGCACCTCTGCCTGATGAACGCACAACGCCACTGCTGCATGAGGGGGCTCCATGCCCATTGCTGTATCCTGGGGAGTGCAAAGCCACAGTCTCTCAAGTCTCTCCAGTGGGTGGTTTGCCCATTGCTTTATCCTGATGAGTGCAAAGCCAAAGTCTCTCAAGTCTCTCCAGTGGGTGGTTTGCCCACTGCTTTATCATGGGGAGTGCAAAGCCACAGTCTCTCAAGTCTCTCCGGTGGGTGGTTTGCCCACTGCTTTATCCTGGGGAGTGTAAAGCCACAGCCTCTCAAGTGGATAACAGTCTCCACTGGTTCTGGGGGGGCCTGGTGCCCAGAGTGCTTCATCCTGCCAAGGACTGAGGTAGTGGATGTCATACTCCACTGGTTCTGGAGGGGGCCTGGTGCCCAGAGTGCTTTATCCTGCCAAGGACTGAGGTAGTGGATGTATCTCTCCACTGGTTCTGGAGGGGGCCTGTTCCCCAGAGTGCTTCATCCTGCCAAGGACTGAGGTAGTGGATGTATCTCTCCACTGGTTCTGGAGGGGACATGGTGCCTAGAGTGCTTCATCCTGCCAAGGTCTGAGGTAGTGGATGTGATACTCCACTGGTTCTGGAGGGGGCCTGGTGCCCAGAGTGCTACACGTGCAGTGTGGCCGGTACAATTCCCTCACCTGGGTGTGCGTGCCATGAGATTTGCGAGGTTCAGGTAGCATGATACGCCATGGAGGCAGCGACATACCCCTCACTGTTGCGGCTGCGCCTTCCACCTGCAGGTGCAAACAGTGATGGAAGAAATGCCTCATGAAAGCTGCCCAGGGTCCAGGAACTCTCCTCCAGCCTCAGACGACTGACCACTGGGGACGGTAGCCATGTCAGCGGTGGTGCCTGTGTCTGAGGACGCCACGGGGCCGGTGGCGGTGCTTGCGGCGGTGTCTGTCGCGGCAGTTTTTGGGGCGGTGTCTGTTGCGGCAGCACTGGCGGCGGTGCATGGGTCAGCACGTGCTGAGGGACACAGCAGGACGTCTCCTGCAGCCTTGGACGGCCGCCCACTGGGGAAGAGGCTGGAGACTGTTGCTGAGGCTGTAGACGTAGCGGGGGTGGTGCAGGTGGCGGTGCTTGCGGCAGTGTCTGTCGCGGCAGTGTCTTTTGCGGCGGTGCTGGTGGTGGTGCATGGGTCAGCACCTGCTGAGGGACACAGCAGGATGTTTCCTGCAGCCTCGGACGGCTGCCCACTGGGAAAGAGGCTGGGGACTGTCGTTGAGGCTGTAAACATGCTGGGGGCGGTGCTGATGGCAGTGCAGGTGGCGGGGCAGTTAGCGGTGTTCGCCGCCATGCAGGTGGGCGTGGTCGTGGACAGAAAGTGTGACACTGGTCCCTCAGTCGGTGTCACCACGCCCTCTCCTGACCTGCTCTTCAGCTTTTGGCCCTCCCCCAGCTTTGATGGTGCCGCAGTTGTCTTGCCACCATCCCCTTTGGTTTTTGCTGAACACGTGGTGGCAGTACTTTCGGCTTCTCCCTCCGGGATGTGTGCACCTTTTTCACCTTGGCAGATGGCGGAATGTCCTTGCCCTCAGTACGTGGCACACTGGCAGCCCTGATGGGTGGCGCACTCCATGACCCCGCATTTGCTGGCAGCACTGTGCCTGGGGATGTGGTGGCTGAGATGCTGGGGTGGGACCTGGAAAGCCTGGCCCTAGGGAAGAGGTCAAAGTTAGCCAGGAAGAGTTTTTTAGACACACTGGGACTGGAAGATGGAGGGGGTTTGGGAGTGGAGGTAGAGGTAGTGGTTGTAGGAGGTGTACGTCAGCTGAATTTGGGTGAAGGTGCATGGGCCGGAGGCTGTTGTGGGGTGGATGGCTGTTGGGTGGGTGTGTGCCTGCGTTTGTGTACTTTGGGAGGAGGGCTCACTGACACACTGGGAGAGGACACTGGGGATGTGTGAATGGTAGTGGGGGTGGTGAATGCACATGAGCGGTGTGTGGTGATGGGCGTGCTGGTGATGGAGGCAGTGGCTGAGGATGTAGTGCATGCAGGTGTGAGTGAAGACGAGACAGGGAGGGAGGAGGAGGATGTGGAGGAGGGGGACACAGTGGAGGCAGTGGATGTTGCTGTGTATGCATGGGGATGGTGCTTGTGTGAGTGCCTGTGGGATGTGTGGTGCTTATGTTTGCCAGAGCCACTCTTGTGTGTTGATGTGTGTGCATGCTGGTCTGATGGTGTGCTTGGGATAGGCTGAGGTACAGTGGATTGGGTCTGGGTGGAGGAAGTTGAAGGGGGGAGGCTGGACACAGGGACAATGGCTGCCATCAGTGCTGAAGCCAGAGCCTGAAATGCTCTCTGTTGGGCTGCCTGCCCAGAATGAATGCCCTCCAGGTATGCATTTGTTTGTTGCAAATGCCTCTCTACACCCTGGATGGCATTCACAATGGTAGATTACCCAACAGTGGGTTTCGGGTGCCACATGGCCTGCCTCACAAGGGACCTTGCCTACCAAGTTCGCCCTGGCCTAGGGGAACCCACTGCCCACCTCCCCCACCCAGACACCTCGGAATGCGCGCAGAGACAGCTGAATGAGAGTGTACTCACCCCCTTGTGGCTACCGTGATGCACTCAAGCGCCCATCCAAGTCTGGATAGGCCACCGCAAGGATCCGGAACATCAGGGGGTCATAGTGCGATGGGCACCCCTCCCACATTGGGAGACCAACCCCAGCTGTGCCTCCGCCGTCTTCTTGCTCCAGCGGCGCAGGTCCTCCCATCTTTTACGGCAGTGGGTACTCCGTCTGTGGTAGACCCCCAGGGTCCGGACGTTCTTGGCGATGGCACGCCAAATACCCTTCTTTGGTGGGCGCTGACCTAGAAGAATGGTACAGGGGGAAAGGAAAGGAAAGGACCATCATACTCATTGCCTCCCAGTTCCCACCCTTGCCCTGACGCACATACACTCCCCATCCGCACATGCATCCACACCACTCAAAACAGGCATTGCCCATACAGCATGCTCACAGTGTACTCACCTGTTTGTCTGGAGGACCGTATAGTTGCGTGTACTGGGGGAGGACCCCATCCACTAGTTTCTCCAACTCCTCCGAAGTGAAGGCAGGGGCCCTGTCCCCAGACACATGAGCCATCATCGCTTTCAGACACAGGTCACAACAGCACTTGCAGTGTAGGTCCTCTCCTGTTGAAGTTCAGGTATCAAGTGAGTGAACAGACAGAAAATGGCGGTCACATCCGCGGCGGTGCGTACCATCACTGCCGACGTACATCGTCATTGGCTCCTGGGACCCATAGGGTCAGTTACCTCATATCCCCTTGGCCCACCTTACAGGTCAGGCAGCCGCCATTTCAGGAGGCCAAATGGGATGGATGTTAACTGCGTCACACCTATCTAGACTGGGAATATAGAGAGATACCGGCACATAGCGGATTAATAACGTTTCCGCAAATAACACATTGTCATACCTCAGTGTTGGATGACACTCTACTCGCTGTTCTCCTCCATAGGGCACGTCCGCTGGGGCAGGTGATGAGATGGCGGCATCATCCGGTGTACAGACCCCTGGTGGACAATGTTCTCAATAGTGCTGGCCAGAGTGTTGTCTGCCCTGATGAAATACATGCGCAGCTATATTGTTTTCCCCCAGGTGGAGGATTTGGCCGCAGTGAAGGCTGACTTCTGTGCAATGGGACATATCCCCAACATCTTTGGAGCAATTGATGGTACGCATATTGCCTTTGTCCCACCTCTAGGAGAAATTAACAAGTGTTCAGAAATCGAAAGAGCTTTCACTCCATGAATGTGTAGATAGTGTGACTTGCGGACCAGTACATCTCCCAAGTGAATGCAATGTATCCTGGGTCTGTGCATGATGCCTTTATCCTGAGGAATAGCAGCATCCCATATGTGATGGCTCAACTCCAGAGGCAAATGGTGTGGCTAATAGGTGAGCCCGGGTCCCCACCCGGTAGATGTTGGTTTATGGGTGTGGGGTTGGCCCTTAGGGTGAGTGTGTAGCTAACAGGTATCCCTCAATATTTGCAGGTGACTCTGTTTACCCCCACCTCTCATGGCTACTGACCCCAGTGAGGAATGCTAGGACAAGGGCAGAGGAATGTTACAATGAGGCACATGGCCGTACAAGAAGAATTATTGAGCACACCTTTGGCCTCCTGAAGGCCAGGTTCGGGTGCCTCCATCTGACAGGTGGATCCCTGTGCTACTCGCCAAAGAAGGTGTGCCAGATCATTGTGGCATGTTGCACAACCTTGCTTTGAGACGCCAGGTGCCTTTTCTGCAGGAGGATGGGGCCGGAAATGGGTGTGTGGCAGCTGTGGAGCCTGTGGACAGTGACGAAGAGGAAGCAGAGGATGAGGCTGTGGACAACAGAACAACTATCATACAACAGTACTTTCAGTGACACACAGGTAAGACACCTTCCATTGCAGTTTTGTGTAGTGATTGGCAGGCTGCTGTTCCAACTACTATGGCAACTTACTGTACCCTTTGACATGTCTATTCACAGATCTTTTTGCCCTACTCTGGCTCCTGGTGTATTGGCTGCTGCACATCACAGATCATCCCTATGTATACATAACCTGTACAGTCTAAATGCAATGTCCACAGATTCTTGAATGAATACATCATTAAATCATTTGACAAATCCATACTTGTATTTTTTAAGAGGGTGTTTATTTCAGTGCGGAGAAGTAAATGGGGATGTGCAATGGGCTGGGGTGATAATGGAGGAAAGTCCAGGATAGAGTTCAGTCTATTTGTATCACATGTGCATTGTCCAATGGGGCATAGGAAGGGGAACAATGGCAGTTGAAGGTGGACAGGGTAACAGAGTGGGACTCAAGGGTGACAATCAGGAGAGTCTTATGCCTGGATCGCAGGGACCGTTTGTATGGAGGTTCTTCTGCAAGGGGTGGGTGCTGGTGGCCTGTTGTTCCTGTGGCAGGTCCTTTTGTCCACTAGCGTTGGCGGAGGTGGAGGGTTGTTCATCGGTGTGGCTAGTGTCAGGGGCCCGTTGGTGTGCCACTGCCTCCCTCATGGTGTTGGCCATGTCTGCCAGCACTCCTGCAATGGTGACCAGGGTGGTGTGGATGTCCCTCAGGTCCTCCCTGATCCCCAGGTATTGTCTCTCCTGCAGCCGCTGGGTCTCCTCCAACTTGGCCAGTATCTGGCCCATGGTCTCCTGGGAATGGTGGTATGCTCCCAGGATGTTGGTGAGTACCTAGTGGAGAGTCGGTTCCCTGGGCCTGCCCTACCCCTGTCGCACAGCAGTCCTCCCAGCTTCCCTGTTGTCCTGTGCCTCTGTCCCCTGAACCGTGTGCCCACTGCCACTGACCCCAGGTCCCTAATCGTCCTGTGTTTGTGGGGTTTCCTGGGGTCCCTTTAGTGGTGGACACACTGTTGATTGATGTGTCCTGGGGACAATGGTATGGGCCCGCTGGGTGGGTGCTGTGCTGGTGTTTACTGAGTGGGGAGACTCTGTGGTAGTATGGGACTGTGGCTGAGTAACCGACTGTCCGGAGGCCCATGATGGGCCAGGTTGGTCATCCTGATCCAGGCGTGCAGAGCAGCTGTCATCACTGTGGGCCTGTTCTGTGGGGGGACTTGATGTTGCTGGCACCTCCTCTCCAGTGACGTTGTATGTGGGACCTGTGGGGATGTAAATGCAGTGTTAAGGTTTCTGCGTGTGTCATCTTGTGCATGGGTATGTTGCCCTCTATGGTTGTTATTGCCATGGCAGATTGGCTTTAGTGAGAGTTGTGCATGAAGTGGTGATTGTGGTCCATGCAGGTCTGTGATGGGTGTCCATGCATTGGTGGGTCATGCAGGGCTTGGCATTGGGATGAGTGGGTTGTGATGGTGGTGGAGTTATGGTAGTGACGGTAGGGGTGGGGGTTTGTGATGGCATGCAGGGGGGGGGGGGGGCTAAAAGTAGTAAAAATTTGACTTACCAGAGTCCAGTCCTCCTCCTACTCCTGTCAGGACCTCAGGATGCAGTATTGTCAAGACTTGTTCCTCCCATGTTGTTAGTTGTGGGGGAAGGGGTGGTAGCTCTTCTGGTTTCTGTACACCTGTTCATTCCTGCGGGGGGGTACAAATGCCACATGTGTACCATCAATGGCACCAATGATGTTGGGGATATGTCCCAGGGCATAAAAGTCACCTTTCACTGTGGGCAAATCCTCCACCTGAGGGAACACGATGTAGCTGTGACATCCCTGCTGCATGGCCACTGTCACTTGGAAGGAGCCACTTGCCAAGAAATGTAGCACTGATAGCACTTCCACAAGAGGGGGTATCCCAGTGGGCTGACGGATAGATCAGATCTGGCTCAAATTGGGCACACAGCTCTTGGATTATGGCTCTATCAAGTCTGTAGGTGAGGATAATGTGCCTGTCCTCCATTGTTGCCAAGTCCACCAGGGGCCTGTACACGGGGGTATGTCTCCATCTCCTAATCATCCTCAGTGGTTGTAATCTGGAGGGCAAAACGGTATGCACTGCATGTTGTGACAGAAAACAGTATGTTTACGTGTAGTCCCTAAACGTGCTTATGTCTGCTGTGACGCAGTTATGTATAATGGCGGACACCTGTCCTGTGTGGAGGGACAGGTCGAAATTAGGTAATTCTGCTGATGTTGTGCACCGTTGTGGGAGGCAGTCGAGAACCGCTGTGCAACTCCTCATTGGTTATTATTGGGCCCTATGGGGTACAGTAGCCGATGGTGATGTACGCCGGCGGTGGTACGCACCGCCGCAGACGTGACCGCCATTTTCTATCTGTTCACTCGCTTGCTACCTGACCTTCAACAGGAGAGGACCTACACTGCAAGTGCTGATGTGACCTGTGTCTGGAAGCGACCATGGCTCGAGTCTCTGAGGAAAAGCCCCCAGCCTTCACTTCGGAGGAGTTGGAGAGACTGGTGGATGGGGTCCTACCCCAGTACTGATTGCTTTATGGGCCTCCAGACCAACAGGTGAGTACAATGTATGCACGATATATGGGGCATGAATGCATGGAGTGCTGTGTGTGAAGGCCTTACACGGGCTGGTTGAGGGGTCCTGGGCAGAGTGCTGCATGTATGGTGGTCAATGTATGTGTGTAAGGGGGTAGAGGGATATGGTGGGCCATGGGTGTAACGGGCCGGATGGTATGACTGATACCTTTTTTTCTATGTTTATTTATCTGCAGGTCAGCGCCCATCAGAAAAAGGGAACATGGCATGCCATCGGCAAGGATGTGCGGACCCTGGGGGTCTACGACAGGCGGAGCACTCACTGTCGCACACTGTGGGAGGACCTCAGGCGCTGGGCAAGAAGACGGCAGAGGCCCAGCTGGGGACGGCCTCCCAATGAGGAAGGGGTGCCCGTCGAATCCTGACCCCCCCTGATGTTCCGAATTCTGGCGGTGGCCTATCCAGAGTTGGATGGGTGCTTCACAGCAACCACAAGGCGGTAAGTACAGTTTCCAAATCAGCAAATTGCGCATGGTGGGGTGTTATCTGGGTGGGAAATGTGGGCCTGTGGGTGCCCCTAGGCCAGGTCAAATATTGCAGGGTAGGTTCCATGTTGGGCAGGGTCTGTTGCACTCCACTCCCAAACATGCTAGTGGGCATCTACTAGTGGGCAGGGTTCTGAGGGTCTCAGGTATGCTGTTATTGGTGTTAGGCATTATTCTCCATGGCCTGGTGACTAGCATTGTGACTGGTAGTGCATCGCCTAGTGCATAGGACTGTTCCCTGTGTGTTGTGTACGTCAACAGTGGTGTTGTTGCTGGCACTGACCAAGTGTATCCTCTGTCTCTTCCCCCCCTTTTTGTTTTGTCACCCTGTCTTTATGTGCATTAGCATTATCTGGCGGAGGAGCAGAGGCACCGGCGACAGAGGGAGCAGCATACCACAGGGCCCATGAGGCCGAATCCACCGACGGTGAGGGCACCAGTGGGACAGAGGGTAAGGGGAGCACCACGGCGGAGTCTGGAGCTGACAGACCTGACAGTGATACCTCCTCCGATGGAAGCTCCCTGGTGGTGGCGGACACCTCTGTGCCCACCCCAACTATGGGTACAGCCGTCACCCCCACACAAGCACCACCCTCCCAGAAGCCCCTCAGCATGTTTCCATGCCCACTCACGCAGGAGGGTGGGCATCTCCTTCGCTCCAGGCACCTCAGGCCCTGCCCCTGCCAGCCCTGCTGCCCTCAGTGAGGAGTCTATTGACCGCCTGCGATCCATCTCTGTTGGATAGTCAACCATAGTGAATGCCATCCAGGGGCTGGCAGGGCATTGCAGCAAACAAATGCATTCCTGGAAGGCATTCACTCTGGCGTGGCGGCCCAACAGAGAGCAGGCAGGAGGGACAGGAGGGCTGGTACAGTGACAGGATCTGAGCCCCCCACCACCTACCATGCTGTTTCATTTGTCCAAGGCTGCAGGGAGAAGGGCTGGAGCCTCCCCCCACCACTGGCAGCCCCGTCACCGGCAGCAGCACCACTCGCAGCAGCAGCAGCCCCAGTGGGCAGCCATCCAAGGCTGCAGGGGAAGGGCTGGAGCCTCCCCCTACCACTGGCAGCACCGCCAGCAGCACCGCTAACGGCACCAGCACCACTGGCAGCAGCCCCAGTGGGCAGCCATCCGAGGCTGCAGGGGAATGGCTGGAGCCTCCCCCCACCACTGGCAGCACCGCCACCAGCACTGCCAGCAGCACTGCCTCCAGCACCATTGCCAGCAGCCCCAGTGGGCAGCCATCCGAGGCTGCAGGAGAAGGGCTGGAGCCTCCCCCCACCACTGGCAGCACCAGCAGCAGCACCGGCACCGGCACCACCACCAGCACCATTGGAAGCAGCACCAGCCCCAGTGGGCAGCCGTCTGAGGCTGCAGGGGAAGGGCTGGAGCCTTCCAGCACCACTGACAGCACCGACACCAGCAACGCCACTGCCACCACTGTACATCCGTCACCGCCGTTGGATGGTATGTAGTCCTGCTTCCATGGAGTGTCATGCATCCTGCCCATAGCAAATCTCGTGGATCTGACACCCAGGTGAGAGACTGTGACCTTGCACTCCCCATGTGCTACATCTCAGGGCACAAAGCCCACTCCAGAACCAGTGGAAGAAGGCATCCAGTCACACCCTCCTTGCCAGGATGAAGCACACTGGGCTCAAAGCCCCCTCCAGAACCAGTGGAAGAAGGCATCCATTCACCCCCCTCCTTGCCAGGATGAAGCACACTGGGCACAAAGCCCCCTCCAAAACCAGTGGAAAAGCCACCCACTTGAGAGATTGTGGCCTTGCACTCCCCAGGACCAAGCAGTGAGCAAACCACCCACTTGAGAGATTGTGGCCTTGCACTCCCCAGGACCAAGCAGTGGGCAAACCACCCACTTGAGAGACTGTGGACTTGCACTTCACAGGAGCAAGCAGTGGGCAAACCACCCTACCCTGGTTTATTACAAACTATCCCATGACAAATGGCAACATTTTGCAAGATGAAAGAAGATCTGGATCCGTCATAGAAATATCAATTCCATATTCTGGTGACATGAGATCTTACAGACAACTTAGAAGAAATCACATCTTCAGACTCATAACTGGCCTTCTAATCAGAACTTCAGAACTGATGTTACAAAATAGTTATCAATAAAAATACATGTAAGCCTTCTTTGGTATTTACTTTACCATAAATGTTTGTCTGTAACAGAAACATGGCTCTACATTCTTCTCAAACAAACCTACCTGTTTCCTATATGTTCTTTCATACGTTCCCTGTACATGCCCATAACTTTCAAGTCTGCAGTATGCTGATCTTTCTATTACTCAGTGCTTAATTTGTAAATAAAAAGGTGCTGGTGCTCCAAGCCCTCCTCAAACACGCGCTTGCAGCAATTTAATGTGCGAGCAGGGAATACTGAGGCAGCATAATCCTGAAGCCACCTCGGGCCTCTCCCATCCATTTAAAGCCACTCCCTGCCCCTTCAGCTCACTCTCGAAGCATTCTACGTTCTCTATTTGGGACGCTTTTTCGTTTTTCTCTTCACACGTCTTTCCCATATGTGTCTTTTGCTCGCAGCAAATGCTTGAGGCAGAAGAATAGGCCCCGGCCCTCAAAAATAAGTGCTGGTGCTCAGCACCGGAAACAACAAGCACAAATTAAGCACTGCTAGTACTACTGGGACATCGAAGCTCCATTTTCTCTGCTGCACAAAGGCTTTACCTGACGCCATGGGGGCCCTGGCCTCTATCAGTATGAAAGCACAGAGGGTTTGAGTCGCTGCAAGGTATGTGGAGCAGGTGATGGGGACTACATCGCTCACAAACACCTGTTGGATCATCAGCTGTGCTACATTCACACTATTTAAGGTCTGCAGAGTCCTACTTTGGGGGAGGCTTATGTGCTAATCTTTCTTGTACTGCTGGGACATCAGAAGAGTGTCCTTTGCTGTATTTTCCATGCTGCACTAAGGCTTCATCTGAAGCGGTGGGGGCCCTGCCCTGCATCAGCGTGAAAGCACCAAGGGGTTGAGCCAATGCAAGCTATGTGAATCAGCCACTGGGGGACTATATCACCAATAAACCCCTGTTTGATCATCAGCTGTGCTACATTCACACTATTTAAGGGTCGCAGAGTACCGCTGCGTTGGTGCTGCATGTGCTGTTCTTTCTGGTACTGCTGGGACATCGGAGCAGTGTTAATTGATGTATTTTCCCTGCTGCACTAAGGCTTCATCTGACACCGCGGGCGCCCCGTCCTGTATCAGTGTGAGAGCACCCAAGGGTTGAGCCACTGCGAGGAATGTGGAGCAGCCACTGGGGACTACATTGCCCATAAACCAGTGTTCGATCTGTGCTGTGTTACATTCACACTATTTAAGGGCCGCACAGAATGACTGCACAGGATGCACGCAGGCCGAGCCAGGGCAAACCCCGGGCAAAGTGCGGGCCTCTTCCTTGCTAGGAAGAGCCAGCCCCCTTGATTTCTGAATGGACATTTCCGCCAGTGAGCCACACCTGTTCTTTTTAGGGTCGAGCCTGCGTTGCATTCGCTCGCGCATGCGTATCGCAGCGAGACGCTTTAGTATATAGAAAAGGGCTCGGAGCCCTGTCAACTTCACGTTAGTGTTTTTTATTGGTTCGTGGGCTTGCCTAATAAAATCTGCTTGCTTTCATTAGTCGACGGCACGCATACGTCATGCCTTTTCCGGTGGCTAGCCCTCCTCGAGCGCAGCGACCAAGTACAGAAAACATGCGAGGCTCGCTGTTTTCCATCGGGCTCGTGGACTTCTTTTTTTCTAATTTACGAGCGCGTTCTCGCTTGGCAGAAATCGAGCGCTTTCCATAGTTAATTTCACTTTTTCGGGTTACGTACATAAATGCACTTTTGCCCGATAGGTGAAAAGTCGGGTTAGGAGTTTACAAAGCGATCAGCTTTAACATGAGCAAACGCGAGACCCGTTGCATTGTAAATGCTTGTTTCATTTTGAGTGTAACACCAGTGACTGTGGGCTTCATTTTGTGGGTGTGCGTAGGGATTAGCTCACTCTTCTGATGTATTGGGGCCTAATGTGAGTCACAATGCAGGCTAACTTGGGATGATTTAGCAGGGTCTGTGTCCCTCAGGAGGGACAGAAGGAGTCCTTAGTAATAAGAGATATGTTTTAAGACATTTGGGTCTGCTTTGCATTCTGGCTTGCATGCCGGCGAGTGAAGGAAATCCCTCCATCTGGCATCCATTACCGCTTTGCTCCCTATGTGATATTGGACTTGTGGGTGTAGTTCTAAACCGGCTTTGGTGACAAGGAAGCGATTCAATCTGCACTTTATTTTTCGAACTGAATTTATTAGATTCGATCTTGCAGTTTTGTGTTCGAGTTATCACTTTGTTGTTGGCACGGACGTGCCTTTGGATGTGTCAACAGTAGCTGGGAGTTGAACATGGGCTCTCTGCCAATATGTCCTGAGTGAGCCGTGAGCAACTACAAAATTGGTATAGAGAATTAGGGGACATTAGTTCTCACTAAATAATAAAGTAGTGTGCGACTGTTTGTAAGGCTAGGCACAGGGGAGTAGGCTATTATATTTACCCAGTTAACACCTTAGGGGATCTCTGATGTGGCTCCAGTCATTAGGTAGCACAGTTTTGTCCCTGCAACTAAGATGTTTGATAACATGGGGAAGTGTAAGGCAGCGGAACTCACACAAGGTATTGCTAAATATAGTAAAGGATCTTGGCGCATTGACAACCAAACCCTGACAGAGATTAACCAGCTGACTGAGGAGGTGGAGTCGACTAGAGGGGTTGCTACTGCTCAAAAGGAAGATGGCAGGCCCAAAGTGTGGATCTCAAAACACCTCTAGCTATTTCAATAAACCAAAAATCCCACCCACCGGTCAAGGCCTGGGATCTGTTCAGTTAGAAGGGGAGGGAATATTAGCCCCTCTTTTGGGCTCACTATTATTATGTCAAAATCATTTTCTTCCATTGATGGTAGACGAGGATGGGCCTACACCCTTTAATGTAGTTAAAAGGCAGGACATGCACATGTGTGGTTTACATGTCCTGGTAGTGGCAAACTCCTAAATTGGTTTTCCACTACTGTGAGGCCTGCTCCTTTCATAGGATAACATTAGGGCTAGCCTCGTTTACTGTTTGAGTGGTAGATTCTGATCAGAAATGGGTGACTAGGTCATATTCAGTATGGCCAGAATGGTAATATAAAATCCTACTTATTGGTAAGGTTGGACTTTATATTACTATTTTAGAAATTACACTTTTAGAAGGTGAGCATTTCTCTGCACTTAAAATCCATCTGTGCTTTACAGCCTGTTTCCAATCCACATCTGGGCAGGGCTGGTTGACAGCTCCCTTGTGCATTTCACCCAGACAACCACAAACACAGGATACTTAGTCACACCTGCACTCATCTGCATACTTAATGGGTCTTCCTGGGCTGGGAGGGTGGTGGGCCTGACAATTACATTTCAAAGGCTAGTGGTCTGCCCTCAATCACTAGACTGCCAAACCCAGTACGTACTGTGACCCTGGTAGACAGACCTGTACTGAAAGGGGACCTTATGCACTTCAAAACCACTCTTTGAAGTCTCCCTCATTTCAAAGGCATTTTTGGATAAATAAACTGGGTCCTTAACCCCACCAATTCAAACACATTTGGACCAGATCCTGCAACCTGTCAAGAGAAACTGCCTGGCTGCCCAAAGGACTGCTGCCTTGCTGTTGCCCTGCTGGCCTCTGACTTTGCTAAGAAGTGCTCTCCAAGGGCTTGGATTGAGCTTGTCTCCTGTATTCTGACGTCTCAGGGCGAAAAAAGGATCTCATCACTTCAAGGAAACTCCCTGAGCGCTGGACATCGACGCACAGCCTGCCGGAAACGATGCACAGCCTGCCCTACGATGAGAAAATCGCCACACAGCTGAACCGGAATGATGCAGCCAGACTTCCCAAGTGAAGATCGATGCAGCGCCTGCGTTGCGACCGGAAATTCAACACACGGCAATACCAGATCGGTGCACAACCGAGCTGGAACGACTTAGCCAGACTTCCTGAGTGAAGAATCGATGCAGCTCATGCCATGCGACTGAAACTTCGATGCGTTGCCTACCGGATGGACATCACACCTGTGACTTCTTCCCGCACGCCCAGGACTTTCCCTGCAACGTCCCTGGGTGTCCAAAGATCACTGCATCGCAGTGAAAAACAAAGACTGTATGCTGAAAATTGACGCAAAACCCCTTGCAGTGTCGCATCGTCTGTGCTGCGTCGGAAAATCTGACGTGCACCTTATTTTTCCATGCATCTCCTTCACTGCGGTCTCTGTGCGTGGTAATTTTGAAGCAAACCAAGTACTTTGTGCAGACAAGAAACAACTGTTGTTTCCTAAGATTTCAGACTCTTTTTAATCTTGCAAAAGTGATATCTCAGTCTGTGCTCATTGAATCTTTATAGTTTTGACCTTAATTTAACCAGATAAATATCTTAGATTTTTCTAACCCTGTGTAGTGTATTTTTGTGGTGTTGTAACTGTGTTATTGCATGGTGTATTGCACAAACACATTACACATTTTCTTCTAAGTTAAGCCTGACTGCTCAGTGCCAAGCTACCAGAGGGTGGGCACAGGATCATTTAGATTGTGTTTGACTTACCCTGACTGAGATTGTGGTCCCTATTTGGACAAGGGTGTATACCTCTGCCAACTAGAGACCCCATTTCTAACACTTAGCTAAGGCTTTAGGTGCAGCCCTGTATGGTGCGGAGCTAGGGGACTTTGGCGACATTACGGATACGGTGAAATCAGAGAACAAATTCGTCCGAGAACTGGTTTCACTTCCAAAAAGGTACCCCGCTGTGTTCCTTATTTATAGATTTGGGTTTGAAAAGGGTATCACTTAAAGCACCTCTGCACCCTCTCTTTTACTGGCATAGGATTTGGGCCTCTCGAGAGCTGACAGATTATGCTGCTGCTCTAAATGAGATAATTAAGATAAAAATAGCCAATAAACTTCTTTCAAGCACTTATTGAAGGAGCTTGGCTTTGGTGATCTTGGGCTTCACCCGGAGGTAGATAAATTCCTTCAAAGAGTATGTAAAAAAACGTTACTGACTGGTGAATTTTTAAACTTTAAGTCGACCTTTGTGTGTTTGAGCAATACTGGGATTTGATTACTGCCCTGCCTGACAGGAAGTTAAATCATCAGTTTAGAGTGGGCTCACTCCTGGTAAATGCGTTTACTGCAAAGTTGAAGGGCTCAGCTGGAAGAATTGCCCATTCAGTGATGGTCAAAAAGAGACTATTCCCCATGTGCTCTTCACATATTCTGCCTATGCAAAATTTCGCTCCTTTTGGATTGCACCAGTGTGTAGACAGCTGGGTGCCCTTAATCATCAGATAGCTTTAAGGATTAGAGATTAAGATTAGGCTTTAAGATTAGATCCACTTCCTTTGTATGCCTGTGCTGTTGCGAAATCTTTGGACCTGATGTGGGTAAAATGGAGGGTTGCTATTGCTGTAAAATGAACAGAGGTCTTAAATTTAATCTCAAGTTTTTATTCCGTGATTATTTTAATATGTCCATCAATTGCACCTTGGGATTTATTAAGTCATTTTATGGTATAAGAATTATTGAATATTATCTCTTCTAAATATGAATGTTGGATATGCTGCTAAATGTGATTTTTAATGATGGTGGGGGTTTGTTTGTATGAGTTCCATGTTAATTATTGCTTTTAAGGCATTTTCCGAAATAAAGCTATTTTGAAATGATACTTCTCAGCAAAGTAAAATGTTACTGGGTAATTAGCATCCATGTTCTTGATGGCACATAGATGATCCATTACTTGTACCTGCATGGGCTGAACAGTTCTCCTTATGAAGATCGGCCAACAAGGACATATCAAGATATATACTACATAAAATATATGGCAATATATAAAACTTATCTCAAAGGTCTTCAACCAAAAATTACATACCTTCCATCCACTGTAAAGAAATGCTGAGTGCTAGATGATAACCAATCATGCCCCTTCTTCCTAATGAAATGACTTATAGTAATAAAACCAGTAACTGATTGCACTTTCAAGTATATCATTTTTGGATGTTCAAAAAATATCTCTTTTAAATCAAGATCCAATCTTAAAATACATCGGTATAAGCACACTTGCCTATTATCTGTATTCTTTGCAATAAATCTAAACCTAGAATGATTCCCCTTTTTCAATCAAGGTATCTGGAGATCTCTTTTACTAACCTTAGATCTAAGATGATGTAGAACCTCTTGCTAATAGCCTAGGTCTTTGAAACCCTCTAGTATTTAATTTTAACCCAGAGAAGAATAAGCATCTCACTATATGGACTGCTAAATATTAAGCATTAGGATAAAAAAGCTTTGGCCGTACGAAACAGTGTTGGTACTACAATGAGTTTCAGAATATTCATCTGTGATGTTCGTTATTTTACACATAGAGGTTCCAGATCTAAAAATTCGATATGTATATGCAAGTCTATACATTAACACTGAAAGTTGAGATACGGCCCAGTTCTACATGGAATACACAGAGGAACTGGCCCCTTGTTTTTTGGCAGTGTATGAGGAAGACTGGTCATCTACGGCCCTCTCTCCAGGAGGCCCTACTAGTCACAATACTGAAACCAGACAATCAAGCTAACCTCGTTGGTTCGCATAGGCCTCTATCCATGAACAATGTAGATAATAAAATAGTGGTGCATATGCTTGCAACAAGAATACTCCCTCTCCTCCCCACTAGTGTTCGCTCACATCAGTTGGGCTTTGTGCTAGGGTGCTCCACTGCATACAGTCTCTACACTCTTTTGGACATACTTCACACACTCTCAACCCGCAACTTTTAGTGCTTGTGGTCTTCCTAGATGCCAGAAAGCCTTTGACTCCCTGAAGTGACCATTCCTATTTGCAGAGTAAGCTTCAGCCCTTCCTTCAATGGATTAGGCTTCTATACATGCTTCCTTACAGCTAGGCTGTGGTTGAACTGCACAGTGTCAGAACCTATTGCGATCAATAAAGGTACATGCCAGGGATGTCTGCTTTCCCTTATGAAGCCACTTGCTGCACACTTGAGGCAGCGTCACTTTGACCAAGGCCTCAACTATATAGTCCGGAGACTTGTCTCAATGTACGCAGACGTTACCATCTATGTAAAGAACGCTACCCACAACCTGGTTCCCATGATATGAACATTTATTCAATTTAGTGCCTTAACTGGGATCATGATCAATTAGTTGAAGTTGGTGATTTTCCCTCAGACTGAAAATATGGAGAGATCCTCTATGGAGTACCCCCTAGAGCGTGAGGATGAGGCTGTTCAGTATCTGGGGATTTGTATCAGCCGAGTTGTATTCCTACTTTGGCGTGAGAACTATGGAAGTGCTGTGGCATGGCAAGAAGAGTGGATACCAGTATGGAAAAGCCTGAGTCTGTGTCTTGCTGGGTGACTAGCCATCGTGAAAATGGTGGTACTGCCCAAAATTCGCTATCTGTTTGCAAATATCCACATGCTGCTCACTATGGCTTTCTTTAATCGCATTTGCTTCCTTGTGATCTGACTGGTGTGGGTTGGTGGCAACCAAGATTAACCAGGAAGGTCCTGACCGTGCCTCTTGAGTGGGGCGGATTGAGTGGTCATGATGTAGAATCGAACTAAAAGTGTACTATTGCTGCCCTCAGACCCAATTCACCCACTTCTGGTTCAATCCCACACAATTCCTGCCCCATACTGAATTAGAAGCGCACAACGCCCACCCATGCCCGCTAGAGACTGCTATCACTGCTAAACCTACAAGATCTGGGGAGACGATTGACAATGCTCAATGTATGGTATGGGCATAGATATGGATACGATGCATGGCTCGACTGGATTGCTTCTATTCCACTTACCTGAAGCTAGCTCACAATCCAGCATTTCTTCGTACAGGGGAAGGAGGATGCAACAACAACTAAGAGTTTTGGGCCTGGAGTGGGCGACCTATATCCGACAAGCATGTCTTGTTACTCTACAAGATGTGTAGGCCTGTACACGGCTAGACATTTTCCTTAACTATCATGTGCAAAGCTCTTTTAAGACAGCCCACAGCACCTTCTCTCACTTCTCTCATGGGCTGGATACCTTAAATGCTCTAAACTGTGACCTCAATACCCCATCACCTAGGAGGCTGGTCACCATATTATATGCCACCATGCTGGAAAAAGCCCCCATAGTTATCCCTAAGGCACTTAAGGGATGGTGTATCGATACTGGTGGAGACTTAACTGAAGAGAAACTGAGATACTGCTGCTCCCTGACCTGCATGTTCTTCCATAACTATTGATTATGACTCATTCATATCAAATTCCACCACAGATTATATCACACTTCCACTGGACTATACAAGAAGGGCCTCTTACCTGACACAATGTGCTTGCTGTGCAGCTATGAAGATGCTGATTTCCTACACTCGGCCTGGGGGTGTCCTCAGATAGCACGCTTTTGGACTGAAATCAATAGCTGTGTTGAGGAAGTGACCAGCCACCCAGTGCCAAGAACAACACTTTTGGCACTGATGGAATATGTCAAAGACATCCAGACCAGCTTTTGTTAGCTGATGACTGTGATGCTGCTGCTGGCCAAGTTGAAGGTGGCGATGCACTTGGGCGACTCACTTGACCACTTCTAAAGTACTGTCTGGCAGATGTGACCTTCTGCCAAGAGAGATTGGGAGAATATTGAGTGCTGATGTCAGAGAAATCCATCCCAAGATTGTAAGGAGCCCCTTTAGCACTTATACAGCTCTCTATGCAGAATAAGAAAAATAAACATGCTAGGGCAAACTGAATATGCAATGTCCAGGGGGAGATAGAGGGACATTACCAGTGTGGGTGATATGACCAAAATGTTATAACACTTGGGGGGTCATTCTAACCCTGGCGGTCGGTGATAAAGCGGCGGCCAACCCGCCAACAGGCAGGCGGTCCAAAAAATTTTATTCTGACCCTGGCGGGAACCGCCAACACAGCCCGCCACATTAACACTCTGACCGCCACGGCGGGACCGACAAAGAGCGCGGCGGTCACCGCCAACAGGCAGGCGACAGACAATGTACCGCCCACCCTATCACAACTCACCAATCCGCCACCTTTTCCGGGGCGGGAGCCCCGCCGATAAAAACACGGCGGAAACAGACTACGAACGGGAAAACGCTCACCTATACACACCCCACGAGGAAGGAGGACAGCATGGAGCCCGAATTACACATCCTACCGGCTATTGTCTACCTGCTCATCTACCAGGAGTACGAACGCCGGCGCAGACGACAACGGTGAGTACTGCACCTACGACACAGGGGAGGGGGGAGGAGGAAAGGTTACATGCACACACATACGCGATACACCCACCCCCCCAACCCACCCCCCCAATACCTACACACCAATGCAGAGCAACAAGTCAGAGTGACACCCCCCAAACCCCCCAGAAGAATGCAAAGACATAATTCAAATGAAGTTTAAAATTTATGTATAAAATAGGTTCATTGAAGTCATGGTAAATATGCCATATGAAATATACAAAAGAAATAATGAACATAGTGCAAAGTATAAACATAGTCAATAAGTCCTGCACAGTCCGTTCAATATCCATAGTCCGTGGGCCAATGTGTACAAACACATGGGCAAAGCCCACACAGGAGACCGGATACCATTGGAGAGAACACTGGAGGGGCATCAGATGATAAAACAACAGGCATCTCAGGGGGAAGGGAAAGGGGGGCATCTCAGCCACATGAGTCCACAACGCCAGATCCACGAGGGGCCTCCATGCCCACTGTACCATCCTGGGGAGTGCAAAGCCACAGTCCATCATATGGATAACCGACTACACTGGTATTGGAGGAGGCATGGTGCCCAGAGTGCTTCGTGAACACCTGCTCGACACAGAACCGGCACTGTCAATAGGCCAGCGGTGCTTGAGACGGCGGTGCCCAGCGGAGCGGTGCTTGAGACGGCGGTGCCCAGCGGAGCGGTGCTTGAGAGGAAGGCCCCAGCGGAGCGGTGCTTGAGACGGCGGTGCCCAGCGGAGCGGTGCTTGAGATGAAGGGCCCAGCGGAGCGGTGCTTGAGATGAAGGGCCCAGCGGAGCGTTGCTTGAGACGGCGGTGCCCAGCGGAGCAGCGCTTGAGATGAAGGGCCCAGCGGAGCGGTGCTTGAGACGGCGGGGCCCTCTTCAGCGGTGCTCTTCACGGCGGGGCCCTGTTCAGCGGTGCCTGTCTTGGCGGGGCCCTCTTCAGCGGTGCTCTTCACGGCGGGGCCCTGTTCAGCGGTGCCTGTCTTGGCGGGGCCCTGTTCAGCGGTGCCTGTCTTGGCGGGGCCCTGTTCAGCGGTGCATGTCTTGGCGGGGCCCTCTTCAGCTGTGCTCTTCACGGCGGGGCCCTGTTCAGCGGTGCCTGTCTTGGCGGGGCCCTCTTCAGCGGTGCTCTTCACGGCGGGGCCCTGTTCAGCGGTGCCTGTCTTGGCGGGGCCCTCTTCAGCGGTGCTCCTCATGGCGGGGCCCTGTTCAGCGGTGCCTGTCTTGGCGGGGCCCTCTTCAGCGGTGCTCCTCACGGCGGGGCCCTGTTCAGCGGTGCCTGTCTTGGCGGGGCCCTCTTCAGCGGTGCTCCTCACGGCGGGGCCCTGTTCAGCGGTGCCTGTCTTGGCGGGGCCCTCTTCAGCGGTGCTCTTCACGGCGGGGCCCTGTTTAGCGGTGCCTGTCTTGGCGGGGCCCTCTTCAGCGGTGCTTGTCCTGTCTTTCAAGGGAGCCAGACCTGGCCAAGACTCCCCGCTTAGTCGCCCTCCGACCTTGCGGTAGCGGGGCCCTCCTGTGATGGAGTCTTGTGCCCGTGGGGCTGGTGGGGCCCTCCTGGTGCGCTCGGCTGCTGCATGTCTTCTCCGCCCTGCTGCCCTTGCCCTCCTTCGCTGCAGCTCTCTGGCCCTTGCCTCCCTTAGATGATGTGGCAGGTGACGTGGCAAGGCCACTCTCCTTGGTGGCAGCCGTCTCAGGCTTTTCACGCCGGCCCTTAATTTTTCTTGTCCTCTTCCCAGGGGGTGGGCTGGCTGTCCCCTTGCTGCTGGCCGATGTTCCTTCCCTAGGAGCTGGTGGACTCCAATAGCCCTGCACTATGGTGATACTAGATGCAGGGCTGGTGGTGGCTGAGGTGCTCTTTGGACTCTTACCAGATGGAGGGGGTGAGACAGGTGAGGCAAAGAGGTTAATTTTGGAGAGGAAAAGTTTTTTAGGAGCAATGGGAAGGGTAGGTGCAGTGGGTATGGGAGTGGAGGAAGAGGATGTGGTTGTAGGAGAGTCAAGTGTGCTGTCTTTGGGGGCAGGTGCTTGGGCTGGAGGCTGTCGTGAGGTGGATGGCTGTTGGGTGGGTGGCTGCCTGCGTTTGTGTGGTTTGGAAGAGGGGGTGACAGACACAGTGGGAGAGGACACAGGGGATGTGTAAATGGCAGTGGGGGTGGTGACTGCACGTGTGCTGACTGTAATGGAGGGTGTGCTGGTGATGGAAGTACTGGCTGATGGTGGTGTGCATGCAGGTGTGAGTGGAGACGTCACAGGGAGGGAGGAGGGAGACGAGGAGGAGGGGGACACAGAGGTGGTAGTGACTGTTGGCATGTCTGCATCTGGATGTTGTTTGTGTGAATGCTTGTGGGATCTGTGGTGCTTATGTCTGGATGAGCTGCCCTTGGGTGTTGAGGTGTGTGCAGGCTGGTCTGATGGTGTGGATGGGATAGGCTGAGGAACAGGAGACTGGGACTGGGTGGAGGGAGTTAGAAGAGGGAGGCTGGAGACAGGGACAATGGCTGCCGTCAGAGCTGAGGCCAGAGCGTTGAACGATCGCTGATGGGCAGCCTGACCCGAATGAATGCCCTCCAGGTATGCATTGCTCCGATGCACCTCCCTTTCCACTCCCTGGATGGCATTCAAAAGGGTAGACTGCCCAACAATGAGCGTCCGGAGGAGGTCAATGACCTCCTCACTGAGGGCAGCAGGGGTAACTGGGGCAGGGCCTGAGGTGCCTGGGTCGAAGAAGATGCCCGCCTTGGTGTGCGAGCAGGCACGGGGCGAACGCTGAGGGGCTGCTTGGAGGGCAGAGCTGGTGCGCTGGGTGGCGGCTGTACCTGTAGTTGCGGTGGGCACGGATGTTGCCGCCACCGCAAGGGAGCTCCCTTCCGAGGACGTGTCGGTGTCGCTGACGTCTCCACGGGTCCCCGTAGTGGAGCTCCCCTCGCCCTCCGTCTCACTGCTGAACTCGGAGTCGGTTGCATGGCCCTCCGGGGCCATGTGAGATGCAGCTCCCTCGTGCGCCGATGCCACTTCTCCTCCGCCTGATGATGCTAATGCACACATGCACAGGAAGAAAAAGAAAATGGGTGGGGGGGGAGAAATGAAGACAGGTTGAGTGCATGCATTGGCAACACCGTTGGCGGAGAGGACAGACACAGAAGCCCCCTGCACTACGCTGCGCAATCGGGGTACACTACTCAGTTCTTGTGACTAGGCCTACAGGTCTATGGACGACAAATGCACACATGGGTGATGCAGGACCATGGATAGCTGTACTTGGCACCCTACAGAGGTGGGGGGCGGGGGCACAGGGCCATGGCTAACGGAGGGGACTAGCCTACAGAAAGCGCCCTGGCCTTGAGTTACCCACAGCCCTCCTCCCCAACCCAGACACCTCCACTGCGCGCAAAGATAGCAGAATGTGCTGATACTCACCCCCTTGTGTCTGCTGTGATGTCCTCACGTGCCCATCCAAATCGGGGTAGGCCACCGCCAGGATCCGGGACATCAGGGGGGTCAATTGGCGGCTGGCACCCCTCCTACGTTGGGAGGCCATCCCCAGCAGAGACTCGGCGGTCTTTCTGGTCCCGCGGCGGATGTCCTCCCACCTCTTTCAGGAGTGGGTGCCCCGTCTGTTGTGGACCCCCTGGGCCCGGACGTCCTTGGCGATGGCACGCCAAATGTCGATCTTCTGATTGGCGCTGACCTATTTGACATGTACAGGATGGGAAAGGAAATATCATCACTTTTCTGCATGGTAGATGTGAGTGGCCCCCCCTCCCCAACCTTGCCATGTGGCACATGTTCCCATTTGTCGTGCGTTGCACTCCTCATTCGCTCCCCTCCCCACCATCTTACATACACCCCACTCAACACAGGCATAGCCCATTCAGCGTGCACCCTGTGTACTAACCTGTTGGTCTGGAGGACCGTAGAGTAGCGCATACTGGGGGAGGACCCCATCAACAAGTTTCTCCAATTCTTCGGAAGTGAAGGCAGGGGCCCTTTCCCCAGTCGCAGCAGCCATTGTATCTCCCAGACCGAGGTCACAGCAGCACTTGCAGTATAGGTCCTCTCCTGTGGATGATCAGGTCTCGAGTGATTAATCAGATAGAAAATGGCGGTCACGCCCGCGGCGGTGCGTACCGCGGCGGTGCGTACCACGACCGCCGGCGCACATCGTCATTGGCTCCTGAGACCCATAGGGTTCAATGTTAACCAATGCTGCTTTGCGCCGCGGTCTTCGACCGCCTACCGCCACGGTGTGCCACGCCAGCGCAGTGACCTCACATCCCACTGTCACACTTCACAGGTCAGGCAGCCGCCATTTCAAGGGCCCACATGGCATGATTTCTACTGCGTCACACAGGCCTAGGCCTTGCATTGCCACTCATACAAGCCGTTCCATGCATAGCGATTCGTGTACTGTGCAAGCTGTGTGAACGAACCTGTGGGTTGCTTGACTCTGTGCTCCATGTTGTCCTTCCTAGGCACTGTCCGCTGGGACTTGCGAGGAGAAGGATGAATCCTCCCGTGTACCGACCGCTGGTGGACCTGTCGACAATGGAAGAACGACATATCATACTTACATACCGGCTTGACAGAGCAACTATACATGAACTATGTGCCCAGCTGGAGCCAGACCTGGTGTCCCCCATCCGCCAACCCACAGGGATTCCCCCTCTGGTGCAGGTTCTGTCAGTACTCAATTTTTTGGCAAGTGGGTCGTTTCAGACAACAGTGGCCATATCATCTGGGATGTCTCAGCCTATGTTTTCTAAGGTTTTGTCCAGAGTGTTGTCTGCCCTGATGAAATACATGCGGAGCTACATTATTTTCCCTGAGGTGGGCGAATTGGCTACAGTGAAGGGTGATTTCTATGCCCTTGGACATATCCCCAACATCATTGGGGCCATTGATGGGACCCATGTGGCTTTGGTTCCCCCCAAAGACAGTGAGCAGGTGTACTGAAACAGAAAAAGTTATCATTCGATGAATGTCCAGGTGGTCTGTTTGGCTGACCAGTACATCTCCCATGTAAATTGCCAAGTTCCCTGGGTCAGTGCATGACGCGTATGTCATGCGAAATAGCAGCATCCCTTATGTGATGGAACAGCTACAGAGACACTGTTGGTGACTCTGGTTACCCCAACCTGTCGTGGCTACTGACCCCAGTGAGGAATCCCAGGACAAGGGCAGAGGAACGCTACAATGAGGCCCATGGGCGAACTAGGAGGATCATAGAAAGGACCTTTGGGGTCCTGAAGGCCAGGTTTAGGTGCCTGCATATGACAGGGGGATCCCTCATGTACTCACCAAAGAAGGTGTGCCAGATCATCGTGGCCTGCTGTATGCTTCACAATCTTGCATTGCGACGCCAGGTGCCTTTTCTGCAGGAGGATGGTCCAGATGCTGGTGTTGTTGCAGCTGTGGAGCCTGTGGAGAGTGAAGAGGAGGAAGACGACGGGGACGACACGGACAACAGGGATACAGTCATACAACAATATTTTCAGTAGCACACAGGTAAGAAACAGCCACCCCAATTTACATTCACTTAAGGCCTCATGCGTCTCCACTGTCTGTGTTTCCCCCCAGTTCCTGTTAACTGATTTGTGACTTTCCCTTCCCTTTTCAGAGCTGTATGACCCACTGCCTGACTTCAGCTTTGTTTGCCCATGGACTAAAGCTTATTGAAATTGGTATGTTGTCATCACAAAGTAACTGGACATTATTGAACCATTATGTGTAATACATTTGTTAAGAATACAAGCAGACTCCTGTTTATTTAAGTG
Organism: Pleurodeles waltl; assembly: GCF_031143425.1. Classification (NCBI taxonomy): domain Eukaryota; kingdom Metazoa; phylum Chordata; class Amphibia; order Caudata; family Salamandridae; genus Pleurodeles; species Pleurodeles waltl. Next base: position 1,341,442,246 of record NC_090444.1, on the reverse strand, counting down.
GAATAAGTGATTTATTTAAAGTGCTAGATATAGGTAAATGATTGGGAAGCGGGGATGGGTGGGGGTGGAGTAATGTCCATGGCAGAGTCCAGTTCTCAGTCGCACAGGTGCATTGTCCATATGCCTGTGGAAGGATGGAGCAGGGGCAGTTCAAGGTTGGACAGGGTGACAATGTGGGACAGTGGGATGACATCAGGGGGTATCTTAGGCTGGCGGGGGGCTTGCAATCCTACTCTGTCTTCTTGTGAGATCTCAGGTTCCGCTTGCGGGTGGTTCTTCTTCTGCAGGAGGTGGGGTTCTGGTGGCCTGTCGTTGTGTGGGGGCCTCCTGTCCACTGGCGCCGGCGGAGGTGGTAGGGTGTTCCTGGCCTGGGCTAGTGACAGGGGCCCTTTGGGGTGCCACATGGTCCCGCAATGTGGTGACGATCTGGGTAAGGGCCAGGACGATGGTCCCCATTGCGGAACCGATGTTCCTCAGTTCCTCCCTGAACCCCATGTACCGTTCCTCCTGCAGTTCCTGGATCTCCTGGAACCGGGCCAGTACCGTCGCCATCGTCTCCTGGGAGCGGTGGTATGCTCTCATGATGGAGGAGAGGGCCTCTTGGAGAGTCGGTTCCCCGGGCCTGTCCCCCCCCGTCGCACAGCAGCCCTCCCAGTTCCCCTGTGTTCCTGGGCCTCTGTCCCCTGGCCGGTGTGCCCACTACCACTGCCCCCAGGTCCCTGTTGTTGTTGGGGTGGTGGGTCAACCTGGGTGCCCTGTAATGGTGGACACACCGCTGATTTACGTGCCCTGGAGACAGAGACATGGGCCCGCTGGGTGGGAGCTGTGCTGGTGTTCCCAGAGGGGGTTGGGTCTGGTGTAGCCTGTGGCTGTCTGTGGGGAACCAACTGTCCAGAGGTCCCCGATGGGCCGGGCTGGTCGTCTGGCTCCAGGGAGACAGAGCTGCTGTCATCGCTGGGGGCCTCTTCTGGGGGTGGGATGGACATCTCTGGATCCTCCGTGGCGGTGTGGTGGCGTTCGGGTCCTGCAGGGGTATAAAGGTATGGCTATTGCTTCTGTGTGTGGGATTTCGTGTGATGGGTGGGTGTCCGTGTACCCATGTGCAGGCATTTCCTTGTGGGGGCTTTTGTGAGGGTGGCTTGTGGGGGTGAGTGTGGTGCGTGTGGTGGTGTGTGGTGTTTGGTGCGTGGATTCTGTGTGGGTGATGGTGTTGTGTGCCTCTGTGTTGTGGGATTCTCTATTCTGTGCTCTGTCTCTAGCCTTCGTCAATGATTTCGGGTCGTAGGGGCTTGTGGGTGATGTGGGTGTGTGTTTTATATTGTGTTGGGTGTGTGGGAGTGGTGTTAGTATGTGTATCAGGTGTGTGCATTTCGAACTGACCAATGTGGCTGAGTTTTCTATGGGTGTGTGTATTTTGACCGCGGCGGTGTGTACCGCCAATGGAATACCGCGTTTGAAAGACCGCCGCGTGGATTTGTGGGTCGGAATGGTATGGGCGTATTTCTGTTGGCGTGACGGTGGAGGTTTGGTCAGCGCCATTTTTTCGCTGACCTTTGGTGTGGCGGATTATTGAGGATGTCGGGTTTTCGGCGGTTTGGCAGTTGCGGGTCAGAATGACCGTGGCGGTTTACCGCGGCGGTGTTATGGCGGCCTTCTGGCCGGCGGTAAGCGCCATTTACCGCCGAGGTCAGAATGACCCCCTTGATGTCCGTGATGTAACTACCTACCATGGCACTGAGACGCATCACATTACGCACACATAAAGATAAAACCTAGATTGACAAATAATGAATCCTGTTAAAGATGAGATTGCACTGTTTATTTTGCATTGTGCTTTGACTGTTGTAAAAAAAAAAAAAACTTTAATAATAATAATTAAAATTAAAAAAAAGTTGAGCTATACTCTTAAAAGTCATATATACAATCAAAAACCCTCCTTCCGCGACATTATGGTCAAGAGATAAAGACTAAAACCCCAGAGATTAATAATGTATGTTTATGGTTTTGGTCACCTCTTCAACATAATGCCAACTAAATACATGTTTGGTTAAAATTTGTCCAAGGGTGCATTATGGTCAGTTTAACTAAGCTTAGAAAATTTGTGTTAGAAACAAGTTTATAATAACACAACTCTGGTTATTCAAAAAAAAAAAAACGAATTGTTTTCATTAACTGTCCTTTTGTAAACAGAAAGCAGCATTTCAGTCCTCTGTTAAATTACAGAATTAGAGGGGGGAGCATTATAATGAGGAAATAGAGAGACGAGGATTACATCAATACAATTTTGTTTGGGACTGATTAATAATATAGTCCTTGCTTCTGATCTGCTGGGACGGGAGGCGTGAATAAAAAGAAGCCAGGGATGGACTGTGAGGAGAATAGTGATCAGAAGCATGAAACAAGGTTCCTCCAGGCCTTATCAAATCCACAATTTGATGAGTCGGAGCTCGAGATGGTACACTGGTCCCTGGCAGCCGTTGAATCATGTCCTGGCAGCACTTTTTTGCAGCTATTGGGCCCATGTTAAAAAACAATAATAATAATACAAAATAAAAATTCAATATAAATTAAAAATATATGTTCAGTGGGCCAGGGCAATGTAGTTACATAATGCAGTAAGTTAAATACAATTCACTGCCCATCACAGTGGTTCCTAAAAAATAAACTGTGCTTTTGGATTTTGTTTCTGCTCCAGCGCAAGAGATGAGCTCTAATTTAGTTCTTTGAGTGAAAAAAAGAGCTGAAAAATTCGCCAATCTCTCCGAATAAGACATCCACAAAGCTGCAGCACCTCTGTGCATTAATGGATTTCTGTTTCAAGACAGAAACAACTGTTTGACAAATCTTTTACAAAGCCGCAGTCCCGTAGAGCTTTACTAAATGTCTCTCGAGTCAGTTGCAAGTGCTTGAAGAATCTCCAATCGCAGGAGCCTGGCTACGACGTAGATAGTTGCATGTACACTTTTGCTTCTCGAATGATTTGCGCTTGTCTTCTAGAGGTCAGGGGGGTAAATAAATACCTCAGAGCTGGTTTATGATGATGAATCAAAATTGTAGATTTCCATAAATGAAACTGTTTGTTATAGAAGGTTGAGATATTTGTATAAACATATGTACTGTCACTAGTCACTGGTAAGTACAGACCATCCTTTAGGTATATGTATGCTACAAAAATGCTGTCACTCAAAGTGATGCCAGCAACTGACTGAAGTGGGCTGACTCGCTGCCTCGAGCTGTATGCTGTGGTGGCAGGAAGTATCGTCTTTATGACTTTTCTTTTTAGAAACTGAGGCTGGCAAGATCTTAAAGAGCCCCTCAAGTAAACAGTAGAGGCATACAGCTCACCCAGTCAAAACACTGTGAGACCGAAATGCTGCTCTTGGATAGGACAAACACAAGAATAGGTAAGAAAGCCTTTCAACCAGAAGAACACAACTGTGATAAACAACAAAGCCATCCAATCTTGAGCAAGGAGCTCCCACAAAGCCCATTTAAAGGGACCGATTAAGACTTGCGCAAGACTGGTGGGATTTTAAAACACCACATAACAATAATGTTACTATGAGGTAATACTATGCCAGTGCCATGCAATTACAACTTAAACCCGATGGAATAGTCGAAATATATTGTGGGGGCCAATTTTCCAGTCATAAAACCACATGGGCTTTCCTTATTAGAGAACACATATTATGAAGCCTACTCCAGGCCAAAATCAAATCCTGCAGAGTCCTCTCTGCGCCAGACTACCTGTGTGCAGTGACTGGGCTGCGCATGACATGAGTCTCACACCAGCAACCTTAACGTGTGTGTGTAAATGTTTACATGTAACCAGCCAAGTGTCCCCTAACCCAGCTCATCGCTGCAGTCATTTCTTAAACTTTGGACACTAGTAGTAAACAAAAGCAGTCCAGTTACTGTGAGTTTACTGTGGGCGAGCCACTAGTTGAAAGGCTCACCCCCTTAGTAAGGATGTAAAAAAACAGGTGACCAAAAAGCGGAAAATCCAGGCGGACTTTAAAGGACAGAACCTCATCACCTCACGTTTCATGCTGGATTGTACCATGCAGGATTGCTGATGGCATTGGGGTTGCATTTTGGAAGCCCACAGCCTGGACTAGAGTACAAAATAGGGGAGAAATTGCTATTCTCCAGACAGCATATGTGTACGCTGGCATCTCCTAGATGGAAGGAGAGCACCGGACCACTATGGTGAGGAAAGAAGAGAAAGACTTTTCTTAGAAGTGCCAGGGCCCTTGCTGATATATGGAGAAGGAATTAACTCCGATGTAAGCTGCCATTTGGTGGATGGTAGGTGGTACAGGATGGAGCCTGGCATAGGATTCCTCCAAAAGACCTATCAAACAATGGGGCCAAAGGAATGGTGATGCTGCTGGGTCATAAAGTGCGATCACAGTAACATTTTCTTTTTTTGAGCCACCAGACCCTTGAAGTGTTGGCCCAACTGAAACTGGAAAATGATCCTGCTGGTGGCATGTGTGTTCCACAAATGGACTGTGTGACCGTGATACTGCCGAATGTGGTGTTGGGTTGGGACCAATCCGGAAGTAAGTAGACTGTGTGATCCGGATACTACCAAGTGTGTTGTTGGGTCGAGACAAGTCATGGAGATTAGGGTCCTGATTCTCAAACTGCACTTTGTACTAGATTTTGTAGCACTACAAAATGTAACATTTCTGTGCCAAAACTGTGGAGTCTCCACACATGTAAGTTCATAGTTTAGTAGTAAACGTGGGAGGGACACAGGGGGAGTAAATGTGAACATGGGATTAGGGATTAGAAAGAGGGGTTTAGGGATGGTCGGGCAGGGATTTTGGGAGTGACCTCACCCACCCACAACAAGAGTAAGCCAACTGCATTACTCTGGGGGTAGGAACATGTAACTTACGCTTTTGTAGTACGTTTACACTTGGAGTTTGATAGTTGTGGACGTACTACAAAGTGTAAATTTACTCAAAAGTATAACTTGCCTTTGTGAATCAGCCCCTCAGTAACCACAGAGGTACCATGGGAGTGCCTTGTGAGGATGTGAGGCTGATGACTCGATGCACTGTGTGCCAAAGACAGCACCTGGTGTCCACTGTGCCAAAAAACGGTTATCTGTTGGTGAGGAGCATGTACGCCCAAGAAAAATCACCAAGTATTGGCTGGAGGGTCGAAGCAAACCGAGATCTTCAGTCATCACCTGCAAGAGGGCCACCATCAGAAGCCTCCGCTCCTTCTGCATGCTGCCAGGAGGCTCCTACCTGCTGCAGGTGAGCACCTGCTGCTTGGGGAACAGTCAACATGGCTTCACACCTGTAATGGACTGCTGCATACCGCCACAGGTCCCGTTGCTGCTGGTGAAGGTCCCGCAGCTACAGGAAAGCCAAAAGCGGCTCTGCACTGCAACCACAAACTAGTGAGAGATTGAGAGGGCTGGATGTGCCTGGAGTGGATACCTTGAACTTGGTGAGAGACTGATAGGGCCAAGCATCAGGGGACTGTGTGCTAATCTAGATACAAAGAAGTGGGGGGAGGAACCAGCTTGCCTGATTGACTCTGAGCCTGCCCAGTACCAAGGAGAGAGGAGGGTCCCACTAGAGCTAGGTAACAGTCTAATCAGCAGAAGTTCCAAACCGCAGCAAGCTCCATATCCAGACAATCTGTTATTCTGTTTCCCTGCTGGCAGTCCCAGAAGATTGGGTCCCCATGACCTAATAAGGCTTGGGGAGGGGTCCACGTGGGCAACCCTCCCCTTTATAATGTAATGTGACCCCAGGGGATTGGGTCCCCAGAGCCTAATAAGGCTTGGGAGGGGGTGCCACGTAGTCCCCCTCCCCTTTTAAAAAATGGATTGCCTTGGGTGATGAGTTCCCTGGGGCAAAAAGAGGCTTTGGGACGGGGGCTGAGTTGACCCCTCCCTTTTTAAAATAGAAACTGTCCTGGGGGATGGGCCACGTGGGGACTAAAGGAGAAGTATCTTTGATGGCATTAATGATGTTTTATACCATTCTGAGCTATTTGTACTTACCTTCAGGCCTCTAATGCCATACTAGTTCATAGAGCAATGTGCACAAAAGAAGCTTGGATGATGTCATTAGTGATGTCATCAATGATGTCATTTGAAATGTAATTTGAAATGTCATCAGTGATGTCATAGTTCGTGTAATGAGTGATGTAATATGTGAGGTCATAAGCAGTGCATGGTGGAGTAAAAGTTATAGCTAGCTTTGCTAATCTTAACTGGTGAATTTGTGTGTCTTTTTGGGTTCAAAATGTTAACGTCACTGACAAACTGATCTAATTATAACGTTACTTTAACCTTTCTGCCTCTCAATGAATATCACATATATATACATATTTTGTTTTTCAATATACGTGGATGTGGAATGAGGAATAGGAAATCTTTACTTCCCTACATGCATCTAATATTCCGTATTGTGTCCATCAATATTCTGCTCTTGATATTCTTGTACCACAATATTGTGGGGGTCACTATTCAACAGTACATCATTAACTATGAAATTAGCAAAACATACCAATAACAATTGTTGTCCAAGACATTTTGCCCTTTGTGGCAAACGCATACTCTCTCAGTAAACGCGAATACCTGCAGCTGGCAGCTATGATACAGCACTCCTTAAATTTAATGCCTGAATTTAATGCCTTAAGGTGACTACACCACAAACATGAATATCCATTGTAACAAACAAGCGCACAATAATAAATCACTAAAAGATGGGACACCCTGAGGCCCTCAATGTTGCCCTGAAATTGGACAAAACTCTCCGACACTCAAGATGCAGTCTTGAGTTCCTAGGCATGCTTAAAGTCTTCCATGCTGTCAAAGCTGGTCGGCATCTAATCAATTATCTTTGTTCTTTCATGAAGCCTCAAATGTTAAAGGGCTTTATAGCATTTGTTTTGAAGGATAGAATAAAACCCTCCTATTTAAATGGTGAATTCAGATAATGTAGCTCCAATATACAGTGCATTAAAGACTGGGATTCATGTCTGTTCAGCCCATTGCCTCCTCTGAGATTTAAGTACTGCATTCCCACATGCCTCCACCAAAACTTAACTGCTTTCTTGGGCTAAACTTCAAAATGTTTTATGTGAATCTTAAGGTCCAAAAAATGGCAATGAAATGGCAAAGAATTTGTCCCTCATTTGTCACAGAATATACACCATGATCACTGACCATTTTATTTTGAAATACGCATGTCAGTTTACCAAACAATATGCAAAATATATTACTGGTGTCAGAGAATAAATGCAGTGCCAAATGCTGCTAAAAGAGACCATGCCACCATTTCTCATGCTTTGCACTTCCCTCTGTCCCACTAGTGATTTAAATACTAGATCATAACTGCTCTGAACAAGTGAACAGAGCCAGCAAGCCTGACTTCTTTGAGCAGAGTCTAAAAGGTTTTCCCTTTTCAAAACCTTTTATAACAAGCATTTACAATGCAATTTGTCTTGTATTTGCTTGAATTACAGCTATTGGCGTTGTAAATGCATAACTAGACTTTTCTTGCCACATAATTCCAGTGGCCCTGTATATTCCTAAAGGGCTAGCAGGCCTACTAGCAGTGCTTAATTTGTTCTTGTTGTTTCCGGTGCTGAGCACCCACACTTATTTTTGAGGGCCAGCGCTTATTCTCCTGCCTCGCGCATTTGCTGCGAGCAAAAGACACATTTGGGAAAGATGGAGGAAGAGAGAAACGAAAAAGCGTCACATAGACAGATGGCAGAAAGCTGCAGAGCTGAGCTGAAGGGGCGGGGAATGGCTGTAAATGGATTGAAGAGGCCCGAAATGGCTTCAGGATTACGCTGCCTCAGTATTCCGTGTTCCCGCATTTAATTGCAGCAGCCGCGTGTTTAAGAGAAGGGCTTTGGGCACAGGCACATTTTTATTGACAAATTAAGCACTTCCTACTAGAATATTATTTCAAACAAGGCCCTTAAAACTCAAACTACTCTCAGCTGTAAAACAAACGTTCCAGCTTTAAGAGAAGGTAAAAATAAACAGAACGATATGCAGGGTTATTATTTTGGGGTCCCCCACTAACCTAGATGATCTAGACAGAAAAAACATGCTGTGGTGAATGTTCTGAAGGTAGTGCCATTGTCCTAGGACCACCACAAGCTGAGTTATGAGCAAAAATGTTTTGTGAAAGTAATGCCCTGCAAAGCATTATGGAGGCAATTTTTCATGTTGCAAATATTATAGTATGGTAACTGTAATGCTTAGAACAGCCCCTTAGAGGACATCACAATAAAAATAACATTTGTGAGAAACATGGGCATGTAACCATATAGTTAGCCCATAGAGGGCATAACCACATGAAAAGAAAATGACAGAAAGTAATGCAGTGTAACCACATTTTTAGCCCCTAGTGGGCGTAATGCATTACAAATGTTTGGGGCTAGAAGACCTACTGCAATGATTTTACAAACAAGGCCCTTAAAAAACAAACTACTCCCAGCCGTAAAACAAAAGATCTAGCTATGAGAGTCCTTAAAATGACACTGGATGGTAGGAGAGGTTATTATTTTGGGGTCCCCACTAACCTAATGATAGAACCCAGAGATGATGTAGACAGAAAGAGCATATCACTGTGAATGTTTTGAAGGTGTTCCCATTGTCCTAGGACCACCAAAGGCTGAGTTATAGGCACAATGTTTTGTAACAGTAATGCCCTGCAAAGTTTCCAGAGTGCAGTGAATATTGTAGTATCAGCTCTCCCGCTGTACCGGGAGAGCCGCTTTGAGGATTTCTCTGTTTTTAACATAGCGCATTTACCAATTATAAGTGTTTTTTTTTTAAGCTATGGAGCACAAAGGGGAGAGCCTAAAGCAAACTTGAAATGACTCTGTGAACAATGTGATGAGCGCTCCAATAGCGCTGATCGAGTTAGCGCTGTGAGCACCATGGCTGCATGGAGTGCAAACGGGAGGGACAAAACAAAATGTAGTTTGCCCACGCTTAAGAATATTGTATCGGCCGTTGAGCAATTATCCATGTAACAGGGTAAGTCTGCAAGCTGTAACAAACCAGCCTCAAGTCGGGACAAACGTAAAGCATTTACCAATGACATCAAGAGATTTTTGAAAGGCAAGCCCAGGAACAAATGAAAGTGATGGGTGTGAGGTAGGCATGGTTAAAGCCCACAGAAGAGATAACAACAGGGTGAAAAACAACACTTGTGCGCTGCTATGCTCAAACTAAAAACCATAAAGTAAACTTACTAATTATGATATATTTACAGTTAGCCCCAATATTGTTGAATGCCTTTACTAACAACCTGTCTGCCAATATGTGGGGAGAAGCTATAGATTTTCCAAAATTAAATCGGGTGCCTCTAACAACTCACTTTACATTTGTCTCAATGCCTTTGGGCTTTACAGTTGCAAGACACTCCTAACATCTTATTCTTCTACATTTAAGATTTTGTTTTTATGAGGCCAAAATGCAATTTCTTATTCATTAGATACACCATTCGAAGTAACTGGAATACTCTGATAAAAAAGCAAACTATTAATGAATACATACAAACATGTAATAATGGACTGACTTCTTTATCCATTTTAACTACATTGAAATGGATAAAAGGCTGAGCAAATACTGTTACATTTAAAACTTGACATTTCGTACCACAGTCAGGAGCGCTAAATCTTAATAGATTGGACCTCTACATTTGGCTAAGCACTACAGAGTAACACAAGAAACAAGCCAAGCAGCAGACAAAACAGTTTTATGGCTCTTGGTATAAAAGCCTGGAACAAAATGATAGTGTATGAAAATGAAATCTGACAGTGAAAAGAACTAACTCAATACATATAAGAGGCAGGCCAAACAATGAGTGAACAAAACTTATTCAAGACAGAGGAATATCATTTTTGCAAATGCCATCATTACTGGAGTACAAAAGTGAGGATTAAGCAATAGTACAATATATATTTAGTTCTTTAACATATTTTATGCCTGTACATTATACCCATAAAATGATTTCAACAGGGATGTGGAATTCCTATCGCCCAATGCCCGGAACATATTGTTTGGGGTCAAGGGCAACACGTTTTCATGTTTATTTTGTCCTTGAGACAAGTAGGCCCAACTCCCTGCAGCACAAACACTTTGGCTGACAGTTTACAGAGAAGGGACTGTCTGCAGCTGAAGTAATATGTGTCTATAAGCTAATGGAATTGGAGCTTGTATTTATAAAAGCCTTTATTATTAGGGTAAGTGCTGTATAAAACGTTCTAAGGTCACACTGCACTACTGACAGTGGTTCCAGAAAAAGTGTACACACATTTGAAAAGTTTGACAATATGAGGCTAGGTTTAATGCTCACAGAATGCTCTCTGACTATATGCAAATGTTTGCAGAAGCTTGCAAGCAAGAGTGATGATTCTTTGCTTTGAAAATAAAATGTTCAAAATAAAATTCAGTTAGTAAACGAAAACATATCGCTACTATGAAATTTTAGGTGCTATTTCTTTGAAGTGTCATTTAGTAAGATGTGTTGATGCATGCTAGTATTTCCCAAAATATTCCTAATGGAGAATGAGTGTAACATTTTCAACAAGATTATCGTAAGCATGAAAATAAACAAGCACTGGCAAAGCCAACCAACCCAACATTTGTTGTGAGTCTTTTTTTTTTTTCAATGCATGTCTTGTTTTGACGTGGCTTTTATTAACTCTTTATTGTTGTGGGAGCTGCCAGGCCCTCACCATTGTAATGAAAACATTTGGTCTCAAAAAAGCGCACATTGTCACTAGTGGTGTAACAAAGTTCCCACAGTCCCTGCAGTGCAGGGGGACCCCCTCAACACAGCTCCTGGCCTATGTGGGCCTGGAGGGGGCCTCCATCTTCTTTGCAGCGGTGCCCCCTCTAGTTTTGTTACGCCACTGATTGCCACAGTAGTTCCTGGAAATTAAAAAAAAACTACTTTGTGTGCCAATATTCTCCTTGCGGAACACCAGAATGCAATCACTCACAGTAAAGCCAGCCGACAGATAGATAGAGAGAGAAATAGAATATTAATAAAAAGAAAATGTCTTGGTCAATGCCAGACCTAATTAGGGACCCAATTCTTAAAGAAAGTCACAAAAGTGCACCCATGTTATATGTCTTTGAATTAGTGGCTTTCATGAATTCACAAGAACTTACAGGAGTAGACAAGGAAATCGTACCCCTAGAAAATATCTGTGAATTGTATTTTAGCACAGGCACTTATGCATGTGTAGATTTGCTCATGCGAAAATCTATTGAGTGTTTTTTCAAGTTCACATTGACTCTAACCTTTTTTTCTCCCAATCCTGGAAGGACTTCTACTTCTGCGATTGTCAGGAGTACATTTCTAACCTTTCTCAGTATGGGGAAAGATTAGAGAACAGCTAGTGAACATCCTTAAAACATCCATGTTTGTAGGTTTGCAGACTCAATGGCATTTCAGCCCAGGAACCATTGCTTACTGCTTCTTCCAGCCCCAGTACATAGATCTGTGGAAAGGTAGCAAAATAAAGAAATTGCTATAGTAGGGATTGAAATTGCAAGTATTCAAGACCTACTATAATATTTGCCCTGGCATGATCAGAGAGGCTATTATCAGAGCTCTTACAGAATGAGATTGCTGCCATAATTTGTCGCCCCACTACATGGCACAAGACGGACAAGTAGATTTTTTTACAGGACAAGTAGATTTAAGAAGCAACCTGTCCCCTGGACAAGTAGATATTTTATGAAATTCCACAACCCTGTTTCAACTAATCACAGACATCAATATGTTGTGCAATATCAAACTTTTTAGCACATATATACTTATATTGCTTTTCTCCAGAACTATGATGAAATGCATGTTACTGTGGTGGTATGAGCGAGAATGACAATCATCGAAGCTTCACAGAGAGCAGTCCTTACTTTTTACCAGTCCACATGCATTTGAATATAAATTCTGGGCAGGCAAAAGTGTGTCATGATAATGGAAAAGTAAAAAACAAACAAAAAAAAAAACAGAAACTACAAGCAACACGTTAATTCTGCAAGGGGGCTGAGCTGAATAACAAACAGATAAAGTAAACCACAGACGTTATCCTGCTGAGGGCTACCCGCTGTCAGCTTGAAAAAGCTTTTTAACAGCTAAAAGTTACATACACTAACTTTCTTTTCATAACGGAAACGAGGGAATAAGCAACCAAGTTCACATCTAACAAACGTATCGTGGATACACATTCATCAGACACGGCTGACTGGCAGCAAGAAAGGCGTGAGCAAAAACATCAAACCCGGACTAAACCCCAGTGTGGATGGATCAAGAGTGGAATTCCTAATGTGACAACAAAACTTCAGAGTACAACAGTAAAGAAACACAAGCAAGCTATTCAACTATTATAGACTGACCACTGTTGCCCATTCCAGCATGTGCACTCTTCTCTGGACCAAAAAGGAACAATGGTTGCAAATCAAAAGATGTTCACAGGCTGGAGTGCTCAGATGACAAAAACATATTTATTCAGTCAAGGAAAAAGACAACCAAAAGTTACTTGTAATGCAAAATCCTCCATCCTCTCTAAGGTCTGGCACTACTAGAGTAGCCAGAGAGCTGCCAACCCTCCCATGGCCCAGTCACACACAATACCCACATAACATTTACATGGGTTTGCCTGTATAGCGCACTGTGATTCTGTGCCCCTTGGTAGCAATAGTAGGTGGTGGCCAGGAAGATGAAAGTTCAGTTGAAGGTTCACAGAGAGGCCGCAGACAGAAAAAGGGAAAACTAATGAGTAAAGGGTGAAGGAAAGTGAATACGCAGAGAAAGAAATGTATGAGCAGGTTGGATGATGTAGAACACTATTTGCGGAAAAGATTAGGTTATCAACCTGCTTTCACAGAAAAAATCCTGTATGCCACTGCTGCTGCCAACATGAACACGCAACCCAAGTTTAATTCACAGAGACATCTTCAAAAAGAAAGATAACCGTGTTTTGTTCTAGCTGCTCCCTTATTTAAAAAAGATGTATGACATACACAAAATTGAGGTGAGGCCCTACATACAAGCAGCACCAAAGGACTCAAACAGGGCATTTATGAACAGTGTCAACCCACGCCTCACCTGCAGCACAGGAACGTTCCATGGCAGCAAGGCACCAGCTCGCCATCCAGAGGACTGGCGGTGGACCCCCATCTCCTCCCCCACAGCTAACAGCATGGAAGGAGCAAGTCTTGGCAATCCTGCATTCTGAGGGATTCACTGGAGTAGCCGGAGGACTGTGACCTGGGGTCAGTGGCAGTGGGCACAGCATTCAGGGGACACAGGCACAGGGTAACAGGGACACTGGGCGGACTTCTGTGCACCAAGGTGAGGACAGGCCCGGGGAACCGACTCTCCAGGAGGCACTCACTAATGTCCTGGGTGCTTACCGACAATCCCAGGACAAGATAGGCCAGATCCTTAACAACATGCAGGAGAACAAGCGGCTGCAGAAGGAACACCTTCAAGAGATCAGGGAGGATTTGCAGGCCCTCAACACCACCATGGTCTCTATAGCAGGGGTGCTGGCAGATATGGCCAACATCATGAGGGAATGGACAGCACATCAGTGGGGCCCTACCATAAGCCAGTCTACTGGCCAACCCACCACTTCTGCTGCAGCTAGTGGGCAGGAGGCCCTGCCACAGGACTGACAGGCCACCAGCACCCCTCCCCCTGTAGAAGGTGAACCACCCGCAAACATTCCCTGTGACCCAGACAGAAGCCAGAGACACTTGCCAAGAGCAAGACCACTGCCAGAATATGAGACCCTCCTGAATGTCCCCCTTGTGTCCTACCATTTCACCTTGTCCACTTTGAACTACCTTCACTCCCCTTCCTATGGTCCCTTGGACACTGGACCTGTGCTACAAACAGACTGGAACAATATCCTGGACTTTCCTCAACCATCACCCCATTCCGTTGCACTTTTCCATCAATTATTTGCACTACAATAAACACCCTTGAGCACAACTTGAGTGAAAGTATTTCAGGTGATGAAAATGTGCATTTATGGAAACAGTCACATCATGTGCAAATGATCTGAACACTGTGATACCATACATTTAATGACCTGTAGCTGTCTATAGTCATCACGTCATTACACAGTTGTTACATCACCAACAAATGCAAAATGAGAAGCCACAGGTGACAGTAGGTAGAGATGCAAAGGAAGTGAATGCCATCCTGCTACAGCAACACAGAAAACACCAATATTCAGAGGAATGGTCAGTTCCACTGTCTCACCTGTGTGTCATTGGAAGTATTGGTGTTTAACTCATGTTCTGTTGTCCACATCCTCATCCTCTGCCTCCTCGTCCTCAGGATCCACTGTTGCCACAGGGGCATTTACAGTCTCCTGCAGATAATGCACAGGTCATCTCAGGGTCAGGTTGTGCAACATGCAGCATGCCACTACTATCTGGCAGACCTTCTCCGGTGAGTAGCACAGGGATCCATCTGTCAGATGCAGACATCTGAGTCTGGCCATCAGGAGGCCGAAGATCCTTTCGATAATTCTCCTGGTTCTCCCATGTGCATCATTATAACAATTCTCAGCCCCTGCCCTGGCATTCCTCACAGGGGTCAGGAGCCACAATAGGTTTGGGTAGCCAGAGTCACCTGCAAGTATTGAGGGACAAACATTAGCCTTACACAATGATGTGGGGCTAACACCAGAAGGCATACACTGATATACTTTGTGTGGGGAGTCAGGTTCACCAATTAGCCACACCCTGTGCCTCTGTAGTTGTGCCATCACACTTGGGATGCTGCTATTCCTCAGAACAAAAGCGTCATGCACCAACCCAGGATACTTGGCAGTGACGTGGGAGATGTGCTGGTCCACCAGGCACACCATTTGCACATTGAGTGAGTGGAAACTCTTCTGATTCCTGAACACCTGTTCATTCTCGCGCAGGAGACAAACGCTGCATCTGTTAGTCACCCCAATAATATTGGGTATATGTCCCATTGCATAGAATCCTGCCTTCACAGTGGCCAAATCTTTCACCTGGGGGATAGCAATGTAGCTGCACATGTTTGACCAAGGCAGACAAAACCCTTGCCAGCACGACTGAGAACATTGGCTCTGACATTCCTGCTGCCAAGCCTACTGTCACTTGGAAAGAACCAGTTGCCAGGAACCGGAGCACTGATAGAACCTGCACAAGAGGGGGGATCCCAGTGGGATGATGGATAGCTGATATCAGATCAGGCTCCAATTGACCACACAGCTCTGTGATTGTGGCCCTGTCCAGTCTATAGGTCAGTATTATATGCCTGTCCTCCAGTGCAGCCAGGTCCACAAGGGGTCTGTACATGGTGGTTTGCCTCCTCCTCCTATTCAACCGCAGTGGTAGGTATCTAAGGGACACAAGAGTGAGTAGGGTGTCACAATTTGAACAATGGAACCACCTCCTCAGAGCACGAAAAGCATTGATGTAATTGGACAATGGGAATGTCAATGTATGTGCAAATTGAAGCAATGACACAGTTATGGATTATCTGAATGTAATCCACCATCATGAAATGGCGACTGCCTGTCCTGTATCTAGGGACAGGTGGAAGTGAGGTAACTCCACCGACGTTGGGCTTCATGGCAGAAGGCAGTCTTGCACCGCCGTGCAAATCCTCATTGGCTAATAAGGGGCTCTATGGAGTACAGTGGCCAATGGGTATCGGCAGTGATGGTGTACACCGCCATGGATGTGACTGCCATTTTCTATCTAAATCCTCACTTGATTCCGGACTTTCCACAGGACAATACCTACACTGCGTGTGCTGCTGTGACCTGCGTTTGGATCCTGCCATGGCCTATGTAACCAGGGAAAGGGCCCGTGCCTTGACTTCAGAGGAGTTAGATCGCTTGGTAGATGGAGTCCTACCCCAGTATGAACGCTGTATGGGCCTCCAGACCAACAGGTGAGTACACCTTGGGCACGAAGCATGTGACAAGTTAGCGTGGAAATGTGTGTGCAAGCATCGTGTCAGTTAGGGAGGTGGTATGTCTGGTGCTAGTTTACATGGTGGGCGCTGGGTATGCCAAAGGAGCTGGAAATGGGATTTGTGGGCCATATGCGTGACAGGCTGGATTGTATGTGTAATGGTGTCCTCCTGTCTGTGTTTCCTCTGCAGGTCAGCGCCCATCAGAAGAAGGGATTGTGGGGTGCCTTTGCCAAGGACCTGCGGAACCCGGGGGTCTACAGCATGCGGAGCACCCAATGTAGGAAAAGGTGGGAGGACCTGAGACTCTGGGCCCGGAAGACTACGGAGGCCCACCTGGAGATGGCCTCCCAACGAGAGCGGGGTGCTCGCCAGAACCTGACCTCCCTAATGGCCTGCATACTGGCGGTGGCCTACCCAGAGCTGGATGGGCACTTGAGGGCAGCACAGCAGCCACAAGGGAGTGAGTACAGTGGGCGTTACAATTATAATTGGTAAGTGGCATGGGATCCTGGTGGTGGGTGTCAGTTAGTGGGTGTCCCTTAATACCAGGTCAGACACTGCAGCGTTATGGAGCTCAAGGGTAATGGCTGCATTGCAAAATCTGGTAAACTAGCTAGGTTGCATTCCATGTCAGACAGGGCTTAGTAACTACCAGGAGGCATGCAGTTGGCAGGGGTTGGCTCTCATCTTGCTGTGGTACCTAGCCAACGGAATGCCAGTGCGATGCATAGTGCCCAATCTTGGTCCCTGTGTGTGACGGTAATGTGTATGCCATCTGTGGTGTTGGTGCTGTAATTGACCCAGTGCTCCCTTTCGCTCTCTCCCCCGCTTTTTTCTTCTGTTATCTTGTCCATGAGTGCATTAGGCGGAGGAGCAGGGGCACCGGCGTCAGAGGGAGCTGCATCCCACAGGACCCAGGAGGCAGAGTCCACTGACATCGAAGGGACCAGTGGGACGGAAGGCAAGGGGAGCATCACGGCGGAGACAGGAGGTGACAAAACTGACTCTGATTCCTCCTCCGATGGAAGCTCCCTGGTGGTGGCGGATACCTCTGGGGCCACCCCAGCTACAGGTACAGCCGCCACCTCCGTACCAGAACTGCCCTCCCAGTAGCCCCTCACCGAGTTGTCCGTGCCCGATCACACAGGAGGGTAGGCATCTTCTTTGCCCCAGGCGCCTTAGGCCCTGCCCCAGTCAATCCTGCTGCCCTCAGTGAGTAGGCTATTGACCTCCTGAGATCCATCTCTGTAGGACAGGTAACCATTGTGAATGGCATCCAGGGGCTGGCATCCCAGATGCAGAAATGTAATGTATTCCTGGAGGGCATTCATGGTGGATTGGCAGCCCAACAGAGATCGTTCCGGGCTCTGGCCTCCTCTCTGATGGCAGCCATTGTCCCAGTTCCTATGCCCCCCCCCCCCCAACTACCCAGTCCCAAACTCCTCAACCCAAACCCATCCCATGCACACATACAGACCAGCATACACACAAAACTTTACACAAGAGTGGCACAGACAAACACAGGCAGCACACTTCAGGCCACAGAGAAATGGGCATGGAGACCCCTCCAGAACCAGTGGACACGTTCCCCACCTCAGAGAATGTGACCTTGCACTCCGCAGCAAAGGGAAATGGGCATGGCGCCCCCTCCAGAACCAGTGGGGAAGTTCCCCACCTCAGAGACTGTGACCTTGCACTCCCCAGCAAAGAGATATGGGCATGGAGCCCCCTCCAGAACCAGTGGACACTTTCCCCACCTCAGAGAATGTGATCTTGCACTCCCCAGCAAAGAGAAATGGGCATGGAGCCCCCTCCAGAACCAGTGGGCAAGTTCCCCACCTCAGAGACTGTGACCTTGCACTCCCCAGAAAAGAGAAATAGTCATGGAGCCCCCTCCAGAACCAGAGGGCAAGTTCCCCACTTCAGCTGAGGTTTCCCGAACCCCCCATCCACCTGAAGTGCCTGGATATTCCCAACATGATGCCCCTGCACAGTGCAGTACTGATTTAATTAGGGAACAAGTTGGGCCATGGACTGTGCCCTGTGGCAATGTGGGCCTTTTGTACTTTGGATTGGCCCTTTCTTTACAGTGACTGAAATATCTTGTCACATGGACAATATGGTGGCTGTTGGCATCAAATTACACTAACAACTCTGGCTAAATGTTGTCCTTGCATTATTATGACGTGTGTCCTGTGATACTGGTTTTCCTCTGCAGCTGGTTGAGTGTATGGTGTGTGTGTGTATGGTGTGTGTTGTGCAGGTGTGTGTGTCACACTCCTTTTCGTCCCTCCCTACCTTGTGTGCTAGGAGGCTGTACTCACCGTTGTGGTCTTCGTCAGCATTGGTGTTCCAGGTGGAGCATGGTACAGATGAGCATCGGGAAGACATGGAGTTCTGGTTCCATGGCGGCGTTGATCTTCTTTGTGTTTCTGATGGTGAGTCTTTCGTCTTCTGTGTTCTGTTTCCTCCAGGCTTTTGATAGCGTTGGTACCACTACAGAAATCCTGGCAGTTTGCTATGTCATAATATGGTGGGCGGTACCTGGTCTTCCGCCTGGCTGTTGATGGCTACCGCCATGGTCGGTGGTGTTTACACCCTGGCGGTTGGTGTGGTACATTGGCTGTCTATTGGAGTTATCACCACCATGGTCATAATTTGGCAGTAATTACCACCAACCTGTTGGCAGTATTACTGCCACCTTAACAGTCACCGTCATTGTCATAATGACCACCTATATATCTATCCATTTTTAAAACTTTATTAAAATCAACTTTCTGATGTAGAGAAGATAATGTGTATAGATGTAACTATAAACACAAAAACATATAGTGACAAAATGGAATGCAAAATGGAATGCACAAACAAAATATTAAAAGAATAACAACATTGTGACAATATTTCCTAGGTTCATTTTAATTTTCGAGGGAAATTATGGAATCAGTCTCTGTTCTCTACCCACTCCCTCCCACACTAACCCATTTTAGCACCAAATGTCAGAGTTTATCAGGTGGCCTCCATCCCACATTCTTCAGTTGAATCACAGTTATGTTCTTTCATACTTGAGAAGATTGCTTTATGTCTTTGTTTTTGTGTTCCCTAGTGACCTGATAGGCCAGCCCAGCTCTGAGAAGCTGGTGGCCTTCACTGAGGCTCCGCCGCACAAATCAGTCTCCCAGGTATTTGAAGACTCTTCTCTGCCAATACATGCCTGAACAAAGTTTACATACATTTGTCTAGTTTTTTTAAAAGGACAGGACTCTTGCATGATGAAGAAAAGTGAAAGAATTTGCATATTAATCTTTTTGCACTTTCATTGAATTCTGTCATGTATTATGAACCATACAAACACACGTACGAATAACTGTCCTATCAAACTATCATAAAGCAAATGTTATATGTAATACATGTGCAATCAAACACTAAATACAGTGCATGTTTATAAAGAACAAGTTACTTACCTTTGGTAGTGCTCTGGAAGAGACTATGGCCCTCATTACGTGTGCCGGTCTCAAGACTGCCACACTCGTGATGGCGGTCGGACCACGGCACACGGGGTGGTCGGACCGCCTTATTATGACCGTGGCAAATGTGCCACGGTTTGTCCGCCGGTACTGCCAGGTTGCTGGCTGTTGGCAGCCTGGCGGTCTTAATTGTTGTAATCCACCAGGGCAGTGCAGCAAACAGCACTGCCCTGGGGATTACGAGTCCCCTTTTGCCAGCCTTTGCAAGGTGGTCTCACCTCCATGCAAAGGCTGGCTGAAAGAGGGCGTCAGGGGTCCCCATGGTTGCCCCTGCACTGCCCATGCTCTTGGCATGGGAAGTGCAGGGGCCCCCATGGACAGCTCCGTTGCGCATTTCACTGCCCGAATTACAGGGAGTGAAATGCGCAACAGGTGTTGTCGCACCCAACGCAGCACAACATTGCTGCTGGATTGATTACGAGTCGGCGTCAATGTTGTGGTGGGTTTTCTGCTGGGCCAGGGGGCGGAAACACTGTTTTCACCCTCTGTCCCAGCAAAAAACTTCTAATAGTGCGGCAAGCCTACCGCCAGCATTGGCGGTATGCTGGTTGCAGTAGCTTTGCGGTCTTCTATGAAGTCGTAATGAGGCCCTACATCTAGATTCAGATTCTTTACCTTAGAATTATCACCAGGCGTCAGACTGGATCGGGAAGCTTTTTTGTGAGCAGTACCCCGGCACACCGGTAGCTGGCTTCAATCTGCCCAGCATGTGTTGTCTGCGTCATCTGCAGTACCTATATATGTGCCACCTAAGAGCGCCAATGTCGGTTACTTTTCACGACTTTCCAAGCCAGAAGCACGGAGCCGTGAAGCACACTGACGACTGGTGTAGATAACTAGGACCCTGAAAGGGAAAGCCCTGACCTAGAATTATGTTTGCAGAGTGGGGAGGATGGTAGTGTTGGTAAGGAATATGCAGACAGATATAGGGCCTGATTACAACTTTGGAGGATGGTGTTAATTTGTCCCAAATGTGACGGATATCCTGCCCACCGTATTACGAGTTCCATAGGATATAATGGACTCGTAATACGGCGGGTGGTATATCCATCACATTTGGGACGGATTAACACCCTCCTCCAAAGTTGTAATCAGGCCCATAGTCTTTACCACATAGGGAGCTACCAAAGATAAGTAACTTGTTCATCTGATAGAGACTTCTAGCTGTAGATTCTTTACTCAGAACAGATACCCAAGCAATACCATCCCCGGAGGTGGGTCTGCCAATCAATGTCAGCGGAAGAAGTCCCATAGAACCGAACGGGCAAAATGTCAGAATGGACCTGACTGTCCATGCACCAGTGCTTAGTAAACATGTGTAAAGAAGAACACATTGCTATCTGAGATATCCAGGACTGGAACTCTGTGTGCTAACGCACTGGTTGCAGCTTTGGTTCAGGTGGAATGAGAGTACAAGCCCTCAGGGTTGCTTTTTGTCCAATGCATAGCAGATTTTAGCACAGAGCACAAATCACCTGGACGTGGTCATTTTCTGCACAGCATTACCCTTTTTAGCTCTGACATACCCCACCTAGAGTTGATTGTCCACCCAAAATTTCTGTGTGCAGTCAAGAAACTGCTCGTTGGGATCCAGACAATGGAGCTGCTCCTCATCTTTGTTAGGGTGAGGTGGAGCGTAGAAAGTAGGTAAGGTGAGGGATTGACGCACATGAAATGGCATGACCACCTTTGAAAGAAAGGAGGACGTTGGGCGCAGCTCAACTTTGTCAGGATAAATGGATAAATAGGGCAGCTTGGATGATAAGGTCTGTAATTCACTGACTTGTCGGGCAGATGTTAAAGCCATGAGGAAATCTGTTTTGATGGTAACTACAGGGGTCAATTGTGAAGCGGCTCAAAGGGAGTGGACATTAAGAATGTAAGCACTAGTTTCAAGCTCCAATGACACATTATAAAAGGAGAAAGGGGAAAAAGTGAAACAAACCCTTCAAGTATCTATATACAGTATGAGATTTGAAAAGAGAGAGTTGATCAGGTAATCTAAGGAATACAGAGATAGCAGAAAGGCAACCTTTAAGAGTGCCCAGAGATGAGGTCTGCTGGGCAAGAGAGAAAATGAACAGAAGCACCTTGAGAAAAAGGCGCACAAAGGGGATCAACATTTCTGTTAGAACACCTAGCCACAAATTTCTTCCATTGGCATGCGTATACCGTCTTGATGGAGAAATGCCTGGCTGGCAAGATAGCATCACAAAATTCAGGAGAAAGGCCAATGGCTATCAACTACAGCCACTCAATCTCCACACAAGAAGGCAGAGACTGAACAGGTTAGGGTGGAGAACCTTCCCCTGCTGCTGCAACAGAAAATCCTCCCGAAAGGGCATCCTGATGGGAGGATCGATTTCCATACTCAGTAGCGTGGGATATCAGACTCTCCATGCTCAGTCCAGTGCCACAAGGATGACTTGGGCCTGGTCGTTCTTGATCTTCTAGAGAACTCTGAGCAGGAGTGGTAAGGGCGGAAAGGTGTACAGGAAGCCTGAGCTCCACTCTGGAGGCGAGGGCCGCCTTGGAAATTCCAAGACACAAAACTGCTGACATTGCGCATTGTCGGCAGAGGCATAAGATCTAACCAAGGCACTACCCACCTCTGAAAGAGACCATGTGCCACCTCTCCCAGATGACTGCCCATCCCAGGAGTGATGCATCTGTCACTATTGTAGGATCTGGTTGGAGAAGGGAGAGGTTGTCAGCCGCTGGTCCAAACACGGTTTGTCATTCACCACTGCAGATCTTTTGCATGTCCCTCTGAAATCTGGACCATGTCGGAGAGATTCCTCTGATGCTGTGCCCACTGGAACATCAGGGCTTACTGCAGAGCCCACTTATGCCAGCTGACATGTTGCACAGGCAGGATGCAGGATGCCAGGAGTTCCTACAGCCTTAGAATCAGCCTCACCGAAATCCAGGACAGAGGCTGAAATATCGTTATCATAGCATGAGTATCCTGGACTAGCCGCTCAAAACTATCCTGCATCCAGAATAGCTCTGATGAAAGGGAGCATCTGAGAGGGAGTCAGGTGTGACTTTGGCATGTTTATAGCAAACCCCAGCAAATGGAGAAGGTTTGACGTAGTCTGGAGGTGGGAGATGGCAGCCTAGGGCGAGCCCACCTTCAACAGCCAGTCGTCAAGATAGGGGAAGACTGACACCCCTGATCTCTTCAGATAAGCTGCAATCACCACCATCACCTTGGTGAACACCTGAGGGGCTTTGGTCAGGCGACAAGGGGGCATGGCAAACTGAAAATTCTGGTGGTCAAACATGAACTGCAGTTAACTTCTGTGGCCAGGCAGGATGGGGATATAAAAATATGCGTCCTGCAAGTCCAACGCTACAATCCAGTCTCCTGGGTCCAGGCAAATTGTTCTTCTTGAGGAAGTAGTTGAGGTGCTGTAGGTCTAGGATAGGAAGAAGGCCTCAGCCCTTCTGCGGCACCAGAAAGTAGCAGGAATAGGTACCACAACCTACTTCTGGTGTCAAGACCCTCTATATGGCTTCCTTGGCCAAGAGAACTGCAACTTCCTTGAGGGGAGGAGAAAGATGATCCTCCATCAGCCTGTTTGGCGATGGTGACATTGGGGAGGAGAAGTCAGGACGGAGGAGGGGGAATAACCCTTTTGGACCAACTGCAATACCAACCTGTCCGATGTTATGGACTACTAGTGGGGCAGATGATGGCAGATCCTGCAACCCACTGGTTGCCCGTGATGGTATAAGGGCAGATTAGGAGGGGCTGGAGGCTGAGCTGAGGGAGGGGTGGTGGGCTGGCCCGACCTCTGGTTTCCTGAGCCACGTGGTCTGTTGATACTGTGCCCTCAGCCATGCAGGAGCCGGGAAGCATGGGTAGTGGCTGGGCGGGAACTGGCATGGTTGTTTGCACCTTCTGTAGCTATGAAAGGGACGAAAAGTCCACTAGTGGTGGAGCAGGGCCGAAGATAACCCCAAGGACTGGGCTGTAACCAGATTGTCCTTAAATCTCTTGAGCACCGAGTCCACTTTGTCTCCGAAGAGACGAGGATCATCAAAGGGCATGTCCATTAAAGAAGATGTAGTGCGTAGCCAGATGAGGAGCCTAAGGGCCACTGTTGACGAAACCGCTCCGCTCTGCCTATAGAGTTGGTCATGTCAAGTCCACATCGGATTGTGAACTTTGCTGCATCTCTCTCGTCTGCTACTGCTTGGGAGAGCATGGCCTGCACCTCCTTCGAGACCATAGGCAGCACTTGAGCAACCGTATCCCACAAATCTTGGGAATAGCGTCCCAAGAGGCATGCAGTGTTCACAGGCTGCAATGCTAGGCTGGCAGAAGCAAACATTGTTTTAAGTAGTGTCTCCATCCTCGTGGATTCCCTATCTGGAGAAGCGGTAGGGAATGTGCCAGGGTTAATATTAGAGGTGGAACCTTGGGCTATCAAACTATCAGGGGTGGAGTGTTAGGTGAGGAAACTTGGGTCCCCTGGGATGGGGAGGTGGAGACAGGCTAGTCCTGTTCACAGGAGCCCCTGTCTTGGGTTTGGACCAGGTACCCAAGAGGAAATCAGTGATGGCCTAATTAAAAGGATGAGCGGTTCATGAGGGGAGGCTCCCAGCTGAAGCACCTCTGTCAAGACATTAGTCTTGACCTCCACTGAGGGCAACTGAAGGTCGAGGACCTCCGCATCCACCATTGCAAAGGATGCTCCCTCCTGCATAGCCACGGTAGGAGGAGAAAGCAGGCCAGCATCTGGGGAAGTATCCAGGCCACTGGCTTCACCCAGTTCCTCACACTAGTCCATATCCTGCTCATAAGGCCCTCGTATTCCTCATCAGGAGAGAGCCCAAGGGAATAAGGCTCAGGATCTGATCTGTGAGGCAAGGCTCCTGTCTAGTGTTGAACAACACCCCTCCGGCTCTGTATCAGAGTCAGGGATCAAAATGGGGATGGTGCTGCCAGTGGGCGCTGGCTGCTCCATGAGCATGTGCATTGGAACCAATGTCGGGGAAGGTTGAGGTGGAACAACCAGCGTAGGTCCGGATCCAAAAGTGGATCCTTGTGGCCTATCTGCCAGCGCAGCACCAGAAGGGTCCCTACCCAACCCAGAGGGGGCTGAAGGTGACCCATAGGAGCTGCCGCCCAAAATTTGTGCACATGGTGTCAAAGAACTCTTTCAGTTGGGCAGAGGCTACTCTACCTCTTGGAAATTTGTGGAAAAGGTGAGCTGGTCCAGGTGCAACCGCCGGGTGAGGCCTAGAAAGCAGATGCTCCCGTGTTTCATTAGCCAATGGAAGCCGAGAAGGCAAAGCATGCTTCTACTTCTTTTTCTTCTTATGTTTACTTGAGTGCCCCGAGCAATGGCGTAACAAAACTTGAGGGGGCCCTGCAAGGTACTTGGAGGGGCCTCCCTCTGGACTCTGTTCGGAGCTCCTAGGCCAGGGTATTGTGAGAAGGGGGCCCAAGGGAGCTCAAGCCCCTCCGCCCCATGGAGCCTGCGGTGCGTATGTTACACCACTGATTCCGAAAATATGGACTGGAACGAGGACCTCAGACTACAAAACCGCTCCTGGGACTTTCCTCTCGACTGGGGCCTCGACCGGTATGGAGCCACACAATGGGCCACCAGAAGCTTGAAGGATCACTCCCTCAAGGCCTCTGGTTCATTGTGCAGCAGTCGGAGCACATCTTCGGGACATGGTCACGCTCGAGGCACCACAGGCAAACAAGGTGCAGGACCAACATCAGCCGGTGACAGGTGCTGCAAGGCTTGAAGCAGACCTTGTTGGATAACATCGTACCACACCAGGAGGAAAACCTCAAAAAACTTTGACAAAATGTCGCAAAAGGCACGATCAAAGAAGACCAAAGAGGTAGCTCTTCTCAGAGCTGCAATGGATGGCGCAGAAAGAAAAGAACTGACATTGGCGCGTCTCGGGCGCATATATAGGTGCCCCATGCATTACTCCAGCGTGGATGATGCCAAAGCTATCGACCAGTATGCAGTATGCAGGGGTACTGCTGACAAAAAATCTTCCAGATCCAGTCCGAAGCCTGGGGATAATTCTAAGGTAAGGAGTCTGCAGCTAGAAGTCTCTATCAGACAGAAAATGCACATTCTATTAAATGAATATATGAACTACAATGGGGTACATAAGTAGAACATGTCAAGTCTTACCTATATCTTGCTCTAGCTACACATACCTCTCAGCAGATTGCCTCTCAGTTCCTTCTTGCCTCACTCTATCCCATTTCTCCGAGCACTGATTTTGGACTTCATCTCCAACTAAGTTACCAGCCATTAATGAGCTATGGGCTAGACATTTGGGAAAACATGGAGGACCCAGATTTAAAGGGTTATGTTTTGCATATTTCCCTAATTTACAGCCTGTTTCTGTATATATTTTCATCCTACTCTTTCAGCAAGGGCAAAATGTGCTTCAAAATCAAGGGCCTGATTTAGAATTTGGCAGATACGGTTACACCGTCACAAATGTGACAGATATCCCGTCCGCCATATTCCCATTATTTCCTATGAGAATCATAATATGGCGGATGGTACATCTGTCACATTTGTGATGGAGTAATTTCTGCATTTTGGTGATATCTTCACAACCGATATTGCTCTGCTCAACTTAAAATGGGCCTCTTAATGTGAATGTGAGAGCAGGACCTGATTGAAGTCCGGGCACTGTAAATCACACTGTACGTGTAACATAGCGCCTGCCATTGGTTTCTCAATGTTAATCTTTTAGAGCTTGCTGGAAACCTGTGTGAGATTATTTCAGGCCCTACCTGGTTAACCACAATGGGATAGCAGGGGCTACGGGGAAATCAGTGCAAGCTCCATGGTCCCCCTTAGCACAGTACACTGTGCACAGGCGGCAGGCCCGTCACTGAGTCCAGGGGGGAGAGGGACCCTTCAGTTACTTTGCAGGGGGATACCCTCAAGTTTCGCTACGCCACTGGGTAACAAAGTACTGTGCATCAGTGCTCTGAATAACAAACTGTGCATGCCAGAAGGGCTGAGCATGGACCAACGGCCCATCAGACATGCCCTTTATGCTTTATTTTCCCTTCCACTCCAGAGGTCTGGAGCTGCGCTGAAGAGGTGGAACTACAACTTCAGCCCCTCAGACTGACAACAAGGTAAAAAGAGGCAGTTTGGTAGCCAACAGCTGTAATGGGCAAACTGCTTATTCTCACTGTCTTGCTCTCTTCCCTCTACCATATCTGTTCACCCTGATAAACTTTCTGTCTCACATCTCTCCAACACTTCATTCCTTACATCTCCTCTGCCTTAAACCTATTTTCCTCATTCTGCCTTTTCTTTCACCCCCCTGTAAGAATTTGGGTGTACTATCTGATATGGCTGTGGGCCTTACTGAGTAGTACACTCACAAATGCCGTCTTGGGTCCAGTGAGGTACGTTTATTTAATCTTAAACTCAACCCGATGTACCTGTGGCTGCAAGACGTAAGGCTTAGCAAAAACACAATTTCTAAAGCATTTAACAGCACTAAACAATGAAATAAAGTCCCACAATAAGAAAGAAATTAGACACCAATTTATAGAAAAAGATTACATGTTGGTGATTTTTTTTTTTAGAGACCTTGATCATCAAAATCCACTGGATGACCCTGGAGATACAAATTTTAGAAGCAACAAATACATTTTATATCAAAAGGCAGAAAGCACTGGCCAACAAAAAGATTGTAAACTTTTGAAAAGTTTGAAACAGTTAGTTTGGCAACTCTGGTCCAAGTTGGGTGACCAGGTCCGGCAGGCAGAGGTCTAGGGAGTCAAAAAGGATAAACTGAACAGTTACCTGGCAATGACAGTGTTTTTAAAGCGAGATCCAAACTTTACAGGGCAACTGCCAGAGACATCAATGGAGTGGTCCAGATGCTGAGGGATGCAGGGAAAACGATGCCCAAAGGATGCTCCATATGTGGTGCGATCCACGGAGTGGTGAGGGAGTCTTTTTGGATGGCCCATGGGTAAAGAGGGCGTGAACTTGGTTACGGAGATCGGGGTCCCTCAAAGTCCTTTTAATTGCAGTAGGAGGCCAGCTGATGTTGGGCTACTGGTCAGTCTGCACTGTGGTTGGGGCAACCTCCTCTGGTGGGGGCGGTGTCCCCTAGATACAGATAATCTGGACTTTTATAGCACTCCCAGTTCCAGCGGACACAGGTGCAGGTTTTGGCTATCTTGGGTTTGTCCTCTTGAGTACCTAACGACTTGTAGCAGCAAAACTTCTGTTTTAGCTACCAACTTGTCTGTTTGTCCTTGGAGGTGGCTCCCGGAGATCAGCAGACTGATCCTTCGAGTCACTGCTGTGGTTGGATGTCGGGAATCAACTTTTCGCTGAGCCAGGAGCAGTAGGCACAGTCCAAACTTTGTTAGCAAAAAGTGCAACAGGTGCA
This sequence comes from Pleurodeles waltl, assembly GCF_031143425.1. NCBI lineage: Eukaryota > Metazoa > Chordata > Amphibia > Caudata > Salamandridae > Pleurodeles > Pleurodeles waltl. Next base: position 1,341,414,315 of record NC_090444.1, on the reverse strand, counting down.
GTCCTTCCAATTGGGCAGCCTCTCTGTGTGCTGGTCCAGTGGCATCTACGCAGTATTTCTTCACTCCTATCCCCGATTCCAGCATGACCTGAGGGTCAAGGTGCCAGTGGTGCCAAATTTATCCCAGGAAAGTGACCTCAGGGGACCACGCAGTCACTAGTCAATGGGCTACTGGGTTCCCTCCTACTTAGTGTTGAAATTCCTGTAATGTGTGGCATCTGGCTATCCCACAATGCCACATTCTTGCCCCTCTCAAGATGGTACAACCCTTCCTCAGTCGTCAGAAGCATGGTAGCTGTCCTCGAGGTGTGGCTAGCTGAGGGCTATGCGCCCATGGTAAAACTGGTTTGGGCGTGAGTTTCCCCTCTCTGGCTTCTGTCTACTAGAACTCTGGGGTGTTGTGGTTGGCGGTCCATCAAAGGCGGCTTTTCCTTTAAAGCTCGTCTTCTGGGCTAACCCTTGAGTGGCCATCATGACAAAGGAGGTGACACTCACTCTGCAGCAAATGTCTTTGTTCCTGAGCGTGGGAGTTGTTCTAACGTCTCACCGGGTGGGCATAAAGCTGTCTGTGTGCGACTGGACTAGCAGAGGCACAGAAAGGCAACTTTCTGAAAGTTGCTTAACTTTAAAAGTGACATTAACTTGGACATCAAGACTCACTTAATGCCATGATAATTTTGATAACTTACATTACCCAGGTAGGTATTCCCATTCAGAAGTTAGCTGGGTTGAGATGCCAAATGGTAAATCTGTATTAGCCAAGGGGCTACTACCTTTACCCACAAAAAAACAACAATTTAAAGTGTTGCTGTTCAGACATAACAAAAAGTATGTCTTACTCAACAAAATACAGCTTCCTGCCATAGGGCTTAGTCTGCAGTTGCAGGCTGGGAGCCATTTTGTACATTGTCACACGAAGGGTGGCACAAAGAGTGCTCCAGCCCTGAGTGGCCACTCTGTCTTACATGTCCTGGTAGCATATTCTAGAACTTACAAGTCAGCCCTTGCCAACCAAGTGTATCCAATTCAATGTGCAATTTGTATAGAGTTAGAACACTGGCAGTGAGGTCTTCATTGCACTCTCAGAGTCGAAAAACCAGCAGCATCAGTCCAAACATTGGGGGGATGGGGGGGAGGAGATCAGGGGCCCCGGGGTGAACTTGCAAAAAGAGGCATTTCCTAGCACCTCCATATTCTCTCTTCCTCTCGTCTGCCATGTTCTCTAGGGGAGTGTGAAATTCACATAATTTGTTTTTGTGCAATTATGTGAAATTTCAGTATAATCACACAATACTATGCATAATTATGCAAAACCACATAAGGTACTATATTTTAGTTCGAAATGCATCCTGAAGTGCAATTTGAATGTGAGGACACATTTTACACACAAAAAAAGGACAAAAAAACTCACACAAAATTTTTGCTACAAACAATTACAAAGTGTAGCGTAATTGTGTTTTTAATGAATTTCGCAAAGGAAGAATAACTCTAAGGGCCAGATGTAGCAAAGGGTTTTTCCCATTCTGTGTCAATGGGAAAATGTGTTCGTACATATGGCCCTAAATTACCAAAGTTATGCAACAATACGCCGCCATAATGGAAATTTCTCCTGTGCCTAATTTTGTCGTCTTTCCACTCTGCCTGTTTCTGGTTGTCATTTTTTTCTTCCTTTTCTATTTGTCAAGTCTCAATACCTCTCTATTATTCACCTGTCTATGCGTCTAATGCCTGTCTACCTCTGACTCCAAGCTGTTCCTCTATCACCACAGATACCTGTCTCTATGTAATCGTCTTTCTCTCTTTTCTACTTGTTCTTTCCCCTCTTGCTTGTTTGTTACACTTTTACCTCTGCTGCATTCCACACTCTAGATCTCTCTCTCTCTCTCACACACACACACATAAAAGGATCTTTGTAACTTCTCTATCCCACACACCAGTCTGTTGGTGGGTTCCTTTTATTTTCCTGCTCTTTTATCTCCCACTGGTCGTTGCTCCTGTTTCTCACTTCTGGTCTCTAACTTTTCCCCTCTGGTGCAGCTTTTTTGCCACCTATTGCTTTATAACCTATTTCTTTCTCCTCTCTCTCTCTGTCACTTCACTCTCCGGTCTCTCTTGCTCTTCCACCTAAATGTACACCTGACTCTTTCTAGCCTCTCTCTTTCTGCTGCTTCCCTCTGCGATCTCTCACTCAGTTAGATGTCAAGTACGCACCTTACTCTTTATACCCGCTATCCCTCCCCTTGCTCTATGGGAGTTCTCTTTACTGTCCTCTCTCACTTTTTTTTTTTACTACCAGGACATGTTAAACTAAAAAACACAAATCCTTCTTTTTAAATACAATGCGTCCCGTCCTATGAGCTGTCTAGGGCCTACTATAGGGGTGACCTACATGTACTAAAAAGGGAAGTCTCTGTATTGTCCACTGTTATTCTCCATCCATGTTAGTTTCCCCTCTACGATTCTTATCTTTCTCCAGCTCCCATGATCAGGAGCACAGAGTTACAGGACACCTTTTCACCAGCCTCCCCCCGTATATTGCAACTATAAATAAAAACGGTTAAAAATGTTTGCTTTCAACTTCTCGACTAGGACATCCTACATAGCAGGCCAGATTGTACTGCCTCGGGGTAAGTGGGGGAGAACTCCCCCCGCCCCCCCCCCCCCGGGGTGAGGAAGCATGGGGGCCCTGCCAAACTACTGGCCTCTACTTTATGCCCGTGTAGCTATGAGGCATTTTCCCTCCTTACAACCATATGATTATGAGGTTGTTCCCTTCTCATTCCCACCCTGCAAAGACATCCGTTCCTGCCTCTGAAACGAGAAAATCAAAATATATTTCCCAGAAGGAAAATGACTTGAAAGGAGCATATGATTGCCTGCACACCTACGAGTTTGTGAGTGTTCAGAGACTTTGGAGGATGGATCACCCATAAACACGTCAATTCCAACGCTCAAATGTAGTAGTTATGCCATAAATTCAAATTTCTAATTACCACGTGTAAACTTCCACTACTAAATCCTTGAAAAGGAATTGTTTTTTTTACTTTCCTAAAATGCTGTTTTATTGACCTCAAGATGAAAGAAGAACATGCACTGACTATATATACATATAGGCAAATCTAGTCGAGTTCAAGGCACAGATCATTGCTACAGCGGCAATTTGCGAGCATATATAGCAATCAACGACATTATAAAGGATACACGAAATCAGACACAATAGTTTTAAGACATACCTGAGACTAGAATTATTGGTCAAAGCGTGATTCAGCAGTTTTACCATTGGGGTAAACCCGGTGCCAGCTGCCAAAAGAAACAGCTCTTCAACAGCTTGAATCTTAGACTTTCGGAAACTCCCCTGTGGACTGCTCACATATAACTCGTCTCCTATAGAACAAAGCAGCTTAGCAGTCATTAATTAGGCTTGACTCTTTTGTTATTAAATATTTAAAGCTCCTTTACAGTTCAAAGACGATTTGAGAGAACACATTTAAATCCTTTTTTTGTTTGAATCAGTCTATTGGTTTTATCAGTGTATTAACAAAGCAGTTAAACAGCAAAGACAATTACAAACATGGTGTAAAGTATTAAAGGCCGAGCGGATTTTTGGAATACAACACTTATTTGACATCAGGAAATGTTATGGAGAACAAGCAGCCATACCCCAGCTTGTAAGTGTCTTGTTGGGTTGAATCAATCAATCAAGAAATTTGTATATTGCGCTACTCACCCGGAGGGTCTCAAGGCGCTGGGGGAGGGGGGACCGCTACTGCTCGAACAGCCAGGTCTTGAGTTGCTTCCTGAAGGAGTGGTGGTCTTGGGTCTGGCGGAGGTGGATGGGGAGGGAGTTCCAAGTCTTGGCTGCCAGGTAGGAAAAGGATCTTCCTCCCATGGTGTCTTTTCTAATGCGTGGCACGGCGGCGAGGGCGTGGCTGGTCGATCGTAGCTGGCGGGTGGGAGTGTAGAAGGTCAGGCGGTTGTTGAGGTACCTGGGGCCCAGGTCGTGGAGGGCCTTGTGTGCGTGGGTGAGGAGACGGAACGTGATTCTCTTGCTGACGGGGAGCCAGTGCAAGTCTCTCAGAACAAGTTACTTACTTTCGGTAAGAATTATCTGGTAGAGACTATCTAGCTGCAGATTCCTTACCTTAGAATTCCCTGGTGACAGCTTCGAAACTGGAATTTTTCTGATGAGCAGTACCCTGCGCATGCCGTTGGGTGGCATCGTTCGGATCCGCGTGTGTCGTCCGGCAACACATGCCGTTGTCAGTGTCATTGGAGCTGTCTGTGACGTCACGGTCTTCTATACAGGCACCACCCCAGCGCACGTATGTCAGTTCTTTTCCACAACTTCCCACACCAGAAGCGCAGAGTCGTGGAAGAACCAACTTTCTCTGTTTGTCTGTGCAAAATGACAAGCCCTTAAAAAAAAAAGGTAAAAATCTGAAACTACATAATATATCCGCAGAGCAGGGAGGTATGGGTGGGTGTAAGGAATCTGCAGCTAGATAGAGTCTCTACCGGATAATTTGTTAACGAAGGTAAGTAACTTGTTCATCTGATAGAGAATTCTAGCTGCAGATTCCTTACCGTAGAATAGATACCCAAGCCATAACCTCCTGGCTGTGGGCTGCGGACATATACCTTATACAAGAAAGTCCTGTAGGACAGAGTGAGCAAAATGCCCATCTCTCCTCACTTGGCTAGCCAGATAGTAGTGTTTTGCAAAGGTGTGCAACATTGCCGCCTGACAAATATCTAGGACAGGTATGCCTCGAGCTAACGCCATGGTAGCAGCTTTTCCTCTTGTGGAGTGAGCTCTTAAGCACTCAGGAGGCTGCTTCTTAGCCAATGCGTAGCAGACCTTGATGCAAAGAACGACCCAGCCTGAAATGGTTCGTTTCTGAACTGCCCGACCATTCTTTGCACCAATGTACCCCACAAAGAGTTGGTCATCCACCCGGAACTCTTTTGTGCAGTCAAGGTAGAACGACAACGCTCTTTTTGGGTCCAGACGGTGGAGTTGCTTCTCTTCCTTAGAGGAATGCGGAAGAGCAAAGAAGGTGGGCAGGGTGATGTTCTGACCCAGATGGAAAGGGGTCAACACCTTGGGAAGGAAAGAGGCACGAGTTCTGAGAACCACTTTGTTAGGATATACCGTGAGATACGGCGGTTTTGATGATAAAGCCTGCATCTCACTTACCCTCCTGGCAGACATGATCGCCACCAAGAAGGCTGTCTTGATGGTGATCAGCCGGAAAGGACAATTATATAAAGGCTCAAAAGGAGCGCACACGAGAAATGTGAGCACCAGATTAAGGTCCCACTGGGGCATAACAAAGGGCGTAGCTGGAAACATATGTACAAGCCCTTTTAGGAATCTTTGTACAGTAGGAGATTTAAACAAAGATTGTTGATCAGGCAACCGAATAAAAGCCGATAAGGCAAAAATATAGCCCTTAAGAGTCCCTAAGGAGGAACCCTGTTGGGCGAGTGTCAGAATAAAAAGAAGGATATTAGAGAGAGAAGAAGGAAGAGGATCAATAGACCTCACTGTACAATATAAAACAAACGCTCTCAACGGCAGGCGTAAATCGTCTTGGTAGAGGGACGCCTGGCTGCCAAAATGACATTACAGACTTCGGAAGAAAGCTCATAAACCATCAACTGACGTCGCTCAGTCTCCACGCATGAAGTCGCAGAGTTGACAGGTTCGGGTAGAGAACCTTCTCCTGCTGCTGCAACAGAAGCAATCTGATTGGAGGATTGATGCTCATTTTAGGAAAGCTCTGGATACCTGACTCTCAGTGCCCAATCTTGAGCCACTAAGATGGTCGTTCTTCATCTTCTTGAGAACTCTGGGCAGAAGTGGTATGGGCGGAAAGGCGTACAGGAGGCCTGAACTCCACTTGTGACAAAAAGCGTCACCTAGCAACAGCCGCCTTGGAAACTCCAACACGCAATACTGCTGACATTGCGCGTTCTCTTCGGAGGCGAACAGATCTAACCAAGGCTCTCCCACTTCTGAAAGAGTCCTTGCGCCACCTCGGGCTGGAGATACCATTCGTGATCCGCTAGGCATCACCGACTGAGTTTGATCGCCCTGGCGTTCAGAGATCCTGCCAGGTGTTGAACCTCCAGGGTTATGCCCTGCTGTTTCAGCAATGTCCAGAGACACAGAGCCTCTTGACAAAGGGTCCACGAACCCACACCGCCCTACTTGCTGCAGTACCACATTGCAGTAGTGTCCGTGAACACCTGCACTATCTTCTCTTTCGCAACAGGAAGAAATGCCTTAAATGCCAGTCGGATCGCTCTAATAAGTTTATATGGAGACCCGCTTCCATCGGAGACCATAGACTTCTGATCTCTGCCTCTCCCAGGTGGCCGCCCCATCCCAGGAGTGACGCACCTCTCACTACTGTGAGATCTAGTTGGGGAAGGGACAGGAGTCTGCCTTTGACCCAATCACAGTTCATTACCCACCACTGCAAATCTTTTGCAGTTCCCTCCGAGATCTGAACCATGTCAGTAAGATTTCCCTGATGCCGTGCCCATTGGAACTTCGGGTCCCACTGCAGAGTCCTCATATTCCATCTGGCATGATTGACTAATAGGATGCAGGAAGCCACAAGTCCCTACAGCCTCAGAGTCTGTCTCACAGAAATCGATGCTGAAACAGCGGTATCATAACCTGAATAACCTGGACTCGCTGCTTGGGCGGGATAAACCGGATACTGCACTGTGTCAAGAACAGCTCCTAAGAAAGGGAGCTTCTGAGAGGGAGTCAGGTGTGACTTCGGCACGTTTATAGTGAACCCCAGCGAATGCAGGAGGTCGCCGTAGTCTGAAGGTGGGTGACGAGAGCCTGGGGCGTAGGAGCTTTCAACAGCCAGTCGTCAAGGTAGAAGAAGACTGAAATACCTAACCTGCCCAAATGAGCTGCCACCACCGCCATCACCTTGGTGAATACCCGAGGGGCACTGGGGCACCGCAAGTAACGCCTGTGGGTGAGCAGGATGGGGATGTGAAAATACGCATCCTGCAAGTCCAAAGCTACCATCCAGTCTCCTTGGTCTGGGGCAGACAAGACCTGAGCAAGAGTGAGCATCTTAAATTTCTCCTTTTTGAGGAAGAGATTGACTTCCCTTAAATCCAAGATAGGATGAAGACCCTTGTTATTTTTTGGGATCAGAAAGTAGCAGGAATAACAACCATTGCCTACTTCTGACATCGGGACCCTTTCGATGGCTCTCTTGGCCAAGAGAGCCGCAACTTCCTTGCGGAGTAAGATCAAATTATCCTCCATCAGCCGTTCTTTTACCGGAGGGACAGAGGGAGGGAAAGACTGGAAGGGGAGGGAATAGCCGTTCTGTATGATCTGCAAGACCCATTTGTCCGATGTTACAGACCTACAGTGAGGGAGATGAAATTGAATCCTTCCTCCAACTGGGCGGACATGGTCTTGCAGAACCATACTAGGAGGGCTTGGGCACTGTGGAAGAGGGGGGCTGGGTGGTGGCTGACCTCTGGCTAGACCCTCTGGGTCTGAAGGTAATACAACCTCATCCTCGCACGGGATGCTGTGAAGCCGGAGGACAGTGGCTAACCTGTGGTTGGCGTGGTACCGCACCCCTTTTGAAGCTTCAAAGGGGCGATAGGCAGACTGCTGTCAAACTGGCGCTGAGAGGCCCAAGGATCTGGCCGTAGCTCGAGAAACTTGAACCTCAAAAGCGCAGAGTCTGTATTCTAACCCAAAGGGCATGAGCCATCGAAAGGCATGTCCATCAAGTTTGACTGGACATCCCCCAAAAAGTCAGTGGTACATAGCCAGACGTGGCATCGGAGGGCCACTGTAGAAGAAATCGCTCTGCCCAGTGAGTCGGTCGTGTCAAAGCCACACCTGATGGTAAACTTGGCGGCATCTCTCCAATCCTTGACAGCTTGGGTGGGTGTCCTGTACGCCCTCCAGGACCTGGGGAAGCACTTGTGCCACTGTATCCCATGAAGTATGGGAAAAACGGCCCAAAAGGCAAGAGGTGTTTACCAACCTCAATGCCAGGCTGGAGGAAGAAAACATCTTCTTTCCAAGTTGGTCCATGCTCTTGGATTCCTTATGCGGGGGAGCGGAAGGGAAGGCACCACGGGAAGTGGACGCTTCGACCACCAAGCTCTCAGGGGTGGGATGTTGGGTGAGGAAACTAGGGTCACTTGGAGCTGGTCTATGGCGGCGGCCGATTGCCCTATTCACAGGAGCCCCTGTGCTGGGTTTGGATCATGTTCCCAGAAGGACATCTATGAGGGCTTCATTGAAGGGTAACATCGGTTCTGATGTAGCAACCCCTGGCTGAAGCACCTCCGTCTGGAGATTAGTCCTGAATGGCACCATAGGCAAGTCTAGGTCCAAGACCTCAGCTGCCCTACGCATAAGATGCTCCCTCCTCTGTAGCCACAGCTGGAGGTAAGAGCATGCCAGTATCTGGACAGGTATCCAGTCCACTGGCTTCCCCAGATCCTCATACCAGTCCTGTTCATGCTCCAATCTGTATCCTAAAGGGTCTCAGGCCCCTCCCACTCCTCACCTGTGCCTGGCTGTTCTAAATAAGCCTCAGGCACTGATCTGGGCCTAGTAGGCACCGTCGAAATCGGCATTGTATGACGTCATTCTGGCTCCGGATCATCCGGAATGAGGATGGGGCTACCATCACCAGTGGGCTGGTTCCACTATCAGATCCTGGGTTCCCCAACGGCGCTGAGGCCGAAGCCACCGAGGTCGAATCCGATGGGCCCCCTGCTAACCCCACGGGTCCCAAAGATCCACCCGACGGGGCAGCCTGCTCAAAAACAAGGCGCACAGCCTCGTAAATTTCCTTTAATTGAGTGGGGGTCGCTCCGGCTCCCGGAAAGGGGGGAAGACGCGGAGTCGGCCCTGGCAACGGCTCTGCAGAAGCGCGCTCGGAACTTCGATGTTCCTTTGATGCTTCGTTGGCTGACGGCCGTCGCAAAGTAGAAGTCCGCTTGGACTTCTTTTTCTTTTTGTGCCTCTTACCTAAATGCCCGAGGACCTCGAACGTGAGGAAGATGACTTGGGGCTCCTGGAGCGGTGCCGCTACCTCCACCTTGAGCGGGACCGCGACCTCCTTGAAGTCGCGCTGACCAAAGACGACTACCGGGCCGCTAGAAGATTGAGAGATCTCTCTCGCAAGGCCTTCGGAGCCACAGCCGGACACAGTCGGAGCATGACGTTGCGGTCCTTGTCAAGGCACCAGAGACAAACTTGGTGTGTATCAGTGACCGACAAGGCGCGAGTACTTGCACCACAGCGTTTAAATCCAGTTTTCCTCAAAGTCATTCGCACAGACAATCGAAAAAAAATCTTAGACGAAAAAAGGGTAGCTCTATCCAGACCTGCGCTTAACCGGCGGGAATGGAAAAGAACTGACATACCGGGGCAGTGCCTATATAGAAGACCGTGAAGTCACAGGCGGTTCCAACTACACTGATGACGCCACGCAGAGCCGGACGATGCACGCGGATCCGAACAACGCCACCCGATGGCGTGCATAGGGTGCTGCTCAGCTGAGAAATTTCAGATTCAAAGCTGACACCTGGGAATTCTAAGGTAAGGAATCTGCAGCTAGAAGTCTCTATCAGATCATCATGTCATAGGAGAGGAAAGACAATATGAGTGTGTTGATCCTACTGAGGGACCGGCTATATATGATACAAAGAGTAGACAAGCGATTCCATTTTATTGAAATAGGTCTACAATTAAAGAAACAAGGGAAAAAAACCTGATTCTATGCCTCGCCTGCCCCTCGCACTCAACATATTTAATCAGGAGAACATATGATTACACTGATTTACCTGCAAATTTGAGGACCTGGAAGTACGCAATCTGGGGGGATGCTAGACCTCCGCACATGTAATTCGGTCAGTGAAGGGTCATTCCACCTCTGCAGTCCGATGAGTCTACGCGAATCTTAGTCTCTTGTGTGTTAGCCTCGAAGTTGGTAAGGATAGTACCCCAGTTACTAGCTATGCCTTTTTCACACAATCTTAGGCTATCCTCCCTGTGAAGCACAATGCTTTCCGACTGTGCCAATGTAAGGAGATTTTGCGCCCAGGCTACAAATGCTGTGGGCTCAGGTGATTTCCACTTACAGGTGATGAGGCATTTAGCTATCAGCAATCCCAGATCAAGAAACCAAGAGGTAACTCTGCGTTTATTGTCTCTGATGTAGAGACCTAAGAGTCATAGGGCCAGAAGTAGCAAAGGTTTTTACCCATTCTGTGTCTATGGGAAAAAGTGTTCGTACATATGGCCCATAGTTCCCATTTGTGCAGCTCTGGGCACCCTGTGCAGGTGGACAATCTAGACGTGACATCTCGCCAGTAGTGTTGGAGCGATGGAAAAGCTCAAAGCATGTGGAACAGGTCTGCGCCAACCAAGTGGCATTGTCTGTACAGTGAAAGTAGCGATTGATTATGGCACGGGTGAGGTAGGCCCTGTGTATGATGTAAAATTGGATATGTCAAAATCGTGCATTACAATGAATATATGTGGGCTTTCCAAGAAGGTGCCCATTCTCTGTCCATGGATGGGAGGAACGGGCCAAGTTGCCCTCCCAGCGGCAAAGCAGGGCCATAAGTTGTGGTGCAGTATGAATTTGCAGTGATTCCACAAACCAATGTATTAAGTGTCTAACCAATACCATAACATGAAGGTACTGTACGGTGATGTGGGTCAGATGTTCTTGTGTCATATCACCCCATTTGTTTGCCAATAATGTGAGTAGTGAGTTATGTAGTAGCAATTGGCTAGATGGCAAGCCTGTATCTTCCATTACTGTCTCATTTGGGATGAAAGCACCATCTTGGTAAAGATCTGATGAGGTGAAGTTGAAGCCCCTAGGTGTGCCTAGTAGGGTCAGTGCTGGTGCATAAGGAATTACTGACAGTGTGAGATAGAGGCTCCGACGCGAGTAGTGATATGCCACTCCCAGCTGCAAAGAGTCAGATGTTTTTGCTCAGGTGAAGAGTCTTGGGCAGAGACCAGGCGGGTAATGTTGTGGTCAGCCAGTTGTGAGCCAGCTACCCATTTAGCCATCCATTGAGGTTGAGAGGCAAGGTAATACTGTTCTTAGTGTGGTACAGCAAGTCCGCCCTGATCTGGGGGCAAGTAGAGTTTTACAAGCACAACCCTGCATCGTGATTTATTCCAAATATATTCCCTTATGTGCCTTTCCACAGAGTGAAAAAATGGGGTGGGAATATAAAGAGGTAAGGTAGCAAAGTAATATAAAAGGCAGGTATGGGAGGCTGGCCTGGTTAGTAGTGGGTACCAAAGGTACTTACACCTTATACCAGGTCCAGTAATCCCTTATTAGTGAAATGTAGTCAGTGTCTAGCAGCCAGGCTGTCTAGGGGTAGCTGTGGTTGAGCAGCCAAGGCTGATCTAGCAGACATGCAAAGCTCTTGCAATACCACTGTAGTCGCACAGTACTCACACACATGAAAGAAAATACTCAATGTGACAAACATAAATGTACATTATTTTGGTAACACAAATGCCAAAAATACCTTAGAGAAAATACTCCATTAGGAGGTAAGTAATATACACAGTATATACACTAGTATCCAAACACAGGTAAGTAAACAGTCAGAAAACAGTGCAAATAGTGAAAATCACAATAGGTTGCAACACAAACCATATACTAAAATAGTGGAATGCGAAAGTCTGTTTCCCACCTAGGCAAGTGTAGTGTGTAGAGGGGCGCTGGGAGTGTAAGCAAACATCAAAGGTAAGTAATAGAACCCACCCCAGAGCCCAGAAAAAACAAAAGTAAATCACACTAAGTTTCCTGAAACACACAAAAAGTTGTGACAGAAGATTACGCAAGAACCAGAAGAGACTGGAAGACACCAACGATGGATTCCTGGACCTGAAGACCTGTGGAAGAAGGGGACCAAGTCCAAGAAGCACTGAAGAGTCCAGGGAGAACAGGAGCCCCTGCTACCCTGGATGAGGGTGCGAAAGAAGAACCACCAGTAAGAAGACAGACAGATACGGGTTCCTGGTTGGTGCAGAAGATGTCCCACACCGGATGGATGATTGCAGTCTGGTTTGCATCACTGGATTCCACCAACAAGCCTTGGCACATGCAAAGCTTGCGGTTAGCGGAAAAAGAAGCTGCCCGGGACCAGGAGGGACCTGGTGGACTCTACCCTGGAGGAGGGGACAGAGGAGGCTCTCAGCAACTCAGAGAGCACTCAGAAGGCCAGTCAGTGCACACATGAGTACCACAGCATGGGTACAAAGAAGGTGCAAATGGAGGCCCATGCAGCATGAAACAAAGGGCTCCCACGCGGCTGGAGAACCACTCAGGAAGCTGTGCGTTGCAGGATGGAGTGATGGGGGCCTAAGCTGTGCTGTGCATGAAGAACTTCTTGAAAGGTCGCACACAAGCCTTGGCAACTGCAAGTCATGTGGTGCATGGGGGTACTGTATTGCGTGGGGAGGCAAGCCCTCCACCAAAGTTGGACAGCTGGAGCTTGGGACCGTGGGGGTCACTTTAGTCCACCACTCGTGTTGCTGGATCCACGCTGGTCTTCTGGAGAGGGGACCCACGCTACCGGTCGTTGCTGCAGAGAGGTGCCTGCTGAAGCAGGGAAGTGACTCTGTCACTCCACTGGAGATTCCTTCGGTTCTTCTGGTGCAGGCTGAAGACAGACAGTCCTCGGAGGATGCATGACCTGGAAACAGCTGCAGTTGCTGGCAGAAGCTGAAGATATAATGTTGCAAAAGTCATCTTTGCTTCTTTGTTGCAGTTTGTAGAGTGTTCCTGGAGGGTTCAGCTGTGGTTCAGTTGGTAGAAGATGAAGTAAAGGATGCAGAGGATTCCTGCTGGAGTCTTGCAATCTGAATCTGAGGAAACACCCAGGAGAGAGACCATAAATAGCCCTGAAAGGGGGATTGGTCACCTAACCAGGCAAGCACCTAGTTGTTAGACACCTTACATGGCCATAGTCGGGGTTACCACTGTGAAGCTGGACATAAGTATTGACCTATGTCCAGTGCACGCGTAAAATGGCGTTCCCGCACCCACAAAGTCTTGGAAAATTGTCCTGGACGACGTAGGGGCACCTCTGCTAGTGCAGGGGTGCCTTCTCACATAGGTACTTTCCACCCAGCCTTCAGGGTTGGAAGGCCTGACATATAGGTGACTTATAAGTGACCTGGTGCAGTGTAAATGGCTGTGAAATGGTTAATGCACCATTTCACATAGGCTGCAATGGCAGTCATGTAGAGGACTTTGCATGGCCTCCCTATGGGTGGCAAAAGTAATGCTGCAGCCCACAGGGATCCCCTGGAACCCCAATGCCCTGCGTACCTAAGTACCATACACTAAGGACTTATAAGGGGCCACCAGTATGCCAATTTGGGATAAAATACTGGGTTACCAGTATGTAGTGACAAATTTGGGAACAGAGAGAGCATAAGCACTGGGGTCCTGGTAAGCTGGATCCCAGTGACACAGTCAAGCATACTGACAAAACAGTGAAACATACTGACAAGTAGGCAACAAACCATAAGCACTGGGGTCCTGGCTAGCAGGATCCCACTGACACAGTCAAACACACTGACAAACAGGGCAAAAATGGGGGTAACCATGCTAGAAAGAGGCTACTTTCTCACAGAAGGCAGGACTACCACTTTTAGGAGGTCCTCGAGACCCACCACTGATAATAGTAATGTGCGCCAAAAGGTCATCTAGGACCTTATGGATGTGGCGGTGTGTGTAAGATTGTCGTTGAGTAGGTCTATTGGTGAATGATATACTCGGACACCCAGATACCGAACAGTGCTCTGCTGCCACGGTATAAGTATGCCATTTAGGGTGTAGTCTGGATTTGGCAACTCAGGTGTAAAGGGGAACGGGCATGAGTTTGCCCAGTTAACTGCTAAGCCAGAGGGGGCAGCAATCGGATGGAATGTCACAGCGATTGTGTCAGGGATGGTGTGCGTCTCTGACATATAGCAGCACATTGTTGGCATAAAGGGAGATGGCATGAGTTCCATTTCCTAGAGGAATGCCCCAGGTCTGGTCCTAAACACATTTAATCCTTGTTATATGCATTCAATATTATTCAGTGGTCTATCAAACTGAATTTTAAGAGGGGCAAAAATTAGGCCACGCATATCACTGGTGAGGCCACCCGCAAATGCATTATATACACATCACTGAAAAAAAACAAAGGATAAAGTGAAGTTATAGTTAGGTGAAAATGTCAATGAAAGCGTACATTTCAAGCTATAAAAAAAAACTGAAATTCACTAGTTAGTTAACTGAAGTAACCATAACTCACGCCATTGCCAGTGTAGTTACAGTGTATTACTCTCACTATGCCTAATACATCTGGTGACTACAAAGACAACATGTAATCCATGCATACACCCACAGTCATGCTTTCATTCTTTTATCTATGCATGCATCCACCCACATTCAGTCTTCCATTAATCCACTCATACAGGGGTTTGTGTATCATTTTATCCACGCCCATGAAGTCATCCATCTACATATGTATAGATATGTAGCCTCACCCAGCCATCAAACCATCTGTACCACTTAATTTGTTCTTCAAAGCATGTGAGCTAATTCCATGTGGCAATTTAAAATGTAACCAAAATATTTTATTATATACTTGACAAAGCAGGGACCTAAGCTTCTTTGGTGAGGTGGAGAGTAATACAGAGAACATTGAAACTCCAGCATGATCAACTCAAACACGAGGAAGTGTATGTACAAGGAGCTGTGCTGAGCACGTCTGTGTATTTGCAAGTGAAGTTAGACAATAATAGACCCCATTGCTAAGTTTTATATAGCACATTTACATTAGATTTATTTGCCACTTGAGGCATAAGAGAATCTGCCCAGAATGACACAGTGTTGGACTACTGCTTAAGACCAGAGTGAATGCAAGATCTCAGGGTGTACTTTAAGAGACTAGACCAAATCTCTAGTCAGTTGCTAAACCTTTATGTGGATCTGCCATTTCCTTCAGTATTCCTTCATTTCACTGACAGAGTAGGGTTGTTCTTGACAAGTATCTAGTAACTCCACAACATTTTCTATATGTTCCCCGGGTGGATGTTTTTCCTCTGTCCTCAGTCTATGAAGCAGGGCACAGGACATATTATAAAAGGCAGTGTACTGTTTTAGTCGTATTGTAAGGACTGCATCTAGCAATTGCTGATGTAACAGATTTCACAGCCCTCAAGCTGGGAAGTCCACCGTATTTGTCCACCCAACATGAACTGAGTTTGACAAAAACACCTTACTGGAATTAAATACGCCTTTCTAGCTGTAAGTACACTGTTGGCTGCTCACATGGCAAAGAAAATGAGAGGGGGATAATATAGGCATATTTATTCCTTTGTGCCGTTCCAGGTATCCTGTGAAAACTGAACACTAATGAGGATCACGGCACCCCACCACAGCGCCCAAAGGTAGTGTGGGCCAACAGCTTTGTGTAATGCTTGTAGAGATGGGGCTACTGTACTTTAACAGGTCAGCTTTAGCCTCCAAGGCATTACCCTTCCCAGACAGTGGCGTGTGCTTTGTTTGCCAGCACAATGTTTACTGTTTTTTTGTGAAATTTAAAGTCGGTATAGGATTGCATGTAAGCAGTTCTTAATAACATTTTGTTTTTTAGTAGCCACAGGAAGGCTCCTGAAAGCCAACATAATTTAAACTCTCATAATTGCATGTAAACGTACTTAATTGTTGACCTTACAATCTTTCCGGATTCAGAGTACAAAATAGATTATGTTGGGGTGCGCGCGCGAGCCACGGACCAAGATGGCCACCTAATTACGGAGCTCTGCGCATCGTCAGGTGAGTTTTTACTGCCGGAGCTGGTTTTTTTCCTCTTTTTAATGACGCTTCTACAATAACAGCTATGGGATGTTTTGGTGAGCATATTCATTGTTTTTAGGGCTCACTAGGTTATTTTCTGACTCTTTCATTACGTTTTTTTATTTCTCCTTATGAGTGCGGTCATTTTGACTAATTTTGTTCACCATTACATTATACTTCTTTGAATATTTGATGGTTCGGCTTGCAGTTTTTTTTGCGCAAGCCTGATAATTTATTTTTGCTGTCTTGTTAACATATTTTTGGAGTTCCTATGTCACTCATTTACTTATTGAAGGCTTTTATTTTTATATGGGCAAACTAAAGAAAATAAAATCTCTGTTGCATCAGTCCTCCTCAGCTGACAAACTTTCGCAGTTTTTACAATTGGACACTTCTGCTGCAGTGTCTTCTTCTTCCATGTCAAAGATGTCTTCCTCATCATCTTCTTCGCCTAAAGTTTCTCAGAATATTTCTACAACTACTAATAAGAGGGTCAAACAGGACCCACCTTTACCAGTAAAATCTCCCTCGCCGATCTCTCTTGAACTTGTGCTTGACGAAATACGCACATTGCGTCCTTTTATTGAAAAAACGAATTCTCTGATACAAAATCTTGATTCTAAGTGGTCTCAAATGGAAGTGAGAGTCTCTGCTTTGAAAGAAAGAGTCAGCGACGTGCAGGATGAAACACATAAAATTATTAGTTTGGAAAAGGAAGTGGCAACTTTGAAGACACTTGCGGAGGATTTGGAAAACAGAAATAGACGCAATAATCTTCGCCTTTATGGATTACCGGAGGGTCTTGAAGGGAGTGACCCAATTTCAATTTTTGCCTCATTCTTTCCACAGTTGGTGGGCCTAACATCTTCTACAGTATTGAACATCCAAAGAGCGCACCACATTGGTCATCGTTCTCCGCATTCCTCCACATCTAAACCAAGAGGCGTGATTATTTTCTTTCTTGGATTTATTGATTTATTGAGAATTCTTAACGCTGCGAAATCCAAAAAACAAATTTCTTGGCAGGGAAGTAAAATCTTCATCTCACAGGATGTGTCCAAAGCTACAGCAAACAGGAGGAAAGAGTTTTTGAATCTTCGTCCACAGCTTCATGACTTGGGAGCTCGTTTTGGATTATTCCATCCGTGTTTGTTCAAAGTGACATATCAAAACAAGACCACTTCATATACCTCTCCTGAAGTTCTTTGTGATTTTCTAAGACTACACTCTACAAATTCTATGGAAACAGCTGGTTCGTCTACACGTTGACTATATACGTTTCTTAATTTATTATGCCCTTTCATTACTACTGCAACATAATTGATGGTCCTTCATATGCAGTTTATCCAGTATACTATATTGACGTGACTACAGGCCCTTTTTGTTAATGTATTGTTTTCTTTTCACAGGTTCCTGGTGTTCTATAATCATTATTTTTGCTCGTAACCTTTGTTCGTTGATATGTTCCGTTCCCTTGCTGTGCCGTCTTCAGTCTGCGCTGTCACCATCCCTCCCCTCTTGTTCATTCATCTCAGGTATGTTTTAGCAGTTGTCTTTATTTGACATGTACTGTCTTCTTTTTTTCTTGAATATTTTCCATCCTTTTTCCTGCTGTTTTCCCTTTACTCTTCTCTCTTTTTAGTTTTTCTGTTTTCCTTTCCCTTATATGTACTTTCAGTTATTTATGGTACAAGGCCTTTCGTGTATATGTATGGTTATGTGACGTAAATTCTGAGTTATTTTTTGGAATGTCAAAGGATTTATTAACACAATTGAAAGGCAGAGAATGTTATCCCACTTATCTAAATATAATCCAGACTTGGTTCTTCTACAAGAGACCCATTTGACGGATTCTGAAGCTCTGAAACTTAAAAAAGGTTGGGTGGGCAATGTTTTTACTTCCCCTTCGTCTACAAAGAAAAATTGTGAAATTGTGCTCTGCCATAAAGAATTATCAGTTAATGTTATTTCGCAAGACTCGGATTCTGATGGTAGATGGCTCTTTGTGAGGCTCAGTATTAATGGGATTACAATGACTAATGGTAATATTTATGGTCCTAGTAATTCAGATTATCTTTTCTGGCCTAATATCACTAAACAATGTTTGCATTATAATGATGAATTTCTTCCTAGTGGAGAGGATTGCGATCAAATTCATGATCCCTTTATAGATAGGCAATCTGTAATTACATTTTCTCCCCATAAAATGCATAAGCAATTTAAGGCATTTTTCTTACAAAGTAATTTAATTGAATCATGGAGAACCTGCAATCCTGATAATAGGGATTTTTCGTTTTATTCTCCACCACATGGCTCCTTATCTAGACTTGACCATATTTTTGTTTCTAAATCATTATCCCAAAATCTTATTAACTCCTCCATTGAACCTATGGTAATATCTGATCATGGTCCAGTCATTTCAGATTTTGACTTGCTCCTGGTGCATCCCAAATCCAATAGGTGGCGATTTAATAATTCTTTGTTACTTGACTCTAAATTTTCCACTTCCTTTGTTGCCTTTGCGGACAAATTTTGATGATTTAATGAAGATTCTCACGTTTCTCCACAATTGTTATGGGATTCGTTTAAGGCTGCGGCTCGTGGTCATATAATAAATGTTGTCTCTAATAAAAAGACAACTTTTAATGCCCAACATGAAGCACTGCTTCTCAAAATTAAACGGTTAGAACATCAATATTATTCTTCCTCCTCCAATTTTAATATACAAGAACTTATTCAGGCAAAATTGCAATTTAATAAAATCTCAATGGATAATGCTTCTTCTTTTCTTCCACGTAGTAGTGCCCGTTATTATGGAGGTCGAAATAGAGCAGGGAAGCTTTTGGCTAATTACGTACAAGTTCGAAAGCACCGCCATAGTGTGAAGTCTATAGTTTCAGATACTGGTGAGTCCCTTTTTAAGGATGAAGATATTTTAGCTTAATGTGTTAATTATTATCAGACACTTTATACTCCTGAGTCAGTCCTGACCTCCTAACAGATTGATGATTATTTAAAGAATATTCAAAACCTTAATAAGACACTGGTTGATGCTACTTCACTTGAAGCAGATATTACTTCTTTAGAAATTTTTAAAGCCCTTCAATCTCTAAAAAAAGGTTAAACTCCTGGTCCGGATGGATTTGCAGTGGAATTGTTTTTACATTTTTCTGACATGTTACTTCCAAACTTGTTCAGCTTTTTCAATTCTTCATGGGTTCTGGTTGTACAGGGGGCACATTTCAGGAAGCTTCGATTTGCCTAATTCCAAAGGACGGTAAGGATCATACTTTCTGTAAAAAATTTAGATCAATCTCTCTTCTAAATACAGATTGTAAAATCTTTGCTAAATTATTAGCCCTACGTCTTGATACCCTTTTGCTTTCGCTGATAAGTAAGGAAGAAACAGGTTTTGTCAAAGGTAAACTTGCTTCTGACAATTCTAGAACACTCTTTAATGTACTCAGCAAAGCTCCTGCTCTGACGTATTCTTTAGCGGTAATTTCCATAGATGCTGAGAAAGCGCTTGACCAGTTAGACTGGTCTTTTCTTTTAAAAGCTTTAGCCTGACATGGTTTAGGGCCTCATTTCATTTCACGTATCTCTTTGCTTTATCAATCCCCAAGGGCATCGATATTGGTAATTGGGAAATTGTCCAGATATTATGTATTATGCAGAGGTGTACGTCAAGGGTGTCCGCTCTTTCCAATCCTATTTATTCTAGCTCTAGAGCCTTTTCTATCCAGTATTAGAAATGACATTAAAATTGAAGGTTTCCAGTATGGCGAGAAACATTTAAAATTAACGGCATATGCAGATTATATACTTTTATATATCTCAAACCCTGAGCTCTCTATTCCGTTTCTACTTTGGGAAATTGAGGATTTTTCTTTGATTTCGGGTTATATGATGAATTCGGATAAAACTGAAATCCTCCCTCTAACAAAATTTTGTTTTAGAGCATCGTTTGATATTACTGGTTTTCACTGGAATTCTTCCAAGATTAAATATTTAGGTATTTGGTTCACCTCATCCACTAAAAAGTCAATTGAAGTAAATATTTCAGATGCTTTAGATAAAGTTGATAGATCGATTCTGGCATGGAATCCCTTATTTTTATCTTGGTGGGGGTTGTCCTGACTCTATTAAAATGATGATTTCTCCTAACATTCTATATATCCTATCCATGTTTCCGCGTCCTTTATCTGGTACCTTTTTTACACAATTGGACTCCAGATTGTCTAAATTCCCCTGGAACAATAAGAAATCTAGAATTTCTCTTAGTGATCTTCGTCATTCTAAACAGGAGGGAGGAGTAAATTTCCTGATTTCAGATTGTATCACAAATCCTTTTGTTTGCGTCAAGCTTCTAGGTGGGTCTCCCTGTCAGGCTCTAGGTTTACTCCCTTATGGTTAGATATTGAATGTTCGTTTCTTTTGCCTTTTTCCCCTACTGAGGTGGTATCCTTTTCCTATAATATTTCACTTATCTCCTCTCTGCTTCTTAAACATACTTGTGCCCTTCTGCGTTCTCACTATTTACCTCCGTCTGTCTCTCATTCCTCTTTTCTGAATTTCCCTATTTGGCATAATTGTCTTATCACTATTAATAAAAAGCCTTTATTTTGGAAATCCTGGTGACAAAGAAATATAGCATGCGTCAAGGATTTATTCTCCAATTATACTCCACTTTCTTTTTCACAATTCCAACTTCTATTTCATTGTCCCAATTCATTTATGCCTAAATATCTTCTTCTTATTAATATTATTCTTGATGTTCTTTTTTCCTTGCCTTCCCCTTCTTCTTCTTCTGAATTACCCTTTTCTTTGTCCTCCTTTCTTATCTCGTATCCTAAGGCATCAAATATCTATAAACATTTTCAGTCTCCTGTTTTGACGTGTCCTTAATCTAAAATTGAATCTCAATGGGAATTGGATATGGGATGTACCTGGACTGTATCGTTTTGGAATAAGATGTGGCATCGATCTTATAAAATATCTAGATAAGCTTCTACCACACAGTCACTTTTCTTTCTTTATCACAGACTTTATTTTACCCCTTCTACTATAGCAACATTTTCTGTATCCTCCACTTCAAATTGCTGGTCCTGCGATAGCCCAAAAGGAAATCTTATGCATATCCTCTTTGAATATCCTCCTACTGTCTCTTTTTGGAGAAAAGTTTGGTGTCAGCTTACCTGCATTTTTCATTTGCGAACCCAATTTTCTCCCTTGGTGCTTTTTCTAGGTAGTCTCTCTGCTGACATTGTTTGAGATGATGATAATTTAAAGTTGTTAGATCTCATGTTAGCTTTAGCCTTTCAACAAATTACTTTCATTAGGAAAAATTCATCCAACATTTCCTATAAGGCTTGGTGGAATAATGTTTGCCACTACCATAGACTAGATATTGCTTTTACCTCTTTATGCTGCCCTTCCATAAATAGAGATTTGTATTGGTTACCTTTGACTGATTATCTTAATGCTGCTGCCTTTAATTCTAGTAATTGTACATTATCTGAGAATTTTAAGCCACCATGAATTCTTTATTTTCTCTGTTCCTGAGTGAATTTTAATTTAGCTTAAATGTATGCTTTATTGAATATTACTTTTTTCTTTTATTTAGCTGTTGAAGATCCAATGTATCTTTCTCAATGTAATTGGTCTTGTTCCGTTTTCATTGGTTCTTCCCCATTTTATACTTTCAAAATGTTAAACAGCTTTTAAAATTCCTTTTAAAATTATATAATTATCATTGTGACAGATATCTTGTATCGTTAGTATGTAACCTATATGTATTTTGATTTTAATAAAGCTGATTTACCTTAAAAAAAAAAAATAGATTATGTTTTCCTGTCCGAAGGAAGAGGCACTCAAAGAGCTGCATTTTTATTTAAAAAAGAGCAAACCCACGCTATGCCTCTCTGAATCCGTTTTAAGGGTGGTTTAGTCGGTGCTAGTAAGCTCAACAATTGCTCTCACACAATCCACAAGGTTAGCCTGCTGGCTAAGGGTATATATTTGAAGGAGGTAGCGAATGAAAGTTATTCAGCGACAAGGCCGGGAACCATGACAGATTGGCGTTTATGTATATTTCTCTTTTGAACAGACTAATTACCAAGGTAAACTGAAGTAAGAGTAAGGGAGAGGCACTGATCCTCTGATCCCTTTTTGGCCCTGCAGGACGTATTCATTTACGTAATTCAGTTAGTTTGTAAAGCACAGGCGCGTCTGTTTACGGTAACTATAGACTGCTTAAGTGTAGGCAGAAGTATATTTACAATAAAGCATTAATGCTTTCACAGTGCACTGGGATGAGAAGAGAACCATAATCCGAAATGGTTTAACTTGCTGACAAACCCGTATGCCTCAGAAAGGAGGAATCATTAGCCTTTCACTTTTGGCCTTTCTAATCCGCCATATAATCTATGCTGTATTTATTTCCTGACCATGCACACTAATTACCACACTGGTATATGCTAATTCCTTTTATGATATATGATTACAGGAGCGGCTATAGCACAGGTGGGGCCCAGTGTGACAATCATTCCTCCCCCCAATCCCTCACTACCACCTGGTAAAAGTGCCCCTCGTCTACCTGTAGTCCCTCTCTCACATACATTTAATTTGTGTTAAAGCGCTCGTAAAGGCTGACTTTACTAATAAGAATATATATCTATCCAGGTGAACCCTTTTTAGCAACATTAGGAATAGATAATGAAAACTCGGGGGGAAAACCCATAACGTCCTAACCTATTTCATGCCGTTTGCATGCAGCTCTTTCATGACAATTCGTTACAGTCACATAAGGGTTGCATTTTATGAACAGTGGTAACAGAAGAATCTCTATGACATAAGCAGTAACCCACTCAACTATCCACATAAAATACAGATCTGTGATCTGCACAGTACGCGTTCTATGCAGCAGGCACATGAACCCTCTGCACTACATTATGGCAGGTCAACACTGCAACTAGACACAACTCATCTCGCTCTAGCAGGAACATTCATCACAAGAGGTATCTTGACATTTTTATTGCTACCCGAAAGCTGAACGCACAAGGAACTCTGCAGCATGAGTTTTTAAATGGGAAGTTATGGGTAAACACAAAGCCCCCTCTCCCCCCCTGCCCCCCCTCAAGGTCTGCGGCCAGTGCGGTCGCACTTTCCTAATGCCGGCCCTGTGTGATTATATCATGTTACCAAGAAATGCTTTGCACCAACCCTGAAGTGACAGCATTTTTGCCTGTATCTCCTGTTGTACTGCGGGTCTGTATGTTTGAATGTGGAATGCATAACAGTTCTCACAATTTTCATGTTTGTCTTTAGCAGGATGTCGGTCCACGCTGCCACCTCAGCCGGTAACGAGCGTTTCGTTTTCGTTTTTATATTTTCACTTTGTGAGACTATTATAAAAACTTGAGTCAGCTGGAGCGCGCAGAGAGAGGACTGCGTGGCAAAGAGGAGCCTGCCCGCTGGGGCAGCCCTGCTGATAAACAGGCAGCCATTGTTCTCGGCCGGCGACAGATGCGACGCTGTAACCAATTACGTAAGGACAATTCTACATTTCTCTTGGCAGATAATGAGACAAATTCAGCTAGACTGTGTATGTATGTAAAACCTTTAGCTGTTCGTGTTATTCGCGTTTACCTCTGCTACCATAATAATACTCATAGAATTATTAGTCAACATAATCTACATGAGGTTAGAGTTTAATAAGCAACCGTAGATAGTGTAACTTTTTGTGAGCTTACGCACTGACTTCGGGGGAGAGGCAACTGAGGAAGGGTCCTACATCTCATTCCTTGCAAGTGTTTCTGATAGGTTAAGTAGTATTCTATACAACCCTAAACCTGTTCAACCAGTATAGCTCTTAGAATAGGTCTGTGAAATATTTGTCCATTTTAAAGTCTACGTGGGGTAGTTACCAAAGTAAACCGAAGTTAGAATATGGAAGAGGCATTGATCCTCTGATGCCTTTTGGCCCTGCAGTACGTTTTCATTTACGTAATTCAGTTAGTTTGTAAAGCAAACACTCCTGATGCAAGCCAAGAGTTCCTTTCTGCCCAAGTGTTCCAGGCCATTTCCCCCCAAGTGTATTATCATCATATCCCAGCTTGTGCACCCGGGCGGCATGCAACCACTTGTGGGTAGCCCTAAGTTGTTCCCATTTCATTATTGGCAGCCTGAACCCCTTCATGTCTATCTGGCGTGTGTATTTGCCCTCTGTTCCCTCTACTTGCCTCCACCAGGCTTGGGTCCTGCATACGAAAGTGTCCAACCACCCATTCTGCCTTGCGCTCCGTAACTGTTTCAAGGCAAGTACAGAAATGTCAGGGCCGCACGACTACTCCTTGTCCCCTCCTGTTGTTTGCTCTTGTGTGGAAAGTGAAACTTTTGTTGGAAATGGTGGGGTGGATAATGCTCTGCCATGCTCTATTCGTGGTACTGCATCCTCACGTAGATTTTATAAGCATTGGTGCGCCATCTTGCCATCGCCCTGATCCCCTTCTCTGAGAATCTGAAACAAGCAGCCGAATTTGCAGTCCCTATGTGTAATAAGTGTGTGGCAAAACATGCCACCGGCAGCCCTGCTTGGTCCAGTGTCTTCTTCAGAGCCACCTTGAGCTGAAAAGAGCTCAGGCAGTACCCGCTGTTGCCTGAAAAGAGCCCCTTCTCCCTTGGCCAAGTATCGCCTGAGACAGCACACTGGGCACAGGGTGTGGTCAGAAAGGCACAGCAGCCGCAATTTGACCCTCTTAACCAGCTGGTCCGTTTTGGACCTCTTCAGTAGTGCTTTCAATTGCCCTGTGATTAGCTTTATGCCCTGTCTCGCCTTCCTCTTGTTTCGATAGTGCTCCCAACTCGAATACCCTGAATGCCCTAAAAAGTGCCAAAGTGAAACCTGCTTTGAACAATGTAGCATCAAACGTGTCTGTGCATACCGCATCTAGTGAACCCTCCCCACCCCAGACCCCATGAGAAGCCTTGAATCCTGTGTAGGTCCTTCCATCCTCCACCACCCTTTCATGGCTGCCCTTATGTAATGTGAGCTGGTGGTGTTTCTACCGGTTGCAAGCTTGGTGGAGTGTGCCACTGCTGCTAGGTTGCCTGTGCCCATGATTTTGGCTTCTTCTGGTTGAATGTACATTGCATTAACTTTTCAGTCACCCTGACTGCTGATCGTGATTGCAAACGCTGCTAAGCCTGTCACCTTCTTTACCATTTCAGCATATGTTGCATAGTGCTTCACTGTCTTTTGAGCTAAAAAGTGTTCTACTAACCGGGACAGGTCACATCCACCAATTTGCACAGGCCGTTTGGGAATGGAGTTATCCTCTGCTCTGCCTCTGGTGCCAACCTCCTGGATTTGCCAATATGGAAGCAAGAGAGGGCACCTGCTTGACCGCTATTCACTCCCGGGACATGCCTCACATTTAAGCCTAGGTTGCTCAACAGCTGCATGTTTTACTAGGTACCGAAGCAGTTTTGGCAGCTGTGGGCACCTGCTGCCCCCTTGTTAATGGTGTGTACCACTACCTCGTTGTCTGACCAAAGAGTCAGCTTGATGTCCCTTAGCTGCTCCCGCCAAACAGTTAGTGCCAGCATTATGGGAAACAGTTCAATAAGTGTGATGCTCCTGTTGATGCCTGCCCTAATCCAGGCCACAGTCCATCTCTTCATACACCATCTGTTCTTGAGATGGCCCTGAAGCCTAGGCTGCCTGAAGCATCTGTGTACAACTCTATCTGCTTGTCAGACACCCAATCCCCTCTCCAGATTAGGGTCCTGTTGAATACTTCCAGGAATGTCAGTCACATTCAGAGGTCCTGCTTCACCACTGCCTCTAGTCTTGTGTGTTGGTGTTTTTTCTGCAACCCTCTTGTCAAACTTGTGAGCTTCCTCGCAAACATTCTTGCTGCCGGGATAACTCTGGCTGCAAAGTGTAGCTTCCCTATGAGCTCCTGGAGCTCCCCAAGTGTGGCCTTCCCTTTCCCAACTAGTGCTTTGATGTCTTTTCTCATCTCCTGAATCCTGCCCCCTGGCACATGGGATGTGCCTTCCATGGAATCCAGCTCCTTGTCCAAGAACAATAGCTTTGACACTGGGCACACTGTCTTGTCTCCTGCTAGGGAGAGACCTAACTCCTCTGCTAGGTGCTGGAAGGCTCCCAGTAACTCTTCACACTCTGGTCTCCCTACAAAAAGGAAGTTATTCTAATAGTGTAGTTTCCTCCTTTTGGGTGCCTCTTACCTAGGGTCCACTCTAGGAAGGTGCTGAAGAGCTCAACGTATGCACATGATATGGAGCACCCCACAGGTAACACTTTGTCAAAGTAAGTGTCCCCTTCGAATTTGAACCCCAGAAGATGGTAGCTTTGTGGATGTACTGGGAGCAATCTGAATGTTGATTCAGGTGTCTGCTTCTGCTATCAGGGCCCACTGCCCCATTGAGCGCACTCCTCTTTATGGCATCTTCCACAGAAGCATACTCTACCGTGCAGTCCTTGGGGTTGATCTCATCGTTCACTGAGATCCCCTCCAGGAACGAGAGGTGGTGGATTAGCCTCAACTGGCCTGGCTCTTTTTTGGGCCCTACTCTGAGTGGTGAAATGACCTGGTCTGTGGGGGCTCTGCCCTATAATGGGTTTTCTACTCTCCCCAGCTCCCATTCTTTCTTGCTTTTCTTCCTAATTACCTCTGGATGCTTAAGTGCTGAGCCAAGTTTCTTTGTCTCTTTGGCAGCAAAGGATCCTTCAAATGAGATTCTAAAAACTTATTTGAAACCTTCTCTTACCATCCTTGTGTGCTCCTTACTGTCATAATCATTGGCTAGGTGCCTCAGCCTGTGGGTACTTATAGGGGGCATAGCCAACTCTACACCCCTATCACTTGAATTCCTTGTACCTAGCTGGGCTACTTCTTTTTCTCTTTCTCCCTATTGTGGCTGGATCCCCTGCCTTTTTTGCAGACTGTTGCTGGGTGTCAGGCCCGACCGCCCCGCCACATGAATGGAACAAACGTGACTGAACATGCATGCTGTTTCCCATGTGAACTCGCCCTTGTCATATTTATAACATATTGACAAAGTGTTTTTTCCAGCCGGTGCTTCCTTCCAGTGTGTGTAATGTGTTTGCCTGTAGAAGGGCTTCTGCTTCTCCTGCTTTTCTTTGGGATAACCCCTGAAAAAGGGCTGCTCGCCCTTCCCAAACCATCTCCTGCCCATCATCATTTTATGCATATAACCAGATACATCCTCCTCTCATTCCATATCTGGATGACACTTTGGGGGTCATTCCAATGTTGGCGGGCGGCGGAGGCCGCCCGCCAGAATTCCCCCCTCCGAAATACCGCGCCGCGGTCAAAAGACCGCAGCGGGTATTACAAGTTTTCCCCTGGGCTGGCGGGCGGTTGCTGAAAAACCGCCCGCCAGCCCAGGGGAAAACGACCTTCCCACGAGGATGCCGGCTCGTAATCGAGCTGGCGGAGTGGGAAGGTGCGACGGGTGCAGTGGCACCCGTCACGTATTTCAGTGTCTGCAAGGCAGACACTGAAATACTTTGCGGGGCCCCCCCCCCCCTACCGCCATCCTGTTCATGGCGGCTTTCCAGCCATGAACAGGATGGTGGTAGGGGGGGTCGGAATCCTCATGGCTGCGGAGCGCGCTCCGCAGCCATGGAGGATTCACACGAGCAGCGTAAAGTCGGCGGGAGACCGCTGACTTTCCGCTTCTGACCGCGGCTGAACCGCCGCGGTCAGAATGCTCGTTGGAGCACCGCCAGCCTTTTGGCGGTGCTCCCGTGGTCGGTGGCCCTGGCGGCCACCGGCCGCCAGGGTCAGAATGACCCTCCTTATCTTTAGCCTGAACCTCTTGTCATAATGCAGCCATCCATCACCTGCGAACTGCATTTGTGCTTCATGTATCTCTGACTCGTATCATAAAACCATAAAACGTTTGAGCAGTGAGGGAACTTCTCCACTATGATGCATGCCATAATCCTAAATGCTCCAAGCCAGTTGTCAAAATTCCTTTCCTGCCTTACCCTATTCCTTCCCCCTTATCCTCCTCTTTCTTGTTGCATGTGGTAATGGTGAAGCCTTCCAACGTATCTCCAATAGTGAAAATATGTAAATGAATGATATGCGCCAGATGTGCTCTTTCATCACCAACGGTATTAGGCTTGGCAGGTTCGTGGCCCTGGTGACCTTGTAAGGCTTTCCTAACGTGCCCATTTATACACTTCTGGTGCTAGCCCATCCATAGCTGGGGTGCCTGTTCTCTGCCCAAACTTCCCAGACGTGGATCCCAAAAACTGTGTGAGCAGTGATGTCACTGGGGCTGCTAGCCGGGCCTTCTAACCTTTTCTCTGTGGGTGGGCCTCCCCCTTCAAATGCCTCCGTCGGGGACGCTGCTGCCTTGGGCCCCGAGGGTTGAAATTGCCCCCCCCTAAGGGGGTGCAATCCTGCTCCTTCCTGTCATGTCCAGCCCCCCTTTGTTAGCAAACAGAAAAGGTGCAAATGATTTCAGGCATTCCTGCAAGATTGCTTGTTAACACACACTGCGAATGCGGAATCGGGCTGACTGGAGGCGCAGACTAACTACAATGGTTATTTTTTACTGCTAAGAAGTATATATTACCAGGAGTAAGTCTTGAGGAAGTCCTTAAATAGGACAAAACATGGGTCAGCTGGAATCGTCTATGGGAAAAATAGGCTGGGATTATTTATGAGAAATCAACAACTACATGTTTTAAAGTTTATTTGCCATCATAATGGTTGCATCTCTATTGATGGAGTGATAAAAATATGTCTGTATAAATGTTTTCAAAAGTTGGCATTGAAAATGGCAGTATGAACTATCCAAATCAATTAGAACATGATTTGTAATTTTTTTTAAATCTGGTTGTAGTAAAATATAAAGTAACCTATACCTGAATGTCTGAAGTATTTTGCATATTAACGTTTTCCTTATTTGGATGAACTTAAAATAATGAAAGTACATTTATGGACATAAAATGTATCAAACCAAGAGTAGGGTAGAGAAATATATTTATTGTGTGGTCCACTAATTTATTATTTGCAATTCCTGCACAATTGTGCTGATTTTCTTACCATAAGTTGTCTTTGCTCCTTTGCTGGACGCTGTGTCCCAACCACGGCCTCTGGTTCCTTTGCATCCTTCTTCTCCCCTTTGTTACTGCTTCTGCATGCATTGCACTGGTGTTTTCTGGGCTCCTCTCTCTCGTCGGCCTCTTCCCTTGGCAACTCATATTCCCGGTCGTCACCGGTTATGTCTGGGGTGGGTCACCAACCTTCACATTTCAGCTGTCTGAGGAGCCTCTCCGTGCCATGCGTGGCCGTCCCTTCCCTTGCTTCTTTCAGTATTTCATCTATGTCAAGTAGCTGCTTGCTGTTGCCCTGTTCTTCCATGCTGATGCTTTGGCTGCCCTTGGTCTTTCTTGTTTTTGCTTGCAGCCAGGTCACAATATCCTTGCAGGCTGTCCCTGACTCTTTAGTCTTGGTTCCCTCGCAGCCAGATCGCATCACCTTTAGGGGCTGCCCCGACTGCTCCTGGCCTGTTTGTCATGCCACCGGGTAGTGTCACTCTTTCAGGCTGTCCCTAATTGCTCTCTGTTTGCTTTTCTTTGAGTCCCCGGCTGCCTTTTGCCTGTTTAAAATAGTCTTTGTTTATTTAGTGTCAGCATTTAGGGTGAAAATTGTGATATGCGTCCTTTGCTTCCTATACTTGTTTGTGCCCTGCTGATTAATTTGGTTTGATTTGTGCTGCAGTTTGCCGTTATGTTACCTATGCAAGTTAATTATTTGGGCCCACTTACTTCTGACTGTCTGCTTTCGAGCCCATGTACTGTCTTAGGCTGTTGGCAGGCCCGGCGTGCTTAACTACTTCAGTTTGTTATGTCCACAATTGCGCTCTATAATTAACTGCTGTTCAGCCCCTGTGCTCTGAATCAGGGCCTGCAGCAGGTAGAAGCCACATACGTCCCTGGGAGAGTCCCCCGATTTCTTTTGTCACTTCTCGGCCCGGACCTCCAAAACACGGCCTGTCACTTTAAATCCCAGTGTGTCTGCACTCTGAAATGAGGGCCTGTTGCTTTAATTCCTTGCATGCAGTGCCACTCCTGACCACCACTCCCAAATGCTTAATAATAGGTGGGGCTTCTATGCTGCAACACTGGATTCCTGGCCATGCGGTTGCAAAACATTTGCATTTTACCACCTACTTCAAGTAGGTAGTAACCTATTCACAAACGGGAATCGGTCCCCAAGGGAGCCCTTCCCCTTTGTGAATGCATGCAAAAACATTTTTTTTTAAGAGCAACCAGTAGTCCCAAGGACGAATGCCTACTCTTAAGAAATGAAAATAAAACTTTTCAGTTTTATTTTTTAAACACAGGCCTTGCTGTGGCTATTTGGGGTAGTTCGCATTTAGGTCTTCATAACTTTTTGTCCACATAAGCTATCCACGCCAAATTTCCGTCCTTTTTTCCCCCACATCCTAGGATTCTAAATGTGCCCAGAGTTTGTGAGGTCCCCTGGAAGAGACCAAGAAATTAGCCAAAATAGAGCAAAAAAATTGTTTTTTAAAAAACAAAATGGGGAAAAAGGGCTGCAGAAGAAAGCATGTGTTTTTTCCCCTGAAAATGTCACTAACAAAGGGTTTGTGATGCTAAAATCACAATCTTCCCAACTTTCAGGAACAGGCCGACTTGAATCAGAAAACCCAATATTTCAACACAATTTTTGCATTTTACTGGGACATACCCTATTTTTACTATTTGTTGTGCTATGAGTTCCTTCCAGTTAGTGACAGAAACGGGTGTGAAACCAATGCTGGATCCCAGACAGCTAAACATTTCTGAAAAGTAGACAACATTTTGAACTCAGCAAGGGGTCATTTGTGTAGATCCTTCAAGGTTTTCCTACAGAAATTAACAGCTAAAATAAAAAAAATATTGGAAATGAGGTAAAAAAAGAGCCATGTCTTTCCACGTTTTCTGCTATAACTTTTTCCAGCTATTGCAGAATTTTGAAGGCAATATAAAATTACGTCTGCTGGACTCTTCTGGTTGTGGGGATGTATAGGGCTTGTAGGTTCATCAAGAACCCTAGGTACTCGGTGTCAATAAATGAGCTGCACCTTGCAATGGGTTTTCATTGTATACCGGGTATACAGAAATTAATTTTGTGAAATATAAAGAGTGAAAAATAGGTATCAAGGAAGCCTTTGTATTCCCAAAATGGGCACAAGATAAGGCGTTGAGAAGCAGTGGTTATTTAAACATCTCTAAATTCCGGGGTCCCCATAACAGCATGTGAATTACAGGGTATTTCTCAAAAAGACTTATTTTTTACACACGGTCTTACGTTTGGAAGGAAAAATTGTAGAGAAAGACAAAGGGCAATAACACTTGTACTTCTATTCTGTGTCCCCCCCAAGTCTCCCAATCAAAATGGCACCTCACTTATGTGGCTAGTGCCCGTGACAGGAAATGCAACAAGGACACTTCACATTTTTGCACTGAAATCTGATGTGTTTTTTGGAAAGTGCCTAGCTGTGGATTTTGGCCTCTAGCTCAATCGGCACCTAGGGGACCTGTGCATTTTTCAAAACTAGACATGTAGGGGAATCTGAGATGGGATAACTTGTGGCCCTCTCACCAGGTTCTATTACCCAGAATCCTTTGCAAACCTCAAAATTAGGCAAACCCTCCCTCCCCCACTTTATCTCACATTTCGGTAATAGAAAGTTCAGGAATCTGAGAGGAGCCACAAATCTCCTTCCTTCCACCCAGCATTCCCTCAAGTCTCCTGATAAAAATGGTACCTCACTTGTGTAGGTGGGCCAAGTGCCTGTGACGGGGAAGAGCCAAAAACATGTTGAAATTGAGGGGGAACCAAGGCGGGTCCAGAAGGGAAGTTTGAAAAAAAAGTTTTTAGGCTGACAAGTGGGGAATTTTGTGGATTCCTGCAGATTTCGGAAGGTTCCATCACAAAAATGTGGGGAAAATGTGTGATTTCAAGCAAAGTTGGAGGTTTGCAGGGCATTGTTTGTAAGAAAATGGTGTGGGGTGCATGTGAAGCACACCACCCTGGACTCACCCAGATGTTTAGTTTTCAGACTTGTCTAGGTCTCGTAGATTTTTCTACATGGCAGCATCCCAGAGTCCAAAAAGTGCAGTGGGACGATTCTGAGAGTTAACCAAGCTCTCATGCCCAAATTTAAAATTAAAACCCAAAATAATCAAATGTCCTCTTGCTTGCTGATGGGAAAAGATCTTTTAGTGTGCGGGGGTACCCTTGCCTAAGTGGTCGCTCCCCATCTGTAAATAATAAAAATAGAAATCCCTGGTGCCTTGTGTCGGCCTTATTAAAATAGGGTGATCCGCCACCAAGGTGGGCAGAAGTTGCCTAAGGAGTGGCTCCCCATCTGTATTAAAAAAGAAAACAAAATCCCTGGTGCCTAGTGGTTTCTGCCCCTAAGGGGGGCAGAAATGGACTAAAATAAATTTGCCCCCCAGGGGAGTAACCCTTGCCTAAGGGCTCGCTACTCTCCTGTAAAAAAACAAACAAAAACAATATCCCTGATGTCCAGTGTTTTCTGCCCCCCCCCCCACTAGGTGAGCGACCCTTGCCTAAGGGGTCGCTCCCTTTATAATATTAAAAAAATACCTGGTGTCTAGTGGGCATTCCTGCTGCCCGATTGCTATGCTATAGGGCTGCAGGAATGCTCAGAGAGACGTGGAAAGGAAAAGACTTTCCTTTTCTTTTCATGCTTCCCTGACCTCCCTTGCCCCCATACCGAGGAGAAACTAAACAGCAAGATGGGGGCGACCTCTGATGAGGTCAGTGCATGATCACGCGCTGATGTCATGAGACATGACTGGGGGTAGGAAGCGGGGTGGGAGGCCCATGGGGGGCCGGTGCCAGGAGGTAATGGTTGCGTCTGTGGCGCAGCAGCGTTACATCACCGGACTTAACCATTACGTCCTTGGCGCCGAAAGGGTTTAAGGAAAACGGGCTGCATTTAAAAAAAAAGACCGCTTTATTTAAAAGCAATCACAGACATGGTAGTCTGCTGGGCCCAGCGGGCCACCATCTGTGATTTTAGCATTTCCTAATGGGTCGCAAATTGCAACCGACCTCATGAATATTAATGAAGTAGGTCGATTTGCGACCCATTAGGAAACACAAAATTAAACTCCATAAGTTTCATACATTACAATAGCGAGTACTTAATTGCGATTCACAGGGAAGCGCAATTAGGTAATCACAATTTAATAAAACAACACATCTGGCCCAAACTGTGTGTGGTAACCCTCATCAGATATTCAGTGTCTCATACAGAGGCTGAGGAGCAAATATAATTCTGCAAAACTGAAAACTTGATGTGGAAAACTAGTCTTTCACACAATATTCAGCTACCAGGGCGCAAGTATGCAAGCGGGGAATGCTTCCATTGCCGAGTTATCATTGAATGGTTAATGTGAGCCTGGTGATTCATCAAGTATGTAGGAAATTGCCTATCTCTGTAGTCTACTTAGCATTCCCAGGCCCATAGTATCCCAGCAATGGTACACGTCTTTGACTTCAAGGTGGTAGGACTAGCAAAGAACTTGTCTAAGGTGTAATTTATTGCATATTTTAACTGCATTGCTTTTCTGTAAGATATCATTCTGAAATACATTTATTCAATTGAATATGCGAGTCGAAAAGTGGAAATCTGATTTAAAACCAACAATTCATGACACTATTCAAACTATATAAAGCACTACCACGGTGCAGAGAGAAGAAATATAAAAGCACACAAATAATATACACATATTTAGCCAGCAACACTTTCTTTGTGGCTCATGGACTAATCTTTCACACACTGCAAAAAAAAAAATTCAGAAAACTGAAAACTCTGATTCTATTTATATTTTGGGAATGTAAAGGTGAGCCTTCCGTACCAAGCACTGCTGTAACATATTACATTTTCAACATGTTCGATATGGAATTCCAAACTCTGTAAGCGTTGTATGTAAACCTTCATGTGATCAGGTATTTTTGATTTGATTTAACACAAATCTTGCCCAAAGCTTTCTTTAGTGGTCTTGGAATAAGTGTTGATTCCCTTTTTTTCAAAGTCAGCTTTTCAAACGTTTTTGTAAGCAAAGACTTGCACTGCCTATGATCGACTACATCCACGTCAAACTATTAATGTAGTGGCTTCGCCCGAGACCATGGCATAAGCCGATACTGTGAGCAAGCATATTTTCACTGACAAACTTTGTCTTTTCAACCTTCTTAATATCAAGCAGTAGTTCAGAGCATTTCATAATTTTGATCAATTTCACTCCAAGTGCGATTACTCAAGAAGTAAGGAATAGGGCCAAATATGTTCAACAGTCACAGACTC
The DNA here is from genome assembly GCF_031143425.1 of Pleurodeles waltl. Taxonomy (NCBI): domain Eukaryota; kingdom Metazoa; phylum Chordata; class Amphibia; order Caudata; family Salamandridae; genus Pleurodeles; species Pleurodeles waltl. Next base: position 1,341,379,981 of record NC_090444.1, on the reverse strand, counting down.
TACATCTTGCTTGAATGATGCAAATAACATGCAGTGAGAGATGTTACACTGACATCTCCACGTTCCCACGCGTTCCTCCCTTTTTAAGGTATAAAGGATCAAGGGAGTAGAGTGAGATGGGATAAATATATTTTCACGTCATAGCACCTTATATCACACGTGATAGCTATGGAATTCATACATATCTATGCTCCTACATAAATCGACAAAGCAGTCCATAGTGAACATTTTGCAAATCATATAGGTTTTGTAAGTGTGTATATATATATATATATATATAATTAATGCAGGTTTTTGTTTGACATGCAGTCATTGACAAAATGGTATTTAGGTATTGATGATCCAAAACTCTCACCTATCTGAAGACTGTCAATGTGCTGTGTGAACACACCATCGAGATAGATCTTGATCATCAGGAAGATTTTTCTAGCGTCCCCCATGGATGACAGTACTTCGGAATTGTATTGCAAGGAACTGGACACTGGAGTATACGGCTTGACCATCTCTATACCTGTAAATAAACATGTGATCAGGCCATTACCAGACAAGCGGGGAAGAATATAACCAACATCTGAAAAAGCAAACTGTAACAATCACAGGTGGCTATGAACAAAAGATCATCAGATACCAATATAACTCTTTTTTTTCTCCTAAATGACTGTATACTAGTCTATGCCACTCACAACGCACTGGGCTATGTCAGAACATCTATTACATTGTTTTAACTTTCTGTCAGCAGAAAATATGCTGCTGTATTCTCAGAGAACGCTGGCCTTTCCTAGGAAGTAGAAGTGGCAGAAAGTGAGAGAGCAGAACATGTAGAAGATGGAACATTCTGGAGGTTGGCAGAAAAGAATGAGTGTGATCAAGTGAGAACAAAGCAGCTGTCGGCTTTGGAGAAAAGTAGATGTAAGAAACTGGGTTACTAGTTGAGGGGGATAAAACCCTACTCAAGAGACCACCACAATCCGTGTCTGGGTGAAACACAAGCAAACCCCAAATTTACCCCATGGTCAATCCTCTAGCAGCTTAAAGAAAAATCAGTGAAGCAATCCTCTAGCAGCTTAAACAAAATCAGTCAAGCCTAACTTAGAAGAAATGTGTAAAGCATTTATGCAGCACTTCAAACAGTAATAAACTGAAACACAACACAAGAAAAAAACAACACCAATTGATAAAAAACAGATATTTTAATACATTATTTGACATCAAGCCAACAAAAAATAAAATTAATTGAACTGGAGGTATGCGATTTTAAAAGTTCTGTGAAACTCAATCACTAGGAAGCAAAAAGTACCAACTGCAGTTATCTGGTTGCAGGAGACCGTGCCCAAGCCACAAGTTCAGGCCCACTGCGATGGAGCGCGAGCTGGAGGCAGTACTGAGTTCAGTTTGCTAAAAGTAACTTGCAGCCTGGACGTTGAGATGCAAAGTCCTTGCTTTGAGCCGTGTGGGCTGGCAACAGTCAACAAGGTGCAGCAATGAGAGTTCCAGTGTGGTAGTGTATTGCTTTCACTTAAACTAAGAGGACACGATGCCGAAAGAATGCAGCACTCTTAGTCTGAATAATGAATTTATTAAGGCACTTCCCAAATATCATATAAAGGTCATACTGATATATGAGAATACGCATATAACTGAAGTTCAGCAGAACATATCTATATAGAAAGATAAATATATCCAGTGGTCAAGACTTAAAAAGAAATTTGCCATGCATCAACACAGCATGTATACATGAGCTAAATAATCAAGATTTAAAATACTTCACCGATTGAGTTGAAGTCAGCGCGACTGAGGGAGCCCTCGGATCAGTTAGGCAGGAGACCCGATCGGGATCACAAATTAGATTCTGGGCAACGTGTCCATTCCACAGGCGACCTCCTTTCTGAGCCCCCTTTCCCTCTGTTATGAAAATAAACGCTGGCTGTACTTCGCCTGTGTAGAAAACACCCATAGAAGCTGGCCAGTGTTTGGTCTCAGACAGATTCGTACATACCTCTGATAAAAACAATCTCAGCCTTGGGAACTCTTATCAAATCCGCATCCCACATAATATGTTCCAGCATTGTCCGACCCTGTTCTTGTGGAGAGAAAATAACTTCAGTGAGGAAAAACACACCAGGGTACAAAATGGAGTCACTCAGAAAAATTTGAGTCGATGGTCAAGATGAAGTTGACGGTTAAACCATATAGCATCACACGTAGTCAAGGAAGTCAATGGGCTTGTAGTGACTTGCGATTTGTGCCGCGTTGGCGTGGTGGGAGGACATGCATTGCATTAGACCTGTGTCAGCACTGGGCTGCACTGGCGTCGTAGAGGCCACCTGGGTATTCAAGGACTTGCGATGGGATGTTTTGGAGTCATGGGTAAGCTGCGTTGTGCTGGGCCAGAGTGGATTGTGGGCTGCATCGTGCTGCACTGAAAAGTGAAAATTAGTGTCAACATCGAAGAAGCCTGTTTTACCCCTGTAACTCTGAACAAGGAACCTTCCAAATGACCCCTGCAGATTTCCTGGGTCCAGACAGGCGAGCTGGATTTCGCAGGGTAGCTAAAAGTACTAGAAGAATCTTGGTGGGCGTGGCTTCGGGCGTCAAGATGGCGGTCGCACTCTGAGAGTGCTCTGGACCCCTCCGTCATCCGCCCGTAGTTAGAGTGGCCTGACCGAGCCGGAGACGTCGTTTTGACAGTCCTTGTGACCCCTGGGCCCCTGAGAGGCTCCGGCGAGGAACTCCTGGCGAAAGCAGCCCCCGTTGTCGAGCCGCGACCGTCCCGTCCCCGAAAACAAAATGGCGGCCGGGACTGACTTCCGCGGCTGAGCTGGGGCCGGACCGGCGATCCCCCCGGACGCGGCCGCGCTGGAACAGAGGTGCGACGGGGTAAGAAGGGGACCCTGGATAGGGTTGAGGCTACGACCCTAGCGCGGCTCCCGCGGCGTGTGGGGGCGGCGCCACTGCGTCTGGAGGAAGAGAGCGCCGTGTGGATGAGGCTGCGGCCGTGCGCAAACTTGGGGACAGCGGCGGAGGGAGCTAAGCGGCTGCGCTGTACCCGGGACCCCGCTGGCCGGAGCTGGAGCGGCGGAGGGGCGGTTGCAGAGAGGGACTCCCTGGTGCCCTGAGTGACGGCGGAGGCATGCCGGGGGTCCAGGGAGCGCGACGGAGACATCGAGGCAGGATGAGGCTGTGCTAAAGTTACCGATACGGCCGAAAAATCAGCACTGCGATCCGAACTAACGGAAGGGCAATGGCCCTGAGTGACCTCATGGCGTCACTGGAGCAGCGTAATTAACACCGGGGCCGGTCGAGGCTTTACTGAAGGTACCGACTCGAAGTGAAAACGGGGTGCGGGAGGGGAAAGGAGTCAGGGAAGAAAGATGCCCTACCCCCCCCTTGCACTTAATACCTAATGGCAATTGGCAACTGGGCCAAGATGAAACTGGACTCATCAGATCTCAAAGGTGAAGAAGATCACAGCTTGGGACTGAATGCCTCTCCCCACGCACTCCTAATCGCAGTAACAGCAAACCTGCAAGGGATCTAGACTTGTTTGGAAAACTACCCGACTCCTGTCTCTGATGCCATGATGGGGAGAGACAAGGCGAATAAGCAACCTCCATCTTCCCAGCAAAAGATTGACCAGTTCACGACACCGGCTGGCCAGCGAGGAGAGGGAGATACAGCTAGCGGAGGCCCCGCACCGGACGGAGTGAGTGCCATCCTTCAAGCCATTCAAGCATCGCAGTCTGCTGTGGAGACTAAGATCGGGGAAGTACGAGAAGACGTGGGTCTGGTTCGGCAAGACCTCAGAAACGCAGTGAGCCGGATCACCGAGGTTGAAACTAGAGTCTCCCAGACTGAAAACGACCTAGCTGACCTTAGAAGTAAAGTGGCCCATCTGCAGACTCGAACTGGCGAGCTGCACCGTAGTGCGGAAGATGCAGAGAACCGATCAAGACGCAACAACCTGCGTTTCATCGGATTTCCGGAGGGCGTGGAGGATGGTGGGGCATCTGAGTTCCTAGAAAGGTGGATTAAAGCATGGATGCCGGACCAGTCCCTTTCGCCCTGGTTTGCGATTGAAAGAGCCCACCGGGCATTTGCCCCGCGCCCCCCACCGGGCGGCCCAAAACGACCAATGATTGCGCGCTTCTTTAACTTTAAGGATAGAGACAATATCCTTAAAGAGGCTAGGAGGTCGGAAGATCTTCAATGGGAGAACCATAAAATCTTAATTTTCCCAGACTATACCCGTGAGGTTCAGATCCGCCGCCGGTCGTATGAACACGTTAAGCAGAAACTTAGAGCGATGCAACTTTCATACATGCTCCTCTTCCCCGCGCGGCTCAAGGTCCTCTTGGCCGGGCGAGCACATTTTTTTGAAACACCTGAAGAGGCTTGGGACTGGCTGACGGAGGAGGGCATCGGTGCCCGGAGGGGGCCCCTGGAGCACACGGAGGGGGCTCCTCGGGTCGGACCCCTCACCCCAGGAGGCCCCCGGAGGAGCCGGAGGCGCACCAGATCCCGGAGAGGGAGACCGAAAGACACAAACAATTTGGACAACAATGAGGAAATCCGAGATTCTGGCTCACAAACAGAGAAGAAACCCACGGACCCTTCTGGGCCTCAGATCCCAGGCCAAACGGCAGATGATAACGGCCTGAGTCAGTCCCCGGTCCTTGGTTAATATGACACACTTGACACCTGCTGATGGGAGTCCAAAATGACTTGAGATGTCCGTTTCACCTATGCAGACCTTACAAGGGTCACTACAGAAGGCGTCATGCCTTTCTACTATAAGATACCTGAGACTTGGCAGGTCACCACTAATTGTAATTGATCCGACTATATGGAGGGGTCCACCACTCCACCCCAAGGACAGTCCTGCTGGCTGTCTGGTTTTGGTTGGGTATTTGGGCGACAGATGCTTCCGGGGTGGGAGTATGGGGAGGAGGGTGGTTGGGGGGAGGGGTTTTTGAAGTTAGCCTAGATAGGAAGAAGTTGCTTAGCTTCCTTATTATTTTACTGTTTTGTTTGAAATGGTCGTCCCTGGGTCCACAGCCTGACACTCAGCCCTATGCACCACCTATACAATTCACGCCTGGCACTCATTAACTCAGGTTCTTTCTTGGAACGTAAATGGTCTGTTGGATAAGATTAAGAGGTCAGCAGTATTTAACACTCTCCGCAGATACTCCCCCTTAGTGGTCCTTCTGCAGGAAACCCACCTCCTTGGGACTAGGTGCCCCATGCTCATACGGGGAGGGTATGACAGAGTATACCACGCAGGCTTCTCCAGGGGCTCTAGAGGGGTAGCCATTTTACTTCACCGCTCTCTGCCTGTGGTGATCACAGCAACACAGGCCGACCCACAGGGCAGATTTGTAGTGGCTACGGGGACTCTTCATGGAACTCCGATAAATTTTATATCTGCGTATGCCCCCCCGACGAGACTTGATGCCTTCTTGCACTCGCTTCGCCGAGTGGTTGTGGGATTGCCCCAGGGGACCACCCTGCTGGGGGGGGACTTCAACGCGGTTCTCGATCCGGATTTGGATGTATCCGGCGAGATTACGGCCAGTAGATTAGCCAGGGCTTCGGCTCTTACTGGTTGGACCGAGAGCCTTGGCCTCTGCGAGGTATGGAGAACTTGGCACCCTAGGGATCGCCGGTACACCCACACGTCGGCCGCCCACCGGACGCAATCCAGAATTGATCTGGTATTCATGTCTGCTCTGGACCTCTCGAGTGTCACAGGGGCAGAGATACTCCCCCGGGGAGTCTCGGACCACGCACCAGTGCGGGTCCGACTGGGTGGAGCGGATCCCTCCAAACGCCCAGTATGGCGCCTAAACGCATGGTATTTACAAGACAAAGACTACACCCAAGAGATCAGAAATCAACTAACTCAATACTTCGATCTGAATCTGGGGTCGGTCCGCTCCCCAGGATCATTATGGGCCGCCTGTAAGGCTACCCTCAGAGGGCATGCCAAGTACCTTCTCCGTACCTGCGAGCGGGACAGGAACTCCCAGATCTCTGACCTGGAGGCCAGGGCTCTGAGACTGGAACGCCAACAAATGACTTCTTCGTCTGCCGCTGCCCTGAGACAGCTGACTATGGTTAGAGAAGAAATTAAACACATAATGCTAGATTCAGCCAGGTGCATTTGGAGAGCTTCGGTGGCCCGTATATATGGCTGGGGGGACAAAAATGGGAAGCTCCTACATTGGCTGGCCGCGCGTCCTCTGGCCAGCAGGGTTATACCTGAGATTTTGGAGCCCTCGGGCGCCCTCTCTAGGACACCAGCTGAAATCGCACAAAGTTTCGCGTCCTACTATGCCCACCTCTATGCAATGCACCCCCGCCCCGCTATTGAGAAAGAGACTCCCCTCCTGAATGAGATCACTCTCCCCAGGATCTCCCTGGAGGCAAGAGACAGGCTAGATGAAACTATTAGCCTTGCAGAGATCACCAGTGCAATCTCCAGCCTGGCATCGGGCAAGACCCCCGGCCCTGACGGATTCCCGGCAGAGCTATATAGCAAATGCAGTGATATACTGGGTCCCCACTTACTCAACATGTATGGGGAAGCCGAGAAACTAGGCCGATTTCCCACCGAGATTGACCAGGCGACAATAGTAGTGATTCCCAAAACTCAGCCCCCATCGAGACATTGTTCGGCATACCGACCCATCTCACTTCTAAACATTGAGATCAAAGTGCTTTCCTCGACCCTGGCCTCTAGACTGAAAGAGATAATACCTACACTAGTGCACCCTGACCAGTGTGGCTTTATGCCCACTCGTAGCACCAGGCACTGCATTAGGCGGTTGCATCTGGCTCTGGCACATCGCAATACTCTGTCGCACGCACACTTGGCATTACTCTTGCTGGACTTTGAAAAAGCCTTTGACACAGTGGATTGGTCTTACCTTGAACTGGTCTTGCAGAAAAATGGACTCGGTCCCAGATTCCGAGGCCTGGTGAGACTCCTGTACTCCAAACCGACAGCTCGAGTCCGGGTGAATGGAGTGGTCTCTGACCCATTCCCTATTGGCCGCGGAACCCTGCAGGGTTGCCCGCTATCCCCGTTGCTCTTCGCATTAATGATAGAGCCTCTTGCGATACTGCTGCGAGGAGACCCCCTGATCGAGGGCTGGTCCTGGCCTGCCTGTGCAGAAGACCGTGTGGCGCTATACGCAGACGATGTCCTCCTATACCTATCCAACCCGGCTAAAAGTGGCCCCCGGGTGCTAGAGATCCTGGGCCTCTTCGCGGAAGCCTCGGGGCTGATCCTGAACCCCGCCAAGTCCCTACTGGTCCCCCTACACCGCTCCGGGGATTGTGTGGACTGGCAGCGAAACATTCCAGTACGAAGAAATAGCTTCAAATATCTGGGAATGTATATTTCACTTCTCCCTGAGTTGACATGGACTCATTGGTGCGTCAATTTATATGGAGCGGAGCCCGCCCACGATTAGCGCTCAAAACCTGCCAGAGGGATGTATATGATGGAGGTTTGGGCATGTCCAATATCCACTCCTACCACCTCGCGACACAAGTACTTGTGATTAATGACTGGATGGGGGGTGGGTGGACAGACCCGGCGTACCGACTGGAGCTCCAAACGATGGGTTACCCACGGATTTTGGACACCCTCTATGGAGGTCCGATCTCTCGAGACGTCCCAGATGTGACCAGGGTGGTTCTACAGGGATGGCGGACGGCTCAAAAGTCAACGGGGTGGTGGGGACGACGACTTACCCAGCAGACCCCACTGTGGCATGGGAGGCAATTGGTGGAGGTGGCGGGCTTGGAGGGGTTTCGGAACTGGGACAACATAGGCATCTCCACACTAGGCGATGTCTGGAACGGGTCACACATACGGTCCTTTGAAGATCTCCAGAAAAACTTTTCATTAAACAAGACACAGTTCCACAGATACCTCCAGCTCCGACATGCCTTATCAGTACACATCCGAGAGGGGGAAAACATACCTGAATGCAGCCTCATGGAGGCCAAGGCATTGATGGGGAGCCTAGGTAGGGGAGGTGTTTCCCAGATATACCGCACCCTGGTCTCCGGCACCTCGGGCTCCCTGGGGGTACTTCGCCAGAGATGGGAGGGGTGGGTGGGCCCCATGGAAAAGATGGAATGGGGTGAGGCGCTAATGGCCCCGCGGGCCCTGGCGATCGCCACCCGTTTCAGATTGATACAAACTTACTTTTTGCACACAGCATACCTCACACCCGACAAACTACACAGAGCGGGCCTCCGCCCCAACGCGGAGTGCCCTCGCTGCAGAAACCTTACAGCTGACTTCTTCCACATGGTGTGGACCTGCCCGGCCATGGTAGCCTATTGGGGAGCGGTCCTGGGGGAGATTTCTGAGGTGTTGCAGGAGAATATAGAGAGAGAGCCTCTACCCCTCCTCCTCGGGATCATGGGTGACATCGAGCTAAGGAGACCAGGTCGAATTTTCCTTGGGGTGGCGTGCTTAGTGGCTAAGAGGGACATAGTGGCAAACTGGAAGGCCAAGAATGCCCCATCGTTGGCTAAATGGAGACAGGGAGTGGATTGGTGTGCGCAGAGTGAAAAACTTGTATATGAGGCTAGAGGATGTCCGAATAAATATAATAGGATATGGGGGAAATGGGCAGCCGCACTAGGCTCCTGAATACTATGTTATTTGTTATCTTTAATATTAGTGCTATCTGGGATCACAGGTTCGACCAATGTTGGATGCCCGTTGGCATCGTGTTATGACCTTTGTATCATGGTTATTTTTTCTTTTGCAAAAATCAATAAAAATTCTTTATAAAAAAAAAGAAGAATCTTGGTGCAGCAATAGCAGGATTTGGGCAGTAAAACACTTTTCGGTCCGCAGGAAGGATAGCAGGGCAGACTTCACAACTAGGCGGTTTTTCTTCCTGGCAGAGTCAACAGGTCCAAAAGTGGTTTGATCTCATCTTGTCTATTAATTATTCCTGGTGCCCAATTTGAAGTAGAATGAGCTTCTGGAGCCCTTCCTCTATAGAGATGTCTGAATTTCCTTTCTTCCTGCCCTAGCTTGTCTGGGGCAAAAAAGTCTAGTAGGAAACCCTTTGTGAGTGTGCTGAGGCAGAGTCTTTGTGATGTGCAAATGCTGCAGGTGACTGCTTCTCCTCCTCATCCTGACAGAGGTGGGCCACCCTGCCAGCATCTGTTCCCCCCTTTGTCTCACTATCTGGGAGCAATACACAAAGACCTACTTGCCAGATGCACCTAGTCTTGTGACCCAAGATACAGGCTGCAGGCACCAAATAGTTGGGACAAGGAAATGCCAACTTTCTAAAAGTGCCATTTTCATAATTGTGACTTAAAATTCAACTTTACCATTGAAGAGGCTTTTAAATTACAATTCTCTAGACACCAAACTTTGCATTCCTACTGACTGCCAATTGAGAGTTATCACTTATTATTGTAACAACACAACCCAACCTTATCCTATACAATAGGTAGGCCTTGTAGTAGTAAAAAAATACTTTAGGAGTTTTTCACTACCAGGGCATGCAAAAGTTAAAGGAATATGGCCAACTTTTTAAATAGATTGCACTCTGCCCTATGGACCGTTGAGGGCCTAACCTAGGGCTGACATATATATTAAAAATGAAGATTTAGGCCTGGAAATGGAAGGCATGAGACATGCTTAAGGGGCTTCTTAAGTGGGAAGCAGAATTAGTGGTCCACTAGTAGAGTTTAATTTACAGGCCCTGGGGTAAAAGTAAATGAAATGTGCGAATTGAGTGTAAGCCAATGTTACCATGTTTTAGGGAGATGGCACAAGTGCTTTAGCACTAGTTAGCATTGATAAAGTGTGCAGAGTCTTGAGGCCAGCAAAAACAAAGTCAGCAAAAAAACAATAGGAAAGAAGGCAAAACGTTGGGGGAAACCAAGCCAACGGTGTCAACTCACACTGGATATACCTGTCGAGAGGGGTATGAGGGCTAGGAGTTTACATCGATTAAACGAGGTGACTTTTGTACAGAAGTATTGTGATTAGCAGGTGCTGTATGGAGTGCCATCCCACACCATAGAACTTAAGCCTTTGAATCAAAATCATCTATTAACAAGAAATTAGCAAACTGTTTTCTCTGCATTTCTTTCTCTCCAAAAAGTACAACTATGAGAATATTATTTATCATTGCCAAGATACCATACGTTTTCACTAATTTTGCCAGCACATATGGCATGATCTGCTTGTACAGAAAGTTGTACTCTAAAATGATTCTATCCTTTTAAAATTAGGAGACATTTAAATTGGAAGTTAAACTTCTACAGAAACTGCGAAAACTAGTTTTGGTTGCACAATATCTTGACAAGAAACAAGTTATATGACTATTGTAATTTTCTAGGCACTCCAGGGCCATCCCAGAATACACCACTCTGCTTGCTAATGTTAGAAATTATTCTGTCCTGAGGAATAGTACAACAAAATAAAACAAAATTAAAATTACTTGTGCAGAGGGTGTGTAAGACTACCTCACTGAGAAAGTAGTGTTAGTAACAAATATTTTAACTGTCATTTCTACCAGTCATCTTCCAGGTGATGGCATTCCTGGGGGAGTGGTAGACACACCTGTTAAACTCTATAAAGCACCGGCTTACAGTGACCCCCTGATTCCTGCAAGAACTCCTTTTAGGAAGGTAATCTGCTTCTTTCATTCTTAACTGGCTGGCCTTCAAACAATGCTTCAGATATGAACAGACTAGTTCCGAAACAGACAACCTTGCTTAGCCACATAATCTAGGACTGGGGGTTTGGTATATCTGCCTTAACCCCTTGGTCGCCAAGAATGTAACGGTTACGTCCTTGGCTGCAGCACTGAAGCACCCATGACGTAACCATTACATCCTAGGACTGGCTCATAGGGGGAGCGCTTTCCCTTCCACCCGACCCCCCCCATCTAATGACGTCAGCACATCATCAGAGGGTGCCGGTCGCTCTGGAAGCCATTTGATTCCAGCGCGACGTGGGAGAAGGAGGTATTGTTTCTCCTCCGGCTGGTGGGGGGAGGAGGGGATTCCTCTAAAAAGAAGCATTGGGGGAAAGGAAAGGGTTTTCCTTTCCCTTGATGTCTCTTACAGCATCCCTGCTGCCCGATCGCACCGCACTTGGGCAGCAGGAATGCCCTCTAGACACAAGGGATTTTTTTGTTTTGTTAATTTTACTACGAGGGATTGGTCCATTAGGCAAGGGTTGCCCCCCTTGGGGGTAGATCGGCATGTTATTATTGGGCCGATCTAAACAACAATGACACCAGGGATTGTTTACTTTTGGGTTTTTTGGGGGTGGTGTGGGGGGGGGGCTTGGGTTGGCCATTTCCCCCGGGGCCAGATCACCTATTGTTTTAGGACCTGCTGCCCCCTAGGTGGGCAGAAGCCACTAAGGCACCAGGGGAAATCTGTAAATGTTTGATGGGGGGGGGGTTGTCGAATAGCAAAGTATTTATATTTGTGATAATAATGTTTTATTTCTCCTTTTTTTCTAGTTCCAAGCTTTTGCTTCCTTTGCTGTGACCGTTTGCGTAGTTGCATGTTTTAGGTAAGAAAAACAATTTACTCCAAATGACTATTGTTGCAAAACATGGAGCAGCTGGAGTTGCCTGCCTTTACTGGTCTCCCGGGGTATAGAGTGAATACAGAAAACTTTTTGCCTGTAAATTTCTTTCAGTTGTTTATGGGTGATGTATTTTTGGAAGAGATTGTTGAGTAGACTAATCTGTATGCAGAGCAGTATTTTAGGGACAAAACTGCCAGACTTAGGCCACACTCTAGAGCTAGCTGGTAGATTCCCACAAATCTGAAAGAGTTAAAAAGGTTCTTGGGCTTAACTTTTTGATGGGGCTGATAAGGAAGCCATCACCGTCTTCATATTGGTCTACTAGTACCTTGATGGCAACTGCTGTATTTCCTGCAACCATGAGTCGTAACTGGTATGAGCGTCTTCTTCGGATGCTGCAGTTTGTTGATAATGCTTTAGCCTTGCCATGAGATCACCCTGATTCTGACCATCTTTTTAAGATTAGACCTGTCCTTGATCATTTTGTAGATTGGTTTTCAGAGGTTTATGTTCCAGGCAAAGAATTAGCTGTGGACGAGTCTTTGGTCCTGTTCAAGGGTCGTTTGGTTCTTAGGCAGTACATTCCTAGCAAGAGGGCACAGTATGGAATTAAATTGTATGTGCTGTCTGAAAGTAGTACAGAATATGTTTATAATTTCCGGGTCTACACTGGTAGGGATTCCAGTATTGACCTCCCTGGTTGTCCGCCCACTTTTGGAGTTATCAAGAAAATTTTGAGGGAACTTGGTAGACGACTATTTAACAAAGGTCATCATTTGTACGTATATAACTTCTACACTGGAGTGCAGTTGATCATAGAACTGTCGTTTGTGGCACACTCCATTCTAACTGGAAAGGCTATCCAAGGGAGCTTGTCTGTAAAAAAAAAAAAAAAAAAAAACATGAGAGGGGACAGTGCAGTGCCTTGCAGAATGATGAGCTGCTAGCTCTGAAATCTGGAGACAGGAGGGATGTCTACATGCTAACTACCATCCATGATGAGAGTACTTCCCCTGTGTTTGGGGTAAGGGTACCGAAGTGTGCAAACCTGTGTGCATTTTGGACTACAATAAGCACATGGGTGGTGTTGCTAGAGTAGATCAGAGGTTGCAACCTTACACTGCTGCTCATAAGGCTTACGTTTGGTATAAGAAATTAGCCGTTCACCTGTTCCATTTGGCAACTTTGAAAGCTTTTGTTGTGATCAAGAATAGCTCCCCAGAGTCAAGGATGGCATTTGTGAAATTTCAGGAGTCTGTCATAGTGAGCCTTGTTGTGCTGGAACAGGCAAGTGTTCCTAGAGAAGCAGTGGTGGAGGATGTAGCTAGACGGAAAGATCGCCACTTTGCTAAGCACATTCCTCCCACGGCCAAAAAAGACTTTCCTGCTAAGAGATGTAGAGTCTGTGCTAGAAGAGGTAATCAGGAAGGAGTCTCGTATGTACTGCCCCAATTGTCCTTCAAAGCCTGGGCTGTGTCTGGGTGGCTGTTTCAGGAGTTACGACACTCAAAAAAATGACTGGGAACCACCAAGAGCATAAACTGCCTGTTTTATATTTTCATATATTCAGTGTCATGGTTGGCATTACTGTCATGTATTTAGTTAGAGCTTTTGTGTTTGTAGTTTTGTACTTATTTCTAATTAGTGGTTTCTTTGTTGTTTTTTAAAAAAGTGATGACGTGTGCATGGAGTGGTGCTTGGCTGGCATGTGCGTGGAGTGGTGCTTGGCTCTTGGTGTGCGTAGAGTGGCACTTGGCTAGCAGTGTGCGTAGAGTGGTGCTTGGCTGGCGGTGTGCGTGGAGTGGCGCTTGGCTGGCGGTGTGCGTGCAGTGGTGCCTGGCTCGTGGAGTGGCGCTTGGCTAGCAGTGTGCGTGGAGTGGCACTTGGCTGGCGGTGTGCGTGGAGTGGCGCTTGGCTGGTAGTGTGCGTGGAGTGGCGCTTGGCTGGCGGTGTGCGCGGAGTGGCGCTTGGCTGGCGATGTAAATAGTGACTTGCTGTTGGCCACTGCAACACACTGCTAGCCAAATGCCAGTCCACACACTCCCATCAACTGATGCGATTACTGTGTGGGCGTATGTAAGTGATGGGCCCTTGAATGGCGTTCTCTGTTGATGTGAGTGTTGTAATGTGCTGGGCCCGCAGCTGGTGGCTTGAATCGTCTTGTGCATGTCATGTATGAAAGGTGTGTGAATTGACTGTAGAGCGGTTGGTGCCTTGTCGCGGCTTTACAGCTCATGAGCTGTGAGTCATTGCTGAGTTCTTTGGCCTTTCAGTGATTAACAATGCATTTCATTTTTGTGAAATCTCTTGTAAATAAAATTTGATCTACTGAACCATCACTCACCCTCATGCCAAATCCAACCAGCATGTGTGGTAAAAAAAAAAAACCTGCTCCGCTGTAAATCAGGCATCGAAGCACACATGTGACATGCTAGGTGTCTTGGGTGGGACCCCGATGATGAAGCATGCCACCAACTAGGTTGGTGGGTGAGGGACTTTTTAACATAACCTAAGTGCATTTCTTTTCACAATTTTAGTATTTGGAACATCACAGAAGGACGTGACACATCAAAATGATCTATTACGAAACTACCTGTTTTTGCAGAGGGGGGAACCTGCGTTTTTGGTCCAGGGTCGGGCGTCCATCTAGGGAAACCTACCAAACACAGACCTTTTTGAAAACTAGACACGGGGTGGAGTCCTGTGAGGTGTGGCAGCATAGATACCACAACATTTTCTTACCCATACACCCTGTAAACCTCAAACTTTGCCTAAAAAACATATTTTCCTCACTTTTCTTTGTAGGATCACTGCCCCTGCACAAATTTCCCACCACCCAGCGTTCCTCTCAGTCTCCCAAGTAAAATGATACCTCACTTGTGTGAGTCCCCAAAGCAAAGTCAGCCTAAAAAAGTATTTGAAAAATTGTGTTTATCAACCTGCTGTGCTATCTCCTCAATCTCTACACATTTTTGGCCATTTCCTGTTGCAGACACCTGGGCCACCCACACAAGTGAGGTTTTTCGCTATATTTGAGGTTTGCAGTTTGCAGATGAGTCTGGGTAAGAAAATGTTCGGGGATCCAGGCACGCCACATCTTACTTGACTCCTCCGGGTTTCTAGTTTTCAAAAATGTCTGGGTTTGGTTGGTTTCCCTAGATGACCGCCACACCTGTGACCAAAAAATGCAGGTGCCCCCCACCCCGCAAAAACAGAGAGTTCTGTAATAGATCACTTTGATGTGTCCATATTGTGTTTTGGGGCATTTCCAAAAGCAGGTACTGGGTCTGACCACACAAGTGAGCTACCATTTTTATAGGGAGACTTGAGGGAACACTGGTCAGAAGGAAGTTTGTGGCTACTCTCAGATTCCAGAACTTTCCATCACAGAAATGTGAGGAAAATGTGTTTTTTTTGCCAAATTTTGAGGTTTGCAAAGGAAGGTGGGTAACAGAATCTGATGAAAGCCCCACAAGTCACCCCATTCTGAATTCCCCAAGGTGTATATTTTTCAGAAATTTCCAGATTTGCTAGGATTTCCTTGCTGCCCGGTGAGCTAGAAGCTAAAGTCCACAGCAAGGCACTTTGTAAAAAACAGGTCAGTTTTCCTTGGGAAAATGTGATGTGTCCATGTTGTGTTTTGGGGCATTTCCTGTTGTGGGCACTAGGCCTACCCACACAAGTGAGGTACCAATTTTATCGGGAGACTTGGGGGACTGTTGGGTGTAAGGAAATTTGGGGCTTCTCAGATTCCAGAACTTTCCATCACCGAAAAGTGAGGAAAAGTTGTTTTATTTGCCAAATTTTGAGGATTGCAAGGGATTCTGGGTAATAGAACCTGGTGAGAGCCCCATAAGTCACCCCATCCTATATTCCCCTAGGTGTCTACTTTCCATTAATGTATAGGTCTGCTAGGTTTCCCTATGTGCCGGCTGATCTGGAAGCCAAAATCCACAGCTAGGCACTTTACAATAAACAGGTCAGTTTTCCCTGGGGAAATGTGATGTATCCACATTGTGTTTTAGGGCATTTCATGTTGCGGGCACTAGTACCACTTGTCAGCCTAAAAACCTTTTTTTCAAACTTCCCTTCTGGACTCACCTTGGTTCCCCCTCAATTTCAACATGTTTTTGGCTCTTCCCCGTCACAGGCCCTTGGCCCACCTACACAAGTGAGGTACCATTTTTTATCAGGAGACTTGGGGGACTGCTGGATGGAAGGAAATTTGTGGCTCCTCTTAGATTCCAGAACTTTCTATCACCAAAATGTGAGGAAAATGTGTTTTTTTGCCAGATTTTGAGGTTTGCAAAAGATTATGGGTAACAGAACCTGGTGAGAGCCCAACAATTCACCCCATCCTGGATTCCCCTAAGTGTCTAGTTTTGAAAAATGCACAGGTTTGGTAGGTTTCCATAGGTGCCTGCTCAGGTAGACCCTCAAATCCACGGCTAGGCACTTTCCATAAAACACATCAGATTTCAATGTAAAAATATGATGTGTCCATGTTGCGTTTCCTGTCGTGGGCATTAGGCCTACCAATGCAAGTGAGAAACCATTTTTATCGGGAGACTTGGGGGGAACACAGAATAGAAGAACAAGTGTGATTGCCCCTTGTCATTCTCTACATTTTTTCCTACCAAATGTAAGACAGTGTGTAAAAAAGACATCTACTTGAGAAATGCCCTGTAATTCACATGCTAGTATGGGGACCTCAGAATTCAGAGATGTGCAAATAACCACTGCTTATCAACACCTTATCTTGTGCCCATTTTGGAAATACAAAGGTTTCCTCAAAACCTATTTTTCACTCTTTATATTTCACCAAATGAATTGCTGTATACCTGGTATACAATGAAAACCTATTGCAAGATGCTCCTCCTTTATTGGCTCTGGGTACCTAGGGTTCTTGATGAACTTACAAGCCATATATATCCCTGCAACCAGAAGAGTCCAGCAGACGTAACGGTATATTGCTTTTGAAAATCTGATATCGCAAGAAAAAGTTACAGAGTAAAACGTGGAAAGAAATGGCTGTTTTTTCACCCCAATTTCATTTTATTTTTTATTTCAGCTGTTATTTTCTGTAGGAAAACCTTGTAGGATCTACACAAATGACCCCTTGCTGAATTCACAATTTTGTCTACTTTTCAGAAATGTTTAGCTGTTCGGGATCCAGCATTGATTTCACACCCATTTCTGTCACTAACTGGAATGAGGCTAAAAGCACAAAAAATAGTAAAAATGGGGAATGTCCTAGTAAAATACCAAGAATTGTGTTGAAAAAAGTGGTTTTCTGATTAAAGCCTACCTGTTCCTGAAAGCTGCGAAGATGGTGATTGTAGCACAGCAAACCCTTTATTGATGCCATTTTCAGGAAAAAACCACCTGCTTTCTTCTGCAGTACTTTTTTCCAGGTTTTGTTTGCAAAAAAACAATATTTTTGCTGTATTTTGGCTAATTTCTTGGTCTCCTCCAGGAGAACCCACAAACTGTGGGTACCTCCAGAATCCCTAGGATGTTGGAAAAAAAGGATGCAAATTTGGCTTGGGTAGCTTATGTGGACAAAAAGTTATGAGGGCCTAAGCACGAACTGCCCCAAATAGCCCCAAAAAAAGGCCTGGCACCTGAGGGGTAAAAGGCCTGGCAGCGAAGGGGTTAAAAGATGCGCCCAGGCCGTTTATGACAGAAGGTTTCTGAATTATTTTCTATTATGCACTAATACTTTGCCTTAATCAATTTTTACCTTGCTTTTTAGAGTGACTCTGCCTTACACATGGTTCAATGGCTCCTAATTCATTAATAAAGGACAGGCTTTCTTAGGTTTCTTTAGGGACGTTTCAGCTGCAAACATAGGTCCTGATCTAGAGTATTGGGTGAGTAGACTACCACAAATGTGCCTGCCATATCACAAGTGCCATAGTAGATAATGAACTTGTAATAATGCAGACTGTATATCCGTCATGTTTGTGAGAGAGTGACTCAGCCACCAAACTCTAAATCAGGCCCACAATTCGCTGGCTGTGCACGGGCCTCTGACTAGCCAGTTTAGACACAGGTACATTTGGTGTGCACTCTGCTCCGGTGCTACAGCTACTAAAGCCTGCATCTTAGGTGATGATTTACAAGGAATTGTTCTGATGGCGGGTTGGTCCTTTGCTTCTTTTTTCAAAACCGTTTCCGAATCAAAGAAAGAGATGCTGCAGTTGTTGACACAAGAACATGAATGAGCATAATGTCAGCCTCTGTGCACAGAAGTGAAAGGTAGATTTCCCCATTCTTAAAGTAGCAAATGATCGCTTAAAGAAATATACAAAGGGTATTAATAACAACCTTGGTTAAACCCATCCATAACACCCTTTGTCTCTTTTATTCTCATTTAAGCTTTCACTTCACTTTTTTTTAGGTTGGACCTCCATCTTTTGAGATTTTCTGGATTTCATGTTCAGCCATTGTGCTATGTTTCCTGCATATCTAACAGAAAGAACCTTACCTGACTGAGCCATATATTTACGGCTAAAGATCTTGATAATGAGTTATCTTCTAAAGTTTTGGTTTCTGGCTGAGTTAACATTGAAGAAAACGTGCACAATATTGGTCTCTGTAACTATCTTAGAATTGTGATTTTCTAGCTGAGAAACTGGAAATCTACATTCAACAATGACTGTTATTAATTCATTGAAAGTAAATGAAGTTAACTAGATTTTTTCGGTTCCAAATATCTCAGACACATGTTGCTTGAAACCAATCACACACAGTTTTTTCCTTGATGGAGAACTCCTCTTTTTCTCTAGTCTATATTGATTGACTATTTCGTAATAAACAATCTGGTATTCTAATATTCTAAAGCAGGTATTGCACAAACTAAATTATCTGCATTCGGACTGGCCGTCATTTTAGCGAGAGTGGTGACGATTATTCATGAGTAATATATAATAAATAGCATCCGCCTAGGGTCGTGAAACCAATAACAAACCCTACACTTCTAACTTCATCTTAATTTTTGGGGTTATCGTTTTAGAGTTTCCTCCTTAACTAGTGACAAAACTGTTTTTGCCTCTGCACTGACATTTTGAGCAGAATGTATTGTGTACTGTTCTCATACGTAGCCCAACACTGATACTTAGGTCAATCATTATATTTCCCAACTTTACTCGGGTGGATCGTATATATGTGAGTCATTTATTTCTACCAAGTTGCTTGTTAAAAATGTCTTATCTTAGGTAAGAAAGTTTGTTACCCCTCTACAAATTGCTAAGATTTGAGGCACACAGACGATAATGTGTGTGTACTCCTTTATACCATTATTGGGTAAAGAGTCAATACACAATGTTAGGCTTTAAAACTTTCTACAAAACTCAAAAAAGTTTCAACTGGGGCAGGCACAGCACACATGCCTCATAAGAGGATACAGACTGAGACAGTACACGTAATATGGTAAGAAGCAGCTTCGGACTAACAACTACTTAGCATCTGTTTATCTGTAAGACAGACAAATACCATTCCATACATACCCTCCAAAAATTCTCCAACTACAAAATAAAATCCCAAAAACTCTGAACTCTGTAAAGCAAGAGAACGTTGTCTCTCAGAAAAGCTTACCTTCAAGCTCAGAAGTAAGACTCATGTTGACACATTAAAGAAATAAGTGGATCAGTTCAGCATAGAAAAGAATCCATCTTGAAAAGAAAAGCCCTTCTTCTTTCAAACAGGGCATGAACAGAAAGAAAGATATCCCATCTGAGTTCTTACAATGAGCTGTCTGAAATAATGAGCATGGTCCTACAAAAATTTACATTTCTATGAGTGTGTCCCTTGCAAGTAAACAACTGGTGGCCGTCTTAAGAAGCAATAATCTTTACATCATACCGTGAAGGTTCTTGAGTAGGTACTTCCACCCCTGCAATAATCTTCACATCATACCATGAAGGTTCTTTAGTAGGTACTACCATTGCTGTTGATCAAGAGACTTTAGGCTCCCATGCAGTACATTCAATGAAGTTAAAACACTGCACTACTGGTATTTCCACAGAAATATGCAGAAAAAAAGGAATATTCAGTTTCTATGTGAGCATAATCATACGTGCAAGATAAGTGATATTCTACCATAATACATCGTACTGACTACACCCTCAAACATCCAGAATATTGGTGGTCCAGTGTTCATATTTTCAAGCTAGCTTGTTCAAAGGCTACCAACCTAGTCATGCCCTCTAACAGGGGATACACCTTTTTGTTACTGAAAATTGAAGTTACTTTCCACTTAAAATTCACTGTGTGTGATATGCACAAACGGAAATAAAATATAAGGGAGATGAAATGCAACTAAATTGCTCAACTAATAAACATGAATACAAAAAGGCTCGACTTAAACTACAGGCACAATTTCCCTCTAACAGCTCTACACATTAACTGATGGGAGTCTCACCAGATCTCTCTTCCCAAGCTCGGTACTCAAGAAATACTAATGTCTTCAAACAGTAAATCCAGAAACAGAAGATAAGCGCATCATGATTAATATACATAAAGCATAGAATAATGTGAAAACTCTTTGTTGAAAACAAGGGAAGAGTAAAACATACGTCAAAAGAAATCTACCTCCAGATTATAGCAGTGATATATAAAGGCCACAGTCATGTGACCCAAGACACAGGGGGCAGGTACCAAAGGGTTAGGACAAGGAAATGCAAACTTTCTAAAAGAGATTTTCATAATTGTGACTTGAAATCGGACTTTACCATTAAATGTAAAACGTTTTGAAATGCACTGCACCCTGCCTCAAGGGCTGTTTAGCGCTTGCCTGTAGTGACTTGTGTGTATTAAAAAAGTGGGTTTAGACTTGGAATTTTTTTTATTTTGCCAAGTTGAATTGCCAGTTTAAAGCAACACAGATGCTGCAATGGCAGGCCTGAGTCATGTTGCACAGGCCAATTTAACAGGGTGATACAATATGTGTGGCAGGCTCATTATTCGCATTTAATTTACAAACCCTGGGTACATGTAGTAACGCTTTACTGGGGACTTAATAAGTAAATTAATTGTGTCAGTTGGGTTTAAGCCAATTTTACCACATTAAATAGGACAGAGCACAAGCACTTTTGCACTAGCTGGCAGCTTTAAAATGCACAGAGTCCTCAGGCCAACAAACACGAATTCCAGCAAAACAGGAGGGGCAATAGAAAAATTATTTTGCATTACTCTATTTCATAAGAATTTGTTTATCCATTCTTAAGCCAAAGGTTAATTAATACCCTAATGATAAACACTGAAATTCCTACATGGTAAAAAAAACATAGTACATTCTACGCATCACTACCGGGCACAAGTACTTTACCACTGGTTAGCAATGGTAAAGTAAACAAAGTCCTAAGGCGAACGAAAATGATTTTCAGCAAAACAGGAGGGGAGAAGTCAAATATTTGGGTGAATACCAAGTCAAAGGCTGGCAGGCCTAACAGTAATGTGAGAATTTCTCTTTAAGATTTACTGCTACAAGTATCCATTCACAAGACATATGGTTATTGACTGCCTTTATAGAATTGCTTTTGGATATTCACTGCATTAGGCCTATCAGCCAAGTGCTGTCCTCTCTCTTGCATTTAACCCTAGCATGAGCTTTGCCAAAATGCTCTGTCACCTCTCTTGTAACATGCTGCCTGTGGCCAGCAGGTGGAACACACAGAACCTCTTAAGAAACTAATAGGATGGAAATGTCTAGTGCTAAACCTCTTCTAGAATCACGTTTAGCATGTACATAGGCTCAGGACACTTAGGTCCTCATTACGAACATAGCGGTTCAGAGAGGCATGCGGCGGTGGCGGAAAATACCGCCACTGGCATGGTGGTCTGAACCGCCATATTCTGAACAAGGTAGGGCCGCCACAGACGGCCCACCGCCAGACTACCGCCAACATGCAGCCTGACGATGGCAGATTACTTTATCTGACAGGGCAGCGCTGCAAGCAGCGCTGCCCTCCGGATAAACAACCCTTGTTCCTCCAGCCTGAAAGGCTGGCGGAAGGGGTGCTCTGGGGCCCCAGTTCAGTGCCCCGTCGCGCAGGTCACTGCCCAATTTACGGGCAGTGATCTGCGCGATGGGTGCTGCTGCACCCTAAATGTGGAGCCGTCGGCAATGTCCCGGCCCTGCATTCTGCTGGGCTGGCGGGCAGAAACACTGTTTCCGGCTGGCGGGCCAGCAGAAAGTATATTATTCAGCCGGTGGGGTCTCAAGGGGGCTAGTGGTCTGTGATAAGACCGCCAGCATGAACACGGTGGGGATTCCTGCTGTGTTCATAATGACCCCCCTTAGTCATCTCCAAGGGATTTTCTCCACCACAGAGGATGCTACCCAAGTCACGGAGGGCGGGGGGGGCTCTCATATATTGCATTGCAGATGAGGGGCAACAACTCCTACAATATTATGATATTTAGTTTATTTCTATATGGTCATAGTCCCTGATCTATCACCCAATAGCAGGAATGAGGAATCAAACTGCACCTTCTGAAAGCTCACTTCCATCAGAAAAGAAGCCCTCCAGTATGTGTCACTCTGGTAGGTGTCATGACGTCCTCATCTAAATGCCTCGTGTCCCACCAAGACAGTGAGAGAAAAAACACCCATAGCACTGTAGAGTTTGGCACTTGTAATAAGGTGGACAGGATATCTATTATGATTTTGACAGAGTACTCATCCACCATACACTAAATTGAGCCCTCTCCGTTTATTTTGACTTTCTGTCTGTTCCCTACTGCATGCCGCTCTGCTACATTCTTCCTTTTGTCCTCCACTGTCATTGGACAAGATAGCACCATACCACCGACTCCTTGGCCTCTCCCTATTAGTCACCCTCCTCCTGTCACCTACTGATACCCCATGGTATCTTTTTTAAAGCCTCATCCATTTTTTCCCAGTCTTCCTTGAAAACTTGCCTTTCATAAATACAACATTTTTAACCTTGCACAATGGGTATAAAACTCGTTGGGAATCCTACCACATTGTTGTTCACCACCTTTCGAGATGCAAATAGCCCCTCCGCCGTGGAAGCAAAAGGTGAAAAGCCCCCTTAGTTGCTCACTGTCACATATATGCGCGTAAGAGCGGAAAACTCCTCTAACCTTAATTAGGAGAATAGCGATTGGAATTGCACAATACGACCATTCTTTGGATACATGACTATAAGTGACACTGGCAAAACGTTGTAGAAACAGCCGCCATTTTTCCCATTAACACATAACATGCATTAAGTCGCTGTGTATGCTTTAGTGAGCATGTGTTTGCTGGATTTCTGCCAAACATTTTACAAAGCACTTTGTAATAATAATGAACTTGCACAGGAACTCGGTGTCTCTTCCTAGTACAGAAATTGAATTTCAAGACTAAGATCCGAAATTGTTAAAAAAAACAATTGTTGAGCTGCAGGGATTCAGCATTTTCAATGCAATTTAATCAGACAGTCCTTGTTATTGGAACTTGTGGGGACAAAAGCTTCAAATAAGCAGAAGAATGCTATTAGGTTTTGAAGTGTAGTGGTAAGGGCAGTTAAAAGCCAACTAGCAGTGAAAAAACACGATGTTCAGAAGCCTATGGAGGAGCAATTCAAATCCGTATTATTTAGTTGTTTCGAAACGGGTCCTTCAGAAACCTTGAAAATATCTGAAGCAAACATACCTAGTGAGAATAAAACATTTGTAGCGAATGCTTTTTGAAAATGTATGACAAAGACCGGAGATTGGTACATAAACAGGAGAAAAATTGGTAATTTTACCCAAAAGGGACTACATTTATTCTTTAACATACGTTTGTATTTACACTCATACTTTTTCGTATTTCACACTATAAACGATTAATTTATTCATTTCATGAGTGACTTGCTTACAGTTGGTCTTTCCTATATCAGTACTGCAAGATAGATGCCCAGTTCAGCTTTGTTCAGCACTTTAAACAATTACAATACCTCCAAATACACCCATAAAAAACACATAGGGTGAAGGGCTAGGAAAGATTTTACAGATGTGTAACCATTACAATACCAAGCCAATAGGCATCTTTTTTACGTTGAGCAAAGCAGCGCTGCTTTTCAGACGTCTTGTTATCTATGTGGCCTTTTAACCACACCCACCTCACACCCATCACTTTCATTCGTTCATGGGCTTGCCTTTCAAAAATCCTTTGTTATCATTGTTAAATGCTTTAAGTTGGTCCCTCCTTGGGGCGGTTTTGTTACCGCCTTGGTGACCGATCCTGCTACATTGATAATTGCACATTTGCCCTGATTGCGAGCGACCTTCTTTTTTCTTTGGTGTCTCTATTTCGCGCTCATGGCGGCCATGGCGCTTTAAATCGGCCCGCTTATGTCAACTGTTTTGACTTTCATTTTTCCTATGTATGGAGCAACAAAAGTCCAGTTAGGAATGTACAATGCCAAAAGCTCTAACTCATTTTTTTTCTGATGATGCTTGGCAACATTCCTATCTCTTTCAGGTTCTGCTGTTCCGGATCTACCTGCGTCTGAAAGCAGCTGAGTAGTGTGTTCAGCATTGTAGAAGCTTAAGGGGGATCAAGGGGTGTCAAGGTGTCGTCATCCCCCTAACTCCCCCCTTTCACTCTAAAGAAGCTTCAGGCATGCCACTAAATTTCAGAACACGCAACCTGAAGAGTAACCCGTCATGTTTGTACAGCTGTGCTTGAAACCAACACTACATACTCTTGTATCATATCTGGCATTTCAGCTTCACTTGACAACTGAGAGCAAAAAAAGTGTGTATGGGGGGGGTAACTAGGAGTCTTGTGTCTGTGACAGTTGTTTCTTGATGACAGTTATCTTTCTGGGGCCGCTGTCTCGCTAAGAAGGATGCACTCCTTTCTGGAGCAGGCAGCTCTCTAACACAGGCCTCACTTTGGGACAACCAGCTTTCTGGGACATCCATCTCTCTAGGAGAGACAGATTTCTGGGCAGTCTCTCTCTCTCTAGAAGAGCCTGCTCTATCTCTTCTCGGGGACTGCTGTCTCTCTAGGAAGATTGGCTCCCTTTCTAGAGCAGCCACCTCTCTAACACAGGCCCCACGCTGGGACAGCCATCTCGCTAGGAGAGACAGATTTCTGGTTCTCTCTCTGGAACAGCCTGCTCTCTGAGGCTGCTCTCTCTCAGGGACAGCTGTCTCGCTGAGCCAGCCTGCTTTCTACTCTCTAGGACAGTTTTCTCTGTCTCTCTGGGAGAGCCAGCCATCCTATTGCACCCAGCTGTATAGTATAGCCCTCGGAGGCTCATTCTGTTTTCTGTGACATCCCACTCTCGGGGAAAGCTCTCTGCTGCTACAGTTTGCTCTCTTGGGCAACTCACATGCTAGGATATCTCTCTCTATGCGACAGTCATTCTCAACAGCCAGCTTCCTGACACAGCTTTTTGTTTGGGACAGTTCACACTCTGGAACAGCCCGTTCTCTGGGACAAGGAGCTCTCTGCAACAGCTCTCTTCTCTCTAGCACAGCCGATCTGTGGGACAACAGCCTTTCCTCAGTAGCAGCCCTCTCCCTCTAGAGCCTATATTCAAAACAGTCGTTTCTGTGGGACGTCTGCCTCTGTGACAGGCAGGCCCCAAGGCACAGTCTGTTCTCTCTGAAAGCCCATTATTGACCGCCTGCTTTCTGAGACCACTTGCTCTCTGGTACAGCCTCCTCTCTGGGACTGTTCCCTCTTTGGAACTGCTCGCTCTCTGGAACTGCATGCGCTCTGGAACAGCCCATTCTCGTGAAAGCTCTCTGTCTTGGATAGCCCACTTTTTAAAGGAGTCTGCTTTCTGGGACCCCTGCTGTCAGGGACAGACGTCTCTCTGGAAATGCCTGCTTGCTAGGACAATCCATCTCACCATGCCGCTTTCTTGGTCAGACAGGTCTGGTTCACACCCCCCTCTCTGGAACAGTCTGCTTTCTGGAAGAGCTGACTCTGTGGGAGAACCACTGACTTACGCAGCCTTCTTTCTGAGTTCACCCCTTCCTTTGCAGCATCTGTTCGCTGGGGCAGTCTGCTTTCTTACTCAGCTGAATCTCGACAGACTCATTTGTTGGACAGCTCTTTCTGGGAAAGCACATTCATTTCTTCATTCTGTGACTGAGGAGAGTGGACTGTGCATCTTAAGCGCACAATACCACAGACAGCCACCTGGTGGTGCATCCCCGGCAGCAGCATTACCACAGAGGAGGCTAACATGGTATCCAATACTAAAACCTGCTGATCGGGCCCTGTGCCGTCTCTCAGTTGGATGGGAAATGATTTCTATAAACAAAGCCCGGATGTCACATTGAGGGTGGGCAGAGGGGAAGGATCGGAGCGTATTCCTTGAGGGTAGTCCCACATTCCCTGTCTCCTGTGCACGCTCTAAGGCATTCTTCTCCAGGCTTCAGTGAGGAGCTCGGTAGTTACTGGTAGCTCTCCAGCATATGCATATATATCTCCATTCAGGACAAAAATAAGTGTGTTTTATAACTCATAGTGATGTTTGGGGAAAATGGTTGTGTTCCCAAACTCTATGTTAAACTTATTAACAGTATTACCTTGAGTATTACTATGTAAATGCATTCCAAACTGACAAGCCTTTTTAGGTCGACCACGCAAGCACTTTGACCAGTTGTAAGTATTCTTTCTTATCATTGGTAAATGCTTTACAGTTTGTGCTTCCTTTGGGGCGGTTCTGTTACCGCCTTGCAGACTGCCCCTGTTCTATGGATAATTGTACAACTGCTGATACTTTGAGTGCGAGTGAACTTCTTTTTCTGTCTCTCCTTTGTGCTCACACTCATGGCAGCCGTGTCGCTTTCAATCGGCTCGCTTATGTCAACTGTTTTAGGTTTCGTTTTCAATTTATGTGGCAAGAAAAGTCCAGTTAGGAATTAACCTTAATAGCTCTACCTTGAGCAACTGTGAGACCCATTGGATTGCAAATGCTTGTTTAAAAAAAGTCAAAATGCATCATCAGTGATTGGTGAGTCTCTGTCTGAATGAGTGACGGGATAAGTGGCTGAATCTGAGAATAAGTAATGGCTAGATGAAATGATGAAAAGATGAATGGGTGAGTCACTACACTGAGTGATGAATGAGTGTGTGGATATGGATGCATGGCTGAATGAGTAGATAGATGACAAATGGGTAACCTAAGTGAATGGATGAATGAACGGAATCTCCACCCACCCACACCTATACATTCTAGCAATATGTCTATGTGCCACGCACTCACACATATCCATACCTCCAAAACCCACTCATTTTCATTAATCTATTCATCCATCCATACTGTCATCTAGGTGTAAGCTTCACCATTTATTTATGCACTTTTTTATCTATCAATGCACTGATCTAGCCATCCACTCCCACTCATGCATAAACTGATCACTCATCCACATAGTCAAGCACTACTGTGGCCTCATGCAGCTCAAGCAAAGAATACTTCATTGTCCACCACGTGACCCACAGCATCAGACGTGCCTTCGTTTAACGAGGGCTGTACTTCCAAAGAAGGATGCTCTGATCCACTTTGACTCCATCTCTAAACCACTCCTCCCTTCAGAAAACACGTGTAGGAGGTATCCTTTCTCTATCAAGCTCTAAAATTCACTCCTGTCAAGATCTGGGATCATCAATGACGACTTTCAATTCAGGAGGCCGGTAAAGATATGACTGTTCCCTAATGCATGACTGGATGATGCTCAGGCTAGAATAAAGAAGATGGTATGTATTCACAAACCTGACTCATATCTTTATCTTCATTCACCTCACACACTGCAAGCACATGCGCTCCTGCAAGATAGATGCACCACCGCTCCAAACTTCACAAAACAGTCAATGCTTTTACCATAGGTAAAGCCACAAATCACATCCTATTAACACGCATTGTAATGGGGGTATCTTATTACTCAACCACACTGAAAACCAAACATGGCTAAAAAGGTGATTATTTCTTTTACATGTCTCTGGTTAACTCCATACTACGTCGCCATAACACAAAACTGGAGCACCCGTCTGAACCACAAGTACAACACTCAATGCTTCCCACGTTGAACACAAACACATATTCTTCTTGGGGAGCCTCTTACCTAACCACCCAAAATAGTGTTGTGGGTTCTTCATGTGTATGCTTTGCCATACAAATATAAGTAATTAACAGGGTATTCAACTTTATGTGCACATATGCCTGTTTGAATGCAGTGTGATTCCGTGCGCCTGTTTCTATTGCCCATACATGTGTGTTGTTTGTATGCATATGCGTTTCTCAATGTATGATTTACTGCTTGTAAGCAGTCTGCGGTGCGTGAACGCCTTTAGGTGATTCCTCTGTTTCTGTATTTGAAACTCAATACAAGTGTGTTCTGCGTGTGTGGGTATCTATGTCCCTTTGTTCGTTTGTTGGTATGTATGTGCTTAACTGCTACAAAGTGGGTTGTCTGTGTGTGCGTCGGTGCCTGTATAACTTTTGGTCGCTGCATATTTATTGATGACCGTTTCTTTATCTACCATGATAGATGATGGGCAATTTGCCTCCGTGTTTCCCTACTCGCAGAGTCTTCTCAGTAGTTCTGCAAAAAGTAGAGAGGACAGAGCCATCTAGTGCTTATGGCATTGTACACAATGAATAAAGTCTCTTATCTACTTAAGGAAGGACAGTGTGATTAATCATTATTGATCTTACAGTCTATGTTAATCATGACCTCTGATGTAGGGGAGATATAAATAGTTTATTATGCAGGGATCATTAACATTCGTTAGTTATGAATCCACGTTATAAACAAAAACACAAAAGATGCAGTTTAGTGAGCATAATGGTGTATCAATCACGCGCCTATGTCGATCAAGTTCAAAATATCTACTGAGCTTTAGTGTGTAATTTCCCCCCCCCCATGTGTAGGAAATACATACCATTTCCATTCGCTATTCAGATGTACAGCTGTCACGTAGCCTCTCAACAAATATGAAATAACACACGATCTCGAACTTAGCCAACTGCACTATGACTACTGGAACTCTAAGTATGCCTATAAAGATCCAAGTATGCAGTAGCCTTAATGTGTCACACAGAACACAGATCTATTAAAAGTTAAGCACGTCTCACCACTATATTCCCCACAAAAGCACCATTTAAAAAACACTTTATTGAATTTGACCTTTTCATATGAGAATAAAGCATTACCGTTTACCAATATTTTATATCAAATCAAAGAATATAGGGCCAGATGTACGAAACAAAAAAATTGCGAGTCGCATTTTGCGAGTCAATGCGACTCGCAAAATGCGACTCGCAAATTGGTATGCCAGGAAAGAAACCGGTCCGATTTAGCGACTCGCATCCGGACTCGCAACGCTGTGTGCGAGTCCGCAGATTGCGAGGTCGCTGTTTGCGAGTGTGCAAAAAACGAACTCGCAATTAGCGAGTTGGTGTCGCAAATTGCGAGTTCCCTCAAAATTGCCTGCAGGTGCAGCAGAACACTCCAGAAAGCACACCAAAACACTCTGGAAACACTTCCTGGCACATGATGATGACATCACAGCCAGGAAGTTAACAAATACACCTGGGAGGAGGCTGGACCACACCCTTTTACAACTGCCAGTCTGCACACTGAGCTAGCTGCAGCAGCCATGGAGGGAACCCCCCGAAAAAGGAAAATTAAATTCTCAGAGAGGGAGCTTGAGGTGCTGACCGAAGAATGTTGTCAGCACCATGATGAGCTCTTTGGGAGAGCTGCCCTCACTGTTCCAGAGGCCACCAAAAGAAAAATCTGGCAGGAAATGCAGGAGAAAATCAATGCCCTGGGGGTGAGCCACAGGACAATTGGGGACATAAGGAAGAGGTGGTATGACCTCCGCTCCCGGACCAAGGAGAGGGTGGCAGAAAGGCTCCGGGAGATGAGAGGCACTGGAGGGGGACCATCATCTGTGCCACCACCCACACCCCTTGAAGACAGGATTGAGCAAACCTTTGAGCCGGAGGCAGTGTGTGGATTTGGGGACCTGGACACTTCAGAGCCCAGCACATCAACCGGTGAGTACCATGTGATAAGCCTGTACCCCTATCAATGTCATACCCCACCCACCATGTACACATGTGCATGCACAACCAAATTAGCTCCATTTCAGGGTAGAAAAAGCCAGAATGATGCATTATGGGAAATGTAGTCCAATAGGCAGTGCATAGGCAAATGTTTATTAGGAATTGTGCAACAGATACTAGACACTGACAGTGTGTTCCCCATGTCCCACAGGTCTCCAGCAAGACACCCCCTACACCCCAAGCACCCAGGCCCAGGAGGACACCCCAGGACCCTCCAGCACCCCCACATGCACAGTCAGCAGCATTCCTGCAGTTGTAACGCCTGCTGCAACAGCAACGCCAGGAGCTGCCCCAGCAACAGCCAGGGAAGATACAGGTGCGAGGACAGGGCAGCCACCACTGCGCAGGCGTCGCAGGGCAAGAGCGTCTGATATCCGGAATCATCCTCCAACCAGCAGTGAGGCACATCTGCTGCGGGGTCAGCGCCTGCAAAACACAACATTGGGCAGGATCAGTGGGGTGCTGCACCGCATTGAAAGACAAAACCAGGCAAGCATGCAGCACCTCAACAGGCGGATGGACCTGATGTGCCAGAACACTGGGGACATTGCCTCTGCCATCAGGGAACTGGCGGCCGGACTGCTGGGTCAGGCAGAGGCTGGGCGGCGCAGGGATAGGCAGATTATGTTAAGACTGGACAGGATGGCCACATCAATCGGCAGGCTAGCCATCAACACAACAGGCCTGTCGAGGAGGACAGTTGGCCTGCAAATTGAGATGGGCCATTTTGCTGGGGATGTTGCCAGGGGCCTGGGACGTCTCACACATATCATTGAACTAATGGAGACACGTTAGATGTCGAGGGCCACCGGGGAAACACCCCAAGATAGTGAAGAGGGCTCCACAGTGAGCAGTGTATCTCCCACTGACAGTAGGGTGCTAAGGAGTGGGAGGCAGAGCACCATAGATGCGGCTGGGACCAGCCAGGCTGGCAGGAGGGGCAGGAGAAGTTAGCCAACAGCCCGGACAAACAAATGTGGCACATGGCTTTAATGTGCCACATGAGTGTTTGGCATTTCCCTGCCCATGGACAATTGAATCATGTATATAGTTCATCCATTACATTATTAAAACTGTTATTTCTCTTCCACTTAACAAAAGGAGTGTCTGGTTAATGGGTGAGTATGGTGGGAGTTTACACGTACCGTCCAAAATATTGCGTTGCGATGTGTTCCCGTCTCAGTCTGCCTTGATTAGCTAGACTCCTATCCCCATGATGGCGGTGTGGTTGTTCTTGCTCTTCCTCATCAGGATCTGGGTCTGCAGGGGTGAGAGGTAGCCCACGTCTGGTGGCTATGTTGTGGAGGATGGCGCATGCGACCACAATTTTGAAGGCGGTAATGGGGGTGTATTGGAGGGCGCCTCCGCTGCGGTGGAGGCATCGGAATCTTGCCTTCAGGAGTCCGAAGGTGCGCTCGATCAGGTTCCTGGTCCTCTTATGCGCACTGTTGTATTGCCTCTCTGATTCATTGCTGGGTGTTAAAAATGGAGTCATGATCCATGGCCTTAGAGCATATGCACTGTCACCTGTTGGGCACAAAAGTACACTGTTAGTAAGTCCAGATAGTCGTGCACAGTGACCTGTGTGTGTGTCTGCAAGGTGTATGCAGCTCTACCTAGGAGGTAACCGTCTCCAAACTCCCCACGTTCCAGGCGTTGATGGATCCCACTATGTCTAAAAATGTAGGAGTCATGGGTACTGCCTGGAAACTTAGCTACGATGTCCGTGATGACGTAATGGGCATCACAAACAACCTGTATGTTGAGTGAGTGGGTACACTTTCTGTTGCGAAAAATATGTTCCAGATTAGCGGGGGCATATTTGAATGTGTGTCCCATCTACACATCCAATGACCTGGGGGAAGTGGGCAATGCGGTAAAAGTCCAGCTTCGTGCTGTTAATTTCTGCCTCATTCCTTGGTAAGTATATGAACTGAGACCTGTGCGCTACTAAGGCATCTAGGAATGCCCTGAGGAACCTTGACACTGCACTTTGGGATACCCCACCTGCCACGTCAATGACCCCCTGATAGCTCCCTGATGCCAAGAGGTGCAGTGCACATAGTACTTGCACATGCGTAGGGATGGCGCAGCCACGCAGGGTCTTGTGTTCTAGCTGTGGTTTTAGTAAATCTATTAATTCTAGAATGGCAGCGCTGCTAAGGCGGTATTTAGCATAGATCTCCTCTTCAGTTTGCTGGAAAAGGGTCTGCCTTGTTCTATATATCTTCTCCTGTCTGTGGCCCCTCCTCCTCCTCTGCTGGGCTGCGTAGACTCTCCTCCTCACTGCTAT
Source organism: Pleurodeles waltl (assembly GCF_031143425.1). Lineage (NCBI taxonomy): Eukaryota > Metazoa > Chordata > Amphibia > Caudata > Salamandridae > Pleurodeles > Pleurodeles waltl. The sequence goes on along the minus strand of NC_090444.1, from coordinate 1,341,347,997 downwards.
CAGGTATATGTCCGCCATCTTGAGTGACCCAGATGCCTTCTGGGTCTCCTTTTATACTTTGGTAATGGTTACCACCTGCTCTGAGTTAGTGGTAAATGCGACTTGCAAACTGGGTTTTTTGCGACTAGTCGCAATTTGCGAGTTGCAATTGCATAAGCTTTGCGAGTCGCAAATTGCGACACGCACATTGCGGGTCGCAAAAGGGGGTCGCAACGGGTGCGACTCGCAAACGGGGCACATCGCTTTTTGCGAGTCGGAAATGGGCTTTTTGCATCCCATTTCCGATTTTGCACTGTCGCAAATTGCGATTCTGCCCGTTTGCGAGTCGCAAACCTTTGCTACATCTGGCCCATAGTTGTTTAGGGCCCGGGATGTGGTTTAGAACTAAATATACTTCCAATCTGAGCGCTTTCTCTCACTAACCACCACCCTCCAGATGCACAATACAGTCTAGATCTTCCTCTCACTTGAGCAGGGGTCAAATCCTTGGTTTTCTACCCCTCATAGTTGCCGTTCTCTGAATTCCTGACGAAAAGCTTACGTGAAGTCTGGGCCATACCACGAGGTAAGGGCAAAGTGTCAGAGTCATAGGTATTGGCAAAGGATTGAATGCCATTCGGTACCGACAGTGACTTTGGTCGAAGTCATGACAGATTCATTTCAGAGTCAGATCGCACTATAAGCTGTACGTCCTCATCCGGTGTTGATTGTGTCGGAGTCGTGAGAACGGGGCAGGTGCAGTTGATGGTGCTGAAGCAGACCCCAAACTCAGTGCTGAATCCAATGTGGATACAAGGGTCACTTATGGGGCTGAGGGAGGAATGAGCTCCAATGGAGACTGGGAGTGAGACCGAGAGGCATGTTGATACCTTATATCCTTATAATGTATGGTAGGGGATACTTTACCTCATATAATGCAAGTCACAGAGGAGTTCCATGACCACTTGGAGGAACAAGGACAGAAGCTGAGTGTTCCTTTATAAGATTCTGGAACTCCGAAGAGGCTAGTAGTATCATTATCATATATGGCAGAGGTTATTTTATTCCTTATAATACATGGTCACAACATCACCTTTCCCACAATCCACTTAAATCTTTGGTGCATAGCTCTTTCACATGAAACAGATAGCATGCTTTCAAACATGAAGAATAAAAATAGAATATCTCAAGCAAAATTGAACACATCAGAAAAGTTAACAGTTATTTGTTTAAAAAAGAAACTGAAAGCAGTTTAATACAAGTTAGTTTTAAATAAAGAACAGAAGAAACTTGCAGAAAGATTCTAACTTTAGTATATTTACCCAAGGAGTGCCGAAAATAATTATCTCCTTTCTTCGTATCAATGTATAGCGAGAAAAACAGCAGAGGAAAGAGAAGCAACGCTTTCTTTTCATTCTTTAAACAGCTGCTTTACTTGTGCTCCGACATATGACTTGCCTTTCCTCTCAGCTGCTTGCTCTGGCAGCAGGTGCTACAATGTCAGAACTCAACTGTAATAAGTAACTACAGTTGACTTATAACTTTTTTTTTTTAAGGTAATCGGCAACTGAGTGCATCACAAGTCGCCGATTTTAAATAAATTAGAGATGGGTTTCCATACATGGAATGCAGAATTCCATGCATTATTAAGCAATAATTGGTTCCATTCTCATTGCAGACGCAGAGCTGTGTTTTGCTTCACTAATGCCCGAGCTGAAACACTCAGGCACTGACAAAAATCTCTGGAATGCGCTTTAGTCCAAAGAAGACATTTATTATTTTACTACGCAAGGTTCCTAAAAGGAGATTAGCATGCTGAAAGCACACGTTTAAAAATGGTCACATCAATGAAATGAAAACATGTACAAATGATTCTCCACTGCAATATACACATCAAATATATGTATCTATATTAGAATGCAAAGTAAATAATGAATTAAATATTATGCATCACCATGAGGCAAGGGCATCACTGCTTCATCTCCCTCCTATTCAGCACCAGATTGCCAGATCCCAGTATTGATCAAGGAGAGAGAGAGATCAATTATCCTCACGGGAAGGATAACACACTCAAAGGTCCTGGATATCCCTGAGATCTGCAAACACTCTCTGTCCCCAGCCCATCTGGTCTCGGCCTCTTATACTTTGAACAAACAAGAGAGGAAACGTCTAGAACATCCCTCTCACTGCAGAAGTTTATTTATTCAAAAAATGCTGCCTGCTTTAGGCCAGCTTTGAAAGTAACTCGTCGGAGCATGGCCACAATCCCATGGTGCCAATTCAAAACAAGACCGTCCCTGCCGTCTGAGTACATTCTTATCAGCCTAAGCCCTTGGTGGGAAAGAACACGAAGAATAAAAGCATGTGCACATTGTACAATGTAGAAAACTACTTGCAGCTTTAAACATGGCAGTGGCTAATGCTAAAATAAAGTCAATAGGCAAAATGAAGCTGGTGGTCACAGTGTGCTGCTAGGCTAAGTGCAACATGGAGTCAGTGGTCAAAACTCACATATCATTACAATTACCCAATTCAAAAATGTAATTTAACTAAAGGCAATTTTTGGATTTACTCATGTAGTCACGTATTGGCCAAGTGGTATCAGCAAATGAAAAGTCGCAGACCCCAACAATGTTCCACCAATGTAGGAAGCTGGCTCTCTATATGGTGCACTAAACAGAAGTACACTGTCCAGTGACTCCCCAATTGCAGAGGCAAAAGTAGATAGGACTAATGCTCTATTTTTGTGGTAGTGTGGACAAGCAGTTAGGCTTATCAGAGAGTAGCGCTAAGCATTTGTTGTACTCACAGAGGCAATAAATTAGACATCATTAAAAAAATAATTCCAGGACCAATTTACAAAAAATAACACTTTTATTTATGTATACTTTAAACCCAAGAACTTCGTTACAAGGTAAGTAAGTTTTTAAGCATAAATACTTTTCAATTCCAAAAATCGACACTTAGTGCAATCTCAGGATTCTTTAATGTTTAGCTATCGAGTACAACAATGTTCACAGTTGAATCAGTTAACAACAACTTATGAGGTCAATCTCAAAGAGTTAAGTTAAGTATTGGGCATTGATCAGAAACACACCAGCAGGTCATTCCGAGCAGTACTGGGGCAGCCGGATGCAGGGGTGCAGCAAGGCGTCAGGCAATGGTTTTCAATGGGAATTGGTCCTTGTGAAGACAGGCTGCTGGCTCTTGCTAGAAAACCAATTGGGGACAACAAGCAAGTAGATTATAGACTTGGGGTGCTCAGCGACATAGGTGCACCATTGGTCTTGTTCTCTAGGGCCCAGGGGTGACGGATGCAGGGGTGCCCTTAGGCGTCGTGCTTCTCTGTCTGGGATCATTCACGGTCAGGGGGTCCTGTGTGTTGAGGCTGCAAGTGTCATCAGGGAGTCCAGCAGGGGTGAAACCAGGGTGGACTTGAGTTTAGGGACATCCGGGAGACGTCAATGGCACCACTGACAACTCAGACCGGGTCAGCGGCGACGGATGCAGTGGTTGCTTGAGGTCTCAGCTGCTGCTTCTTGTCCTCTTCTCCTCTGTGTCTTTTTCTTCTTAGGTTATCAGGATCTGAGTTCTAGGGTTCAGGGGTACCACATAACACTCAATTTAGGGGCATTACAGGGAGAGTAACCCTGGTGGCCTAATTCCTTCCAAAAAGGATGGAGGAATTTGAAAAGTGGTGTTCACTTCAGCTCGTCGACCTTAGGGGTGGGTCTGGCATGAAGTGGGTACACCTCCTAATTTGCTAATTTCTGACTGTGTGCCATGTCTTGTTTTCACCTTTGTCTGCACATGCCCTAAGTACCATGGATACCATTTACTAGCGACTTACAGTGGGTGCTAAAGGTTTTGCCGATTGGGAAACCGTCAGTGCTGCTTTGGGGGCAAGAAATCTGGCACTTGGATCCTGGTTGGGAGGAACCCAGATATCTTTCAGCCGAAATTACACACAAAACCAGGCAAAAAGTGTGTGTGGGGGGGGGGGGGACCATGTCAAAAGAGCCACTTTTCCATGGTCTCTGAAGACATTCCAAATTAACTTTGTACAGTCGAGAGTGGTACGTCTAGCTCTGAAGGCTTTCCTTTTGTCCTTCAAGACAAACTTCACTGCTTGTCCAGGCTAGACAATACAACAACCACACATTAACAGTGGTAGTATGTGCTATTTATATGCAATCACATCACAATACAATATATAACCCACACAAAAGTAATATAACAGCTACCACTAATATAACACTCAGCAGTCAGACGAATGTCGCTCTTACAGGCTGCATAACAATCCCCTTTCACTACTTGACAGTCTAAAACTCACATAAGACCGTACTGCTAGGAGTTATTTCCATTGCTGTGAGAAGGTAGCCTCTTTCTAGCATTGTTACCCCCACTTTTAGCCTGTTTGTGAGTATATGTCAGTGTGTTTTTACTGTCTCACTGGAATCCTGCTAGCCAGGACCCCAGTGCTCACGGTGAAAACCCTATTTGTCAGTGTGTTTGCCTGTCGCCCTGGGATCCTGCTAGTCAGGACCCCAGTGCTCATAGTTTGTGGCCTAAATGTGTATGCCTGTGTAGTGCCTAACTGTGTCACTGAGGCTCTGCTAATTGGAACCTCAGTGCTCATGCTCTCTCTGCCTTTACATTTGTCACTATAGGCTAGTGACCACTTTTACCAATTTCAATTGGCATACTGGAATACCCTTATAATTCCCTAGCATATGGTATCTAAGTACCCAGGGTATTGGGGGTCCAGGAGATCCCTATCCGCTAACATGTCTAAGATCATGGAATTGCCCCCCCATGCCAAATCTTGTATTGGGGTGCCTATTCCATGCATCCCCGGGTGTCATGACCACACAAACTTGCCAAGTCAAATCAAAGAAGTGCATGAGAAAAGCAAAGAGATATCCTCAGTGGAGACAGCAAAGCCCAAACTGGAAGAAGGTTTGCAGAGTAATCTTGTGCTTATTTCAAAGGAAGAATCAAGAAGAGAAGATCCAAGATGGCCGCTGTGAGTCCTGAAGGTTAGTTACAGTTCTAGTCTTGCAATCGGTTGGTTGCTAGGTTACGAGCTCTCCAGCTGGAAGCCTTGCACTTCAACTGAGGTCTGACAGGAATCAGCTGTGTGGAGAGAGAGCGCGCTTCAGAACAGAAACTCCTGTGAGGTAAAATTACATTTGAAGATTATATTACAGAAAACGGATAAATATTGTCAAGGTTTATTCGAAGAGCTTGATAGTAGACCGTTCCCGTGGAAGTCGGCAAGGCTACAGAGTTAATGTATGAATTAACCTTATGTTTACAAGGTTCTTGTTTAAGATATTAAAGTCAAAGAAAAAAAAAACGAACTTTAAAAGAGCAAGTATCTACAAATGTCAAGGTTATAAACAAAGGCCAAGTTTAAAGGAGAAACGAACTGTTAACAAATAAGCATTTACAAATTCAATGGTAATAAACCAAAATAGAGTTTAAAAGAGAAACGAACTTAAATAAACAAGCATTTACAACTACAAGTTATTGACAGATGTCGAAGTAAGGAAGGAGAAACTAACTGTAATAAACAAGCATTTACAAATACAAGTTATCAACAAATGTCGAAGTAAGAAAGGAGAAACAAACTTAAATAAACAAGCATTTACAAATACAAGTATTGACAGAAGTCACAATAAGACAGGAGAAATTAAATAACATCAGCTGATTTGAAGAATGCATTATCACCAACTATATATATATATATATATATATGTATATATATATATATATATATAGCAACATACAACCAATCTCTAACAAAGGTTGAGAAGTTCTTCCAGAATCAGTAATAAGCATTTTTTTTAAGAAGAGCTATCATTTATAGAGAGAAGCAAGGCTACAGAGAACTCAGGGTGAGTGAAGAAATAATAGAATTAAAGAGAATTAAGTGTTGAAAGTAGAAAGTGAAAAACTGATGTTGTATGTCCCTAGTAATTGCGACTGTGACTCTTGCAGGTGCTGTATCCAATCTTAGATGTGAAGAGGCAGACTGAGTACTGGCGTTCATCATCTCTGTGGCAGTCTCTCTACCATCCCATTCCCCTTTCCCCCTCCGGGGTACTCAGCACGAAGGATTAATATTCGTTGTGAGTAGCTGGGGTCTGGACTGAGGAGTTATCTTCTGCTTCTGAGGAAATCGAATTGAAGTATCCTGACACCGGGGCTCCACTATGGACCCCGGGTACTGCCAAACCAGCTCTCTGGGGTTTTCTCTGCATCTACCGCTGCTGCCACCCCACAGACAGGGTTCTGCCCTCCTGGGGTTTGGAAATAGGTGTTAAAGGCTGGGGAGGGGTAGCCTCTCCCAGCCTCTGGATTTCTTTGAAGAGCACATATGGTGCCCTCTTTGCATAAGCCAGTCTACACCAGTTTAGGGAACCCCCAGTCCCTGCTCTGGCATGAAACTGTACAAAGGAAAAGGAAGTGACCACTCCCCTGCCCATCACCACCCCAGGGGTGTTGCCCAGAGCTCCTCCAGTGTGTCCCAGACCTCTGCCATCTTGGATCCAGAGGTGTGAGGGCACTCTGGAGGCCTCTGAGTGGCCAGTGCCAGCAGCCGATGTCAGCGACCCCTCCTGATAGGTGCACACCTGACTAGGTGGCCAATCCTCCTCTGAGGGCTATTTAGGGTCTCTCCTGTGGGCTTTTCCACAGATAACGACTTGCAAGAATTCACCAGAGTTCCTCTGCACCACTCTCTTTGACTTCTGCCAAGGATCGACTGCTGACTGCTCCAGGACGGCTGCAAAACTGCAACAAGGTAGCAAGAAGACTACCAGCAACATTGTAACGCCTAATTCTGCCGGCTTTCTCGACAGTTTCCTTGTGGTGCATGCTTTGGGGGCTGCCTGCCTTCATCCTGCACTGGAAGCCAGGAAGAAATCTCCTGTGGGTCTACGGAAACTCCCCCCTGCCTCAGCAGGCATCAAACTTCAGCGTCACTGGTACTCTGGGACCCCTTTCATCCTGACGAGCGTGGCCCCTGCAACACAGGTGGTGGACCCAAGTGGCCCAGACTGTCCAGTGGTCCAACTATCCAAATTTGGACAAGGTAAGCCCTTGCCTCCCCTCTCCAGACAGTAATCCTGTGCACTGCGTGAACTGCAGCTACAAGGGCTTCTGTGCACATTTCAATGAAATCCTGCTTGCACAGCCAAGCCTAGGTCCCCAGCACTCTGTCCTATGCTCAGCTCCCTGAGCTGACCTCCGGTGTCGTGGGACCCTCTTTTGCAGTGTTGAGCTGACCGCTGTGTTCAGACTTCTTGAACCCGTGTTCAAGGACTTCTGCTGGTGCTACCTTCTTGTCCAGGGGCTCTCTACGTTGCTGAGGGCCCCCTCTGTCTCCTCTCCCAAGTGGCGACATCCTGGTCCTTCCTGGGCCTGGGCAGCACCCTTTTTCTTCAACCATGACTCTTGCAGCTAGCAAAGCTTGTTTGCAGTATTTTGCCAAGGAAACAACTCTGCATCCTCCAGCACTCTGTGGGACATCTTCTGCACGTAGGAGAAGTTCCTAGCACCTTTCATTGTTGCAGAATCTTCAGCTTCTTCCATCCAGAGGCAGCCATTTTGCACCTTCCTCCGGGGTTTAGTGGGCTCCTGCCCCCCCCGGACTCTTTCGCAACTCTTGGACTTGGTCCCCTTCCTTTGCAGGTCCTCAGGTCCAGAAATCCGTCTTCAGTGGTTTGCAGTCTGTTGTAGTCTTTGCAAAATCCTCTATCGTGAGTTTAGTGTGTTTCTGGGGAAATAGTAGTACTTTACTCCTACTTTCCAGGGTCTTGGGGTGGAGTATCTTGGACACCCTTAGTGTTCTCTTACACTCCCAGCGACCCTCTACACACTACACTAGCCTAGGGGTCCACTCGTGGTTCGCATTCCACTTTCTTAGTATATGGTTTGTGTTGCCCCTAGGCCTATTGCATCCTATTGTATTCTACAGTGTTTGCACTACTTTATGACTGTTTTACTTACCTGATTTTGGTTTGTGTGTATATTTTGTGTATTTTACTTACCTCCTAAGGGAGTATATCCTCTGAGATATTTTTGGCACATTGTCACTAAAATAAAGTACCTTTATTTTTAGTAACCTTGAGTATTGTCTTTCTTATGATATAGTACTTGTATGATGTAAGTGGTATAGTAGGAGCTTTGCATGTCTCCTAGTTCAGCCTAAGCTGCTCTGCTATAGCTACCTCTATCAGCCTAAGCTGCTAGAACATTACTAATCAACTAATAAGGGATAACTGGACCTGGCACAAGGTGTAAGTACCATTGGTACCCACTATAAGCCAGGCCAGCCTCCTACAATCAGCCAGTGTAGTGTACCAGTCCACAGCAATAAGCCACCCATAAACATCTGACTAGGCATAGAAAACTGAAGAGATCAGCCACATGCCGATGGAGGACTTTAATTTACTGCAGGTCCAGACTAGCTGCATACTACAGCTGCTTCTTGACATCACACAATGGCAATCAGATATGGAATAGTATGAGCAAAGTCGATACCAGGAGATCTCTCCACATTTCTTCCTTTGGCTTATGCCTGCTCAGGACCATAAAGTTTAAACAAAGTATATCTGAATGGACAACCTCGTGCAGTAATCAGCTAAGTGGACTAAGAACGTAAGAAATGCCAAAAAGGGCCTTGCAGAGCAGCTCAAAACCTACAGCTTACTGAAAACTATAAGCTGCACGCCTGTCTCTCACACTTCTTCATACATCACACTGCCAAGCGCTGCACCCTATAACATGATAACCGCATACTGATGGTCCTCATGCACAGCACAGAAACGCTTTGCTTAATGGACAAGAAAAAAGTCAACAGCCATATACCCTATGTGGTGTAGCATGCTACCCATGTAGGCAAGCACAGCAGCGCCCCATTTAAGGTTAATACGTGCTAGATAAATACTGCAAATCAATACAAATACTACAACATACAAAAATAAATGCAAATAATGTTGCTTGTTATAACACTTGCAGCTCTCCAGGCGACAGCGCCTGGTGTGCCCATAGGTGTGCATCTTGTACACACCAAAAAGTATGAAAACATTCACATTTTACTCTCCCCCCTCTCTGGCATAGCAATACTACAGGGAGTGCAGAATTATTAGGCAAATGAGTATTTTGACCACATCATCCTCTTTATGCATGTTGTCTTACTCCAAGCTGTATAGGCTCGAAAGCCTACTACCAATTAAGCATATTAGGTGATGTGCATCTCTGTAATGAGAAGGGGTGTGGTCTAATGACATCAACACCCTATATCAGGTGTGCATAATTATTAGGCAACTTCCTTTCCTTTGGCAAAATGGGTCAAAAGAAGGACTTGACAGGCTCAGAAAAGTCAAAAATAGTGAGATATCTTGCAGAGGGATGCAGCACTCTTAAAATTGCAAAGCTTCTGAAGCGTGATCATCGAACAATCAAGCGTTTCATTCAAAATAGTCAACAGGGTCGCAAGAAGCGTGTGGAAAAACCAAGGCGCAAAATAACTGCCCATGAACTGAGAAAAGTCAAGCGTGCAGCTGCCACGATGCCACTTGCCACCAGTTTGGCCATATTTCAGAGCTGCAACATCACTGGAGTGCCCAAAAGCACAAGGTGTGCAATACTCAGAGACATGGCCAAGGTAAGAAAGGCTGAAAGACGACCACCACTGAACAAGACACACAAGCTGAAACGTCAAGACTGGGCCAAGAAATATCTCAAGACTGATTTTTATAAGGTTTTATGGACTGATGAAATGAGAGTGAGTCTTGATGGGCCAGATGGATGGGCCCGTGGCTGGATTGGTAAAGGGCAGAGAGCTCCAGTCCGACTCAGATGCCAGCAAGGTGGAGGTGGAGTACTGGTTTGGGCTGGTATCATCAAAGATGAGCTTGTGGGGCCTTTTCGGGTTGAGGATGGAGTCAAGCTCAACTCCCAGTCCTACTGCCAGTTCCTGGAAGACACCTTCTTCAAGCAGTGGTACAGGAAGAAGTCTGCATCCTTCAAGAAAAACATGATTTTCATGCAGGACAATGCTCCATCACACGCGTCCAAGTACTCCACAGCGTGGCTGGCAAGAAAGGGTATAAAAGAAGGAAATCTAATGACATGGCCTCCTTGTTCACCTGATCTGAACCCCATTGAGAACCTGTGGTCCATCATCAAATGTGAGATTTACAAGGAGGGAAAACAGTACACCTCTCTGAACAGTGTCTGGGAGGCTGTGGTTGCTGCTACACGCAATGTTGATGGTGAACAGATCAAAACACTGACAGAATCCATGGATGGCAGGCTTTTGAGTGTCCTTGCAAAGAAAGGTGGCTATATTGGTCACTGATTTGTTTTTGTTTTGTTTTTGAATGTCAGAAATGTATATTTGTGAATGTTGAGATGTTATATTGGTTTCACTGGTAATAATAAATAATTGAAATGGGTATATATTTTTTTTTGTTAAGTTGCCTAATAATTATGCACAGTAATAGTCACCTGCACACACAGATATCCCCCTAACATAGCTAAAACTAAAAACAAACTAAAAACTACTTCCAAAAATATTCAGCTTTGATATTAATGAGTTTTTTGGGTTCATTGAGAACATGGTTGTTGTTCAATAATAAAATTAATCCTCAAAAATACAACTTGCCTAATAATTCTGCACTCCCTGTACTTATGCCCATAGTTATACATCTTTCAGTGCCTCCCAAACATAGCCATATTTCTATGCTCTTCCTCGGAAGACAAACGTGAGATATTCAAATTCACCCCATATACTAGAGGGAAGGATCATTTCTATTCCAACTTTCAGTCCTACTATATGTAAACAAAGATAGGTGGAACCATTATTAAGGCTAGTCGGACACTCATTTGTAGAAAAACATTTCTACCTTAATGTTTCGTCTTATTCATCGCTAGTGATGCTGTATGTACACAGTACTTTTTTAAACTGCTAAAATATTTGAATAAACTATTAATAAAACTACAAGGTATAGCTTAACAGAACATTGCTGCAGGAGCCCAGAAGAGACGACTCACTAGGAATTACACTAGCCCCGAAATAGAATACAATCAGTGCCAAAGTCAATAAGTGGGACTTTAAAATGGCAATAAAATGAACACGTATTTACAAATGAGCTGTATGCACAAATTCTATTTATCACACTACAGCTTCCACTACTGATATTGCCAACAAAAGGAATACACGTTTTTACAAATAAGCTGTATGCACAAATTGTATTCATCATACTACAGCTTCCACTACTCACAGTGACAATGCTAGAAGATAAAATATCAAAAGGGGTTGTTTTCTGTATAGAATACATTTATGTGATACAGCACTGAAGGTGATCAACAGCATGATGATTAGGGGCTTGATTTAGAGTCTGAAGGATGGGTCACTGTGGCCTACAAGTGACGTATATCCTGTGTGCCATGTTACAAGTGAATTATATCCTATGACACATGTAGTAAGAAGGACACGATAACTGTAAACTTTGTTTGAGAGAAGCTCTAAATAAGCTCCTAGGTGTATTTTTCGGATGTTAAATAGTCCCACATGCATTCCCAATTCAAGCACTTCCAGGTAGGCGATACAACACACAAAACAGCCAAAAGGAAGAAGTGCAAAAGCAACACACCTCTGGGTGAAGTCAAAGTCCATTAAGGGCCTGATTATGAGTTAGGCAGAATGGCATGTGGAGATTACCAGGGGCTGGAATTAGCACTACTGGTAGGCATTTTTGCATACAATTCTGCCTATTATGAGTTAGACCCCTCAAAATGAAAAATAACTATGTGGACATGTAATTACTGCAGAGAATTCCACACAGTCCTCACTATAATGAGGGGTTTAACTCTCCTATTTACTACCTGTCTGAGCAATGACTTCTTGTAAGACAGGGATGGAGAGAGTTGTAGGTTTCAGAAAATGGTTATCTAGTTGGCAGAGATATGCACCCTGGCCAAGTAGAGATCACAGTCCTAGTCAGGGTTAGTCAGTTACACATGATAAATAAACCTGTGCACACCCTCTGGTAGCTTGGAATAGGGCAGGCAGGCTTAATTTTGGAGGCAATGTGTAAAGTGTATGTGAAACATTTAAAACATTAAAACAGTGACAACACCACACAAAAAGATACCACACCTGATTAGAATAATAGAGCTTAATTTAATGAACAAAACAAGACCAAAATGCAAAAATCCACTAAGTAGAAGTCGAGATATGGATTTTTAAAGATTAAAATGAAATATAGTGCTTAAAAGCATAAAATGCTAACCGGGGCTATCTGGACGTGCTAGACCGGGTGGAATCTGAAAGGTTAGGCCGACCAGGATGGAGTGCGGGTCAGATACAGCGACCAACCTTGTCCTGCTGAAAAAGTACCTGCCGTCGATGGGGCCCAATGAAGAGAAGGCAATGTGTTGGCATCAATCCCCCCAGATGTAGGCATGCATCCGTTATGAGCTGCACAATCCAAGAATGCATCAGCAGCAGTTTCTTAGAGACGTAGGTAATGCGTCATTATCGAGCCGCGTAGCTGGCCATGCAATGTCTTTATCCTCAGAGACGATGTGTTGGCATCAAGAGGAGATGCATCGGTTCCGACTGGCGCATGGAGATCGATGCATAGACTTTGCATTTGCAGCACTTTATACCCATTTCCAAGGGCTGAGGACAGGACTGCACCACTTGGCAGGGCAAGACCAATTCCTAGTGCTGTTGCAGGATGAAGTGGAGTCTTTTGTGTTCCTAAGACTTCAGAACAGGAGGCACGCCAACAAGCCCTTGGAGTCACTTTGGATCTGGGGGTGTTAGAGACTCAGGTCCAGTCCTTCTCACACCCAGGCAAGGAGGGCAGCAGGGTAAGCACAGCACAGCAAAGTCAACAGAGTCCAGCAGAATGACAGTCCCTTCTGCAGCACAGCAGTCCTTCTTCCTGGCCGAATGCCCTCAGTTCCAGAAGTGTACTGAATTGGAGGTGTCAGAAGTCCATTTTGTATATCCAGTAGTGCTTTATAAGTGAGGGAAACTTCAAAGAGAGGCATTTGAAGTGCTCAGAAGTGCACAGACTCCCTGCCCTGGCTCCAGACTCACTACAGGTGACTATGCAGCCCTTTGTGTGGAATCAGAACACAGCCCATTCAGGTGGGTCAGTTTCCTCCCTCCCATCCTGCCCAGGATGGGCCATCAGGTTGTTGATGATTCATCAGTCACACCTAAACTCCTTCTGTGTGTGGCTGTCTGAAGGGAATGTACAGGAGCCCTGCTGTCACCCACCCAGACGTGCAGTCTGGGACAGGCTGAAGGCACTAAATGATTTAAGGTAATAAAAAGGCTAACTTTCAAAAAGTGGCATTTTCAGAAGTACAATTTAAAATCAGACTTTGCCAGCAGTTGTGATTTTAAATAGTGATTCCAGCGACACCAAACTTGGGGTCCCATCTCTTCCCAACTGGAAATTACACTTATAAAATTTAATAAGGTAATCCCAATATTAACGTATGGGAGGGATAGACCTGGCAGACATGAAAAACAAATTTATTAGTTTTTCACTACCTGGACATGTAAAACTTAAAAGTACATGTCGAACATTTTAAGAACATGGCAGTTTAAAACTGCACCCACAGGTTCTGCAATGGCAGGCCTGTGTCATGTTTAAAAGGCTACTGAAGTGGGCGGCACAATCAATGCTGCAGGCCCACCAACAGCATTTAATTTACAGTCCCTGGGAACATGTAGTGCTCTTTGATAGGGATTCATAAGTAAATTAAATATGCCAACTGTGGAACCTAGCTATTTAAATCTGTCTTTTGCTATACATATTTGCTGGGGTGGATCATCTAGTTCTATCTCCAATCCAGTTGGGTAGAGACCTGATTTATCTCAGTTTATAGTGTATCCAGCATAGGACCCGTAGCCTTTAAACACCTGTAATATCGCCAGGATGGTCTCTCTGGGGTGGGTGACATAGAGGAGGATATCATCTGCATATAATGAAATCCTCTTGTCTTTGTCAGATTCCTCCTCTGCTCGAAAGCCTCTGATTTATGGGTGGGTTAGAATCAGACATGCTAGTGGTTCCAAGATCAGGGCAAACAGAGGGCAGCCCTACCTGGTGCCAAGCCCTATTGTAAATTCAGTTGACTAGACACCATTTACCCTACCCGCTGCCACAGGGCCCCTATAAAGCAGTGTAATCCATTCTTGAAATTTATGGCCAAATATATATTTGTTCAGCACCTGCATCAGGAAGGGCCAGTGGGCAGCATTAAATGCTTTCTGAGCATCCATGGTGACAAAAACATGTGGATCCTTCAGAGTTCGGACTGTCTCCAGCCAGTTGTAAAGCCTATGCAGATTTAGGGCCTCATTATGACCCTGGCGGTAGAGAACCGCCAGGGCCAACGGGGGCGGGAGCACCTCCGACAGGCCGGCGGTGCTCCCTTGGGCATTCTGACCGCGGCGCTTTGGCCGCGGTCAGAAAGGGAAAACCGGCGGTCTCCCGCCGGTTTTCCACTGCCCCTAAGAATCCTCCAAGGCGGCGCAGCTCGCTGCGCCGCCGAGGGGATTCTGACAATCCTTACCGCCATCCTGTTCCTGGCGGCTCGCCCGCCAGGAACAGGATGGCGGTAAGGATTGTCGTGGGGCCCCTGGGGGCCCCTGCAGTGCCCATGCCAATGGCATGGGCACTGCAGGGGCCCCCGTAAGAGGGCCCCACTAGTATTTCACTGTCTGCGTAGCAGACAGTGAAATACGCGACGGGTGCAGTAGCACCCGTCGCACCTTCCCACTCCGCCGGCTCGATTACGAGCCGGCATCCTCGTGGGAAGGGAGTTTTTCCCTGGGCTGGCGGGCGGTCTTTTGGAGACCGCCCGCCAGCCCAGGGAAAAACTCATAATACCCTCCGCGGTCTTCTGACCGCGGAGCGGTATTATGGAGGGCGGCATCCTGGCGGGCGGCCTCCGCCGCCCGCCAGGGTCGTAATGAGGCCCAAAGTCTGGTAGACAGTTTTGGCATAAAGCCTGATTGGTCTTTGTGGACCAAAAGGGCAATGACCCTCAAAAATCTTGTGACCAATATTATTGCAAGTATTTTAGTTTCTACATTCAGGAGCGATTGGGTGATAGGAACCACAGCTTACAGTTGGTTTCCCTGATTTGTGTAAACCAATATTGTGACATTCTGCAGGTCCGGGGGGAATCTCCCCTCCTGTTTGGCCTCTTTATAGAGTTGCAGCAGATGGCGAGTAAGAAGTCGAGCATTACACTTGAAAAATTCAGCCAGTATCCTGTTGAGCCCGGAGACCTTACCTGTCTTAAATTGAGTAATAGCTGTTAATCTCCGAGGGGGAAATATCTTTCCAGTCATCAGGCAGAAGACTCAGCATTTGGATTGCTGCCAAATAGGTCTCTATTTGCGAAGCTTCAGCTATTGGTCTAGCCTCGTAGAAGTCTTATAATAATTACCAAATGCCTGGGCTATCTATCCCTGCCTCAGTGCTGTGCACAGTACAATCCTCATCTATAATGCTATGAACCCAGCGAGAGTCCATCTATCTTCGTCCCAGCCAGGCTAGCATCTTATCAGCCTTTTCTCCTACATCTTAAAGTTTGTGTTATGACACCGGGATTTGGGTTCTCATCTCCCTATCTACAAGGGAACAATATTCCTCTCGAGGATTGCCATGGTGCGAAGAGTCTGAGGTTCCATTTCAGGACCTACACTCTCCTCAAGAACCATCAGTTTTTTCTCGATATTTTCCATTTCTTTTGTTTCCTTTTTTCTTTTATATGCAATATTTTGCGTTCTAGCTCTAATCACTGTTTAGTATGCTTCTAACAACACAACTGCAGAGTTCACCGAGTTTTTATTTTCTTCACAGTATAGCTCTGTGACAACCCTAAGTTCTTTCAGGACCTGTGGGTCTCGCAGTTCCCATGCATTTAACCTCCATCTCGTGCTGGGACGTTGGGGTTTGTTTCCCATCCGAATCAAGAATGGCAAGTGATCTGATATCCATCTAGCCATGTACTCAGCTATAGCTATTTCTCTTAACTTTCCAGCTTGGGAAAACATATAATCAAGCCTGTAGAAGACCCTCTGGGTGCCTGAGAAGTAGGAGTATTTCCAGCTATCAGGGCTGCATTAACGCCATAGATCGGAAAGCCCCAGTGTGTTTGCGAAACTGGCTAGGGGCGTTTCTCGCGACGTGTGTGGTGTGGACCCCGATCTATCTAGCCTTGGGAGCATAACATCGTTGAAATCTTCCCCCACTATGTGCAAAGAAGAGTAATTGCTCGGTAATATCTCAGTCACCTTCTCTAGGGTGGTCAGATAGAAACGTGGGGGGGGCATATACACTGAGTGACACATCTCTCCTGCCCCACATGCCCCATACTGGCACATATCTCCCATCAGGATCTGTCCATTGTTTGTGGGTGTGAAAGTGGGCAGTTTTCCTAATTAGGATCGCTAGTCCTCAGAAGCCTGAGGCACAATTGGCTTGTGCTACAGTGGTGCATGACCCCATATTGAGCAAGCGTCTACGGAATCCATCAAATTATTTTCCTGATGTAGATGGAGACCAACCCTTGTTTTACCTTATAACCTAAGCCATTTACATTGCAAGACAGAATGGAGGTCACCTCCAGCTCTAGTCCCCCACTTGCTGCCATCTCTGTATTTTGGTTGTGTCTTCCCACCCATATTCTAACCTAAATAGGCGTATCACTGTTATAATTTTCATAAATCTTGCAGTTAAATAACAATGTCTCATATTAACATTTCACTTCAAACATTCCTTTCCTCTACCCCTGCCCTCGTACATCTTCCCTTCCATGTCTGCCAGACAACTACGTCACGGATAGGCCAGTGAGGTCTGTACCCTCCACCCACGTAAACACCCCAAATATGCACTTACAAACTCAAATGTTATCAATTGTTTACTCTCACTTTTCACTCACAGACCCCCCTCACTCTTAGACCAAAACATTCTGCTCTTTTTCGTCCCACTCAAAACTCTTAAATCATTGTAAAACATGAACGAAAAAATAGGGACAGGTAAATGAGGCAGAACGGGGGCGGGAATGGGAAGGAAGCAGGGAGGAGGGCGAGGAACAGAGAAAGGGAAGAAAAGGGAAAGGAGGAGATATAGGAGGGGTGGGGACAGGGTAGAGAAAAAGAGTTCTGCTATTAGAAAGAAGTTTGGTGAACAGTCTGTTTTCTTGTATTCAGTACACACAGTCTCCTTGAGGATTCTCTCTGGGGCCCAGGTCTCCCTCCTGTTACTCCATCTAGCCACTTGTTGAGATCTCCCTGTCTCTCAGCAGGCTACACTAAGGTCTGGATCTTCTCAAGCAATGAGTTTCTGATTAGTGGATACTGTTGTCTCGCCTGAGCCTTGACTCTGTGGTCTCTCCCCTCCTCAGAAGGAGGGTCCTCTTCTCCATCTGTTCTGGACTTATGAGTGGCTGGTCGCCACTGGTAATCCTCAGAGTCGTAGAATGTCTTCTGTCTTTCCTGCAGTCTTCTAAGCGACCGAGACTGACCTTTCTCTTTCCAGGGTGCATTTTCCTTCTTTGTTGAGTGTCTCAGAGCTTGGGTCGAGCTCCCAAGCATCTCTTGTCTGTGCGATCCGTTTCCTTACTTTGATGCGGTTGCAGGCATGGTCTTTCCTCCAGCCAGTTCCTGGTTTCTTTGAGTGTATTAAAGAAGTGTGACTTGTTCTCATAGATCACTTTCAACTTGGCTCGGAAGAGTAGCATATATGGTATCTGTGGCAGTTGGAGGTTAGCTTTAGCACAGTCAAATGTACATCGCTTTTTCTGGACTCTGGTATGGCCTGGAAAGATCATAATTTGAGTGGAGCCATTCTTGAGGTCGCCCAGTTTGCTCACGTCCCGGAGCATCATGTAGTAGTCTTGAAAATTAAAGAGATGGAGAATGCTATTCGGGTGCCCCTTGTGGTGGCTGAGCCGTCAACGCCTGATGTATTTGTTCGAGGAAAGAACAGATGGAGAAATTTTCTTCTCTGAAGTTTGTTTTGAGCCATTCCACAAGAAAGAGTATCTCATCAGTTCCCT
The DNA here is from genome assembly GCF_031143425.1 of Pleurodeles waltl. Lineage (NCBI taxonomy): Eukaryota > Metazoa > Chordata > Amphibia > Caudata > Salamandridae > Pleurodeles > Pleurodeles waltl. The sequence continues at coordinate 1,341,329,904 of NC_090444.1, read as the reverse complement.
ACACTCCTTCCGGTAAGCCAATAATTCAAAGGTTATTGCACTGTGCATGATTTTCAGCATCATCAACCCTCCAGAGGAGATCTTTTGTGACTGCCTGCATTTCCTTAATGTCTATTTTTATGGTTTCTGTAGTGGCTTCCATCTCTGTCACTTGCCACTCAACCTTTGTCACTGGTTCTGCAACATTTCGGAGGGCCTGTCGAAGGAGCAACACTTCCGGGCGTATCTCTCCCAGTTTAACTTCCAGGGTTGTTCTGGATTGCTCAATCACGATTAGGAGGGCCAAGTTATCAGGTAATTCTGAAGGAGTTTCTGGGTCTCGGTTATGGTCTATCGTTTTGGCGTACTTATCTATTTTCCTTTGACAGGGAGGATGTTGCTCTTTGTCTTTCGCCATTTTACATGTATTTTCTCAGTGTGTAGTGTTGACAAGGATGGGAGTGTAGCGCAGAGCAGGGTGGGGGGCGGGTACCCAAGTTCACAGGTCACTGCCTCCTTCCTAACCTCTTTCCCCAAGGACCATGGATGCGGGTATCTCCAGATGTTTGCACCTATGTGGTGTGATCAATATATTTGTTGCTAGCTCAAAAGGCACGATCATCAGCATCCGATCATGTGATTCTGGATGAGGTCAGTTGCAAAATGGCTCTTAGATACGTTGCGCTGTACGGCGATCAGTCCCTACTCACTCTTGCACTGGGAGCTCCCATCCAAGTGTAGTCTGTCTCAGGGCCGGTTGCCTCAGATGGGGTATTGCTCTCTGTTCACTCCTCAGCACAGGAACAATTGCCCGATTGTTATGGGCCGGGAAACCCCACCCAGCAAGTCAAAAAATTCCAGATAACTTTATAGCCCGGTGGACACTTTGTCTCTACTGCACTTCCAAGTTTTAAGAGGAGTAGAAACAGTCCCCACCATCCAAGGCGACGCTCCACTCTCTTCCCCCAGTACCATGCTGCCAATCCCAGGGAGGGGGAGAAAAACGGGGATGAAAGAGATTTCAGGCCCCCACTTCTTTCACAGTGCCCTTCTCATGGCTGGACGTTGTCCTCACCTTTCTGTTGCTGGGGAGCTCACCACGACTTAGGAAATCGGATTCGCTGCCATTCTCCGACATCCACTGCCTCACAGGTATGGCTCCGAGCTGCCCTGCCTCGCGCCACACATGCCGCATCCTCAGTGCAGACCTGTCGTATTTCTTTTATGTGGGTAAAGAGAATCGGCCTCTGGCAGCAGGGACAATGTGGTCCGTCAGTAGTATCTTGCAGGGTACAGAAACGTTCTGCGTCTCAGCCTCTACGGCTCTTTAGTATCAGATTAAGGCCGCCACCATATTGTGTTAGCTGCCCACATTTTGCACGTCTCGCCTTTCTTGAAATAAAAGGCGATGGAATTATTTTTAAATGCCTTAGTTCCTTGGGTCTCTGTGCCTGGGACAGTTGGGCCGCATTCAGTGGGTATGGTGGAGTATTAGAATGCCGGATAATTTCAGGATTTCGTTAAGCTCCAGCTGAGCGCCGCGTTGGAGCATCTATTCCTCCATCTTGCTCATCAAATTCACTGCGAAGCGAAACCTAACAACAAGTGTTTTAAATGCGAACAATGATATTTTTTCAAAGTCAAGGGCCACTTTGTTTAAGGTTACTGTTATGGTTGTCTTGTAAAGATGTTACTTTAGAACTTAGAGATGCCATCTGGAATGAGGGAAGTGAAGTACTCTGGCCATGCGAGTTTGGAGTTTGCTGGCATGCTGTAAGTTTGTGGATCTGGAGTTGTACTTCACTTACAAAAAATATGCTTGGAAATATTCTGCAGTGTGCTGAGCCATTCATTATAACACTAGCAATGAGGATGGTATACAAAAATAAAGTTAGATATGAATATTGAGCAAAATTCAGCAATACCTATAGATAAGCTTACTAGATCACAATCCATCAGCCTAGGACAATGCTTTTAGTCAACTCTAATTTGGGATCCATACCCTCTCCAGGTATTATATGGCCAAGGACAGTGACATAGGGTACCCCAAATTTACAGTTCTCTTTCTTGAGAGTTAATCTTGCATCTTGTAGATTACTTAACTCTTGTCTTAAAATTCTGTGATGTTCAGCACTATTGTTCCCTGTTAACAAAACATCATCTTGGCAGAATAACACATTTTACCTTCAAGCACTTTCTTCATCACCCACTTAAAACAGGCAGCAGTATATGCCAAACCAAAAGGCATGCAAACTGAACCTACACTGAGCCTCACAAATGAAGTGAGATCCTAGTATTCAGCACACAGTGGCACTTGATGATAAGCTGAAGGCAAATAAATAACACTAAAAGGTTGTGCCCCGTTAAGTGTTAAGTGTATCTAAAATGTTGGGGGGAAGTTGCCAGTCTACCCAGATGTGTTTATTTGGATCACGTAGCTCTACATGCCTCCTTGTTTTGGCATTACCATTCTTGGGAGCCAAAACCACTGGAGCTAGCCACTCAGAGGAATCAATTTACTCTATCAACCCAAGCTTTAAAATCTTTTGCAATTCTTCTCCGAGTGCGCCTAGCCTTAAATTTGACACTTTCATTATTTTGTGCATAAATGGTGTTGCAGTCTTCTTTAAAATGATTTATGCCCAAACCCTTTTAATATGCCTAGTTGTTTGTTAAACACTTTGGGAAACTCTCACACCATCATGTTCCCCAAATCATGATTCAACAAGAAGTTCATTTGTTCAAATGTACCAGGATGCAAAGCCATTTCGGTGTCGGCTTGATGACCCAGACTGTCCCCAAATATGGTGACATAAACCTCCCAACAGTCCCTCTGTCTCAGAAAAGTATAGTATACCATAAATTTTTGCTTCTCCATAACCAATAGAAATAATATCAGGAGGAAACAATTCAATGTTGTCATTACCAAAATGTTTCTCAATTCCTACAAACATTCATTGTCTAGGGCTATCCTTAATCCAATATTGCCATTATCTCTCTACCACCTACACATATACCACATTCTGGCATAGAAATGGGATTCTCATCAACTACAGGAACCTTGTTTCATATGGAAAATAATTCCCAAATTTGTTTACAAAATGCACTTCTAGCAAAACAGCCTGTACTATTTGAGAAATTATGTTTACTCCACACCTGTAACATTTCGTCCGACCTTCCTTGCTATCTTTACTAACAAATGTAGTTTGACTATCATGAGATTGTCCCTCATCTCTCCATTTATCACATTTGCATTTCCCATCTTTTTTGATATTGTAAACCATTCCAGCTTTTCTGTCCCCCACCTCGCTGCGTACAACGCAGCAATGAGTATTTTCTTCAGTTAGTTCACATACTGGAGTCTTTAAGTCTTAAAAAAACTTTTTCTTCCCCTTCGGAATAACTCATTTCCTTTATCCAACTTGTAGTGTTTTCCATTCCTTCCACAATAGCCACTGCCTTTTTTAAATCAGGATTCTTAGCAAAAAAATGTCCTGTCGTTTCTGGATGTTAGTACACATGACTAATTGAGCCCTTATTAAGGAATCGGTTAAAACATCAAACTCACATGTACTCACCATCTCAAATTTACCTTGAGCTCTGTCACAAAATGTATGTCTTGCAATAACCACTTTTATCTTTGACTGGAAATGTTTTTTTTTAACCATTTCACAATAACTAACTGGATCACCTTCAGCATTCCCAATTGATATTGAATCAAAAATTTCATATACATTCCTCACCTCAGCACCTAGGTTATGTAGTAGAACTGCCTGTTTCCTAGCAACTGAAAACTTTTCTCCTTCGATAACAATGACGTCTAAATCAAATACATTGTTTCCATTATTTACTGGGTAATATAGGTATGCCATTCATTATATCAGTTATTTTATTACTGGTTATCATAATAACAAGGTCGCGACTTAACTGACTCAATTAGGATCGTATATTTATATAGGGCATTTTGGTTATTCCAATGTAACATATGTATACATTTTCCTGCCAGCCATATTAAATAAACTCTTTCGATGTTATAGAAAAGATGTGAAACCCCTTTGAGGTGATGGAGGCCAGGGAAATCCTGCATCAAGCTCACATTTCGATTTTAAAAAACACAGTTCATACATACAAGTTCTTTGCTTCACCTGAACTGTTTTTGATCCCCCTAATATTAGGTACAAATATTCATGGGTTTGAAGTTTTATGAAGAATCTTTATCGAGATCCTGGATGATTTTGTTTTTGACTGTTAAAACTAATGAGCATTGATAGCTCTGCAATTAGTAATTCACTGGGATATTAAATTGGAGTCAACAAAATTAATATTTCTAATTCTGAGGAAAAATTGCTGCATCATGCACATTTGAAATTGCCAAAAAGGCGCGAATAACCAATTACCAGCAATGGTTTCTCAGGCTCGCAGTCAGCATGAAGGGTTCCAGGTGAAATGGCATTGTTGATCCATCTGTTTTATTTCTTTTTTACTTCCTTAGGTAGATGAAAGTAACAGTGGGGCAAAGCCACTCTCAATGCCCACTTCATTTTCTATTCCTTTCCTATTTATATATATGCATATAAATGTATATCTATACTAACATATACCTAACCTATTATACTCACTTGTTATATTTCCAATGTTTTGCGTATGATTGTTTCCCCCAATGTTTTTTTCTGTTATGTTTTTCAGCCAAAATATTTTGGACGATGTAACTGCATGTCACCGCAGGTAGTGGAATATTGAGAATAATGCGAAAGAGTGAAGGGGTAGAAACTAAGCATGGTGTCAAATCGAACCACTCCAACATTTTGCACCAGAACAATCAAATAACATTGTACGATGTATTTATGATTCTTACCTGCAATAGTGTCTTTGAGGTAAACATGTTGTCCAATAGGCACCTGAAGAAAAACTCCCTCTGGAAGCAACAAGCAGAAAAGTTTGGTATTGTAGTTCACACTGGTTTTGGAAATCAGTTTGCATTTTCTGAAGAACAAACCTATCAAAAACATAAAAGCAGTAGTGAAAAAACGTCTCGTACAGTTTCATACCATGGAATACTTGGCTTCGTTATAAAACTGCTTCTACAGTAAGTAATATTAAGATGAAAATAAGGCAAAATAATTTTAAAATAGTTTGTCTCATGTAAGCAACATATTTCACACCCAGGACCCGTTTAATTTGCCAAATGGTGAAATAACGAGCCAATGTCATAAATCACATTTTATGTGAATAATAATCATGTTTCTTCGTGCTATCTATATTCACACTGAGGATACTACAGCCGTGATGGTGTGCTTCATCTTCGTTTCTCAGAGACCTAAAACCGTACATAAAGGAGTATATGAGTAAGTGGTAAATTGTTCAGGGTGTGTGGACTAAAAGCCTGGTTTGGAGTTTGGTGAATGTGGGGCATTCACCAATAAGTGGTTGATGTCCCTTCTAACTTTTTTAGACCCTCGTTACAAGTACAAATACAGATCCATGCTGCAACAGGAATTTGTATAGAAAGCAAAATTATTAGCTGGGTGACAATGTTCCCACCTTCATACTTTTCACCAGATGGTTTCCAGCAGGACAATCCTATGTAAATGTACAAGGGGAAAAGGCCTGTAAAAAGGCTTAACATGCAGAATTTAGTGTGTGAAAACCCATTCTGTATGATATGGCTCATTTTCCTACTGAAAACACAGAATATTAGTATTTAGGTCACGCTGGGGTAATGGTGTTTCCCACTAGTGGTAAATACCCCAGACTTTTCCTTTGCTCTTGTAATCTGGACCTTAGAGTGCATACGCATCAATACACTCTACATAGGAAGGGCAGACATCTATGGACTAATTGTTTACTGAAGTACAAAGTTCACACAAATCTATTGACTCATATATAATAGCGTTAAAAGTGTTAGAAACGTATTTTGAGAATTTCACTCCTCACTTGACACATATTAACTGGTTTCCAGCTGCTATTAAAAAAAAAAGTCCAGGCGAGTGTACCTGCTTTTAAAACCACACACTTGATGAAGCAGTTGACACTGCCTAGAGCACAGAGAGCTCTGAAAAATATCCTAAACGACTTATTAAAACACTTACATTCTCACAAGTATAAATGATTATAGTGGTGAAAAAAAAATCACAAGGCAGTAACAGTTACAACCAAAACAAACCAAACACAAGACCACTTCCTAGGAACAATTGCTTTAGATGCGGTTCAAATTTCCAAATATCCAACTTCAAAGGTTATCCTTCCCTTGGACAAGATTGTTGAAGGTGTGCAAGGTTGGCCAGTTTGGAAAAGTATGCAGGAGTGGTTAAACAGATTCAGTGATCAATAAGCTCAGCTGAAATGGAATATGGAGGTGATAAATTGAGTGAATTGACATTATCTGCTGAAGTAATGATATCCTTCACCCTACTCAGATGGGTTTCAGGCCACTTCACAGCACAAAATCAGCTATGATTGCAGTTACAGAACCCAAGAAGAGCCTTAATCAGGGGATTGCGACCGCGAGTGTCCTTCTTGACCTTAACGCAGCCTTTGACACAGTTAACCACAGCATAGTACTTCAGAGAATGAGGGGGATTGGAATCACCGGCAATGCACTGAGATGGATCTCCTCTGTTTTGGAGGGGAGATCATTCCAGGTTTTTGACCGATCGTTCTTCTCCAGCTGCGTCAAGAGCAGGTGCGGAGTACCTCAGGGCTCATCTCTTAGCCCTACATTGTTTAACATGTATATGTCCCCCCTGGCAGAAATAGTCAAGCAGTGTGGTCTGTCATTGGTGTCTTATGCTGACGACACCCAACTGGTCTTTTTATTATCGACCAACCCCAGCACCAATTGTTCATCACTGGGTCCCTGTCTGCAGGCAGTGTCAGGATGGATGTCTGATTGTAAGCTTAAGCTTAATGAAGTCAAGACGGAACTAATATTAGGATATAGCCCATCTCGAGGTCCTAACGCCCCTATTTTAGATTCCGTGGAGGATCTGCCCTCTCCTAAGGAACATATTAAGAGCCTGGGAGTTTGGCTTGACCCCCCGACTTACACTGGACTATCATGTCAATAAAATCTCCTTCAATTGCTTTGGTCTATTTAGGCTCTTGAGGAAGGCCTTCAAAATTCTTCCTTTCATTGCAAAGAGACTGATTATTCAGGCCTTTATTATTTCTCGGCTGGACTCCGGCAATGCTTTGTATCTTGGTTCCCCTAAATATGTGATAAAAAAAAGCTGCAGGTGGTGCAGAATGCAGCTGCCCGTCTCCTTCTAGACATAGCGAGACATTAATCAGCCAAAGCATGCTATCTCCTCTCTACACTGGCTTCCAGTGGAACAGCGCATAAAGTTTAAAACCTTGTGCTGTGACCACAGGTCACTATACAATAGGGGTCCTCCTCTCTTAAGGACTCTGGCCTTTTTCCATAAGCCCGTTAGATAGCTCAGGTCTTCGTCAGCAGCCCAAGTCTCCATCACCAGAGTAAAAAAATCGAATTGGGATGGAAGGTCTCTGGCCTATCTTGGAGCTAAGTTGTGGAATTCTCTCCCTCTTGAGCTTCGCCTTACCATTCATGAACTTACTTTTCGGCAATCACTAAAAACCTGGCTATTCAGAGCATAACCTTCAGACTCTGGTTTTACGTCTGTAACTAGCGCTGGGAGTCCTTTGGGTAGCCAAGCACTCTACAAGACTCTATAACATAACATCATCTGCTGAAGTAGAAGAGGTGGGCAGTATGCAAAACAGTGAGTTAGTTGATTACGGATCAAAGATCACTATTATTTCAATTGATTAGTACACATAGTTTTGGATGGGTAAGATGCTTTTACCACCCAATGTTGTAACACCACTTTTGACAGTAGGGAAATTGACCCCCTGGGTTACTTCTCGTCTGGTATAAGGGCAAGGTCTACATAGCGCACAAAGGTATTAAGGTGTTTGGATGATGGCACCAAGTTGATTTTGAAATGATAATTAGACCAGGCACTAAGCATCCTGTATCATTGGTACATTTGTTCAGATATTCCATGGTTACAGAAACTGTACTCATGTTTTGCAACAAAGTAGGGTAGATACAAAATGTCACTCACATTAACCAGGTAAAGGAGGAAGGCATTCTGGTAAAGCACACATTTTATAATGTACCATACAGTGCAAGAGATGAGATTTCCAAAATCAAAGATATGCAAAAAAAATGGCATAATTGAACCAGTGGATGCCACTCTCTGGTTATCTCCTGCTTTGTTAGCAAGAAAGCGATGAGGAGAATTACATCTGAATTGCAGACTTGAATAATGCTGTATGACCACCCAAATGTTTTTTTAAGTTAGATCTGCAAGTGGCATATAAGCAGGTGGAATAAGAGAAGGCAAAATTCTTGCGTTTTCAAAAACAAAGTCTGAACATTTTGAACAAGGTGCTATTAATGTTGCAGGACTATAGTGTTACTTTAAAGAGGAGAGAAAGGCAAGTTTTGTGTTAATTAAGTTGAATACCTAGAGAATGTGATGTCTGATAAAGGTGTTAAACCTAAATCTGGCTTGGTAGATGTTATCCTGAGAGCTCCCTGCCCTCAAAATAGCGACCAGTTTCCATTATTCTTTGGGGTATATCAATTTTATTCAAAAGTCATAAAACAATCTGACTTAACTAAGTGTTATAGGAGTCTATAGAAAAAGAACTGTAGGCATATTTGGTCTTCTATATATCAAGACAATTTAACATGATTAAATAGAGTATTTTCTCAGCAACTCTGCAACCATATGTAGAAGGTTGTGACACAACTGTCACCGTAGATTCATATGTTTGGCACTGGTGCTGTGATGTCTCAATTTGATGGCCAAAGGAAGTAGAAACACGAGGGGCAATTTCTCCATTAGGGCTTTGGGGCTGCACCTCTCTGAAGTTCCTCCCAGTTTAACTCCAAAAATATTAAATAGATTGATTTATTCAGAGATACAATGTTACCTCTAAATAAATCAATGTATTCAAGTGTCGGCTGCCAGTTCCAGACTGCCTTCCCTGCCTCACTACGAAGGGGAAGACTGAAGCCACGCAGTAAATCAACTTTTTGCAATGTGACACACAACGCGGGCTTAGTTTTCCAAGGCCAATCATTGCCATTGTAGTCTATGGTGTCATCCATTGTAGGCTAGTGAGGCTCTCAGCTTAATGATTTCGGTTGTTGGAGACTACATCCCTGCGGTGAGGCCAGACGTCGATCATTCACAGGCATAGATCCCACCCTTTCCCATTCGTCACAGGGAGGGACTGGATGCATGCACGTGTAATTCTGCACCTCGTCCTCATTTATGGTAAGTGTTGTAAAGCTAATCTTGTGTTAAGTATATTGTGCTGAGACCCCTGGTCATGTCAACCTTCCCCACTGTGACACCCCAGGCTCTGGCTGCAGATCACTGGCCCCTTTAGAAGTGGAGCTGCTGTATTTGTTCACCTGTTAAATTGATCTAAAAGATGAGTTGTTTTTGTTTCCTTGTGAAGTTGATCCAAATATCCGAGTCAAGCACTAGAGCTGGCCCTATCTTCATGTCCTTATCATCAATGCCAAAAGCATGGAATGATTTACGAACAATGAATGTTAAAAACATTAAAGTGATGCATGTCAGCAATTTAGTTCCCCTTTTATTTCATGTATTTTACTTAACCTTGCATTGAACAAGAGTGTTAGCAATTTCGTCATATTGGGTTTCTGTATTTTTTTGGTGCATCGTATTACTTTTATATAGTGCATACTCTTGTGAGTCCTACCAGGGTTCTATAAGGGGCTTTCATTGAGAGCTCTAGCTCTGAGGCTGAAAGCAAAGTCTGCCAGTGGGTTGGCCCCTCTGCAGAGCACACAGAACAATGGTCATGTATTATACTTGCAATTGAAATTCTAAGTAAATGAGTGTGAAGGGGGTACATAGATGTCAAGATATTTACAAGGGAAAAGTTAAAGAAAAGATCATGCTTAAATGTGAATGAGTGCACTGTATTTTTGGGGTGGTAAAGTGAGGGAGATGCAAAAAAGTGCGTTCAGAGGAGAGTGAAAAGAGGGAGCCAAAGAGGAAAGAGATGAAAGGTTGAAGATGTGCAGATGGGCAAGATGTGCAGAGAATAGGGCATACATATCTAACAGAAATCGCACATAACTGATGGCCAATACTCCATCCACAGACTTCAATAATATTTGTATCATAGTCTCACAATTTTGGAATTGAAACTTTTCCAATGTTAATTATATACAACAAATCTTTGTTGTTACTCATTAATCTTAAACAGCTAACAACCATGACAAAGCCAACAGTACTGGCAGGTTTTAGGTGTATGCCAGTTGTGTTAAATATATGGAAGCACAAACATCTCAAAGAGAAATCAAAACATCAGTTTGGTGGCTCAGTATGGAAATCATAGAAATATATTTTATATGTTCCCTTTTAGAGAGCCTCCACTTTTATCAGCACACTTAAAGGCCTATTTGCACATATCTCTATATGACTGATTGCAGTCAGCAGCTGTGGATGCTTCTGGAAGCCTCGTTACAGCATTTTCTTCCAAAGTCGATGCTGCATGCAGTGCAAGACACAGGGCAAACAAAGACTTTAGGGGGCCTGAAGTTGTAGCGCTGTACAATTTGCACATTACAGCAACTGTTGAACATATTGAGGAAGTAAGATATGGGGCAGTTTTTAATGTGTTTAATATTTCAAGACAACAAGATTCCACTTCTTCACAAACCTTGCTTTGTCAGAAAATTAATTTGTTTTAAAATGCACCATTTGCCAATTTGTTTTCCTTTTTTTTTTTTTGGTGGAGGACCCCTGAGCCCCATGTGTGTCGATTAAGCTTTTCACTTTGCTCACTATATAAAATTCAGACCCAACCTTTATGCCCCACAACTTATAAATGTCACCAGGTGACACTGAAAAACAAGCTACTCTGTAATAAAAGAGGGGGGGCTTGCATGTGTGTGGCGGGGGTATAAAAGTTCAAGTTTTGTCTGTGGGGAAGAATGATGTGCTGGAAAACAGACCCTAATCTGCTAGTGAATATTCTTTCTGGTGATAAAATTAAGAAATCTACTGCCAGATTAGCAAAACTATCAACCAAACTTCTAGAATTTAAGGGACAGCATAATGCAAGGCGTAACAACAATAAAGCAGATTTCTTAAGGAATTACCTGAAGTTGATAATGGTCAACACAATCTTGTTGCAAATAAGACTGAAGAGTGCATCATTGCTATGGTCGAAGATAAAACAATTTATGGTAACATGGTTGACTGCATCATTTGGAAGACATCTGTTGCAGTTTTGAAGGACGTGTTGAGCTTTGCCTGTTCAGGTTAGCCAAAAAAAGTTCATTGAACCATGAGCTTCAACCATTTCTCCAAGTTTCTAATGAAATTTCACTTGAAATCAATGTATTAGTTAGAGGACATAAGTTGATTCCTTCTAATGAGTTAAAATCAAAGGTTATAGAAGCAGTCCATGCAGGACATTTGTGCATGAGTCGTACTAAGCAAAGATTTAGAAACAACATTTGGTGACCTAGTCTGGATAGGAAAGTTGAGGTTCTGGTTTGCAGTTGTGTACAGTGCAATATGAGTGATTAACACTTAGTTACGTCCACACCAGTAGAGTGACCTGTGGAATGTCCTGGCAAAGTTTAGCAGAAAGTAGATGTTGATCTCTTAGGTCTATTCCATGTATTACCGAACAACATGGGAAGTAATATTGTGTTAAATGACCACCTGTCAAGATGAGTTGAGGTTAAGGAGGGGGGGAGAGGGGAGGATGAACCAACTACAACAGTTTTTAGAGACATTTTCACCAAAGACTCAATGTGAAATGTAGACTGATAATGGAGTTCGGTTTACCTCACTAGCTATGAGGGGTTTTCTAGAGGATTGTAGTATCAAGCATTTGCACACCCCTCTGTATCCCCACAAGCCAATAAGAGATTAGGTCAGCACTACGGTTCCTATATTTCTAAGTAAAGGGGTTTCCATGTTCAGGGATCCTGTAGTAGAGGTTAAAGGCAATTCAACATGGGTCATGGGTGGATTGTGGTGGAATATGTCATGTGTAACTAAATGTGGTGACTGCCATCAGCATGCGAAAAATGTTGAGATATCTGTAGGTGCATCTGAAGAAAAGTCGTTGTTGGATGCTCACCATTATGACAACAAGGTAATTCAAACAGAAACTGATGGAAATGTGTTAAAAAATAGTCTAGCTGTAGAATATCACAGCAGTCAATGTGTCAAGAGAGCTCCCAAAAGACTGTTGGATTGAACTGTATATGTAGTTTTTACTCAAATATTTTAGATATATTTTTATGCAGTAGTCTTTGTCTTTCTTTCTAGGTATTGTGTCCACATTATTATTTTATCTCAAGAAAGTGAGATATGAGGCTTCCTTACATATAACTTTTCTCTGGGCTAATGATGCATCTTCACATTCTCAGCTCATTGAATGATGTTGTGTTCCAACTTAGAATGTATGTGTGTTTTCATTAAAAGGAGTTCAGCTAATGTCCAGCTTCTGGACCCCTTTGTATCTTGTACTCTTATCTCCGCATGCGGCATTAAACTGAAGTTTACATCCACAAAAAGTTGGAGTTTATAGACGTTAGGCACTACCTTTCCATCAATCCAGATGCTCGGCTGTAGATCACAACAAACCTTACCAGGTAATATCCTCCATCTTTTCTTGCACACAGTGTGACCTGTCAGTCCTACTCTTTGTAAGGATTGGTCATAGGCTGTTTCATATCTCTGCTCTGACCAGATAGTAAGTAATTCCTGCCACATCATGCTTCCTGCTATCACTTCTCTGGATTCCCCTGTTTCTTTATGGTCTCACTCGCTTTCCGTGGCATCCTTCTCTGGTGGTCCCTGGTCATGTAAGTAAACTCACCAAAGCCACAAATTCATCAAAAAAGAAACACTAGACCCTCCTCCCCCGCTTGTGGTAAGTGAGGCCAACAACAGCCTCACTGCTGTGCCCACTCTGGGAATCACCCATTCGGATGCTGCTGTGTTGTTTGGAACAGCACCTTTGACTGTTCACAGAACAACATGCCTGCAGCCAAATGATGCTCTTAACCGATCAGCCTAACCAAGCTACTAAGCTTTCATTAGCAGTAACACAACATAATATGTATGTAAGAATGGGTTGTTAGTCGAGTGGGGTCAAAGACCTACTCAGGTAACAACCACAAAGGGTGAACCACAAAAGTCACATAAATAACCTGCGCTTAACTCTCTGGCAGTTAGGCACAAAAGAAGCCAGGCTTAAATTGGAGGTAATGTGTAAAGTATTTATGCAGCACACAAACAGTAGTAAAGTAAAAAGGCTACACAAGAAAAATCCCAAACCAATTTAGAAAAATATAGTAACTTTTAATAAATAAAATGATATCAGAACATCAGGAATTCAATCAATAGAACCAGAGACATCCAATTTTAACTTTTTTAGTGAATATATCACCAAAAAGAGCTAAGGTGGGACACCTGGTCACACTAGACCGGGGGAAGTCACAAGTTCAGGTTGACCGCAATGGAGCATAGGTCAGATGCAGGGACCAGGCTAGTAGCGCTAAAGGTTACTTTCTAAGTCCAGCACGAAGAGTTTGGTTCATGTTGGAGGAGGCCACAAAGAGAAGGCTGAACGTCACAGACAGTTGTCGCTGTAGTGCGAAGAGCAGCGTAGGCGTGGTTGACTGTTGTCGTTGTATCGCAAAGGTCCAGTCGGGTGTTGCTGACCATCATTACTATACCTCTGTGTTGCCAGTCATTGCATACTGTCATTGCTGTAAGGCAAAGTGCAGGTCTTGCGTTGTAGGAAATGGGTGACAATGCGAAGAGCAGGTCTAACTGGAGCTTTCAGTTGCAAGCCTTGGTGCAAACGGGCCTGTTCGCAGTTGCGACGAGCCTATACTTCATGATTTTCACATTTTACAAGGAGTTCACCCAGATGCAAATTAATGGTCCAGGACCTTGGAAGGCACCTTTTGGGGATCAGGACCTCATCCAGCGAGGCCGGCAAGACTCCGACAGGTCCACTTGCAGGTCCAGCCAGGTCCATTTGCAGCCGGTCAGCTGGGCAGTTGCAGGGAGGCCTCTGAAACTTGTGCCCCTGTAGCTCACACAGGATGTCAGCCAACGGACCACTGATTAGCCTGGGGTATATGCAAGTAGGTGCAATCTTTCTTGTCAAACAGCAAGGCAGTTCTTCAAGCAGGAGGGCAATCCTCTGGCAGCAGGACAGATCTTCTATAACTTCCACTGGTTCAAGAGTGTTCATATGAGTGGCTCTTGGGGAAGGGGTCCAATATTTATACCCAGTGCCAGCCTTTGTGTCAAGGCTCCAAACTGTCTAGGGGTGACAAAAGGCTGGGCAGACCTGGTGTCAGATTCCTTTTTTTATGCAGGAGGCAAAGCCTTTGAAGTGTAAGTGAGGCTGGGTACAGCTCCTCTGGAGTCATTCTGCCAGGATGGCCCATGCTGACCACACCTAAGCCCCCTTTGTGTCAGTGCCTGGAAGCAATAAACACATCCCAACATCAAAGCCATTCAGTCATGTGACCAAGGTTACTAGTACAAGGCACAGATGGTTGAGGCAAGAAAAAGCCAACTTTCTAAAAGTGGTATATTCAGAACCGTAACTTAAAATCTGAGTTCACCATTAAAGAGGGGTTTAACCTACTATTCATTTGAGCATAAACAGTATATTTCTACCTGCTTCCAATCCAGTTAGCACTTGTTAAATGTAATAAGTTAACCCACTGTCAATCAATGGGAGAGACATGCCTTACAATAGTGAGAAAGAACTCTGGAACTTTTTTAATACTTGCCCTATGAGCATTTACAGCCTACTCAAGGGGTGACTTTTTTAGTATTAAAAAGGAAGGTTTAGGCTTGGCGAAAGTTTTTTTTGCCAGGTCGAAAGGTGAGTTTACAACTGCTGTTAGAAAATGACTCTCTGGTTGGCTGAGGTATGCACCCTGTCCAAGTAGGGACCAAAATCTTAGTCAGGGTAAGTCAGTTACACACCATAAATTCAACTGTGCTTCCCCCCTGGTAGATTGCCACAGAGTAGGCAGGCTTCAGTTAGGAGGCAATGTGTAAAGTATTTGTGCAACACTTAAAACAGTAAAACAAAAAGGTACCACACCTGGTTAGAAAAATAGAGCTTAATTTAATAAACAAAACAAGACGAAAATAACAAAAACTCAATAAGTAGACGTCAAGATATGAACTGTTAAAGAATAATTGAAACTGTAGAGCTCATAAACATAAAGCGCCAACCAAGGCAATCTGATCGCGCTAGACCAGTCAAATCTGAAAAGTCAGGCTGACTGCAATGGAACGTGGGTCGGATACAGGGACCAGTATTGGCCTGCTGAAATCAGTAACTTAGTTTGGGGTTGTGTCGGCGTCGAGGGAGGATGCGAGGAGCAGCTGAGTCAATGTGTTGTCGCTGATCCTTACGATGTATGAGATATGTCAATCCCGAATCATGCAATCAGGGATGTGTTGCTGCGGAACCCCTTAGGTGTAGGAAATATGTCATCGTCGAGCCCAGCAGCCAGCGATAACTCCTGAAGCGGCAATGCGTTAAGAGGACATGCGTCGGCTCCGATGAGCGCAATGACGGCGATGCATGGGTCTTCATATTTGTAGCACTTGATACCCACTTTGAAGGCCCTAGTTCTGGATTGGCACCACTTGTCTGGGCAAGACGTGCAGCAAGTCCAGGTGCTGTTGCAGGTTGAGTTGGAAGTCTCTTTTGTCCTTAAGACTTCAGAAGAACAGGAGGCAAGTTAGCCAGCCCTTGGAATCACTCTGGGTTCAAGTGAGATGAATCCAGTCCTTCCTCAGCAGGGTAGCACAGCAGAAATGCAGTTTTTCCAAAGGAGCAGTCCAGGGTGGATGTTCCTGTAGCAGCACAGCACTCCTTTTCTTCAAAGGACCAGAAGTGTACTGATTTGGTAGGGTCATAGGTCCAGTTCTTATACCCAGTGGTGACTTCAAAGAGAGGTCTTTGAAGTGCACAGAGGTCCTCCCTTCCTGCATACAGACTCACTATAGGGGGGTTAAGCAGTCCTTTGTGTGGGAGCAGCTCACTGCCTATTCAGATGTAAGTTTGAACTTCACCCTCCCACCCTGCCCATGATGGCCCATCAACATGCAAATGGCCACTCAGTCACACCTACCCTTTCTTTGTGAGAGGCTGCCTAGAGGCAATGCAGGAAACCAGCTGTCTCCCCTGCCCAGATGTGTATTGTAGACAGGCTGCAGGGACACAGAGCTAATAGAAGGCAAATGCCAACTTTGTAAAAGTGGCATGGTTACAATTGTAGTAGTAAATCCAACTTTACCATTAAAGAGGATTTATCACTATAATTGCACAGGTACTACACATGATAGGTGTACTCCTTCTGAAACTGGAATAACACTTTATTAAAAATAATAAGGGATCCCTAATTTTAACCTATGAGAGGAGTAGGCCTTGCAGTAGTGAAAAACTAATTTGGGAGTTTTTTTTTGTACCATGACCTGTAAAACTTAAAGTATATGTCCTGCCTTTTAATTACATAGCACCCTGCCCTATGGGCTGCTAGGGCCTACCTTGGGGGTGAACTTTTATGTAATTAACGGTGAGTTTAAGGCTTGGCAAGTGGTTTAAATACCAAGGTGCCATTGGCAGTCAAACTGCACACACAGGGTCTGCAGTAGCAGGCCTGAGACATATTTTAAGGGCCACTTAGTAGGTGGCACAATCAGCACTGCAGTCCCACTAGTAGCATTTAATTTACAAGCTTAGACACATATAGTGCACTTTTCCTTGGGACTTGTAAGTAAATTAAATATGCCAAATGTGGATATGCCAATGGTACCAAGTTTTAGGGGAGTGAGAACATGCACTTTTGCACTGGTTGGCAATGATAAAGTGCCCAGAGTTTTAAGGCCAGCAAAAACTGTGAGATCAGCAAAAGTGAGGCAAAGCAGGCAAAACATTTTAGAAGCCTAATTTAGTGGTTATCACAATTAGTGCTGCAGGTTGTTAGAAATGGGGTATTTTGGTTGGTAGTCAGGTTATCCCCCTGTCCAAGCAAGGACCCTCACTCTAGTCAGTCAAATCAAAATTATCCTGTGCCCATCCTCTGGTAGCTTGGCACTGAGCAGTCAGGATTAACTTAGAGGGCAATGTATAAAGTATTTGTGCAATAAATTATGCAATAACACAGTGCAAACACCACAAAAATAAACCACACAGGTTTAAGAAAAATATTGAATATTTATCTGAGTATATTGAGGTAAAAACAATCAAGATTTGATAAATACAAGATGAAATATCACTTTTGTAATGATAAATAGAGTCTTTAGTTCTTAAAAACAACAATGGTCGCTTGCGAGAGCAAAGTACCTGGTTTGCGTCTAAATTCTCCGCACGGGACCGCAGAGGAGATGGAAATGGGGAGGTGTGCATCGGTTTCTCCGGGCGTACACAGACGATGCATCAAATGCTTTTCCACGCAGCAAGGGCTTTGCATCGATTTCCAGTGCGCAGGCTTGTATCCTTTTCTGGTTGCGGGGAATCTGGATGCCCTGGGGACAATGCAGAGAAATCCTGTGCGTGTTGGATGAAGTCACAGGAGCTGCGCCAATCCGGTGTGCAATGTGGGAAAATGTCTGTCGCACGGCAGACGCTGCATCGATGCCTCTCGCAGGAAGTCGGGCTGCGTTATTCCGGCTCAGCGATGTGTCGATCCGGTGGGCCGTGCATCAAAGTTCCAGTCGCAACGCTGGCACTGCATCGATTCCCACTCAGGGAGCCAGGCTGCATTGTTCCAGTTCGGCGATGCAGTGATTTTCTTACTGCAGAGCAGGCAGTGTGTCAATTCCGGCAGACTGTGTGTCGATTTTCACTGCAGAAGGAGTTCTTTGCAGAGATTAAGTTTTTTTGGCTCTGAGACTTCAGGAAACAGTAGGAAAGCCAAATCCAAGCCTTTGGAGAGCACTTCTCAGCACAGCCAGAGGGCAGCAAGCCAGCAGGGCAGCAGTCCTTTACAGCAAAACAATCAGGTGAGTCCTTTGGGCAGCCAGGCAGCTTCTCCTAGCAGGTTGCAGGTTCTGGTTCAGAGTTTCTTTCCCAGGAGGTATCTTGTCAAGAAGTGTCTGAGTTGGTAGGGTCAGAGACCTGGTTTAGATACCCAAATGTGCCTTTGAAGTAGGGGAGACTTCCAATGGCAGGCCTGAGACATGGTTAAGGGGCTACTTATGTAGGTGGCACAATCAGTGCTGCTGGCCCACTAGTAGCATTTAATCTACAGGCCTTGGGCACATGCAGTGCACTTTACTAGGGACTTAAAAGAAAATTAAATATGCCAATCGGGTATGAGCCAATGTCACCATGTTTTAAGGGAAAGAGCATATGCACTTTAGCACTAGTTAGCAGTGGTAAAGTGTGCAAAGTCCAACAAACAGCAAAAACAGTGTCAAAAAGTGGAGGGAGGCAGGCAATAAGTTGACGGTGACCACCCTAAGGCTGTCTGGTCTAACACAGGCCCACTTGAAACACTTAATTGAAAGGCCTTCGGTACAGGTCGAACAACTTACTAGTAAACTAAATGTGCCAATTAGGTGTAGCCCTAAAAACTTTAGCACTGGTTAACAGTGCACAGAGCCAACAAAAATGATTTCTGCAAACATGAGGAATGAAGGCAAAATGTTTGAGGGAATACTATGCTAAGAGTGTCAGGTCTAACATTGTATTTGTAAAGTACAATATCAGCCCTTGGGACATCTTGCTACTAAGCAGCAAATGTGTAAGTGACCCAATTAATTTGCACTCATTTTATTTCCCTCAAAAGGATTAAAGGCTAATTGGCCCTGCCAGCATTCAAATCTATGACCATGAGCTCAACCACAGATCCCTGGAGTGGATATATCAGTCCACTGAGCCAACAGACCACCACCAATTATCTTCAAACAATAAGAGGCAAGTCATGCAGTGAGTTTTGTTGCTTGTTCCCCAAATTCACAGGCATACTGCCAATTCTTCATGATACTCCTCAGAGATTTCTGAACATGGCAGCATCCGTGGTGCTGTAAACAGCTGTATTGGAGCTACCAGGCCGGTCATCTTCCAATGTTTTACTCCAGCCGCAGTCTCGTACTGCCTCATATGTCAGTTCACCACTTGACACATTTATGTTGGTTGAAGGTCTCTCTTAAATGGTGTCACAGAGTATGGAAAATTGCAGAGAGCAGGGCGATGCCACCATTCAGGTGGGAGACTACCATACTTGAACAGTAGTTATGAAGTCAGGTTTCAGGAGGTATGGATCTAACCAATGCCATCTTTGCAGGTAGTTTTGCCGACAGATGTGAAGATATCTTCAATGTCTGCATCTGAAAACGTTTAAAGGTGATACATGTGGGTGCCTGGTATGGCGTTATTGTTGGGATAGAGAGGGTTTCCTTGGTGCTATCAATGTACAGATTGAATGTATCATTACTGTTATGGAGAATCTGCCTGCAGTGTTAACTGCAACAATTTAAATATGGCGTTATCATTATAGGGGGTTCTATGATGGTGAACTTTCAGTGTGTCGGACTCAGTAGTTTCAGCCTTCCTGCCTGCTTCCACCTTCCACGGTATAAACACTCATACAAATACATCTTTCGTTTTTATCCTATACACACACAGGTTGCTATTCTCATAGTTTCTCTTCTTTGTGTGCTCAAAGGGGACATTGAGCATTGTTTTTAGTTTTTATGATTACCTGTACTAATTAATATCTGCAATTAAATTACGTTTTGCATATACAGGGGTTAGGCCAAGGACTGTTATTTTACCTTCAACCTTAATTGTGTATCGTAACCAACTATTCATTTATATTATTTATAATTACCCAAGTTCCCTTGAAATCTTGATCTGCTTTTGTTAAGTTGCGTATGGAGCATTGTTATACATGGATGCATAGAAATAGGTTTTGTGCATCGCAGTTCCATTGGAGAAGTGATGTTGATTTTTGAGACTCCAAAAGAGAACTAGAAATGGCTGCGGATGAAGTGGTGGATTGCATATTGTTAATATGTTGCTTAAGTGCGATGATAAGCAGATCTCTGAAAGATTTGTGCTGATGCTTTGGTGAGAAGCAAATGTAACGGAATCCCACCACTGGGTGCCCCATGATAAATGTTGCATCAAAGAGGTCAACTTTTATTCCTTCAGGTCCTCATTAGTAACATGGAGGAGCAGCTCGGGATCTTTTAAGCCTTGTGTTAATACACAAAATCAGAACTAATGCCAGTCATCAAGACACTACAGTAATCATCAGAATCAAGTTGATGAATCCCAAGAATTCTCAATACTTTCACAATGAAACCCCACAGTATAACTACAGCTAGACGAGATTTAAAGTAGTATACATGCAGCCAAGAGATCCAGAAAAGGGGAGGAGTTGGGATGAGTTCTATTTCATACTTATACATAAAGTTTCTGAGTGACAAAATGGATTGGAATGCACACGAACAAGCAACCCTATACCTAACACTAGGCCAGAGAGCTCACTCAAATTAACAGGTATACAAAAACAAGGTCACTAATATACATTGCGCATTTACAAGAAGTCAACTAAAAAATTGAGACAACTGTACACATTGGAGATGAAGCCATGGGCTGTTGTGGTGAGCGGTGTGTTGTGATACTCTGTGCTGTGTTTTTTTTCTCAAACTCTTTATTTCTTCCTTATTTAGTGAAAAAGATCAAAGCCACAATCAGGCTGTACAGACACAATGCCTCCGCAAAGATGAGAATCAGAATCATGCCCACAAATATCCGGGGTTGCTGTGCCGTTCCTCAAACACCTGAGTCTCCTACAATGCCAATGGCAAAGTCAGCTGCAAGACCACGCAGCCATACACTTAAGCCAGCGCCTAGCTGAAGGAAGCCCTTGAATAACCTGATGCTTTCAGTGAGGGAGTTTGCAATGAGGACTGCGACAACTAGGACATAAATGGCAGACATCAGCCATGACCACAGGATAACTGATTTCATAATCAACATTGTTGCCAAGCCCATGCCACTCTTTGCTGTGCCACAGGTTATAAGCACTATAGCAAAGAAGGCACCCATGACAGTGAATAGAGAGGCATATTCTGGGGAGGGCATGGTGGCGGGCACAAACTGGTTATACTGCGGCTGTACTGTAATCTATGTGCTGCTCTTACTGCTTCTCTCCTCCTGTCAGACTACTTTGGCAACATTTGGTAGGCATGAGAAGTAATTAATGTAGGGTGGGAAATATCATAAGGAACTGCTCTGTCCAGTTGAGGTACATTGAAGTTATATAGAAAGGTGGAATTTGATAAAGGGCATGGACCTGATGATTTAACTTGTACAAATCGTGAAAAGTTATTAAAAACGTGGCAACTTCTAAGGTTTTCCCATGGAGCAAAAACCATCCCTCCTGCCACTCCTAAAGTAAATGGACTTCCTCTGCTCACTAGCAACCCCATACCTTTTGTGAAGTACAGTCTTGGGTCTTGCAGCCCCAAACGACCCCCTGCTTGCTCTTAGAAGCAGTATACGCCCAGGACCAGTGTTGTACCTTGCCACAGACACTGCTGCCCGTCTTGCAAACTATGTGAACTCTCATCCTATACTTTATACCTGTGCAGAAGGAACTGAGGGAAGATTTCGGGCTGCCCCAATTTCTTAATGCCGGACGTTCTGCCCACAGACTATCCTGTGAGTAAATGACCTGTGGGCAGAAACCTCACCTCATGTAAAGTAAGGAAATTCCATTCACCTTTACCCAAGGGTGAAGGTTTTCGAAGGCAGCTAACTTTGCGGGTGAAATCTAGAACTTTCACTTAAGTCATGTAGAAGTATGTACCCAGATACAACATATATCACTCTTTATATAAATACCCAGATGAAGACGCAGCAAAATTACCTCCTTGCAGAACGAGACAGATGGATCAAAATCAGCCTTGTAGATGCCACCAAGAAGAACAAAGGATAACTACAAATAAACATCAAGAAACTTCACCAACTCCTGAACTCACATTCCACACGAGGAAAATGCATAATCTCTTGGTATGCATCTCAAACTCATGCTAAATTTGGGACTGTCACACGCTTATCTGTCCACTTCTAAACACATGGTGGCAAACTGGATATAACAACATCCTTGAGGTAAACCAGATCGTAGACCCCTCCCAGTCCGGATTCAGGAGTAACTACAGCACAACACCAAAACAGCACTCCTGGCAGCCACCGACGCCATCCGCAAAATTTGGCTTACAAACTATAAAGCCATGCGGAATGTAAGGCAGAGCACAAAAGAACACTCCACGTTTGCAAACACGGAACAATTGTCTGCAAAACGGCACAGAGCAAAATCAAGGCACAACTAGCGTCTACCCACAGAGCATACATGGCAGCAAATATAACTAACAACTTTTCTACCCGTGGATAGAGGACAGCAGAGATGCACAGAGCATACTAGTCTTGGAAACACCATATACTCAGTGAATGCAGAACAAAAGAGCAAAAAAAAAATACACACACCAACGCTCACAAACGCCCCAATGATGCAGGGCCACATAACCCAACTTAGATAAGTCAAGGAAGGTTGTCCATATCGAGTCTTATGTTTCAGAAATATTTACCTCCGCTTTCAGTGAGTCTCGCTAAGTGACAGTGTTTTGTGTTTGTTAACTATGGAAAAACATATAAATGATTGATTTGTCCTTCACCTTTTTTTTATTATTTGACTTCGTCGTTTTAACTTTATTGTTGTTTTTCCAAACTATTTCTCTTCGCTTGCCCTTATCTATTTTAACCATTTTTTTACCTTGAAACCTGTTTATGCCAGCACTGTTGGTGGAGTACAATATAGATAACGTGACAGAATGTGGAGGGCACACCTATTCTTTTTAAGCGCAGTTCTCCGCCTCGACCAAGGATTCTCCAGTTGTAAAGTTACTGTTACTATTAATTCGTAGCTTGTGAATATCGAAAAAGAGTAAACTTACACAAAAGAGGTAAATTTATATTTGTGAATGAGGCCCTCAATCTCCCACTTACTCACCTGTAAGTGCACCACTTTCTCCAAGGAACTCCTATTCCAAGGACACAGAACTGCACTCTCACACATCACTTGATTAAATTCCAAGCATTTCTCCATTATAAGAGTCAGCAGGGAGACACCTGAGGCTCACAGAGCAAGCCACAACACAATGCAGAAGTTTCTTCCTTTGTGAGCTGAAGGATAAAGACACGTATTTCTGTAATATATGTAACTTATTTATCGGGGATAAAAAGAAATCTCATCTTTTGTGTGAGGAAGTTAGGATAAGTGATTTGTTTTTTTAGTTCAAAGGAATTTTGATTGAAATTTTGTAAGTATTAGACACGAGAGAATACAATAAACAATAAAATAAACAGTCAGAGGGAAAATACGGAAATAAGAAACAAGAGTCCAAATAAGGATAACAAATCATATACATGTTACGTGATAAAAGGAAAAGCGTGGTAAAGATTGTTAGAAATCGGATACATTACAGTCAGTAGAGTGAAACCGTTTAGCAGAGTTAAGGGGATGATGTTGGTGTGTATATATAACATATATGGGGTTATCTGAAAACATTATACATTTCCATAAGAGAGTGGCATGTAAAAGCATTCGAACACAATGGCACACTTAAATAGAATAAATACCTCATTTCAATAAAGGTACATGAGAAGTAAGGTACTGAAGCGCACACTGTACCACTAATAACTAATCATTAAGGAAGGGGGAAGGTGAATGTTGGTCTTGAGGCTCAAGGAGGTTTAATATTAGCAAAATAAGAATCAAGAGTTCCCCATAAAAATCTATGTTGTGGTTTCCAAGGGGAGTGTTGTATTGCAATACTGTCTGCTCCCCTCAGAAGCGCAATCCAATTCAGCCATGACTTGAAGGATGTAGAGGTCGTGTTTTTTTACAGTTGGAGAGAATGGACTTGCAAGTGGCAGTTAATAGAATGTCTAGTTGTAAAGCGTCTTCGTGGGATTTCAGTTGGGGGGTCTAAAAACCCCATATAAATGGAATGAAAATCAGGGTCAACTTGGAAGCTGAATAGCATGGACAAGAATTCGAATATTTTGCCCCAGAGCACCGAGACAGCACTCCAGTTAAAGATCAGGTGGGTTTAACAGGGAAAATAGTCTATAAGATGGAAAAAACATCACAGTGCAAACAAGACTGGTAACTTCACAGTCTCCATAAAATTAAGCCCCAGGATAAAATGTACATGCCAAATATGCTGTGAAGGTTAAAGTCCCTGTCACTGATACCTACCAATAGGAGTTATACAACGTAAGCAGGGAATGAGTAAAGGATACATGAAATGTAGATGTTAGGGTCAATGGACACTTGTATTTATTCATCAAATGAAGCTTTTGTGGGGTCTAGGTTGCTTAACCAATTAAAGATTAATCTTCTCTTCAGTTTACAGGAGTCAAGAACAAAACCAGGTTCATTCATTGTTTTCAGTAAGGGGTTCACACTGTACAGTGAGTACTATCAATGTATGTGCTCGTCTGCTCGCCCTGTTTGACATCTACTAAGGACCAAGATAGGGATAGGGATAACTTCTTTAAGTCTCAAGTGCTCTTGTAAATGAAAAGGGCCACTTAGGCCACGCAGTTAACAGCTTTTGACAAACCAACAGGTCTGCTTGTTTTGTTTTGGTCATGGTTTTTGCAAAACAAACTTCACTGGGGAAGCTGGTAGGCCTTCATCAAACATAAATATGTATAAATATTTATAGGAATCAATCAAAAAGTGTGCATTGCTATAGTCACTGGAGCATGTGTAGTTGGGCATCCTGTGGATTTTTTTTTATACTTTTAGTCAGGGTTTTTGTAACAGAGGTCATACATTCATCTATACATTATTACTATGTATAGATGAGTTCCAGTAAATAGGATGGCAAACTGCAGGGCTTGTATAATTCAAGCACAGCTGTGGCAGATAATGTGAGTTCACATCAGTAAAACAATTAAAACGTGCTCTTTTAATAAACACGACATGCTGACTAATAGGTCTGACTACTGTCAGGTCACACTTGGTTTTTTAGGTCAGCTGTTAGCCAATACCTTTTGATTTTAATAATTAAAAATATACTTACTTACAGGGGCTTTCAGCCCACCATATTCAACCACTGGTCTGTTAATATGTCATTCACATTTTCCTTAAACCCTCTAGGCCAGGGGCTGCCAACCGTTTCAATAACAAGAGCTACTTTTGCTCATGCAGAGCTGCTAATATTATTAGTGTTATAATAGTGACCACTTCAGACAAGGTTACACGGTAGGGGTGTCTACAGTAACATAAAAAAGGCTTTGTCAGTTTGGAATACCGCTGCATCGGTAATACAGAACAGCCATAGTTGCAATGCCTACAGGACCAAGGTAATAACATTAGTAATACGTCTCCATAACACCAAAAACTGAATGACTCAAATTTCAGTTTTAAAAATATTTTGGAAAGTCAGCGTTTGAAAAATATACACGTTTTCGTTTTAAATACACACCCAATTCTAGAAGGTGTATATTTATTCATCTAAGAGAATGGTTCCAATTTAGTAAGCTGGCTCCACACAGGAGAGATACGTACTGGTACCTGGAAAGCCACCAGTAGCTTACAAGCTACTTCTTGGAGAAGTCTGCTCTAGAACATACAGCAGCTAGAAACGGGTCAGCCTGCTTCAGAAACTGGCTAATTTCACAGTGAGTAGTGGCATTCTGACCTTCCCTTCAGCTCTGAGGACTACTAAGGGAATGTGTGCTTTGCCAGCCTAAAAATATATTTTTGCTTTCACACAATATTTTTTATATGGGCAGAGAGAGGCCCAGCAGTTTTCTCAACAATTAGTTTTACAAAAACATGAAAAAACCCTTGGAAACCAAAAGTCTGGCAAATGACGACAGAACAACAGGCGTTGTTTTAGACTGACAAGGGCCTAGCAGCTTTGTCAACAATAAAGTTATGCTAAAACCGTGACAAACCAAAACAAGCATTGAGAAGACCAGTAGGCTGGCAGCCAAAGCCCGATCTATCGGCATCTCCAATGCCAGTGATTACGTTATTCAGCACACAATTGCCAGTGAATTGAAACTCCTCACCCACGCACACAAGGCACTACACGACACCGGACCCACCTACCTGAACACCAGACTCAACTTCTACGTTCCCTCACGCCAACTACGCTCTGCCAACCTTGCCCTCGCCATCGTCCCCCGAATCCAGCGCAAGACCTCTGGCGGCAGATCCTTCTCCTACCTCGCCGCCAAGACCTGGAACTCACTCCCGACCTCACTACGCTAGACCCAGGACCTCCTCACCTTCAGGAGACTCCTCAAGACATGGCTCTTCGAACGATAGCAGCAACCCCCCGCCCCCCAGCGCCTCGAAACCCTAACAGGTACATAGCGCGCTTTATAAATTTAATGATGATGATGAAGCAATGAGATCCCAAATGGTATACATTTTATGTCAGCGTTTTGAATCGGTTTTATACCAAGGCTGGTATGGCTACCTCGATGTTGCAAACAAGCATATCACATATTCTCTTAAGCCCAGGTGCCTTTGAAGTAAATCCAGAAAATATGGCAAACTAAATGGGTTTTGTGGTCTCATTGCAGGCTCAGATTTGAAGCTAGTGTGGAATGCGATCAAGGATCAACAGGCTGAAAATATCTTGCACACGCACAAAAGTTAAAGAAATTGTGGATTTGGGACCCAGACAGTTTTATTTGTACAATGTAATCGCCACAGTCTAACACAAAGTTATAAGTCAGCAGTAGATATGCAACCTCAAGGCACTGATCACACTCACCACACAGCGTCAGGGTCGAAATGTATAAACCTTTAGAAGCCTTGAAATAAACTCTCACTACTGGTTGACTGCATTAATTATTTTCGGAAATTTGGCAAAAACAGCAGATATATAAAATGGGAGGGCTTGTTCCTATAACACACGCACAGGGTTTGAGAACTGAACATCAGCAACATAATCATATTTCCGAGAACATAATTGTTTCTGAGAGTTTGGCGACGCACTCTGCTAACTGCCAAACCTTTGGTTTAATAACAGCAGAGACTACTCCGTGCGTAGTAACGGCCATTAGAGGAAGACCTCTAATTCTGTCCACCTAATTTAAATGGGCGGAATAAGAGGTCATTTTAGTACCCATCACCATCAGCAAAACCCTGGCAGTAAGGGGCTCTGAAAACTGCCAAATGCTCCCCTTGCTCCTGGAGAAGAGTCCCGGCAAGGAGAACAATTTATTTTTTATTTTATAAAAGAAAATCCTGCTTTGGGATTTTCTTTTAGGAAATAAAAAAGAAAACTGTTTGGTGCAGGGCTCTGTCATGTTGATGGAGTTCTGTACCAAACTTCAAAAAGCACTGACAGGATCCGCAATGACGGTCGTTTCTGACAACGCTTTAAAGCAATGGTTCCCAAACTTTTGATCCCCGAGGAAACCCACAGAATCATTACTGGAAGCCGGGAACCCCCAAGCAATTTGTACAATTTAAATTTCAAACATTAAAACAGTAGTTAGCAAAAAATATATAAACAAGTACACACCAAACAAATACTCAAATGACTAAGATATAATTATTTTACATTGAAAAAATATGCAAAAATCGAACTAATTTAATGGGAAGGTTGGCGCTGCATGTCAACGACTAACTTTTCAATGTTTGGTTTTATTTAGGAAGGCTGAATCCTCAGGTCAGATTTTACCAAGCGATTTCTCTTTTTATTTTTTAGGTACATAAGATCTGAGAAAACTTTTTATCTGGTGGGGAAAGGAAGTAAAATCATAAGGACCTCTCTCCTCTCTATAACATCTCTGTCACATTTGTTTTATAGCACCTCTCATACCAATGTAGGGTGTTGGAGCACTTTACAGGGACTACAAGGTGTAGGATTCACATGTCATCCACACTGGTAGGCATTTTTCTAAGAGTGCTTGGTCTGGAGAAGCAAAAACTCAGTTTTCAGCACTGACTTTAATAATAAGAATGTATTTCTACTCAACCAAACCTTTTTTAGCAGCAAAAGGAAAATAAAGGACCAGGAATAAAAACAGAACTTTCAAATTTGTGCCATGCAGTTTGCATGCAGCTCTTTGATGGTAGTTTATAGCTCACTGTGCTAGATTTCAATTGTGACTTATGAACTGCTCAGTAAGAAAAGAATCTCTGTAACAAAGCAGTAACCCACTCTAATATGCACATAAAATACTGTTCTTTGCATGAAACACGTTCTTTGCAGCAGACATATTAACTATCTGTGCTACCTTAGATGAGCCAAAACTGCCACTAGGCAAAACTCCCATCTCCCTCCAGCAGGTACATTAATCACTAGTTATCTTGACGCTTTTTAGTTTTGCCGGAAAGCTTATAAGATACTTTGCAGTGCTCTTAAAGCTGCTGCACAAATGAACTATTAAATATAAAAACATGCACGTGTTTCTGTAGAGACCGCAGCTGGAGAGGTGCCTTCCTGCCGGCCCAGGCCTGTGGACCCCCGGGAATGTGTCACAGATCGCTGGGGGTCCGCTGACCACAGGTTGGGAACCATTGCTTTAAGGAATTACTCCCTGTTTGGGGGTCATTTGTAAATCTGGCAGATGGTAACTGTCAGGGTGACGGAAACATTTACTCTGTTACCCCTACAGAGAAGCAGGCCATGCACCAGATATTAAATCTGGGCCTAGTTTTTTTTTACATCTCTTGGGTAATTAGGTATTACTAAAAAAATGTTATAGCCCTCAATCCTCAACCAAACATTTCAAATTCTTAGATTTATTTTCACAGAGGGAACAAAGACCAGTGTAGCTCTTGCTCCCAAGTAATGGCACCCGCCATCCTTAATTCAGGGAATGTGGGATATGAAACATCAACTGTCTGAAACTGACTACAGTAGGGTTTGGATAATAAGATTTACAGTAATAGTGAGTTTGTGGCTGGATTGCCCAGTGTCTCCGCTTCTTTTGTGGCTGCCACACAAACATTCTGCAGTGGTGATTAAGACACAGGAACTGGCGAGCGATATCCCATTATAGACAAAGTCCACACCATTTCGTTTTATGCAGATGACCTGTTATATTTGAAGAATGGGGAGGAAGGACTTGAACCAACACTACAATTCTACTAGAACGTGGGAACATATCTGGCCTTGATACTAATGGTCCAACCATTTGACAGTGCACTAGCTCTGGGAAACCATGGGGTTACGTGCTACCCACACATTTAAATACCTGGGGGTACATTTTTATCACACTGACAAGGGAGGAAAACCTGGGTGTCATTTTAAGATAACTGAAGGTGAAGGTGGACATCTAAGGATCCCACCGCTTGCCATTATGGGATGAGTGACCCTGTATTCGATGACTGTTCTTCACAGAACACTTAATTTCTTCATAAATGTACCAGATTCTGTACAGCAAAACTGGTTTAAACAGGCAGAATTACTGATTAGGGACCTGATATGGGATGGGAAGAGGCACAGATTTCTGCTGGAGATCGTTCAAAGACCTACAATGGAAGGAGGCCAAATTATGAATTGTATTACTTGGGAGTGCAGCTGCAATTAAGAGGGTTGGATGGTGCCTGCAGGGGCAAAATTGGTCACTTGGGCATAGACCCTAACCAAGGAGCCTTAGTAATTCTACCGATGGTGATGAGACAAATGGAGTGGAGCTGTCCTTGCTGCTCAACACTGCATTGAAATGTTGGAGGCGCTGCATTAAGCAAACAGCATGCTTCCAATTGTATGTTTCGACTGTACCACTAGTGTGACTCCCCCACTGGGAAACCCTTTTTACCACCAAACAAATCACACACTCGACTAACATGGAAACTGTTACCAAGTGGGATTGCTACTCAGCTGGGGATGTTATTCCTGTGGAGACAATGATTGAAGAATATGGTTTACCACTTGTCCAGTTAACATACGGGGGCCTGACACATGTTCGGGGCCTTTGGGGGACTGGTGTATAGAAAACCCGAGTCATAATATCCTACAGCTTGTATTCACTATGGGAACAGGCCTCAAATTTGTTATATGGCTTTATAGAACAATGAACAAGAAGACTAGATTTGGCCTCAAAACAGCCACAACATATTGGGAACGTAACTTAAGGAAAGAGTCAAGTCCTGAAAAATGCTTAAATGCTTTCGCATACATTTGGACCATGTCCAGGAACATTAGATTTAAATTTAAACAATTTAATTTTCTACACCTGAAATATCTGTCCCCCAGTAAACTTAACAAGATGTTTGAGGGTGACTTTATTTTTTGCCCCCGGTGTGCATCCCCTGCAGTGAATTTTTTCCACATAAGGTGTCCCTATATTATTATATATTGGGTATGGGTCTCCCTATAACTGGAGGCCACTCTGAGTAGGAGGGACTTGTGCAAACCCACAGTGTCTCTGCTGGGATTATTTCTCTATCCTAAGGTTAAAAAAATGGGACACAGATTTTATAATTCAGCATTGGTAATTTCCAAAGGATTGGTTGCAATGACAAGGAAAGCTAGAGGGACCCTCTATGCTTGTGGGAAAAACAGAAGAAGGAAGTAGGACAATGGGGCAACGTTGAGGAGGCGGCACAGAGGAGTGAAGAAGTTTATGGCTCTGGTAAACACAAAGTAGGAGGTCTATGGGCAGAAGTATATATGAGGAAGCTAGTGAGATGAATGTGGATAACTGGGACCCCATTTCTACAGGGAGGAAAGTGCAATGACCAGACTCATAGAATGATGGTGATGTGACAACACATGGGTAACAGGAAGCTGCTCATGACATTATGCCATAACTTATCTACAATAATTTAGTTGGGCATGGATGAGAAAATCTACAAACAACCACACATGTTTAAACAGTTCTGACTGTTTTACGAGTAGGCTACCCCAGTAAGTTCTGATTTAACACTCATAATTGCAGAAGATATAACTGATTGTATGCACGTTAATGATGACACAGAAGATATAACTGATTTAATGCACATTAATGATGACACAGTACCATATATTTATCAAGCAATATGTCACTGTTTTTGACAAACGTGAATAAACAGATTTGTTAACAAACATAGTGTGTGTGCGTGTGTGTTAGCTGAGGAACAGGATACCACTGACACAATTTAAAGTTAGAAACTCCCATAACTATTGGTTATTTGGGACGCACAGACTTTGTAACAACTTTCTTGGCTTTACCAGCTCAAAAATCAGTTGCAGATTTTAGAACTGCTACACATTGTCCCCAGCAAGCTCATACCACCCATCCGTGATCCAATGGAGTCTCTCTTGACCTGAGCATCCTGTGCCATTCACTGGAGAAAGAATGCATCACCTAAATTAATCAAGAGAAGACATCCAGTGTTTCTCATGTCCTTGTAGCCATAGACATGCAAATGCATAACTAGGCACTTTTTCAACTTTGTTTATCTTCACTACAATGGCAGCCAATCCTTCCACACTTATGAAGCCATTGCTAATGAAGCCTTGAGATCCAACCAAGTTATTTGGTTTTAACTCCAAAAAGAGATTAAGGGGCTGTTTTAGAGCTTGGGTGATGAATGAATGAGTTAACTTAGAGAGCACGTGGATGCTCAAAGCAATATCTTGATGTTGCAGCAGGCGAAACAGAAGCTAGCACTCCAGGTAACTACTGTGAAGAAAATAGGTGTTTTTTAAAAGCTATTGTAAATTGCCATTCAACAACAGAGGAAGTCAATAACATTTTTTGTTTGCAGGAATCGATAAAGACCGTTCTCTCTGCCTGACCTAGTGGAACCTAGGCCTAGTGACTAATAATGCAGCTGAAGACCTAAGGTTTTTGTGTCATCCAGAAGTGAAAAATCCTGATAATAAGCTATCTATGGCTGAGCTTGTAGAATGCGCGATGAATGATGATAAGAACCTTAAACAGAATCCTTTTTTTTATCTGGAAGTCCGCTGAGGAATGTCAAAATTGAAGCAAACAGCTTTGTTTTGTACCACTTGAGGTTTGCGGTTCCATTTTTAAGAGAGACTGAGTTACAGAATGCTAGAGAAATCTAACTTGGAGGTTATCATAGCTTGGACAATCGACTTACTGGCCGCACATAGCAGATGATTAAGAAACTTTCTTAGCAAGTGCTGTAAGGCAAAACAGGCCCCAACTGCAAGAAGGATCTGGGTTTGGAAAGACAGATTATTATCCAACTTTAAACCCAGGTTTTTCGCAACTGTGGTTTTTGCTGGGGGAGAGGGGATACTGGGCCAGCACTTCAAGTGCTTTTTCACTTGAACAAAGAAAAGAATCTCTTTCAGAATTTTTTCTTTGTGTTTCATTGCAAATTACTCTCAAGCAACCAGTGCAGGACATCATTAAGACACAATGTAAAAGCCAATAAGGCATCTATGGATATGCAGTCATACGTCAAGGGCAACTGGGTATCATCAACCTATTGGATGATTTCCACATTGTGTGATATCAGCTTGGCTAAAGGGGACCTCATAAATATTAATATAAAATAAATATTTAATAATTTGAGGCTCAATGAGGAGCACAGTGGCATCTCAAAAGCTGTTTGCTGGTTGAGAAAGAAACAGCAAGCCAAACCTGTAGCTCTCTACCATCCAGAAATGATTTCAACCAGCTCCAGACAGTGGCATCAAAGCAGATCTCCACCACACGCTGAAGAGGAATAAAGGGGGCAACAGTATCAAACACTGCAGAAATATCCAAGAAGATCAAGGCAGCATTTTTACCACCATCCTGTGGGATCCTAATCACCTCAGGGATAAAGGACATGCCCAAAAAAGACAGTGGCAGATGTCCTGTGTGCCCTGTTTAGAGTGAATAAAAATCCACACACTCTGTACACCTGCCGCTTTATGGCAGATGTCCAGCATCCACAAACTTCTAAATGAGGCCTTATGTCAGAAGGAAGTTGTTTTGCTGGACTTAACCCACTATTCTCTCCAAACTCCTAGAGTCGCATGTTAGATCCCGTTTAGTCAAAACCCTGCTGACAATTGTCTAATGACAATGAATAAAACCAAGTAAAGTAGACTGTATATCTTTCTGTTCAAATTTCTTTTACAAACAAAACTGGCAAATTACAAAAATGTTAAAGTAAGGTATTCAATAAAAGCAGGACAAAATGTACAATTCAGGGTACAAGGGTACAATAAAAGGGACAGTGGGCCATATGCAATTAATGGACTTAGAATTGGACTCAACAGTCATACAATGATAGCCTGCGGTCTCCAAGAATTTTAGAAAACGCTGCAGTCAAAGCCAGGAAGGTTAGAAAAAGTTAAGGTTACGGGGCCTGTTGGAGATGACTATCGGTTGGGTGGTACCCCCCCAGAATCTTTACTTCACTGTTCTGCTGGTTTTAGAACTCTGTGGATTTTACCCCTGCTAACCAATGGTAAAGAGCCTGTGCTCTGCCTTTCACCATGGTGAAATAGGCATCCCCTTAATTAGTAAATGTAACTTACCTATGAGTCTCTACTACATGGTAACACAGTGTACCCTGGGTTTGTAAGTTAAATGTCACAAGTGGGCTGTAGCACTGACTGTGTGATCCAGTATAGTGGAAATGTAAACATGACTGCAGGCCTGCCACCAGCAGCCTGGCCGTGCAGAACAAATCTGTATATTTGACCATTTAAATAACTCCCAATGATAGACCTCAACTATCCTTTTAAATTTTGATAAGTCACCCTAAGTGTTGGCCTTACATGCTCATAATGCATTGTGCATGGTATTTAAAAGTAGGACACGTAAAGGTTTCATGTTAAACATGACCTAAACAGTGAGAAAGCTTTCAGAGCTATTTTTACTTCTACAGGGGTAGCTGTTCCATAGGAAAACAATGGAATAAAATATTAAATTTAATATTGTCTATCTCTGCTTAGGAAGCAGCTACAGAGTTCATGTTTGGATTTTCTAATTCACTGATAAAGTCAGATTTGTAATAAATATTTTAAAACAGATACTTGAGAAAAGTTAACAGTCTAAAGCCAAAGAAGCCAATTTGCAAGAGCTTCTAACTGTCACCCAGGAGCTGTATAGCTCCCTGAAGAAGTTTAAACTCAATCCCTGAGTTGAGACAAAGGCCTTGGGTGTAGAAGGGTGTTTTATTTCTCTAGCAGGATGACCACCTGACTGTGCTCAGGAACTTAATTAACTTCAAAAGGGTGTACCCTGTTACAGACATACGTAGCTATCACCTGGGCCTTCCCCTTTCCTTTGTCCACCTAGCCAGTCAGGCCAGTCAAGGGTCATCACTCAACCCCACCCTGTTAATCACATACATGACGTCCCTAGCCGAAACTGTCAGAACCCATGACCTCAACATAATTTCACTAGCAGACAATACTCAGCTCACCTTCTCGCTGTCAGAAGACCCCACCACCACGAAGACCAACATCCACAACTGCATGATGAGTGTCACCGACAGAATGAAGACCATCTGCCTGAAGCTCAACACAAACAAGACTGAAGTGTTGATCTATAGGAACAACACCTCTCCATGGAATGACTCCTGGGGGCCCTCTGAACTCAGATCCACACCCACACCGACAGACCATGTCTGCAAACTCAACATCATCCTGGACAGCAAACTCACCATGAAATGCCAGATTAACACAGTCTCCTCCAACTGCTTCCACACCCTCAGCAAGCTCCAAAAGATCTTCATATGGCTCCCCATTAACTCCAGGAAAACCGTCACTCAAGCCCTGGTTACCAGCCACCTGGACTACGGCAACACGCACTATGCAGGCATCACCACCCAACTCCTGAAGAGACTCCAGATCATTCAGAATGCAGCCGCCAGACTCATCCTTGACCTCCCCAAATGGACCCACATCAGCACCCCACCTCACGAAGCTCCACTGGCTCCCCATAAATAAAAGATGTCACTTCAATATGCTGACACACGCATAAAACCAGCATAACTGTAGGACCAGCATACATCAACCACCACCTGAACATCCACCACCCCATCAGGAACCTACGCTCCACCTCTTTCGACCACACTTCCCACATCTGCAGAAGCTACAGTGGAGGACTATCCTTCTCCTACCTTGCCGCAAAGTCCCGGGATACCTTTACCCTCCACCTTCATACAACATCCTGGAATTCAAAAACAGACTGACAACATGGGTTTTCAACTGAGCCCTGCAAAAACCCAGCGCCGGAATACCCTCTTGGTGATTAGCAACACTCTTTGTATGCAAATTGGACTGGAATTGGTTATTTTCAGGGTATTCTACCATGTCGCGATAGCTGACAAACAGGTAAGCCTCAGGTTCTCTGAAAGCAGTAGTGAGTCCAGCAATATCTGTTGATTGTCTGCTGAGGAATTACATAGGTTATAGTATCTGGAAGGAATTGGAGCTCAGGTCTCATCTGGAGAAGCTGGGGTTGCTTGTTCGGGTTCTGATGACAACACAGTCCATAGGTTTTAAGCAACTCATCAGAGGAGTCTGAAAGATCTAGTGTCTGAAACAGTGGCCCGGGTGCCTACCAGGAAGAGGACGTGCAAGGGGCAATGGAACCTTGCCCAGGACCTTCCAAACATCTAAGAGTGGGCTGAGTCTGAGGGTGATGCCCCGGAACCTAAGGGGGAAGACAGTGCTGTCCTGGGTGACCTGCCTGAGCTAGCGGGAGGACAGCTGAGACACAGTTATACAAAGAGCAGGGGGAACACCCCACTCTTGAGGGCCTAAGGTGACAGACTGAGGCCCAGGTCAACGGGGACACCTTTAGTGGTGAACTCATCAACTGGGAGAATGGTTTCTTGCATAGTGGGCGTAATGTCCCTGAGCCTGGGACAACCCAAGTGTTGGTAGGCCCCCAGTGCTATTAGGGGTTCCTATTGGAGGTGGCTCATGAGATACCCTTGGCAGGATACTTGGGTGGAACAAAACCTTTGACCTCATGTTCCCCCACTTGTACTGGGCCAAGATATATGCATACCACTAGTCCTGTGTTACCAGCCATACCTTGGGTATGTCAGTGTAAAGCATAGAACTCTCTTGCAACCTTTCCCAGTGGTAGGAACCCCCTTTGACAGGGTGGGGATTGATCTTGCTGCGCCTCTGGACCCCAAGACAGCCCTAAGCAACAGGTTCATCCTGGTCTTGGTGGACCACACCACCTGGTACCTATCCCTCTGTGCTTGGTGGCTGCACCTGTGTTGGCCAGGCCACGACAGGGATCTTTATCTGAGTGGATTTCCCCAAGAAGCTGTTGTGTTACTGGAGCACCAACTTCATATCTGCCTACATCAAGGCAATGTTGGAAAAGTGTGGAATAATGTACAGGTTCTCCTCACCATACCACCCACAAATCAATAGGTTTGTTAAAAGATTTAACAATAGTCTGAAAGGCATAATTATGAGCCTACCAGAGTCCAAGAGGCATTAGTGGGATGTCTTGTCACCACGCTTGTTTTTCGCTTACAAGGATGTACCTCAGAAGGGAGTGGCTTTTAGCCCTTTCAAGCTTCTGTTTGGCCATCCTGTGAGAGTACATCCAGCTTTTTCAAGGAAGGGTACGAGCAAGCCCCAAGAAACTCCCACAAGATGTAGTGAACTGCATGTTAGCCCTCTGGTTTCAGATGAAGCGTTTCTGTAAAGAGGCAACTAAAAACCTGGAGGAAAGTCAGAAAATGATGAAGCAGTGTTATGACCAGAAGGTCATTCTGATGGCATACCAATGTGGCCGGGAGTTTTGCAGGTCCTCCAACACTGCAACTACAGAGGAGCCCAAACATGTCAAGGTTAGAGTGCTAGCCCCGCAACCTCTCAAAACAACTGGCCAAAGGAACAGCCGGGAGGGTGTGAGGGGCATGCTGCAGAGAGGTGGGACCTGGAGAAGGAGATGTGGAGTGGGCCCCAGACCGAGTATGGCAGCAGGAGTATAGAGACAGACAGCCAACCAATCAAGCAACAAGGAAGAAGCCTTAGAGGAGTGGGAGCTAAAGCAGCTGACGGAACTCGGAAGCAGGAGAGAGGAGAATAATCACAGTGGGACCACTCAGGACCCCAACGCGAGGAAAGTTGAAGTGGAAATGCTGGGGAAGAAAGAAGAGCAAGAGAACATCGCCTGTGACCCAAGGGATAGAGGCACTGTAAGCTTGTCTGCCATGGCCGTTACACAGGGCCACAGTCTAGGGCAACTGAGGGGCATCACTTACACTGGGTGGGAGGTGAGGAAGCAGGGAAAATCATTACACTGCAACACTGAGGTGCACATAAGGGTGGGGCGTTGCTAGAAAGGAGTTGTGACTACACCTGGCTACAGTGGTGTCAGAAGTGGGATCTTCCCACCCATGGTGTTGGTATTGACTCAGTTCATAACTATGGCGAATATGACTAAGCAGTTGACGAAAGGGCAAAGACATTTCCAAGTGGTGGTAGAGCAGCAGGCATAGGTAGTGGAACAGAATATGGAAAATGTACAAACTGCCCTAAAAACACAAGAGAGACTAAATTGCTAATAACCAACAAGAACAGGATGCTGCCATTTTGTAACTGACAGATGCAATAGCATATGCTAAAGTACATACCACGGTACCAAGCACAGTCCTTCAGAACTATCAAGCTAGAGAAGATCCTGCTTCTTTTTGTATGAACTTTGAGCGAGTTGGCTTCTACGGCTACTTGGCCACCAGAACAATGGCATCAACATATTGCACCCCTATTATCAGAACATTACAAACAGCATATCAGGCTGGTAATCCTGTGGGCATTAAACATATGAGGATATAAAGAAAGCCATTCTTGAGAGGCTCGGCTGCGATTCTGACTATTCTTGAGCCTAATTTTAGGAAGGAGGAATGGGGATCTAATTGCAATCCAAGAGCACTGTGCTTCAGGATACATGGCCTGTTTAGTAGGTGGTTAAAACCTAACACCTCTACACCTCTACAGTAAGGAAGCAGTGGAGGAGATTTACCTTGAGGTTTACCCTGGAGGCCCTACCAGGAGTTACTCGGATTATATCACATCCTAATGTAACAGTAAACACAACAATTGAGTTAGCTTGCACACATCAGAGATCTCCAGACTTCACCCCGGCACCCCTAAAATCTCAAACAAACACACAAGGGGTTGGAAAGACACCACACATGTCTGAGTGATGTCTGAACAAGCCCTCTCACCAAGGGAGCTAGACAAACAGGCATAACAGGGGATGCGATGTTTCCACTGTGCTGAGAAGGGACATATAGCTGGAAACTTTCCACAAAAGAATGAAAACCCACAACCTCTGGGGTTGGGGTACTCCAAGGAACAGGCCCTTTGTATGAGTATTTCTACTAGCACATAACTCAAGGATGGTATGCTTAATGGATGCATGGTTAAAGCAACCAACAGACTCTGGGTGTCAGCGTAATGTGGTCCATCCCAAGTGGGTAGAACAGAGGGAAAGCGCACTCTCTCAAAAAATACTGGCCAAAGGAGCAGCCGGGAAGATATGAGGCGCATGCTGCAGAGAGGTGCGCACTGAGAAGGCGATGTGGAGTGAGCGCCAGACAGAGTATGGCAGCAGGAGTATAGAGAATGAACACTCCAACCAACCAAGTGATGAGGAAGAAGCGTTGGAGGAGTGTGAGCTAAACCAGCTGACAGAACCTGGAAGCAGGTGAGAGGAGAAGAATCAAAGCAGGACCACAACACTGGGACAGCTGATGTGGAAACACTTGGGGAAGAAAGAAGAGCACAGGGACGTTGACAGTGACCTGAGGGAGAAAGTGGTTGCAAGTCCCATCTGCCATGGCCTGTATGCAGGGTCACAGCATCAGGCAAGTGAGAGGATTCATTAACACAACATGGGGCAGGAAAAATCACCTTCCCTAAAGCACAATGCGATGCTGAGGTGCACTGAAGGAGCGGGGGGGAAGTGCTTGATTCCACCAGTGACTGCCACTCGCAGTTTTTGCTTGCTACTGCATGTCAACTCTCACAGGGTGAGGGTAACAACATGTATTTTTTTGTCTTTCTTTTCCCTTCTTATTGCTATTGACCACAGACTGGGTACCCTCTGTGATATGTATGTTCTCCCAAGGGGCACAGAATTAGAGAGATTTCTGTGGGGCAGTTGACAAAAGATCAATCCATTGAGGACAACAAAGTCCCACAGTGCCTCACGAAACAGTGCATTTTTCCTTTTCGCCATTTTCCTTATCTTAGGTGGAAAGTTTTATTAATTTCTTTAATAAAATCACTGGAACTGAGTTTAGTTGTGACTACACCTGGCAACAACCAACCTGTCCAAAAACTGTAGGTCATGGAGTCCGTGAAGCCCTGAGCCTTACAGAACTGGTGGACAGGGTTCTATGAAATCAAGGAGAAGAATAGTGATGTCACCCATCTGAAAGGGTACTGCATGTGGTACGAGTTGCTCAAGGAGACCTATGATGGTGAGCTGGCTAGTTACCCCACCCCTATACCTTCTGTCTTCCAGGTAGCAAAATATGTCAGTGGAAGTGGTTGCCTTCTCCCCTATCCTGACCTCAGAGCTAAAGAGTGACTGTGCCACTTGTTGGGACAGTTTGCTGCCCTTTTCTCACTTACATCAGGGCTCACCAACTTGTGCACACATAAAATTGACATGAGGTACGGCATGGATCTGAAAAACAAAACTTTCAGGCTGCCTCACAAAGTGAGAGCCAGTATCATGTATGTGTACGAGGTTTCCAAGATGCTGCAGTAGGGGGTGATTGAGCCCTCCTGTAGTCCCTGGGCCAGTCCAGTGGTCATGGTGCCAAAGGCTACTACTCCGGGCACCACCCAGTACTCTGTGTGGACTATAGGAAAATTAGTTCAGTCACCAAGACTGATGCTCACCCCAACCCCAGTGTAATGAGTGTACTGACAGGTTAGGGGCAGGTTCCCGAGTACCTCTGATTTGACATCACGGTACAGTCAGATTGCCCTGACTGAGGGAGATAAGGATAGGTTAGGTCAGCATTCCCCACCCAGGGGGCATTGTAAGTTTAGCCCTTTCTGCTTCAGCTGGGAGGACCACCTATAACAAGGCCCTGCATCAAACAGGCCAGACTATCAAGGCCAGTAAGCGCCAAACTGGGAAGGGCTTGGTGGTGTACCTGGGCCATCAAGTTGGTGGAGGCCCTGTACAACCTCTTCAGCCCAAGATACAACCCAACTGGGCTTGGAAGCCCCCAAAGACCCAAGCAGAAGTGAGGGCCTATTTAGGCCTCAATGAATAGTACAGGAGATTTGTCACAAGATATGGCACCATAGCGGACCCCTTGACAGAGCTGACTTCCAAGAAGCAGCCCAAAAAGGTGTTATGGATAGTGGCGTGCCAAAAAGCCTTTGACTCCCTGAAGGAAGCCATGTGTACAGCAACCGTACTGAAGGCACCTGACTTCTCAAAAGAGTTCCTCATGCAGATAGATGCTTCAGGGCATGGGATTAGGACAGCTCTCTCACATGTGGATGATAAGGGCCTCAATCAACATGTGGCCTACATCAGCAGGAGGCTACTTCCCAGACAGCAAAGGAGGAGTGCAAATGAGAGGAAGGAATTTGCAGTGAGTGGCCTGGGCACTGAAGAAACTGAGTCCATACCTTTATGGGAATAATTTTGGGGTCCAGACAGACCACAGATACCTCTGATGGCTAATGAAAATGTGGGGTGAGAATCCTAAACTGCTGAAATCGTCCATCTCCCTAAAGGGGAGTGGACTTTACGGTGAAACATTGCCCTGGACTAACCACGCCAATGCTGGTCTCTCCAGGTTTTTCTGCATTAGTGATGAGAATTTCAATGGAGGTGGGTAGTTCTCCCTGTTGTCTGCTAGGGAAATCCTTGTTGGAGAGGACTATGGTTTGCTTGGCATTCCACCAGATTTGTTCCTTCCTATAATGAATCTGTTTTTCCTGGGCCTAGGAATCTTTGCACTTCACTCCTGCTAACCAGGTGTAAAGCTCTTGTTCTCTCCCTTCTAAACATAGGTAAACTGGAACACACCTAATTGGCATGTTTTATTTACTTGTAAGTCCCTAGAATAGGGTAGTACATATACCTAGGGCCTGTAAATTAAATGCTACAACTGGTCTGTGGTACTCATTGTGCCACCCACTACCATAGCTCTGTAAAACATGTCTCTTGGGATGCCCCTGCAGCCAATGCCAGCAGTTCTAAACTGCCATTTTAACTTTTCAAAATAAACTTTTGGCCAGATGTAAACATTCCTTTTTAAAACATAAGACGCCCCTAAGGTAGGCCTTTAACAGTCTTAGGGCAGTGAATATGGTATTTAAAAAAGGTAATGTATGGTTAATGTTTCACATGCCCCTGGCAATAAAAAACATGCAAAGTCGTTTTTCACTATGGCAAGGCTAGCCCTCCCATAAGACACATCAGTTAGCAGCTGATAATGCTTAATTACAGTTTGGGAGCAGCTACAAAAATGAATTAATGACTTATTTTAATAGTAATTTAAAATCTAACTTAATAGTAAACTTGGATTTTATACTACTATTTTGAAAATGATACTTTTAAAAGGTGTAATTTTCCTGCCTAAGCCAAATGGGCCTTTCTGCCAGTGTCACCTGACCGTTAATGGCTCTCCTGTGGTATTATGTGTATTGCTCGCAGACAGCGGACAAAAGGCTTGGGTGTGGAGAGATGTTTTTCTTACCTGAGCAGGATGGCATGAGATTTGTGCTAGCCCCTTCCTGAGCTTCAAAGAGTGTCTACTCTGTCACGGGCAAGCCTCCCTTTATTTTCCTAGCCAGCTTCGCAGAAGGAGCCCTAAACAGGGGAGGAAGGGTTCTGCCATGTTAGTTTTAGAGAAGGAGGGGTACTGCAGGATAGCTTATAGAAAAACACACAGGATGTGCTACAAAACAGAGGGAGATCAGCCTTGTAAACATTTACCACAGTGGTTAAGGAGTGGTAAGGACTTTTCCTGGCACACATGCTGGCGCTGGGCATAAATGTGGCAACCCCAGTACCCTACTCAGATCACTTCGGGACCTGTAGAAGAACAGAAAAGGACTAGACATGCTGTCTGTGACCCAAGAAGAGCCTTGAGGACTGGACCTGCTCCACCTCTTGTAACCAGGAGAAAGAAATTGATCCAAGGGTCTTAAGGCTGAACTACTGTTTGGGCTACAGTCACAACAAACTCCAAGAAGCCTTTTCTTGCATTTTCAGAGGA
Organism: Pleurodeles waltl; assembly: GCF_031143425.1. NCBI lineage: Eukaryota > Metazoa > Chordata > Amphibia > Caudata > Salamandridae > Pleurodeles > Pleurodeles waltl. Next base: position 1,341,287,639 of record NC_090444.1, on the reverse strand, counting down.
CAAGTTCCAGCTGGAGTTGTCCAGGACCTTGCTGCTGGCCTCCGCTGGAGTGATTCTTCACCCCAAAATACTGTTCCCAAGGTCCAAAACACCTAGCTTGTGTCAACATGTATTCCCTCCTGACCCTTCCTGAAACCTCATACTCTTTTAACCAACTGGTGACCGGGACCAACTTGCCAAACCAATGTGATGAAGTGCATCGCTGCAGGCCCAAAATCTAGCCTGCCTCTGCCAAGGCTTTTTTTCACAGCAGCATTTCTGATTTAGTGGGATGTCAGGGAGAATGTGCGTGGCTTTGTGGAGGCCTCTTCTGCTGCTGCATGCAGCCTTGCCTTGCTGAAAGAATCTGAGTCCCAAAAAAGTGAGAAAGGGCCTGATTTAGATATTGGCGGATGGGTTACTCCATCACAATGGTGACGGATATCCCTTCAGCCGAAATCTAAATACCATAGGATACAATGGGATTAAGATTTCGCTGGACGGGACATCCGTCCCCGTTGTGATGTAGTAACTCATCTGCCAACATCTAAGTCAGGCACTAAGTCCGAAGTTAGAAATCATCATGAGGACAAGGTGTGAGAAGTATCCGGCTGCTCTGAGTGTGAAATCCAAATTCCTCCTGCTCTGAGCTTTCCCATCAAAAACTCAATGGCGTCTCAGAGACTTTGTCCTGCGTCTATCTGATGATCAATACCTCTTTGGTCACGGTCTGCTGCCTTGCTCCGCTGAGGATTTTAAAACTTTTGACCAGAATGAACCTAGTTCCTTTATACAACTGGTGCTCCCCTTCAGACAGCTTTAATTTTTTACTCTGTGGCGGTCAACCAGATGTCAGTGGTTGGCAATTAATGCTTTTTGGTGCTATTTTGAACCTTAAACTTTAAAAAAAAATCATAACAGTTTCTACTAACTGGATTTTTGTCATTGTGGTACCTTTTTATTTAATAAAATGTACTCCATATTTGTAAATTGGTTTGTACTGTGTTTTCACGGTAGTACTGTTTATCACTATTTGAGTACTGCATAAATACTATACTCATTGCCTTTAAATTAAGCCTGAGTAATTCCGTTAAACCTGACTTCTTTGTGCAAAGCTACAAGCGGGTTAAGCACAAGTTTATTTAGTGACTTTTGTTGTTCACTCTGGCAAGGATTGTGATTATTCGACGTTGATTCTCTCTTCCTCAACTAATGCTTCAATCTCTGCAAATATGCAATCTCTAACAGAAAATCATGTAACATTATGTACGTGTGATTACGTTTTAAAATGTGAAGAAGAGTGCCTAGGTGTGTGGCGATAGAGTACAAATGAACAGCAACCATGATGGGGCGGGGTGCAGTATATGATGCGTGGTGTTGAACTGCGGTGATGTGTAGCGATAATACAGGAAAATAAGACAGTGTTGAAGAACTGAGGTGTGAAGGTTCTTGTCTAGGTTTTATAAGGAAGTGAAAGCTTGGCGATCTAACAGTGCTGCCAAGTGAGACTCTGATAAATATGTGAGGTCGGTGGGGAAATGGCTGCTGTAAAGATTATTTGCCAAAGTAGGAAAATTGCGTAGAGTGTGTCGTGCTAAAGTGTAGCTATGATAAACAACACGAAGCTGAATAGTTTTATATAGAGGATGGAACTCAGGGTTAGTTACAACTTTAGTGCCTACACATTAGAAGTGAAAGGTAAAACATATATATTTTCGTTTATGTCAAGCAATAATTGGCATAAAATAGTGTACCAAGCTTAAATCTAGAGCCCCGTGGCATGAAGTACAATGAGCCCACTCACTAATAAGTATCAGCAAATATAAATACTTGTGTAATTTTCTACACTTCCAACTCCAGTAATACCAATTCAGAAGTTTGTGGTTGGTCATATTTAGACACAACATAATTAATAAAACGGATAAAACGGAAGACCCAGGGCATATGAGATCGAGGGCATTTTTAGTCCTCGGTGCTGTGCACCACGAAAATAACAAGCATATCTTGTATTTACAAAATACTGCCGAGATCTGATTTTTATTGGTGGATGCTCTCCCAAAATCTGTTTAACGAATATGCACAATATAGACATTTAAAATAAAAAAAGACAAGTACAAGTTCTTCATGAAGCGTAGTGCACATTGCCAATCCATTGTCAGTTGAGAACGACAAAGATATGCTGAACAAAAAAACACTAAGGTAGACCTCTCAATGGGGTTACTAATTCAGATTTGCAACCAAATAACTTCCATCAATGAAGAAAGTGGTGATAATTAACTACTTGATATTTCTATAAATAAGATGCCTCAAGGTGTACCTTTCTGCCATATTTTCAGTCGGTCCTGCACAACAATACGTAAAAGGCTGAAAAAATTACTGAAAATGATTTTGAAGACATCAAACAGCAATGCAATCTTTACATGATTTTCCATTTCGTAAAAAGAGCAGTATGTTTTTAAATGATCAAACTGTAGGAACAAATGCGGTTTCGGGCACTAAGTACTTAACAAAATGCCTTGTTCATAAGGAATCCATATCAATATTTGTATTGTAATAAAAGTTTTATATGTTCATTCCAGGGACTTGCCTTGCATTTCACAATCTTGTCAAAGTTGTGTGTATTCATAAAAATGCATTTACTGCCAGTAAATTCCAGTCAAAAGAAATATGTTTTGCCTTCACGTTTCCTTTGCATTTTATCAGCTCAATTGTGTCCAAGGGTACACTAAAGTACTGTTTGCATTTATAAAGGGGAAATGCATCACAAAATCAACTTATGTCTAAACTTTAGATCTATTTCTCCTTATTTTGTATAACCTTATCGTATTCTTTAGGTTATGTGTACAGTTTTGGAGTAAACCTGTCAATCTAGCGCAGTGTTTTCACAATGTGCCAAAAGTTATCTTAAAATCAGCGGTATTACTAATTATTTGCTTTCGAAATGCCATATTTCCTTATGTTAGTTCATCAGTTTAGATTATGATTGACCAGTTGCAAGTATGAGTTTGTGTGCGTTTTGCTGGGTTTGTGGTGTCACCGACTATGTATGCAGATGATTAACGTTTTTCTATTGTTGCAGCGCTCTTGAGAGAGCGTAGTTTAAATATTACATATTATAGACGTGAAATGCTTACATTTAACAATGCAGTATTAATAATTAATAATTGAAATGTATTAATAAACGTGGAGAATTATTCACTTGTGTAAACTAATGTTGAATAGAAGAAATAATCATTTTATAATTGTGTGTATTATTACGATTAGAACCGCATTCATTAGAACTCGTACATCTTAAGTTAGCATGAGTCGCGAACTAGCTGTGTAACTCTCATATTAAAGCGTATTTTTCTGCTTCTCCAGTGTGCTGACTTGCAAACGACCATGACCCAGCGATTGTTCTTTTCTGTACTTAGTCGAAACATAATGGAAATCTCCCATTCGCATGCTAGTAGCTTTTTAGTATGAATTATGAAACTTTGAAACAAACATGGACACTTTCAAGGACAATAAAGCGAGGAGAAGAGAACTCTTGACCCGAGACGTGTGCCAAAGTGGTGAAGTAACCCCGGATATGCCACCTACGAAAAACATCAATTATAATGACCAATTGGGATTTGAGTAGATATCAAGAAATGGCAAATGCATTACTTAATGTATAATTTGATTGGTTACCAATAGTGGGGTGTAGTGACTGACCAATAGAATCTTGGGGGAATGTATCACGCAAAAGGGGATAAAAACCCATGACACGGGAGACGAGAGACATTAGGTAGGGGATGATATTGATTGCATCCAGAAACTCTGTCACTCTATTTGGTGACTTGAGACTTAGAAAACCATCCTTGTCCATAGACTGCCCCGTAAACTTCCCCCCTTAAGGGGAGAGTTTCCTTGCCTTTAATTAGATAGACTGACGGTGATTCTAACTGATGTCCTGAAGACGAAGACAGATCCTAAATGCTGACCTGTTCGGAGGAGGGTAATAATATTACTTATGAAATCTATTTGCCTTTTCTTTCTAGGTACCAACTGCTGTGTATATTTTGAATAGAGATCTTAGCTAGATGTTTTCCAAATTGATGTTCTAAATTGTTTTACATGAAGCCCCACATGTTAATACTAACTCGAAGCTAGATGAGGTATTCATTTGACTGACGGAACTGACGTGACTGACATATAGCTATGCTGAACTGAGACCTTATGAGCTATTATGCGCTGTGATCTATTCTTATCGATGCATCTATCTTATGTTTCTGATCATTGCATTATTGAAAGCTTATCGTAGTTGTCACTTGTGATTATGCTCTTGTGCTTCTTGGTATTAAGACTAATGCATTTATTATTAGATTGTACTCAATAGGGAATAAATTCACAAAATCTCTTTTAAGGTGTGGTTATTTGTGTCTGAAAACTAATAATTGCACCGAAGGTTCATTAATGATTAATGTGAAATATATTTTGATGCTAACTTTTGACAATGTTATTGATTTATTGGTTGGTTTATTGATTGGTTATCTCGTCTTACGGAGACTCATCACTGGGCCCAAAGATTCATCGACCTAAAACGAGTCCTGATGTGTATAAATTGACATAGACGGACGCGTTAGCAGTTCTGGTAGCAGAGCGACGGTTTGGCCCTTGGGGGCCCTAGGACGGAGTTTTCATTGTTAATTTTGTTTTCTGTGATAATGAAATTTGGTAAGACGATGAGTGGCTAGGTTCGCCATGGCTTTCCTGGGATCTCGGAACCTGCCTAAATGAGTTGGGAATGTTCTCGGCGCCATAGTATGCGTGGTTAGGGTCTTTTGCGCTTATTAAATCTTATGCATCTTTGCAGGTGATTGTGAAAATTTGTGTGTTTAGGACAAATTAAGTGTTAATTAGAAGGAGTGGGCGTACTCCACAGTATGAGAGTAGGGAAGTTGGCGTACTTCATATGAATGCAGCGCTTATTGTTAAAAAATTATCCACGTGGTTGGTTATTGTATACGGGCCTATTGAGGTCTAAGACTCCGGAGTATGATGAGAAATATGGTTTATGTTGTAATCTGTGCGGTTTAATAGGTCAATCGGGCGTGGTTGACAAGTCAAGTTCGAGTCATAATGTATGTGTGAAACCTTCGATGGAGATTTGACGAGTTCTAAAGTGCACTAGAAGAAGTCATTGACAAGTCGAGAGTAGGATTTGCGGGTCGAATTCTGCTTGCGTATGAGGGAACTAAGAAGGGGAGAGTAGCGGGCGAGGTTTCAAGTGAAATCTCTGTAAAGTTCTGAAGCGAATGTGTTACCCTTCCTGTAGTAAACCGGCAGATTTGTATTGTTATTTTAAAGTGTCTGCAATAAATCGCATTAGTTTGTATGAATTGTATGAGCTAGTGAGGTGTGGACAAGCCGCAAGACTTTGTCAGCTGCAGTGTGTGTGAGTGTGACGTCAGTAGTGCCGCGCTGAGATAGGTCAGGTGTTAAGAGGGGTCGCGCACGGATTGGCTGCCGTTCTGAGAGGCAATAGGTTGAGAAAAGGGTAGGTGAAAAGTGTCCTGGGAATTAAGCCGTTTTCTGATCAAATACGAAATAAAAGGTTTCAAAATGAATTTTGTTAAGGCATTCAAAAGCGCTTTGAAGGGAGATGTGTACATTGTCGCAACCGATGGGGAACCTACACCACCTGAGGGTACTCCAGCTTATACAGTTATGGAGGAAAAGGGTGTTGCACCTTGTTTATGGATGAAACAATGGCGCAAATTGACAGAAAAAGAGGGGTGTCTAGCGTTTCCAGAACATGGGACATTCAATCCAAAGGTATTAGAAAACTTGAGGTGGATGTTAAGTACGCAGAAAGCACCACCGAGACCGGCACAATATGAGGCTTTGGCGATTTGGGACCTGATGGCTCTTAAACATAGGCAAGAAAGGTTTCACAGAAGACTGACAAGGGCAGAAAAATCCTATGCAGAAGCTAGATGGGACAATGAGAATAAAATGTGGAGACGGGGAATAGTAGATGGGTTAAAGCTGTTTCCAGCGATAACGCAGGGAGAAGAGACACAGGGAAAGAAAGCTTCTTGCAAAACTAATAAAGATTCAGGCAAGGCTAAAGAGCATAAGAAGTCCTGGGAAGAAGAGGATGATTCGGAGGATGAGGAGTTTATGGATAGATTGCTACATGATCGTCCACCACCTTATGCGGTGAGCGACAATGTTCCGAGTACTAGCTTGGATCCTGGGAACCAGACTAGTGATACAGCTTTGATACAGAATGGTGACAGTGTGCCCACTGCACCAGACGTACCGATACAGTTGCAGCCTCTACCGCAGATAAAAATAATTTATCCTGATGTTCCAGTGCTTGAGACTACTACGAATTTGGTAGTGCCGCCAGAACCGATATACACAAAGCCAAGGCTGATTCAGATTGAGTCAACCTAGAAGTTAGTGTCTCAACCGCCACAGCTGATACCTGGGTATAACCCTGTAGCAGGACCTCCGTTAGTACCTGTACCAGGCACATTAGAACAGACCTATGGTGTTGCAGCTCCTAGAAGCTTGGGGCCAGGTCAGACACCTGCCGCCATATCACTACCTATTACTGTCGGTCCTCCGGTGCCGTTATACGCACAAGAGAAAACAGGGACATGTGAGCAAGGAGTCATGACTCATGAAGCGATAAGAGGAGGGCCTATAGGGACTCCACAGATAATGCCTCCAGGAGAACGGATAAATGAGCAGCCGAGACCCTTAATGGATCTTAGTCCAATAGGGGCACCTCTGGAAGCAATGCGACAAGCAGGGTTGGGAGTTTTGACTCCCCAAACTATGAGTACGAATACCTCTCACACACCAATGATACATGCAGGGAACATTTCACTGCAAGGGTTTACAGTACAGCAGTTAAACGAGTGGTTAGAGAAGACTTGAGCTTCACAGAAGACTACAGTAACCGCAATCGATCATGAAAAAGAAAGACAAGATGAATACCTGAATCTTGTACGATTAGGAGCGGAAGCTGCCGAACTGGTGGAAGGGACTATGGGAGTGAATAGGTTGGAATCATACATTGAGGCAGAATTAAGATACTTATGTCCCAAGATTACAAAAGAAGTGGGAAAATACATCAGAGATTAGTGAATTTGGCAGACAAATATAACATCGATATCGGAAATACTAAACATTTAAAGAAAAGTTACAGGTTAGACTTTGACACTAAAGATTTTGAACACATGAGATCTGCAGGCATGAAAACACACCTGAAAGAATTGCTGCAAAGTGCACAAATCTGGGGAGCTCTAGAGAAATGGGAAGGCCGGTGGGCAGAGAAAAGAGACAAAGGGAAAAAGGATAGCCCAGGGTCTATTGAAACAACGACCACACCCAATTTGGAAACGGTAAAAATCCTGCCTATGAGAGAAACAGCTGGTGGTGTCTTAGTCCATGTGCCTTGGTCCAGGGGAGATATTTTGTCCTTTACGAATGATTACCCGAGGTTAAGAGAAAAACCGATTGAGTGGTATCAACAGACAGATAGATTTGTGAAGCTTGCAAAATGTCTTTGGGAAGACTTAAATACCTTATTTGAGATCATTGTTCCGCCGGATTTGTGGCTCGAGTGCAAAAGAGGGGCAGATTGGCCCACGAAAGAACCGGCAAGGGATAAGGTGACCGGAGCACCTTCTGAAGAGGTGATGAAATATTATCATAAGGTTATTGAGTTTTTGAAACAAAAGGTGTCGCCGAAGGTGACCGATTGGCAGAAAATCGACCGGACTTCGCAAGAGGTTAAGGAATCAATACATGCCTATTATGAGAGATTGTTGAAGGCATTTAAACATTACAGTGGTACTGAGACGATCGAACCGAAAGACATGAATCATCTTGTGTTCAGGTTTGTCGAAGGGCTGAGACCAGAGGTCGGCCAGATGATTAAGAATCATTTGATTTGTTGGCAAGCTAAACCGATTGATGAGGTGTTACAGTATGTAAAATACTGTAGTGATGAAATTGAGTTGAAGCAGAAAAAGCTGAAAGAGAAAGTGATGGTGATGCAGATAAGAGCTGCACAGGCTGGAATTCAGGGAAATGGTGTTCAGCAAATGATGCAACAGCAACCGCAAATGAACGGTGTGTTTCAGGCACAGCCGAGAGGTAGAGGTAGAGGTAGAGGTTTTGTGAATCGTAATTTGGACTTGAATAATGTCGTCGTTCAAAATGACGGGCAGGTAATGAAAAGGATGTCACCATGCCATGCATGCGGGGGCGTGGGACATTGGAAACGGGATTGTCCAAATATGGTGCATGATGGTACAGTTCAGCAGAGCATTAATGTTGGTGCACTACAAAATCCGCGAGGTCCAAGAATGAGACATCAGAACCCGAACTTACAGAATAATTTGATGCAAATGCCAGGGGTACAACCTATGCAACAGATGTTAATGCCACGTTTTCAAAACGTGACTGTACAACCGATACAAAAGCAGATCCCTATGGTGCCTAGACAGCAAATGCAGTTACCCCTAGCTCCGATAGGACAGCAACAGGTGACGCTTCCTCAGCAGGTCACAGGTCAGGTAACAAGTCAAAATAACACTGTACAACAATTCCCATTACGAGGTGAAAATGATATGAATGAGGAATGGTCAGACGACAGTTCAGACAGTGAAGAGTGCAGGCTTGCAGCCTCGTTAGAGGTAGATCAGAGAGGCCCATATGTAGAGGGAAAAGTAATGGGCTATAAGGTTTCATTTTTAGTCGACACAGGAGCTTCACGCTCTACAGTCCGCAGTGTAGAAGTACCGAGACTACCTCTATCAGGGCGCACCATACGAGTGGTTGGTGTAGCTAACCAGTATCTGACAAATCCAATTACTGACCCAGTACAGGTTGAAATTGGGAATTTCCAAGGCCTGCATAGGTTTGTTGTGTGCGATTCAAGTCCAGTATCCCTACTGGGAAGGGACTTACTATGTAAGACTAAATGTTCAATTACCTGTTCCAACGATGGAATAGAAGTCCAGACAAACAGTGATGATGAAGGAGATGAGGGTCAGTTCTTAGAAGGAGGAGAGACAAATGAAGATTACCTCCTAATTACTTTATTCCCAGTGTTCACTCTAATCGACTTACCTGCTGACCTACAAGGGTCTGTAACAGAGAGAGTGTGGGACTTGACAGGAAAAGAGGTTGGATTAATTAAGGGAGTTGAACCAGTCAAGGTGAAAATAAGACCAAATGCAGTGTTCCCACAAGTACCACAGTATCACATGACTCAGGATATACTCATTGAAGTGACACAGATAATTGCAGATTTTCTCAGACAGGGAGTTTTGAAAGACGTTTTGAGCAGTCCATGTAACTCACCTATTATGGGATTGAAGAAGCTCTGTGGGAAGGTTCGAATTGTGCAGGATTTGAGAAAAATAAATGAAATTGTGATAAAATGTTGCCCTGTGGTACCTAACCCGGCGGTAATAATGTTCCAAGTTCCCTGTGATGCTGAATGGTTTACTGTAGTAGACCTATCACAGGCATTTTTCTCAATACCTCTTTATGAAGATAGCCAATTTTTGTTCAGTTTCAAATTCCTGGATAAGGTGTACAGTTGGTGCAGAATCCCTCAGGGGTTTTCTGAGTCACCATCCATCTTCAATCAGATATTGAAGAAAGATCTGGAACCTTTTGTGCTGCCTTTTAATTCAACTCTAGTGCAGTACATCGATGATTTGCTAATTGCATCCAAAACCAGAGACAGTTGTAAATACGATACCATTGCATTGTTGAACCATTTGGGAAAGAATGGGCATAAGGTGTCACCTAAGAAGTTACAGTATTGTCAGAAAGAAGTAAAATATTTGGGGCATCTAATTGAGAAAGGGTCCCGAAGGATATCAAAGGAGAGAATAACAGCTGTCTTACAGATGAATCCCCCAACAACAAAGAGAGATGTCAGGATGTTTTTGGGAATGGTGGGTTATTGCCGCCAGTGGATACCCAACTTCTCAATCATTGCAAAGCCCTTAATAAAATTAACAGGAAAGGATGTCAAAGATGAACCATACACAATCACTTTGACAAAAGAAGAACTTGAGTCATTCTTAGAGCTGAAGGAATGCATGTGCAGGGCACCAGCATTAGGAATGCCCGATTATGAGAAACCTTTTCTGTTGTTTTGTCATGAACGTGATGCTTGTTCTTTGTCTGTTTTAACACAGGTCCACGGAGATGCAAATCGCCCTGTAGCATATTTTTCAGCTACTTTGGACCCTGTCGCAGCAGCCTTACCGGGTTGTTTGCGAGCAGTCGCAGCAGTTGGTCAAAGCCTTTCACAATGTGAGGGCATAGTCATGGGATACCCTTTGACAGTATTGGTCCCACATTCTGTTGAAATCTTGTTGACGAGAACAAAAACACAACACATGACAAATGCACGACTTACCAAATATGAGACGATTATTTTGGGGTCACCAAATGTTACACTAAAAAGATGCACAGTACTGAACCCGGCAACTCTACTTCCTAATGAGAATTCAGAAATCAAAGATGGGGAAGACTTTGAGCATGATTGTCTTGAGGTGACTGAGCTCTGTACCAAACCTCGCCCAGACATACAGGATACCCAGTCAAAAGAAAATGACTGCATTATGTTCGTAGATGGGTCCTGTTTAATAGATTCAACAGGGACATTGAGAGCTGGTTACGCAGTATGTACTATATCTGGCATAGTCGAGGCCTCTTGGCTTGAAAAAGTATTTTCTGCACAGGTGGCAGAATTAATAGCTCTCACAAAAGCCTGCCATGCTGCTGTGAATTTGAAAGTTACAATCTATACTGACAGCAGATATGGATTTGGAATTGTACATGATTTTGGCCAACTCTGGTCGCAGAGGGGTTTTATGACTTCCTCTGGTTCACCAGTGAAAAATGGAGAACAAATAAGAGATTTGTTACATGCAATTCAGTTACCTCTTGAAATTGCCGTGGTAAAGTGCAGTGCTCACACCAGATCACAAGATTTTGTGTCAATGGGGAATGGTTATGCAGATCAGGTTGCAAGGTTTTGTGCATTGAACTGTATATCATTTAAAGAGCAGTGGGAATTGCTACCACAACCTGAGAAAGACACAACTTTAAGTCTAGCATTACGAGTGGTTGATACTTTAGATGAATTAAAGACACTACAAAATTGTGCTAGCAAAGAAGAAAAACGTTCCTGGCAGAAAATGCAGTGTGTACAAAGAGCAGATGATATATGGGTCTCAGACGAAGGAAAGTTGGTTTTACCAAATAGTCTTCTGTCACAATTTGCCCGATTATATCATGGGCAAGCACATTTAGGAAGAGATGCCATGATCAGATCTTTTAAAATCGATTGGTTTAATCCAAAATTCAGACATGCCGCAGAAATTACTTGTCACAGGTGCGTCATCTGTCAGCAGATGAATGCTGGAAAAGGAAGAGTGGTAACTTTGAGCCACATTGGAAGGGCTGGAGGTCCATTTAACAAAATGCAAATGGATTTCATTGAAATGCCTGTTTGAGGAGGATTGAAGTACGTGTTGGTAATTGTGTGTGTTTTTAGTCCTTGGATTGAGGCCTACCCTACACGTAGAAATGACAGTCTCACAGTTGCAAAACTACTACTAAGAGAGTTAATACCAAGATTCGGGTTTCCGGTTTCTATAGAATCAGATAGGGGAAGACACTTCGACAATGAGGTGATTAAACTTCTGTGTGCAGCACTTAACATCGAACAGAAGTTGCACTGTAGCTATCGCCCTGAAGCATCAGGACTAGTTGAACAGATGAATGGTACCTTAAAATCAAGAATAGCGAAAATGTGTGCAGCAACAAACATGAAGTGGCCAGACGAGTTACCGCTAGTACTGATGTCCATGAGAAACACACCAGATAAGAAAACGGGACTGTCCCCCCATGAAATCCTCATGGGTAGAGCAATGAGGTTACCAGCGGTACCTGCAAATGCACTAGTGAATATTACAGATGATATGGTGTTGGATTACTGCAAAGGTTTGGCTGACGTGATTCGCTCTTTCTCTCACCAGGTGGAAGCTAACACATTGCCACCAATCGGTGAACCAGGACATTCTTTGCAAGCTGGTGGTTGTCAAGAAGCACGTGAGGAAATCGTGTCTTGAACCACGCTGGAAGGGGCCATATCAAGTAATACTGACTACCACAACTGCTGTGAAGTGTGCCGGAATTCCCAACTGGATACATGCCAGTCACACAAAGAGGGTAACGTGTCCTGTCGAAGAGGAACTTGAAGAATCCGGTACGGTAAATTCAGGTGGAGAGGTCAGAGTCAGAGATCAGTCAAGAAAGATCTGAGACTACAGGTGAGCCCACTGAGGACAGCCTTGTCCCTCAAGCTGACAGTGAGATTGAGAGAGGTGACAGAGTGCCTATCTCAGTTGAGGCAGCAGGAGAACTAAGACAAGGAGAGGTTCTCCCAGAAGCAGACGAATACAATTCTGAGCCTGAATACAGTATAGATCCGGAAGACGGCAGAGAAGGAGAAATCATAGATTCAAACCAAAACGGATCAGAGTCTTCTGAATCGGTTACAGGTCCGTCAAGAGAAATCAACATATCACAAGAGGAGGGTGCTGTTCAGCGTCCTGAAGGAAAACACCGAAATAAGACACACAGAGGTGATAACTGGCCAGACAAGCCGCACCTTAGAATAAAAGAAATAACAAACGAAACAATAGTAGAAGAAAGCGATACCTCACAGGCAGATGATCTGAGTGAAGGAGAACAGCAAGGTGAACGAAGATTAAAAAGAAAGAGAATAGCAAACCGAAGATACACAGGTCCTGAATGGGCATATGCTACAACTTCTGAATGGCAACAAGAATTCTTAGCATTCTGCTTTGATCGAGAAGTGCCAGGCCAATACTATGGTACCTGAAGGTAAACTACAGAAGAAAACCTTGATAAAATCAAAATCGTGAAAACTGAAAGAAAGAGACTATATAAACTTACCGGAAAGAGACAATTAAACCTGGATTTGACATCAAGAAACCGAATTACGACAAGCTGCTAACCTGAATTGACGAAAAGGGTCCTGGAGTGAGTGAAGACGCTGTAAATACGCAGAAAGAGTTTGCCATCTTGAGTTGATTGTTGATCTGCTATTCTGATTCTATACAAACATGGCTTATAGTAGCAAAGGAAGTAAGGTGTGTGGTTGGCTAGGACTTATGGTAGGTGTTGTATGTGCAATAATGATTGTAGGAGTGATTATAGGAATGCCGTGGAAAGAGAGAGAAACTATTAACGCAACTTCAAAACCTGAGACTACTACTACTACTATTAAGTTATCACCGTGGGAGAAATTTGAACAAGATGCTAGACATTTGCATGAGGGAACTAATACAAAAGGGAAACTTTCTACTAATGTCTTCTATCGCTTATTAAATGAGTATGTGGAAACTATGGATGCGAAAGATTGTTATGTGTGTACTAAAATTCCTTCATCTGTGCAGGAAGGAGTTACTTATCACAGCCTCCCTCTTACTTATGAAATTAGCTGTAGCTTGCTATTAACAAGATTCTATAATCAAGAACATATGCAATACTTTTATTCAAATCTGGATGTTGTGTTTTCTTTTGTACCTGTGATTGAATTTTTTAATAAGTTAGCTAAAGAACATGATATTAAACTAGTTAGAGGATTCTTTGAGCCGACACTTACATTTGGAACTGCTTATGCACATCGCAATAATCTGACTTGCTTACTGTCTTCTGTAGAGAAAAGCTTTTTAGATCACACAGATGATAGACGCAAAGCATTAAAGGAGAGGTTAGAAAAAGGCTTAGAAAAACGTACTTATGCAAATGATTATGCTTACACAGCCATTAAAACACAAGGCAAATTAGCTATAGATGCATTACACGTAGGTAGGCTATGTATATAGGCCAAAATCTGATCAAGACAATTTATTTGTAGGTACGAGTGAATGTAGGCATGTGATTTTGTTTCAGAGTAAATGGACCTTCATGTTAAATGGACAAGACCCAGCGATTCCTGGAATCTATTACATCTGTGGGTTAAATGCATATTACCGTCTCCCAAAGGGATGGTATGGGGCATGTTATTTGGGAATAGTTTTCCCAAAGATATACCAGATTGATGACTTAAAACAAATACCTAAATCTTCTGAAATACAACATACTAGACAAAAACGAGAATCAGTGGCGGCTGTCATTGGTGACATATTTGGAGCTATAATCCCATCAGTTGGGGTTATCTTGAATTCTATGAAAATTCAAAAGTTGTCTACTATTGTGGATAACATGCTGACAAATTTTACAGGAGCAATACTATTGATGGATACTGAACTTGCTGCAGAAAGAGCTATGACTCTTCAAAATCGGCTTGCTTTAGACATTCTTTTAGCAAAGAGTGGAGGTGTGTGCAAAATGCTTAATGAACGACATTGTTGTTCATTTATACCTGACAACAGTAAGAAGATTAGAAGTATGCTTACTAACCTTACTAGAGATAGTACAGATTTGAAGGGTTTAAAAGAACCTGGAGTTTGGGAGAAATTTGGAAAGGGAATTGCCCGAGTGGGAAGCTGGTTTACCAACATTTGGAATGGGGTACTTGCAAAAATGATGATAGGTCTATTAATTGTTTTGATTTATCTATTAGGATTATGGGGGGCATGCAAAATCAATGACAAAATTAGAAGAAACTTGTTAAAAAGAGCCAGACAGAACGAAGAAAGTGAAAGAGAGAAAATGTTCAATGAAATATGGGAAAGTTCACATAAAGGGCAAGATGTTGAAATGCGTATTATGCGCAAGGTGAAAAACTAAAGGTTAAAGATTGTGTGATGACGAGCGTCATCAGAGGAGGGACTGAGAGAGCGTAGTTTAAATATGACATATTATAGACGTGAAATGCTTACATTTAACAATGCAGTATTAATAATTAATAATTGCAATGTATTAATAAACGTGGGTGGAGAATTATTCACTTGTGTAAACTAATATCGAATAGAAGAAATAATCATTTTATAATTGTGTGTATTATTACGATTAGAACCACATTCATTAGAACTCGTACATCTTAAGTTAGCATGAGTCGCGAACTAGCTGTGTAACTCTCATATTAAAGCGTATTTTTCTGCTTCTCCAGTGTGCTGACTTGCAAACGACCATGACCCAGCGATTGTTCTTTTCTGTACTTAGTTGAAACATAATGGAAATCTCCCATTCGCATGCTAGTAGCTTTTTAGTATGAATTATGAAACCTCGAAACAAACATGGACACTTTCAAGGACAATAAAGCGAGGAGAAGAGAACTCTTGACCCGAGACGTGTGCCAAAGTGGTGAAGTAACCCCTGATATGCCACCTACGAAAAACGTCAATTATAATGACCAATTGGGATTTGAGTAGATATCAAGAAATGGCAAATGCATTACTTAATGTATAATTTGATTGGTTACCAATAGTGGGGTGTAGTGACTGACCAATAGAATCTTGGGGGAATGTATCACGCAAAAGGGGATAAAAACCCATGACACGGGAGACGAGAGACATTAGGTAGGGGATGATATTGATTGCATCCAGAAACTCTGTCACTCTATTTGGTGACTTGAGACTTAGAAAACCATCCTTGTCCATAGACTGCCCCGTAAACTTTCCCCCTTAAGGGGAGAGTTTCCTTGCCTTTAATTAGATAGACAGACGGTGATTCTAACTGATGTCCTGAAGACGAAGACAGATCCTAAATGCTGACCTGTTCGGAGGAGGGTAATAATATTACTAATGAAATCTATTTGCCTTTTCTTTCTAGGTACCAACTGCTGTGTATATTTTGAATAGAGATCTTAGCTAGATGTTTTCCAAATTGATGTTCTAAATTGTTTTACATGAAGCCCCACATGTTAATGCTAATTCGAAGCTAGATGAGGTATTCATTTGACTGACGGAACTGGCGTGACTGACATATAGCTATGCTGAACTGAGACCTTATGAGCTATTATGCGCTGTGATCTATTCTTATTGATGCATCTATCTTATGTTTCTGATCATTGCATTATTGAAAGCTTATCGTAGTTGTGATTATGCTCTTGTGCTTCTTGGTATTAAGACTAATGCATTTATTATTAGATTGTACTCAATAGGGAATAAATTCACAAAATCTCTTTTAAGGTGTGGTTATTTGTGTCTGAAAACTAATAATTGCACCGAAGGTTCATTAATGATTAATGCGAAATATATTTTGATGCTAACTTTTAACAATGTTATTGATTTATTGGTTGGTTTATTGATTGGTTATCTCGTCTTACGGAGACTCATCACTGGGCCCAAAGATTCATCGACCTAAAACGAGTCCTGATGTGTATAAATTGACATAGACGGACGCGTTAGCACTCTTCAAGTGGATGTTGAATCAAGCGGGAGCCGGATATTTCCCCACACTGTGATCAGTAATCTCCAGCTCGTGTTCAACTGTGTAGCTGCAGTTTTGTATCCCTTCAGAAGAACCAAGTGTTCACTTCTCGCTTTTGCAGTTCATCAGGGCGTTCCTATTCGACCAGAACAAAGACTGATTTGTATATGGCCGGGGCCTAGTTTGGGCTGGCATGGTGTGCAAAAATACACAACGGGTTGGAAGACTACCAAAGCAAGTGCGAGTGGTTAAACAAATTGCAAAATTTCCTCCCATCATCTTCTGTGAGTCTGATGTTAAACCCCAAGTGGCCATGTGTATGCCCAAATGTGGGCCCCTTGCTCTTTGTGCCAGTGGAACAAAGGTGAAACCGACAAAAGAGGCCCAATCAGGCTAAAACATGTCTTAGGTTGCTTGTGTTCCAATTCAGAAAGGACCTGGCCTGGCACTTTGAGCAGGACCAAGACAGATTTGCATACAGCTGGGCCCAATCTGAGATGGCATAGTGGACAAAAGACAAATGCCATCCTGTGCGATTGCCAGGGGTTAGACAATTTGCAAGCATTCCTCCCATCACCTATTGTGCGTTTCATACTTAAATTGGATGTTACCAACACTTATTTTTTATTTATTATTGAGCATTTAATACAGCACAGGCATAGTTTCCAGGAGGACTGGGATGTTTTACAGCATAACCGCATATACTGAAGCAGAACCACTGCAAGCAGGAAGAGAAAAACAAAAGAAATGTGAGCTCAACGTATGCTTTTGTACATACCAAAGTATGATGCTATGCTCCAGTTCAGATCAGACCACATATAGCAGGACGTAGTGAGGGGGTGGAAGCATATATTTGGTGCAGTACCCCTGTACCTTTGTAAAATTTGGAAAACGCACCTAGTTTTGCACTACACAATTACGATGTCTGCATTTCACATATTTACCACTTCAAAGCACACAGTTTTTGGGAAAGTGTAGGGACTGGTTGAGCATCCATACCTCCAGATGTTGAAGAGCTCTTGTATTGACCAAAGGAAGTCTGGGACAATTTTTCACTGGAGGCATCTTTGTTTTGAATAATCTAAAAACTGATATGAGCAGCTGAATGTTGGTTATGGAAAGATGCAACAAGCTTCTAGTGGTAGGTTGAGTTTTTCAGGTGTGATACACAACTAATTATAATACAAGGTGACAAAGATGCACTTGTTCACACAACACTCCAACTTACATACATCTAGTTTAGGGAAAATAGGCTACATTAAAAAAAAAGTATTTTATTTAAAAGCAGTCATTGACATTGCAGTCTGCTGGCCCTATCCGGCCATCATGCCTGTCATTGTAGCCAATCGTAGTGGGATGCAACTTGCGACCTAGATCATGCATATTAAATGGGTAGGTCGAATCGCAATCCAGTACGAATTGATATTTTGAGAATCAACCTATTATTACATAGAACAGTTCGCAAAATACCGATAGCTTTGTTAGAAGTCGGTGCACAAAATACAAGCACTAACAAATTAATAAATTCTATGTAAGGAACTAGAAATTATGAATCATTTCATTATTTGTACCAATTTTTAGTTCCATAAATGGAATCTTTGTACATGAGGGTTATATTCTAAAACTAGAGCTCTACTGTCTTCATCAATATATGTTTTCATTTTAATTTCTCAGTATGTATGCAAATATTTACATTTGTTTAGATTTGTTATCGATTTTCATGCTTCAGTCAAGCAAAACAATTAATGGATTTATGTTTTTAAATAGCGATGTAGTAAATATTACTGATTAAAACTATAATTACACATCTAAAATATTTGAGAGAAATTATCAAATAGGAGCACTTTGCCTCAATTAATGTAATGTCATGAATATAAAGTTTTTAAGGCTCTATGAACATTATTGACAAAATACCTCTGTCTGTACGTTTGATGAATGAATCATGGCTGTCCAATGGCTGGCCGAGCTTTGCCCATGTAACCTTATCTTGTTTCTGCAGTACAATCTCGATTTTTCCCACAATTCCAGTGATGTTTACTAAAAAAGAAAAGCAAATAAAATAAAATCTCCGCATGCAGGAACCGCATAAAAGAAACAATTCAAACTGAAGAAAAACGCAAGCCACCGCCCATTTGATTGTATACAACATGCAATGCTGGAACCAATACAATACAGTACATAATAACCGAAAAGGGTAGAAAGTCATCAGAATAATGCACTGACTGGTAGTGAAAGAAATAAAGAGTTTTTTTTTTTAAACTAATGCAACGCACCCCCCATACAAATTAGTAGACTGCATGTTAATTTGCAGACACATCAAAGGACCTACAGATGTGCAATGAATTCTTTGTGGTCATTATTTCTCAACAGCAGAGTATGAGTTTTAGTCTTGGTTTTTATCTGCTTAAAATAAGGACAAAATAAGAAAGTAACTAATAGTTTCTGTAACTGCTTAAAAAGTTAATACTAGCAATTCCCTGCTCTCTCATTTCCTGGACAACAGTAACAGGTAAAATGAGCAAAATAGATTTAAAATATAGAGTGTGTGATTCATTTGGTTGAGCTAGTTCCAAATACAGTGTGCAGCTGTTCGTAGAAACTTCGGAACAAACTTAAGAAGCTTTTGTTTTGTTCGTAAATGTCTTGCAGCAGATGTCATTTGTTTGCAGCCCATTATCTTCAGCCCAGTTAAACTACTAACAACAAACACGATAATAATGATAACAACAATGGTTCAAAGCCGACCATGTGCTTAACGTCCAGGACATTTTTTAGTGATTATTTCTCCAAAGTACACTGAAAACCTTGGAACTAACCAAAACCTATACAGTCTTTCATGTAGGCACCTCCTAGAACGAGGCTAAATCTACGTAGACCAAAAGTAACTAATAATAAACCGAACTGACTAATCTAAAGTCATTATGTTCTTCAATGAAGCTTCACTTATCTTTACTGAATCAAATATCAGCTAAAGGATAACAGGACTCTAAAAATCAGAAAAATGTTCCCAGACCTGCAGGCCTAGTGACTTGAATAATCTACTTGACCTAACTGTATTGTGCTTGACACAGAAAGTCATCTGAAATTGTGTTATTTTATGCAGATAGTTTATTTCACCAAGTTACCTTTTTATTCATTATCACATATGAGAGCCATCAAATATGTTAGTTTAGCATGTCTGCTGAACAACAAACTGCTTTTTGATGTAACAGATCAAACGTTTGCTCCACGTGTAATGAAAATATAGCCCACATATAGGGTACACATGACCCCTGATTTGCCTCTTAGTTCACTAATAGCATTGCCATCAGTGTGTGCGCAGGGATGTTTCTCAGTTTATGTTTAAAAACTCTCCCTTTTAATAAATATATTATTAAAGAATAATGCAGTAGCACACTGTAACTTACAGATATCTTCCATTGAAATGACCACAAACTATAGTGCATGTAAATGATAATGTGTGGAAATTAGATTTCAGCAAATTTTTATCATTTGCACATCACCAAGAAAAAAATTCTGATTTCTTTTCACCTTATTAAAATCTTTATTTTCATTTCACCTCAGAATTACAACAGGGGTGATTGTTCAACTAATGAAATATATTTTGAAATACTGTACAGTTCATTTACAAGCTATTTAAATCTTGTGTGCTAGGATGGTTTTCACAGTTCATTTTACAAAATTCTCTCTTTTTGAGTCAGAGAAAAAAAAGTAAACACCAAACTCTGGGGCAAAATAAGGAGCAATATGTGAAAAGACATAAACTGACATTTGACTTCTGTCTTGGAAAGCACAGCAAATGTGACAAGATAAAAACAGGATTTAAATGCATCTATATCACTCATTCACATTCTAAATGAAACAAACACCTGTTATTTGCCAGCTGTTCTATCCAGATCGGCAAAAAGCCCTAAAAATAGATAGCTGTGATAAAATTTAACTTGCCATAGTGTGTGGATGAGTAGGTTTCTCAAGACCAGGATAAGCAGTACAACCCACCCACAGTCTTATTTTCAAAGGTACTCACTTCTGCTTCAGGAAAATTATTCAGAAGTCTTAATCCAAATGTTTTAAAATCCCTTGGAACTCAGCTTCATGTCTGCTTTGCTTTATCTAGTTCTTCAAAACATTGTTTGATATATTGGCAAGACGAATACTTTGATAACTGTATCAACAGCAACCTATAAATAAAACTGGCTTTTCCTTCTATTGCTCCCACCAATTTCTATGATCTTAGTTTCAGCCATAATCTCCAGATCCTTTCCCACACAGCTTGATTCAAAAGAGCTTTCTAGATGTTTTAACAACATTTTGGTTCTAGATATTAATAATGCATCGTTTGCAAACAAGAGTGAACGGTGTCTGACAACACTGCTTAATTGGCCAGACTGTAGCAGTGATGACAATCAGCAAATTAAATTAGTTTTGTGCCCAGGTGCATCTGTAGTGCACGCTTCTTCCCATTCTAAATGGGTTAGTTTCCTGTTAAGCCACACATAGGGGGTCATTCTGACCCCGGCGGTCTCAGACCGCCGGGGCCAGGGTCGGTGGGAGCACCGCCGACAGACCGGCGGTGCCCCGCAGGGCATTCTGACCGCGGCGCTTGGGCCGCGGTCAGTGCAGGAAAACCGGCGGTCTCCCGCCGGTTTTCCGCTGCCCGTCAGAATCCTCCAAGGCGGCGCAGCATGCTGCGCCGCCTTGGGGATTCTGACACCCCCTACCGCCATCCTGTTCCTGGCGGTTCGCCCGCCAGGAACAGGATGGCGGTAGGGGGTGTCGCGGGGCCCCTGGGGGCCCCTGCAGTGCCCATGCCAATGGAATGGGCACTGCAGGGGCCCCCGTAAGAGGGCCCCGCTTGTATTTCACTGTCTGCATAGCAGACAGTGAAATACGCGACGGGTGCAGTAGCACCCGTCGCACCTTCCCACTCCGCCGGCTCGATTACGAGCCGGCTTCATGGTGGGAAGGTCGTTTTCCCCTGGGCAGGCGGGCGGCCTTTTGGAGGCCGCCCGCCAGCCCAGGGGAAAACTCAAAATACCCGCCGCGGTCTTCCGACCGCGGTACGGTATTTTGGCGGCTCCCGCCGGGCGCGCGGTGACCGCGCCCGGCGGGAGTCAGAATGACCCCCATAGTCCTAGCAATTCCCTCTGCATGCAATATGTGGATCAATCCTATTTAAAGTTCATTTTCTGTTGTGTTAACATATTCAACAGTTCTCCTTTCTTTAGGAAAAGATATCCCACTGCATTATTTCATATTTATATACATAATGGAATACATAACAACTGGAAATGATTGGCATCAATTCAAAACAATGTGTATATATCCAAGAATTCTCATGGTAAGTACTGCATTAACCAATCTGAAAACCGAAGTGGTCAAGAAGGCAAAAACCTCTTTGGAAACAATTATCAAAATCCTGTCAGCTATTTAATCATTTACGAATTTCTGGAAATTAAGGGCAATAATGACTGCTAAGATAAAATACTTCAGGTCTTCTTTCCTATCTCTCAACTGAGGTAGTGCATTCTCGCTGTTATATTATACTGGAATGGAATACAGCTCTGCGAAGCTGTGGACTCAAGTCTGATGTATGCGTGTGCTACTAGCATTGTTCCGAGTACCCGAGCAATCAAAACAAAAAACACGAACTAGCATTCTTTTCAAAGGTTAATTGAGAGTGTTGACATTTCTGATTTGAAAAGGCTTTCTTTTTCGTTGCCACTAAAGAATGATAGAAAATTCTAGAGCTTCCCAAAAGCAGGTCCTCTGATAGTGTTTGAGTGCAAGGTAAATGGTGAAGAGGATACTTGAGAATTTCATAAAATTTCACAAACAGCTGTACTCCAAGAAGTAAGTCACCATATCTGAACTAGTAGAAGCATTTTCACATAATCTCCCCATCTCTACTTTAAATTCTGATCATGCTGCAAGACTAGAGTCACAAAAGAGGTAATCAAAAGAGAAAGGGTAATTAAAAAGTTGCTGGTGGTTAAAAAGCTTGGACAACTTGGAACTGGTAATGAACTTTGTGGAAGCCTATTCAAGTTCCTTCTTCTCAAGATCCTTTGGTTCAATAATCATATAAAGGATCAATGTGTGCCCTAATCTTTATCCTAATCTAATCTTTAAGAAAAGCAATTTATGCACTTTTGAAGAACCCCAAAAGGATCCAGTGGCCACCAATACATTAGAGTATATGAGCACATGTAAGGCAATAATCTGCTTTAATATCTGGCTGAGTCATCTGTATAGTGCTATTTCACACCAATTGTCATGTGGCTGGATATGGTGTCACTTTACACTTGCTGGAGTCAGTGCACAGCGGAAGTCGTCCAATTCATACAGTGTTGCTCTACATGGCACTGAAGTTGCTATAATGCCATTCTTTCAATCCACTGATGCTCTCCTACTTTAGGAGATCTGATAGAGTGCAGAACCTCTCACTTAACTGATGCTGTCCGGGCTGGATGCTCACCTCTGCTCAATTCTGGGTATTCAAAGTCTAGATTTCACCAACTGTGGGTGAACAAAAGGCATGTGCAGTTTTATATATATATATATATATATATATATATATATATATATATATATATATATTCCACACAAAATTCTCTTACTCCCAACGACAAAATATCCGCCGGTTAGGAAGAGAAAAGTCCTGGTCTTATTGAATTACCATCTCCTGTTGCCTCCGTACTGGACTCCCTGTTTCCCCGGTTGGCACTACGGTCTCTAGAGGGACTTTTCTGTAATCTTGACTGGTTTGTTCTCATTTGATCATATTTTTTTTGCTAAATGTCAAAATTTGACCTTTTTCGTAATCCAACTGATCTCTTACAAACTTGCACTGTTTCTTCATTTTCAGCTCATCTTCTGCTTTTTCCAATCTATTTGCAATTTTCATACTTTCTTTATCATATTCCTCTTTGGAACATAATTCCTTCAATTGGGTCTCCAATGTACAAATCTCATTCAACAAATAGTCACGTTCCTTCCAAGCATATTTAATTAGAATTTGTAACATGTTGGTGCTGCACTGATGATTATTAGCAGCCCATTCCTCAAGCAGCTCTGGATCTGGGTTTGCATACTTGGGAATCACGAAAATCCTTAATCCTCTAGGTTCCCTATTACAATCAATGTACTTCTGCAACACTACTGCTTCCCACCATTTTGACTGTTCCCGTTTGGAACTCTTCCACAATGCGTCTCATAATCGTCCTTTAGTCTTTAGAGCATTGTCACCTTTAATGCCCGAGGTACTGGGTTTCCCCTCTACGTCTAACGAATTTTCAAATAGCTGGTACGCGGCTTCCCGTCTTCTCCTGTCCTTCTCTGTGGCCATTTCAATACTTTCCTGAATTCGACCAGACTCGGTCGTTCGGTTACCTCTACACTACTTCCGCTGCCTTGTCATATTTCAATGCTGTTATTTCATCCCGGAAAGATATAAGGATTGCTCACTCATGTACAGGGAGTGAAAATGGCCGCTGTAACCGCCTATTTAAAACACATGCCTTTTTAGTCCATTGTCTATTTTTAAAGTTAAGGGTGATTAGGAGCACAGGAATATAAACAGAAATTGTTTAAGCGTTTGTTACTCGTGATCAAGGGAAGTGATTTCCCGAAACGCGTCGAGTGGTATGCGTATCATTAAATCAACTGCAACAAGCAACAATGTGACCAGGACTTTCTCTTTCTAACCAGCGGATATTTTGTCGTTGGGAGTAAGAGAATTTTGTGTGGATTAAATAGGGGTTTGCTACCCCGTCCAGGTCTGCCGCGCGGTGGCAAGAGGATCGAGCAACTCTCTTTTTTGAAAAAAAATAAAAAAATTATATATATATATATATATATATAGATATATACATATATATCTATATATATATATATATATATGGATAAGTTATTTACCTGTAAATCCTAGTTCTCTTCCAGGGGTATCCTCATCGAAGTCATAAACACTGAATATTCCCGCCCACATGCGGGGACCCCAGAGCATATACAAAGACACATGTATATGTTTGAAATATATATGAAAAGTAATATTTTAATAGAGAATTTCAATACAAATATGATATATACATGTGTCACAGTAATGCAGACTATGTTGAGAAACAGGTTAAAAATGCTTTATTTTTTGTGGATTTCTTTTTTTTTTTTTTACACTTAAATTAAAATCTCCAGTTAAAGTAAAAAACTTTCTGCAGTCAAAGTAGAAGGCATAGAAAGTATTAACAATCCACTTTAAAAGAAAAAACTTCATTGAAAATAAAGGAGCATTATTAGCCAATAGGCTGCATGCAGGTTAACACAGCAGAACCAAAAAACTGGTGCCGTGCCTTTAAGACCCTAAGCACCTCCAGTATCCCACAATGCCTCAGAGGTGAGAGTGAGGTGACAGTTGGTTCACAGCTAGGTCAGTACTTTTTTTTTCGGTGGTAAGAAGAAAACGATTAGACAAATGAGTAGTGCTGTGCTTCGAAAATCACGTACGGGGAGGAGGGTTGGTTGTTTATGACTTTGATAAGGATACCCCTGGAAGGGAACTAGGATTTACAGGTAAGTAACTTATCCTTCTCTTCCAGGGAATCCTCATCAAAAGTCATAAACACTGAATAGATTAGCAAGCCCATCCCATACCCCTGTGGACGGAGTGATAGAAGCGTAGGCAGTACATTTGTCCTACTTGAATAAATTTCTTAAAGAGGCCTGACCCACTTGAGTGTCTGTTTTAGCATCTGAATCTAGACAGTAATGTCTTGTAAAGGTATGTACCGATCTCCATGTGGCGGCTTTGCAAATTTTGGAGATGGGTACATGCTTAAGAAGGGATGTAGTTGCTAATTTGCCTCTTGTAGAATGAACTTTAGGTTTGGCAGACAATTGTTTGTTAGCTAACTGGTATGTGGTCACACTACATGAAACTATCCATCTAGAAATAGTCTGTTTTGAGGCCGCCCTCCCTGTTCTCATATGTCCACAATTTACAAATAAGCAATCAGATTGTCTGATGGTCTTAGTCTTATCAAGATAACATTTTAGCACCCTCTTTGGGTTCCATGGAGTGCAAGGCTCTCTCTGCCGGAGTAACAGGTTTGGGAAAAAATGTTGGAAGCTATATCATTTGATTAATATGGAAGTCCAAAACCACCTTAGGTACGAAACCCGGCTACTCTTATCGTGAAACACTGTATAGGATTCCTTTGAACAAAGAGCCTGAATCTCGCTGACCCTTCTAACTGAAGTAATGGCTACAAGAAAAGCTGTCTTCCACGTAAGATGTTGTAAAGAAGCTTTGTGGATGAGCTCAAAGGGAGAGGCCATAAGTCTAGGCAAGACCACATTCAATTCCCATGGAGGGGAAGGTGCACGAATTGGAGGAAAAACTTTTTTCAAGCCCTCTAAAAAATCTTTAACCACTGGTATAGTAAAGAATGGCTTTTGCAAGGGTGATTTAAGATAAGCTGTAATGGCAGACAAATGTACCTTAATGGATGAAAACTGCAGCCCTGACTTCGCAAGATGGAGGAGATAAGGCAAGATAATTTACTCCTGAGCCAGGATAGGATTGAAACCATTCTGTTTGCACCATATGTAGAACCTCTTTCATTTGAACGCATCGGAGCGTCGTGTTGATGGTCTTTTGGACGCCTTTAAAATATCCATGCATTCCTGCGAGAGTCCTAGATGTCCATACTGCAGGAATTCAGGAGCCATGCCGTCAAGCTCAGTGAGGGAAGGTTGGGATGTAGAATTTTCCCCCCTAATCTGTATAGAAGATCCGGTCTGCACGGCAGCCTCTTATGAGGTTGCTCTGACAACTGGAGGAAATCTGTGTACCAGTATTAATGAGGCCATTCGGGGCTATTAGTATCATTCTGGTTTTGGACCTGTAAAGCTTACTGATCACAGCAGGTATTAGGGGAATCGGTGGAAAAGTGTAGAGAAATGTCCCTGACCAAGCTATCAACAGCACATTCCCTTTCGTCCCTGGTCTGTAAAACCTGGATGCACAGTCTGGGCATTTTTAGTTGGTTTCGTCTGCAAACAGGTCTAATTGAGGATGACCCCACCGATTGAAAATGTCTGCTACGATGTCGTCATGAAGCACCTAGTCGTGTGAGTCTGATAGATTTCGAATTAGGAAATCCGCTTTAGAATTTTGTTTCCCCGGAAGGTGAACCGCTGTGATTGACAGCCTCCTCACTAGTAACCAGTGCCAGATGGTTTGTGACTCTCGAGACAGAGGACGAGATCTTGTTCCCCTCTGTCTGTTCAAATAGTACATCGAGGTCATGCTGTCTGTTTGGACTAAAATGGATGTGCCCTTGATGGATGGGTAAAACAACTTGAGAGCCAGGTAAACTGTTCTCAGGTCCAGCAGATTGATGTGGTATTTCTGTTCCTTTTTCGATCATAGGCCCTGAGCTTGAAGAGGCCACATGTGAGCTCCCCAACCCTGTAGTGATGCATCTGTTACAAGGGTCTCGGGAGGAGTGCTCTGATGAAAAGGAACTCCTACCAACAGATGCTGATGGGGAGTCCACCAATGTAATTATGTTTTTGCCACAGTCGATAGGGTTATTCTGTCCTCCCATCTGGCAATGAGTTGACTCTACTGATCTTCCAGGTTCTACTGAAGAGGCCTCATGTGTAATCTGGCGTTCGGGTCAATGAAAATTCAGGAGGCCACAGAGCCCAGTAGCGATGCTATCTGTCTGGCTGAAGGGCTTAGAGTGTGAAGAAGTGTGTGACACTTCTGTGCTATTGCTAATAGTCTCTCCTCCGAAGGATACAGTCTCTCTAGATCAGTGTCTAGTCTTGCCCCTAGGTAATGGAGTGTCATGTGTTGGATTGAGTTCGGACTTTTGAAAGATGACCTGCAGACCCAGAGAACTGAAGGTGTTCAAAACGATTCTGGGGTGATTCAAGGTTTGCTTTGCAGTGTTGGCTTACAGTAACCAATCGTCGAGATACGGATAAATGAAGATATTCTTTTTTTTCAAGTGTGCTGCTATTGTCGCTACGCATTTGGAGAATGTTCGAGGAGCTGATTTTAGCCCAAAGGGCAGCACCCTGAATTGGTAGTGTTGTGATGCAACTACGAAGCTCAGAAACGTTTGGTGCTTTACTGTAACCGGGATGTGAAAATATGCATCCTGTGTATCTACGGAACACATCCAGTCCCCTCGATGAAGCTGAGGAAAAATCTGAAAAGGGCCAGCATTCTGAACTTTTCCATTTAAATGTATTTGTTGAGATGTCGCAGATCTAAGATGGGTCTGAAAACCCCTTCTTGGGCCTTCTTTTTTACTAAGAAATATCGGGAGTACACTCCTTTTCCTCTTTGAGAAGATAGAAACTTTTCTATAGCTCGTTTTTGTAAATGGATAATAACCTCCTTTTTTTTTTTTAGCAACGACTGGTGGAGACACTTTGCTTTTGTTGAGCCTCCAGTTTCAAACCTGTAAGGGGGAGCCAAGATGACCGCTTTGCACAAATGCCAAGTGCATAACAATGAGCTGCTAAGTCCGAGCCATCTGCAGCCGCACTGATCACCTGGTTGGACACCAAAAACTTCCTTCCTGAAGGATCTCTTGGAAGTCTTGCCTATCTTCTCTAGGCAATTTTTCTACAAACCTGTTCAGCAAGTCCCACAGAGAATGGTCGTATCTCCCCAAAAGTGCGGAGGCACTAAAGACTTGCATGAAAGCTGCTGAGGTACCACACATTTTCCTACCCAACGAGTCTAGATGCTTGCTCTCTTTATCTGGTGGGACTGTTGAAGATGAGGCCACCGAATGGGTCTTACGGGTGGCAGCTAGGACAACAGATTCTGGTGGTGGGTCAATTCTGAGAAATAAAGGGCACTGGTCTGGGGCCTTATACTTCTTTAGGACCCGTGCCGGAGCTGCATGCAGGCTTGCAGGAATCAAAAAAGTGTCCATAGCTGGCTGCAGAAGACCAGGAACTACTGGTAACAGCTGCCTGGAAGATGCACAATGGTGTAGCGTCTCAAAAATTACAGACGATGATGCTCTTGGTTCCGGAATGTCTATATTGAGTTTCTGGGCCCCTCTAACCAACATTTAGTTGAAAGTGGTCATATCGTCCACTGGAGAGAATCTTGCCGGAGGAGTACTTGTCAAGGTAGGTGAATAGTCTCTAATCGAAGACTCTGATGCTGTAGACCATGAAGGGGACCTGCGTCTTTGATGACGGGATCTAGAGGCTCGGGATCTTGACCGTTGCTTGGATTACAATCTACTTCTGGTGAGCGATTGTGAAGAACTGCGCTGTTGTCTCGGACTGGGCTAGTCAGATGGTGGCCTTGTCCGTTTGGCTGGAGTTGTTGGAGATGGCGTTCATAGAAAAGAAACCAAGGGTGAATATAGGCATGAATATTGTGAATCTGGAGAATCTGGAGAAGCCGGTGTTTTGTTAAAGCTTTCCAACCACCTCGGAGACAGGTTTACAGGGGAAAGTTGTCCGTGAGATGATGCTCTTGAGGCAGCCCCATATGATCCAGTCTGTATGGTGATCACCGGTCCCTGAGGTAGAGTCGTCTCAGCAGGTGATTGTTGCCCTGTTGTTGACTTTTGAGAAGGGCTAGGACCTAGAGTCGCTCTTTGTGATGCAGTTGTCAATGGTGATGATTGCCTCAACATCGATCAACGTTGTAATGTCGTTGACTGAGACAGGCGAGCTCTTGACGTCGAATGGGACCCTCCCGAGTTTTCAGGTCTCGACGACAAGCGGTGCCCCAACAGTGGTGAATGTCTTGACGTCGAATGATGCCCTGACCGTGGTGACCTCGACCTTACTCTTGAGGTCGACTGCAACACTGGATGTCTCGACGTCGGGGATGTTAACTTGCCTTTGACGCCGTATGAGCACCCCTGTGCCTACTCGACATCGATTGGCGTGTGACCGTCGACGGAGACCTATCCTGATCATAGAGTTGTTTCTTCAACGCCATGTCTCTCGCCGCCGCCTGTATCGCCGTCGACGGCAGTGTACTCTTCGAAGTCTGTTGGCGATGTTGATGCGACGACAGAAGGGATGACGTCGACGGTGAACAAACAGGAATGTTCCAACCAGCAGATGCTGATCTGGCTCGTCGCTTGTGAGAAGAGTCTCTGGAAATCTTCTTAGGAAGAGAGGAGGATGATGTTTTCTCTCTTTAATGAAGGCCATGTAGACAAATTCTTTCTCTGTCCTTCAGAGTTGTCTTGGACAGATTCTTACAGTGCTTGCAGGTGTCAGGGCAGTGACTCTGAGGCAAACACACTATGTACACAGAGTGTGGACCTGACTGGGCCTTCTTTTTCCCACTAGAAGGCCATTTCACAAAAAGTGAAGGCATTTTTCTGAGAAAAGTTGTTACTTTACTCAGGCAGTCAGGTAAACCGTAGAGTAAAGCAGAGAAAAAAGGTTTTTAGAATATTTTTCTGGCAAAAAGCCAGGATCCTCAAAGAAGGAGCCGGAAAAAAAGATTTGACCTAACTGTCAACCAACTGTCACCTCACTCTCACCTCTGAGGCATGGTGGAATATTGGAGGTGCTCAGGGTCTTAAAGGCACAGTGCCAGTTTTTTGGTTCTGCTGTGTTAACCTGCATGTGGTCTATTGGCTAATAATGCTCCTTTATTTTCAATTAAGATTTTTCTTTTGAAGTGGATTGTTTATACTTTCTATGCCTTCTACTTTGACTGCAGAATGTTTTTAACGTTAATTAAAGATTTTAAATTATGTTTATTAAAAAAGCATTTTTAGCCTGTTTCTCAACATAGTCTGCATTACTGTTTACACATGTATATATCATATTTGTATTGAAATTCTCTACTAAAATATTACTTTCATATATATTTCTTACATATACATGTGTGTTTGTATATGCTCCGGGGTCCCCGCACGTGGGTGGGAATACTCAGTGTTTATAACTATTGATGAGGATCCCCTGGAAGAGAAATATATCAAAATACTTTCAGGGTTAGAGTGGTGCATAAATTACGCAAAAAAGCAGAGAGAACTCTAGGTAGTTCTCAAGTTGACGTGGAGAAGAGCACCAGTAGGAGCACTCTGCAACACCAGCAACACTCTAGATTTGCTCACCTCAAATGTCTACTTTTCTAGCACAGGATTAGAAATGTGCAAACCTACTTCCTTGACAGTTACTAATCACTATCGTCAAAGGTAAGGTAAGGCCTTTAAACATGAGGAAGAATGTTTATCTTACTGTCCAGCAGCCACAGAGTAGATTTTAGTTTGTTTGCATTTAAATTAAGTAAATAGTCTTTTGCTGATGGGCCTCTTCAATACAGTAACAAAGATTACACTAATTTGAATTGTTTGACTACAAAATATATTTCTTTTTAGTCACTTTCTTAACAATGCAGGCTCAATAAGAGCTAGCATTTATACATTTGGTGTGTCATTTAATTCAATTTTTCAACATATAAAAAAGAACGTGTCACATCAACCCAGAGGGTTCCATTGCTTCACAGTTTAAACAGTACAATCCCAGACTGAGGGCGTTCTAGCCATCCACATTGCTCCACACCAGCCACATGCAGTCCCGGTAAATTCCCTAAAGGAAGTTCTTGTCTTAGTCCCTGTTTCACCCACCAGAAGGTCCAGTGGAGGGTCAGTAATTTTTATAAGCTGTGCTACCTCTGTTACTTTATCATCTCTTAGATTAATTTTCATATGCTATTAATCAGCTACAGCCCACTCCATTAACTGTCTTCCATGGTTCTAGCCACGGGGCCTCCAGAGGAAACAAGTGCATAACAATTCATGTTTTCATCAGGACCGACCCCAGTTCAGCAGCTCCATCCTCATTTTACTGTGCTTAAGTTTCGGCCACATACTTGCTAGAAATATTTTTATAGACTTAATCATATTCACATCTCCTATGCCATCCAATGGACCATACTCTAATCCCACCACTTCCTCTAAAGGTATCTTAAATGCAATGCAACATTCTTACAATCTGTGGGAAGACTATCTGGTTCAGATTCCCAACAACACTGAGGTGGTCTCCTCTCTGGCGTGAGGGCAAAGGTCTCCTAATCTCAACTGTAGGGATGGAAGGAATCCTGGCGATATATTAGAATTGCCACACCCCGAATAAAGGGGTTGGGTTCTAACTATTTACATCTCCTCCGTCTGCAACCAACGCAACACAGCAAATCAGTTTTAAATAGCACTAATAATTAATTTAACATTTACCCCATACTTTTGCATCCAACACATTTTTAAACTCAAACATAAGGAAAATCTTGACCAACTGCTGCACCCTTCCATATATCATTGTTCTTCCCCAGAGGTGTAGTTTTTGTCAACTACTGTCCCACTTCGCCACCTGCCATTCCAAGTAACTTCATTCTCCAGACTGGGCAGGATTTTGTATGTCATTCAACGGGGATCCTGGTGACAACAGAGGCCCAGAGATTTTCTTCTATCTCCCAAATGTTTGATCTTCTTGGATGAGCAATCAAGAGGTCTGGT
Organism: Pleurodeles waltl; assembly: GCF_031143425.1. Classification (NCBI taxonomy): domain Eukaryota; kingdom Metazoa; phylum Chordata; class Amphibia; order Caudata; family Salamandridae; genus Pleurodeles; species Pleurodeles waltl. Next base: position 1,341,255,720 of record NC_090444.1, on the reverse strand, counting down.
TGCATTCATTCTGGCATGTCTGAGACATCTGCTGATTCTGTCCTCCTTCATTGCTGGATTCAGAACACCCCTTCAAGGCCAAGAGTCACCTTCTCTGGACAACCGCATCTTGCCTCATCTCTCAAACCAGTTCCCCACCTCCTGCAGCTGTTCGGAGACGTAACTTTTCTTCTACCCATGACACTTAAACACACAGGGAAGGGCAACATATACAGGAAGTTCATGGTCTTCAGTTTCTACTTCACTTCCACGTAGGAGCTTCTCTGTAGTTGCACCTTATTGATGTAATCTGCAATAGAGTGGTTTTCAAACACAAATGTATCCTCTGGCCACCTTAACCTGTTCTGTGCCCAGGACGTAATGGTTACGTCCTGAGGCACAGTGCTGCTGTGCCCAGGACATAACCATTATGTCCTGTGCACAGAGCCCAGAGGGAGCGCTAGCGCTACCTCTGTGGGGTTCTCCCCCACCCCCCCAAGTCAGGGATGGAAGGGGAAGCCCTTCCCCTTCCACCCCCGACCCCGATTAGTCACAGGGTCTCCCCCATCGCGCTGGAAGCTCCGCTTCCAGCGCGATTGAAAGAGAAATGCAAAGCATTTCTCTTTCAATCACATGGGGGAGGCCTGGAGGGGCTTCAAAGGGAAGGAAATGTATTTCCTTCCCATTGAAGTCTCTCCCAGGGTTTCAAAAGCTGGATTGCTTGCAATCCGGCTTTTGAAACCCCACTAGACACCAGGGATTTTTTTTTATTGAAACTGACAAAAGGGAGCGACCCCTTGGGCAAGGGTCGCTACCAGGGGGGGGCATTTTTTTGGGAAGGCCTTTTCTGCCCCCCCTGGGGGGGTCAGAAACCTCTAGGCACCAGGGATCTTTTTTTTTTTTTGTTATGTTTTCTTTGTTTTTTAGGTGGGGAGCGACCCCTTAGGCAAGGGTCGCTCCCCTAGGGGGCAAATTATATTTAGGCCATTTCTGCCCCCCTTGGGGGCAGATTGGCCTATTTTGATGAGGCCAATCTGCCCCCAAGGGGGGCAGAAACCATTAGACACCAGGGAGTTTTTTTGTTTGCGTGAATTTCAAGCAAGGGAAGCGACCCCTTAGGCACGGGTCGCTCCCTGGGGGGGGGGGGGGAATTATTTTAGGCCATTTCTGCCCCCCTGGGGGGGTAGATCTACCTATTTTGATTAGGCTGATCTGCCCCCAAGGGGGGCAAAAACCACTAGGCACCAGGGATTTTTTTAGTTTTTTGTTTTACAGATGGGGAGCGACCCCTTGGACAAGGGTCGCTCCCCTGGAGGGGCAAATTGTATTTAGGCCATTTCTGCCCGCTTTGGGGCAGATCGGCCGATTTTAGGTCAATCTGCCCCCAAGGGGGGCAGAAACCACTAGGCACCAGGGATCTTTTTTTTGCACCGTCACGCAAGGGGAGCGACCTTGTAGGCAAGGGTCGCTCCCTGGGGGGAGGTGGGGGGGCAAATTTATTTTAGGCCATTTCTGACCCCCTGGGGGCAGATCGGCCTATTGGTATTAGGCGAAACCTCTAGGCGCCAGTGCAAATAGTTTTTTTGTGTTTTTTTTTTTTGTTTGTTTGTTTTTTTAGAGATGGGGAGCGACCCATCAGCCAGGGTCGCTCCTCTGGGGGGCAAATTGTATTTAGTCCATTTCTGCCCCCCTTGGGGGCAGATTGGCCAATTGTAGGTCAATCTGCCCCCAAGGGGGGCAGAAACCACTAGGCACCAGGGATCTTTTTTTTTCTGCCATCATGCAAGGGGAGTGACCTTGTAGGCAAGGGTCGCTCCCCGGGGGGGGTGGGGGCGCAAATTTATTTTAGGCCATTTCGGCCTATTGGTATTAGGCCGATCTGCCCCCGGGGGGGGGCAGAAACCTCTAGGCACCAGGGCAAATAGTTTTTTTTGGGGGTTTTTTTGGTTTTTTTTTTTTTTTTTAGAGATGGGGAGCGACCCATCAGGCAAGGGTCGCTCCCCTGGGGGGCAAATTGTATTTAGACCATTTCTGCCCCCCTTGGGGGCAGATTGGCCGATTGTAGGTCAATCTGCCCCCAATGGGGGCAGAAAGCACTAGGCACCAGGGATCTTTTTTTTTGCGCCGTCACGCAAGGGGAGCGACCTTGTAGGCAAGGGTCGCTCCTGGGGGGCGGGGGGTTGGGATACAAATTTATTTTAGGCCATTTCTGCCGCCCCTGGGGCCGGCTGAGCTAGAGGCCAAAATCCACAGGTAGGCACTGTTTGCTATGAAAAAATGTGATGTGTCCACGTTGTGTTTTGGGCCATTTCCTGTCGCGGGCGCTAGACCTACCCACACAACTGAGGTATCATTTTTATCGGGAGACTTGGGGGAACGCTGGGTGGAAGGAAATTTGTGGCTCCTCTCAGATTCCAGAACTTTCTGTCACCGAAATGTGAGGAAAATGCATTTTTTTAGCCACAATTTGAGGTTTGCAAAGGATTTTGGGTAACAGAACCTGGTCAGAGCCCCACAGGTCACCCCATCTTGGATTCCCCTAGGTCTCTAGTTTTCAAAAATGCACAGGTTTGGTAGGTTTCCCTAGGTGCCGGCTGAGCTAGAGGCCAAAATCTACAGGTAGGCACTTTGCAAAAAACAGCTCTGTTTTCTTTAAAAAAATGGGATGTGTTCACGTTGTGTTTTGGGGCGTCTCCTGTCACGGCCGCTAGGCCTTCCCACACAAGTGAGGTATCATTTTTATCGGGAGACTTGGGGGAACGCTGGGTGGAAGGAAATTTGTGTCTCCTCTCTGATTCCAGAACTTTCTGTCACCGAAATGTGAAGAAAATTTGTTTTTTTAGCCAAAATTTGAGGTTTTCAAAGGATTCTGGGTAACAGAACCTTGTCAAAGCCCCACAAGTCACCCCATCTTGGATTCCCCTAGGTCTCTAGTTTTCAAAAAGGCACAGGTTTGGTAGGTTTCCCTAGGTGCCGGCTGAGCTAGAGGCCAAAATCTACAGGTAGGCACTTTGTAAAAAACAGCTCTGTTTTCTTTCAAAAATGGGATGTGTCCACGTTGTGTTTTGGGGGGTTTCCTGTCGCGGCCGCTAGGCCTACCCATACAAGTGAGGTATCATTTTTATCGGGAGACTTGGGGGAACGCTGGGTGGAAGGAAATTTGTGGCTCCTCTCAGATTCCAGAACTTTCTGTCACCGAAATGTGAGGAAAATGCGTTTGTTTAGCCAAAATTTGAGGTTTGCAAAGGATTCTGGGTAACAGAACCTGGTCAGAGGCCCACAAGTCACCCCATCTTGGATTCCCCTAGATCTCTAGTTTTAAAAAATGCACAGGTTTGGTAGGTTTCCCTAGGTGCCGGCTGAGCTAGAGGCCAAAATCTACAGGTAGGCACTTTGCTAAAAACAGCTCTGTTTTCTTTCAAAAAATGAGATGTGTCCACGTTGTGTTTTGGGTCGTCTCCTGTAACGGCCGCTAGGCCTACCCACACAAGTGAGGTATCATTTTTATCGGGAGACTTGGGGGAACGCTGGGTGGAAGGAAATTTGTGGCCCCTCTCTGATTCCAGAACTTTCTGTCACCGAAATGTGAGGAAAGTGCGTTCTTTTAGCCAAAATTTGAGGTTTGCAAAGGATTCTGAGTAACAGAACCTGTTCAGAGCCCCACAAGTCACCCCATCTTGGATTCCCCTAGGTCTCTAGTTTTCAAAAATGCACAGGTTTGGTAGGTTTCCCTAGGTGCCGGGTGAGCTAGAGGCCAAAATCTACAGGTAGGCACTTTGCTAAAAACAGCTCTGTTTTCTTTCAAAAAATGATATGTGTCCACGTTGTGCTTTGGGGTATATCCTGTCGCGGCCGCTAGGCCTACCCACACAAGTGAGGTATCATTTTTATCGGGAGACTTGGGGGAACGCTGGGTGGAAGGAAATTTGTGGCTCCTCTCAGATTTCAGAACTTTCTGTCACCGAAATGTGAGGAAAATTTGTTTTTTTACCAAAAATTGAGGTTTGCAAACGATTCTGGGTAACTGAACCTGGTCAGAGCCCCACAAGTCACCCCATCTTGGATTCCCCTAGGTCTCTAGTTTTCAAAAATGCACAGGTTTGGTAGGTTTCCCTAGGTGCCGGCTGAGCTAGAGGCCAAAATCTGCAGGTAGGCACTTTGCTAAAAACAGCTCTGTTTTCTATGATGTGTCCACGTTGTGTTTTGGGGCATATCCTGTCGCGGCCGCTAGGCCTACCCACACAAGTGAGGTATCATTTTTATCGGGAGACTTGGGGGAACGCTGGGTGGAAGGAAATTTGTGGCTCCTCTCAGATTTCAGAACTTTCTGTCACCGAAATGTGAGGAAAATGTGTTTTTTTACCAAAAATTGAGGTTTGCAAAGGATTCTGGGTAACTGAACCTGGTCAGAGCCCCACAAGTCACCCCATCTTGGATTCCCCTAGGTCTCTAGTTTTCAAAAATGCACAGGTTTGGTAGGTTTCCCTAGGTGCCGGCTGAGCTAGAGGCCAAAATCTGCAGGTAGGCACTTTGCTAAAAACAGCTCTGTTTTCTGTGATGTGTCCACGTTGTGTTTTGGGGCATATCCTGTCGCGGGCTCTAGGCCTACCCACACAAGTGAGGTACTATTTTTATCGGGAGACTTGGGGGAACATAGAATAGCAAAACAAGTGTTATTGCCCCTTGTCTTGCTCTACATTTTTCCCTTCCAAATGTAAGACAGTGTGTAAAAAAGACGTCTATTTGAGAAATGCCCTGTAATTCACATGCTAGTATGGGCACCCCGGAATTCAGAGATGTGCAAATAACCACTGCTTCTCAACACCTTATCTTGTGCCCATTTTGGAAATACAAAGGTTTTCTTGATAGCTATTTTTTACTCTTTATATTTCAGCAAATGAATTGCTGCATACCCGGTATAGAATGAAAACCCACTGCAGGGTGCAGGTCATTTATTGGCTCTGGGTACCTAGAGTTCTTGATGAACCTACAAGCCCTATATATCCCCGCAACCAGAAGAGTCCAGCAGACGTAACGGTATATTGCTTTCGAAAATCTGACATTGCAGGAAAACGTTACAGAGTAAAATGTAAGAAAATTGATGTTTTTTTCACCTCAATTTCAATATTTTTCTTTTTCAGTTGTTATTTTCTGTAGGAAACCCTTGTAGGATCTACACGAATTACCCCTTGTTGAATTCAGAATTTTGTCTACTTTTCAGAAATGTTCCGGTTTCTGGGATCCGGCATTGGTTTCATGCCCATTTCTGTCACTGACTGGAAGGAGGCTGAAAGCACAAAAAATCATAAAATGGGGTATGTCCCAGTAAAATGCCAAAATTGTGTTGAAAAATTGGGTTTTCTGATTCAAGTCTGCCTGTTCCTGAAAGCTGGTGATTTTAGCACCGCAAACCCTTTGTTGATGCCCTTTTCAGAGAAAAAACCACAAGCCTTCTTCTGCAGCCCTTTTTTCCAATTTGTTTGAAAAAAACGAAATTTTCACTGTATTTTGGCTAATTTCTTGTCCACCTTCTGGGGAACCCACAAAGTCTGGGTACCTCTAGAATCCCTAGGATGTTGGAAAAAAAGGACGCAAATTTGGCGTGGGTAGCTTATGTGAACAAAAAGTTATGAGGGCCTAAGTGCGAACTGCTCCAAATAGCCAAAAAAAGGCTTGGCACAGGAGGGGGAAAAGGCCTTGCAGCGAAGGGGTTAAGGATGCAATCATTATCTCTGTAACTGAGGATGCAAACTATGAATGACCGAGTGGAGCGCCAGGTGGTGGCCTGCCCACCAATGCTCTGTATGCTCGCGCCACTGCAAACAGCTCCAATAGCCCTTGTGGTCTCATCTTTGCCCTCATGAACTCCTCCATGAATTTTGTCATGGATTCACTGTGCGCTGGCTCCGGAAATCTGAGAAAGCAAAGATCATTGTGGCGGGAGCAATTTTCCGAGCCCTCCAGACTGCTTTCCATTAACTGAAGTAATCAGTTTTGCCAAATGCTGAATAAGAGCTGTCACCTCAGTTTGTATCTCACGGACACTGCCCTGTACTGTGTGAACTCAGCCCAAAATTTTACGAAGATCCATGCACTGAAAATTAACCTCTATTGTGGCAGTTTCAATGTTGCCCTCCAGGGTCTCTCTTGAGCCCGGTATTGCATCATGGATATCTATACATGTGGTTCTTCCATAGCTGCGAGTTGGGTCGACAATCTCAGGCCCGCCTATGTCTTGTAGTTCTAATGTACTGCATGGTTATTGTAGTTAGGTTACTGGGCCCCAAGTATTAACACACTGAGATCAGGCTGGCTTGCTGACACACATGAGACTGCATCACCGCAGTTCTCTCTTTATTATATACTCGTGCTCCGTGCCCCTCCCGGACACGCAGAGCACGTTGTACAAACAGGGAGAGCCCGCATGGCTCCCCGCTTACTCTCTACATCCCTCCCATGTTTTACTCCACATGGACAAGGATTAACTGACAAATGTAAACAAATGATTTAACATTACTCTACAGCCCCCCCCCACAAGGGAGAAAATGAAAGAAAACAAAAGAAACAACAAATAACCAAACAGTGCAATTCCGTAACAACCAGCGCACCATCCTTGCAAACACTGTCCTCTTTAGACGTCCGGAGGCCTTCTCACACTGTCACTATCTGTCTCCAACAGTGTTATGCCATAAAAGATGATAACGACGTACAGTTTATGACCAATCGACTTGACAGATAAAGTCTTTTAGCTGACTACTTGGTGCAGGATTGGGGCGTAAGTCATACCTCACATTTCTAGTGCGCACACCTCCATGCTCAGGAGCACACTCAGGCTGGGTTTGTTCAGTCACTGCTGGTCCGACGACACTCTCCGTCTCTTCAGATGTTGTTGATGGACCGCCATTTGTGTCATCTATTTCGTCTTCTTCTTCAGCCGACTCTCTCAGGCCAGCCCTACGAAAATGCGACACATTTCGGGTCACTCTCCGTCGTCCTCTGGACGCAGTTATCATCGACCCCTTTACTCCAATGACCTCCATACCTCAGGCTCAAACGGTGTCCTGAACTTCCCTCCTCCTCGCCGACATCTCACCACCACTCGATCTCCTTCTTGAAACCCTCGATATTTGGCTCTTCGTTTTACGCTGGCCTTCTGATTAGTAATCGCTCGTCGTCTTTGAGTGGCCTTGACATCCAGCACCGGAGGTTTCCACTTAGGACCTGATGGAATACAGTCACGTGGAGACACCTTGAACATCAGAGCAGAGGGGGCACACCCAGTGGTGCTATGGGGTGTTTGACGATACGCACTCAAGAACTGGTACAAACACTGTTCACTGTCTTCCTTTTGCTCAACTCCAATTCGGAGAGCCCTATTCAAAGTTCGCATAAACCTTTCAACGTCCCCATTTGCTTGAGGCCAGTAGGGCATTATCTTACGATGATGAATCGCTAGCCCATCGAGATACGAGCGAAATTCTTGCCCCTGGAATGGGGGACCATTGTCTGTTCTAATTTCGTCGGGCAGACCAAACAATGCAAACGTCTTTTGCAGAACTGGCCTTACATTTTCAAACGCCGTTGACGATACAACCTCGACCACATGGAATTTTGTGTATGAATCAATCAAAACAGCGGTCAACCTTCCATTCGGAAAACTTCCAAAGTCCATGCTCACCTTTGCCCAAGGTTTCAAAGTAGCAGGTTCGGTTACCACTGGGCAACTCGGAGGTTCCATCGATGTGATAATACAGGAGTGACACTTCCCTATCATGTCGTCAACTTGCTTATCCATACCAGGGAAGCACACTTTGGCACGTAACCTTACTTTGGTTTTAGCAGCACCTTGATGCCCTTGATGAGCCAACTCAACTACTCGAGACCATAGACGCTGCGGAAGCACAATTCTTCTTCCTCTCAGAACCAACCCATCATTATCGGTAGACAGTTCATCACGCACCTTCCATATACTTTGCATAGCCAACTTCTGATCTGGGCATGACACATTGGTCTTCTCTAGAAAATACTTCCATTTTTGTGGCTCAACGCCTCTTTGACATGACCCAGTACCACATCATCCTGGGTAGCACTTACAATGTCAGTTACAAGAAGAGCATTGGGACATGCCGACTGTACGACCATGCTGACGAAAACCTCGGTACTTTCTTCATCTTGTTCTTGGTGAGCATCACATACTTTCGGAGAAGGGTGACGAGATAGTTAGTCTGCAGGATTATTCACCCCAGGTCGGTAAACGACCGTAAACCGATAAGGCTGAAGCAGAACAGTCCATCGTTCAATTCTCGGAGGTGCAAGACGCGGGCTGCCCGCAAACAACGAAACCAAAGGCTTGTGGTCAGTGACTACTTGAAACTCATGCCCATACAAATATAGATGAAAATGGCGGCACGCCCATCGAATGGCTAGCGCTTCGCGCTCAATCTGTGCGTACCTGGTTTCAACCGCTGACAAAGCCCTGCTGGCATATGCAACAGGAATCCACTCTTGATGTCTCTGTTCTTGCAACAGAACAGCTCCAAGCCCGACGGGGCTCGCGTCTACCACCACTTCCGTTCTCCTGCTGGGGTTGAAATAAGCCATAGTCGACCTGTCTAGCAATGCAGCCTTAATGTCATCAAACGCCTTGTGTGCATCCGGATTCCAGTCCCAACGGTGTTGCCCTTTCGTGAGCTGTCGAAGAGGTTCAGACATGGTGGCGAGTTGTGGTATGAACCTTCCACAATACGTGGCCATTCCTAGAAAACTGCGAACTTCCGTGGGATTTTGTGGAACAGGGGCTTGACGGATTGCTTCAGCTTTCCTCGGGTCTACTTGCAGGCCATCTTTCGAAAAGATATAACCGAAGAACTCTACAGATGTTTGATAAAAAGCACACTTCTTTTTGTGCAGCGTCAACCCTGCTTCAGCTAACCTTTGCAAGGTTGCTCTAAGATGGCGATGATGCTCCTCTCTCGTCCGGGAGTGTATCAAGATGTCATCACTCAGATTGATTACTCCCGGTAATCCAGACAATGTCTCTCTGATTGCATTCTGAAATACCTCAGCAGCCGAGGACACCCCAAAACTGAGTCTCTTATATCTTCTTAGCCCCACATGTGTCGAGAAGGTGGTGATATTCCTACTCTCAGGGTCTAGTTCCAGCTGATGATACCCAGCATTAAGATCCAGTTTCGAGAACCACTGTGCCCCATTCAGATCTGCAATAATGTCATCCATTGTGGGCGTTATGTGTCTCTCTCTTCGAATAGCCTTGTTTGGCAACCGCATGTCAACACAGAGACGAATCGATCCAGGTTGTTTAGGTTTTGGCGCGATCACCAACGGTGATACCCAAGGTGTAGGCCCATCTACCTTCTCAATGACTCCTTGGTCTTCCAGCAGTTGCAATTCTTTCTCAACAACAGGGCGCAAATGGAACGGTACTCGACGATGTCTTAGCGCCACGGGAACCACACTGTGGTCTATGTGCAGTTTGATGCGCTTTCCTTTCAATCGTCCCAGCCCCTCGAAAAGCTGCGGGAACTCACTGAGAAGCCGTTCCACCTGAGTGTCATAAACTTGACGTGCAAAAAACACCAGTTCTAACTCTTCTGCCGTGTGACATCCTAGCAGAGTGCCACGGTCTCCAGCCACCACATAGAACTTTGCCTCTGTAGACTTGTCCCCACTATTCACAGCCACCTCCACAGTTCCTTTGAGAGGAAGGGGGTCTCGTCCTCCATAGTTATATATCTTTGTAGTCGTCGGAGTAAGTATCGGAGCAGGTATTAATTTCCGGAAAAGAGTTTCATCCATGACGTTGACAGACGCCCCTGTGTCAATGAGTACTGATACGAGCATACCATTGACATGAACGTCGCTCATGGGAGGCGGTCTTTTCTTTAGTTGTCTCCCTCCCGTGAAAGAAATTACAAAAATGTCCTCTTCTTCGTCTTCATCGAACACCGGGCCACTCGCCATCGTGTGGTCCCTTACCTCTTTTGGATACAGCTCTAACATTAGCATCCTTTCCTTTCTGATCTCCTGGCTTATTCCTCCTGGATCTGCATACTTTAGCAAAATGGTTTGCCTTACCACAGCGGTTGCACGACTGTCCTTTTGCCGGGCACCCCATATTCGCTCGATGTTCATAGCCACAGCTTCCACAAGCCCTATCACTGGGTTTGGCAGGGTTCGGTTTGCGCGGTGCTGCCTGGCGCGTCTGGACAGCGTCCACCTGTTCCTCTTTTACCTGGACAGCGCGAGTCGATGACGCTGCAGCTAATGACTGACCCCTTACGGCTGCCATTGCGTCTGCTCGTACCGCAGACAGTTCATGCGATCGTGCAAGAATCAAGATATCATCAAGGGACATTCCCTGCTGTCGAAGAATAAGCTTTCTTAAGGCATTGGACCTGCAGCCTTGAATGATCTGCGCTCTGATCTCTTCTTGCTGGTTGAGCCCTGTGCACAAGCTCACCAGCTTTCTCAACCATGCGTAAAACATATCCATTAACTCAACTTCGGTTTGTTGCGCCTGTCTCAATTTAAGGCGTTCATAATCAGAATTAAGTTGAGGATCGAAATGCCTATTTAAAGCAGTTACCGCTGCATCAAAATCAGACTTGTCTCCTGTATCAGGGAGAGAATCAAAAAGCTCCTGTAGTTCATCCGCTCCCATCAGCAGCATTACGGACCTACGTACTGCCCCATCCGTTTCTCTTGTTGCGCAAAAATAGTTTTCTAGGCGATTTATCCATAAACGCCATCTGGGCGCAGCAGTGGCCGGGTCAATCAGTTGGCTAAACGGTGGTAACGATGTGGTTGAGGAGTGAATACTATTATTTAACTGTGCTGGGAGTTGGGGATTCCCTGGTGGTGGTGGTGGATTGGCATTGTCTTGGGGTGGGGCACTCATATTTGCACTCTCACGCTCCACTGATTAACAAAAGTCACGTTTTATTCTTATCAGTCTTGTTGTTTGAGCGCTTTAACTGTGTTTTTTTTCCAGAATATTCTTTGTAGAGAATGATAGTCAACCACTACTTGTTTGTGTTTATTGTTCAAGATTTTTTTTTTTTTTTTTTAATTTATTTGCAAGCCTCTGCCTGCCAGCTGTACCTCCGACTTTCTCTGGCACCAGTCTCCAGTGTTTTAATGCGGAGACCCGCCTTCCCCACGTTGTTGTTTTCTTTTTTTTTTTTTTTAAAGAAAAAAAAAAAAAAGTTCCCCGGCCCCGGGGAAAACACTTGTCACTCGTTGCTGCTCTCCCGCAGCGGCAGAATGCTCAAAGGCGGAGCGCCTGACGGGGAAAACACTCATGCGTCACTGCTGCTCCCCTGGCAACAGGACGCTCGAACTCGGAGTGCTCGACAGAGCGTTTCGCTCTGTGTGGTTACTCTTTCTGGGGAAGGCTGTCCCGGCAACAGGACGCTTCCAGCTGGAGCGCTCGACGGAGCGTTTCGCTCCACGTGTTCTTTTTTTTTCCATCTGGGGCGGGGCGTGGCTCACCGTAACCAGCCTCCCCGGGCAGGGAGCCAGGCCGCACACTCCCCGGGCAGCACACCAGGCGATCGGTCTCCACCAGGCCAGGACCGACGATCGCCTTCGTCGTCAAGACTATGCCGCATGCCGCGTCTCCCCCTTCACAGCAGCCGACACCGCACCACGTGCACACTGGTACGTTTATTCTTTATTCTTAGGATGCGTGGCATATCGACATCCCGCTCATCACCAATGTAGTTAGGTTACCGGGCCCCAAGTATTAACACACTGAGACCAGGCTGGCTTGCTGACACACATGAGACTGCGTCACCGCAGTTCTCTCTTTATTATATACTTGTGCTCCGTGCCCCTCCCAGACACGCAGAGCACGTTGTACAAACAGGGAGAGCCCGCATGGCTCCCCACTTACTCTCTACAGTTATGTTACTCTGCTGTAGATTTGTTGTTCTATTTATCACCATTGTGCAGTTTATACGCAATCTGCCCTGTCATGGGACCAGCTTGTTTACTGGAGTCCTCATTTATATTCAGGAGGCATCTACCACAGTAACATCAGAGGTCGGCCCTAAGCCCTTCCACCCACTCACTGGGACCTCTATTATAAACTACATGCTCTGAAGTTATATCTAAAAGTAATGTTGTGCATTAAATTTATCTGGGTGTCCGTGAATTTGCTTCATGTTCCTACCAGTGTACAAATGGCTCCTCAGTGATTAAGTCTTTCCGTGGCAACCTGTGCCAAACAAATACAGGCCCATAGCACTATATAATATTGCAGGTGCACCCCTCTTTTGTGGCAAACGTTGTACTTACTGGCAGATGCAGTAAACCTCACTTTTATAAAATAACTGAGATTAAAATAAATTATTGTTTTATAAATTTATCTCGATCTTCCTTCTGAGAGACTATAGTCTCCTAGCCCCTCTATCAGTCGCTGTGTGCTGGAGGATATCTTCGCCGGTGCGTAGCGCTCAAGTGTGGAGGGATGAAAACGAAAAGGCTGTACATCCTACAGTGTTTTCTCCTGTAAGTACGTGGCATTTGGTTTAGGAGGTAACGGCCAACAGCATAGGGCGCCTGATCTTAGACGTGGCAAGCCATAGGGTGAGATTGAATTTAGATTATCTGCACCTGGCACGGGACATGAAAGCAGTCAGGTAAATGTCTTTCTTAAATATACGTTACAAATCCAAAAAGTTCAGCTATGAAAGAAATTCTTGAGAGCTGGTATGCTGAAAAAATATTAGCAATGTGGACATGAGTGGGACATGGACTTGCTTGCCAATGTCCATGTGAAAACCAAGCACAAACACTGAAAAGAAACATGTTTTTACGAACAAGTATTTTGTGAAAAAATGACAAGGAAACTGCAATGACCAGCATGCATTGTAAATGAAGCCAATAGAGAAACTATGCAATGGAGCAATTGATGCCTTTCACCTAATACTTTTCCTCAGCTCTTCCTGACAAAGCATTTGAATGGCTATAGAGGAAAATAGATCTGCATGACAATGCTTACTTACACCTACAGCAACAACTGCAGAACGGATTCGTAGCAAATTTGGTAGGAAGGGGTAATTCTACTCAGAAAGCGTCCTTCTGTTTGTCTGATTACAATATGCTCCCTTGGTTTTGAGGAAAAAAACTGTTGAAAAAGTTGCTGGGTGGGCTTGAAAGGGTTAACAGTTATGTATACCTCTGCCAATCACATCTGAATCATTTGACAGCAGTGACTGGCTGGTGAAGTTCTCTGTCGAACTCATTTTTCTCAGTCTTGAAAATCGACAATCGATTTTGGATTGTGAGCAATGGATAAAATAAAATTACCCAGGAAAGGTGAGTAACTATAACAAGTGTCTTAACCCCAGGCAGTTGTAGGCGGAGCTCAGAAATGTGGAAAAGCCGTTTTACAAAGAAGAAAAAAAATCAAAGAAACTGTGCATGATTCGTGACTCAAAATGTGGTTGCCACTATTTTGAATAGCGGATTCATCTGCAGTTTTGTAAAAAATCAGAAATTGCAATACTTTTTAAAGTTACACAAGTGGTTAAAAAACAAAAAGATAAAAGGGATGCGAGGAAGTGATTGAGAGACAGTGAGAAGCAAACATGATAGTGGGGGGAGAGCCAAAGGCCATCCCCTGCAATGGTTGCACTGCAGGGCTTGGCCTTCTAACCTCTGATGTGAATGACCTCAGCCCTGTGTAGTAGGGTTGGCAGCCCACAGCGGGTTTGATGCAGTCTGCCGCAGCAGAGTTGGCACACATGGTAGGTTGAGAGCATCACTCGTCTGCAGGCTAGGCCCTATGTTCATCCCCTGCAATGAATGGCCGAAGAAAATACACAGTGGCCTTTGGCTGCCAGCAGCTAGTTGCAGCGGCGGCCAGCTCCTTTTCACAATGCAGGGGGTAGGAGGGGTGCATACAATAAAAATGTAAGTTAAAAAAAGGGCACATACCTTGTTAAGATCTTCTCGCGTCGCCTGTTGTATCTCACAGCTCTGACGCGCGATGTAACAGGAACCAGGAAACTGCACAAGCCAATCCTGACGCTGGCACCATCAGGATTGATGGGAGCAGGCTCTCACCACGCTCACCAGAGCGCTGGAGGCTCGTGCCTTCTCTAACCCAGCTGTCTTAAAACAGCTGGGTGAGAGGTGTTTAAAGTGTGCATGTGTGGCTGGCCGTCGCAAAACGGCCGATCAAAGGGACATGCGCACTTGAAACAAGTGCACCGCTCCCTGACGCCACTCGCCAGCAATTGCCACACCCCGTCCTGACACTCGGTTCAGGACGGGGGGTTGAAAAATAAAATGGTAATAAACAAAGTTTATTACCATTTTATTTTTCCGTTATGGGGGGCACTTTGTTGGCGGGGCAACGCTTCTCCACCCACGTGGAGGGGCCGCCTCTGGCGAGTTGGGATCAGGGACTGACTCCAGGCCAAGCCTTGCGACCTGCCCACTCATATATCAATTACAGAAGCATAGCCATGTCTGGGCTCCACAGAAAGTCTGAATTTTTTGAATCCTTAACATTGGTCTCTTTCAACCAATCAGCAACAAATATGTCAAAAAAATTATAAGAGGATAGCTTACAGAGTGCCATGCCTGTTGCAGGTCATCAAATGCTTGAAAGGGTGTAATGGAGGGCCCAAAATCGTTTTTCACTTGTATGCAAAATGGGGTTTCCTACAGGAAATTCCTGTGCGTGCCTTACTCTAGAACTGCTGAACTAAGGGTCACAAATTTTTTATAGCACAGCAGAATTTTTCTGATCTGGTGACCTTTCATGGTTTGGTGAAAATCTTTTCAACTGTTTGGGACATAAAAGCAAATCGTAAGTATCTAGTGCAAATTGCACATATTTTTCATGAAGTCTCTGAATGCCCAAAATGAACTGCTGAGGCATATTGGACTCCTGGGAAGACAACTGTGCCCAGAAACTGGGAAGAAAATAATACAAAACAAAAAAAAGAAAAAAGAAATAAAACAGGATCGGCTGGGGGACCCAATGTAATATGAGTAATACATGATTGAATATGCAAGCCTACTTTCGAATATATCTCCCCAGTCAATAAAAGACGAGGTATTTGCTCTGATTCTCATGGCTGGACCTGGCAGATAACCAGGGGAAAAAAATCACAAACCCTTGCTTTGCTAAGGGTCTGGCAGGAGGATGGTGCCCATGCCTTCGTACACTGTGCAACTGTGGATCAGCATTCTTCAGTTGTTCGCCTAGTGCCCCTGTGTGGTGGGTCAAGCTGTAGAGGCACCTTGGGGACTCTTGGGTTTCGTTCTCACAGAGCAGTGCAAATCCTTCCCTAGTGGGGCAAAACATAGAGAGAAGGAGCAAACATATAATGTAACCCTTTTTTTTAAAAAAAAAAGCACCGCAGCAGATGACTTAAAGAATGAGGGCTGAGACGGCAACCATAAAAAGGCTGAAAGAATAGCAAGCACCCTTTAGCAGTGCCACAAGCATGATTGCTGGGCTAGGGACAACACAAACATCAGAACTTCGGATTGCTTGGCATGGACTGAGCCTATTTGTCTAGAAGTGCACCAGGCCACAAACTTATCCCAATGGTAGGCATGTACATATTTAGTCAAGGGACACCTGGCTGCCAACATGACATCAACAACTTCAGAAGATCAAACACACTCAATTGTCACCACTCAATCTCTAAGCATGGAATTGTAAGGATCCACAGGTCCAGGTGCAGATCCCTGCCCTGCTGCTGCAACAGGAAATCCTCACAAAGGAGCAGCGTGATTGGAGGACAGATGGACATTCCCAGGAGTTTGGGATAACATACTATTCGTGCCCAATCCAGGGCCACTAGGATGAATTGGGCGGGTTGATTCTGAACTTCTTCAGAACTCAGAGCTGGAGAGGTATCAGTGGGAAGGCGTAAAGGAGTCCCTAGTTCCATTCGAGGTGGAACACTTCTCTGGGCTAGAGATTCCTTGGGTACTCCAATATGCCAAAGTGGTGACACTGCATGTTCCTGCTGGTACTGAAAACGTTGAGCAAGAGTTATTCCTACTCACAGAAAAGACCTCAAACGACTTCTGAATGTAACTGCCATTATTAATTGGCAAGACTCAACTGCTTAGTTCATCCGCTCTAGTGTTCAGAGAACCCACCAGGTGGCGTATCATCAGAAACATCTCTTGACAGTCCAGCAACATCCAGAGAAGCAAAGCCTCATGGCATAGGGTCCCGTTCTGCTTGTTGCAGTACCACATGACAGTGGTGTTTTGTCCGTGAGCACCTGCTTCCCCTTGAAGGAGGGCAGGGAGGCTTTCAACGCCAAGTGGAAAGCTCTCAGCACTAGCAGGATGATATGGAGCTAAGCCTTTACCGGTGTTTAAATGCCTCAGTTCGTGTAAGGAGAGGGGTTTGCTCTGGTTTAGTTGCGGTCCTGCAGCCACACTGCATTTCTTTAGCAGCCTCCTCCAAAATCTGTACCAGATCGGAGAGATCTCCCTGATGTTATGCCCATTGGCGAGTTCAGATCCCACTGCAGAGCACACATAGGCCATCTGGCAAGCTTTACCAGCAGGATATAGGAGACCATCAGTCCCAGCAGTCTCAGGGTCCTCCTCACTGTGATCCAGGACAGAGGTTGAAACACTGACATCATACCTCAAATGCCCTGGACTCTCAGAGTCGGAGGAGAGATGTGCAACTGCAGTGTCCATAATGACTCAGATTAAGGGGAGCATCTGTGAAGGAGTAATTTGTGACTTGGGTTCATTGATGTGAATGATATAAGGAGGTTCGCTGTAGTCTGGAGGTTGTTGACAACTGCCTGGGGCAAGCCTGTCTTTAACAGACAGTTGGTGAGGTAGGGGAAGACCGGAAACAGCAATCTTTAAGGATGTGCTGCTACCACTGTCATCACTTTTGTGAACTCCTGAGGGGAGCTGGGAAGGCCAAAAGGAAGCAGAGCAAACTGAAAATGCTTTTGGACTACCTTGAACCGCAAGTAAAGCCTGTGGGCATTGAGGACGGACATGTGGAAATAACCATCCTACAGGTCCAACTCTACCATCCAGTCTCCAGGGTCTAGAGCATATAAGATCTGAGCCAGGGTGAGCATTGTGAACCGTTTTTCTCAGAAAGGCATTGAGAGGGCTAAGGTTTTAAATGAGACGGAGGTCCTGTCCTTTTTTTGCTCGAGGAAGTAGAAGGAATAACATATGCAACCAACTTCTGGTGCTGTTACCTGTTCTGCGCCAAAATAGTTGGCACCTCCTGCTGCAAAAGTGACAGGTGGTCCCCTGTCATCTGTTCTGTGGTTGGTGGAAGGTGTTGTGCCATCTCAAACTGCTGAACAAAGTGCAGGACCCACATGTGCGGTTAATCATCTGTCAGCCTGGTAGAAAGTGTTTGGTCATGTCATACATAAGAAGGAATTAGAGAGTTGTGTGCTGTCAAGGGCACTATAAAGAGGCTTGGGGTGGGAGGTAGCTGGGGGGGCAGAAGGCTAGTTCACACACTTTCCTTGTTGGCCCCTCCTAGGGGTACAAAGCCCATGAAAAGGTTGAGGGGCTTGTTACACTTGCTGAGGCTGTTGGAGGTACTGGAAGCCCCAACCATAGCTAGCTCAGTTGGCGTGGATCCAGAGGGCCCTCCTGGCACCATGGGCGAACCAGCTGGCAGGACCTCAGTTGGCAAACCTCTCAGCTCTTTTGAGTCTACAGGAATGCAAGAGGGACCCTGCAATGTGGCAAAAGCATTGCATCGTAGAAGTCCTCAATTTGCTGTGGTCTCTATGACGGCCCCAGAAATTCGGGTTGCCATGGAATGAGGGTTGGAGTGATTTTGAAAGTGCAACCTAAAGGCACGATGATGCCTCTACACCTACTTGGGAGATCAAGAGTGGTGGGTCGGGCTGAGTCCTGTTTGGACTTTTTGTACTTATTTTTAGGTTTGCCTGAGAACTTAAATTGTGAAGACGACCTGTTGTGGGAGAGCAACCTTTGGACCTTGACCGATCCTGGTGCATGGTCTTGCAGTGCTTTGACACTAAGAGCTTCACTTCCCGGTCTCGAACAACCCTGGTGTGCATCAAGGCTAAATCAATGCAGGCATTGGAATCGTGGTCCGACCCCGGGCACCGCAAACAAACAACGTGTGTCAGTCACAGACATTTGTTTGAGACATTCCTCACAGGGTTTAAAGCTTGTAGATTTGGGAGGTGACAAATTTCTCTTGCACTCTGTTTTTGGCTGAAAGTTTAGTGGAAGTGTCTGAAAGTGATGAGGGTAGCTTCTGAACCTCGTCTCTTGCCCCAGAAAGAAGGGAACTGATGTCAGTGAGCATGGCCCCACGCCTATATAGGCCCACACGTCATGTTTAGCACCGAGTAACCTCGACACAGAGTCATCAGCGCTGCCTGTCGGTGCGCAGTGGTACTGCTGAAGATCAGGTATGATGCCTGGGGAAATATTCAAAAGGTTAGGAATTCACTGCTATAAGTCCACTTCACAATAAGGGAACGAAGGCTACGGGAGGCTGCCCCATTTACATACCCAATAACACGTGTTCAGTAGCCCTTCCAGAGAACAATGGGCTACGAAAGGGAAGCTAACTACTTCATATTAAAGAGCCCTCTATCTCTAGCTCATAGTGCCCCTCAGTCTGACTCATTAGGAAGGACCTCAGGAATATTCTGGGGGGAGACCTGAAATTCACATCTGATGCCTGGGTTCTGCCTCCGCCCTTTCACATTAGGTACTACTAAAATGTGCAAATACAAAAACATTTCAAAGGTGGTTGTGGCAAAATGGGCTACCCATGCATCATAAACACATCTTATACTTACATAAAATGGTATGCATGCATGCCATCCATGCCCCACATGAATGGGAAAAGGACCCAGCTGTAGGGGACTGGCAGACCACTTTTAAAAAGACAGGAAAGGCCAGTAGGGCATCCTTCCTAGTAAATGACAGGAACAAAGGCCTGTCTTTCTTTTGAAATCAATTCTCTGCCACCACCACTGTGGGTGTTCTACAGCCTGATGAGCTAAGAGCAATAATGTTTCTCCAAAGAAGAGTGCACATGGTGGATGTTTTAACCACCCAGTCCAGCTCTGGGCTTCAAACTTTCTCATAAAAGATACTTTCAGCCCACACACGATAGATGTGTGTGCTGAGGCAGCGTCAGAATGCTGTAGATTGCTAGGCTGACGTCAAGGCAGGGTGCACACTCTCCTGAGCCTTACAGAGGAACTTTCCCCATTCCAACACTCTCTGCTTAACATCTTCTGAAAGCATAGAAGATATGAGGCATAGCAGACCCACCATCTCATCAAATCAAAATGCCCATTAATCATCTCATCAACCATATTTATCCATCACACACCAAGTGGTTGGTGAACATTCTGCAGATCGTGATCATTGTACCCAAGTAAAATGTCAAGCGTCATACTTTCATTTCATTTTTTTCCACTAGAATTTTTGGCATGAACATTTTTGGGGCTGTAACCCAAACCTAGGCAAACGTGAAGGTATTGCGTCAGTGGTTTGAAACTGAAGCCTATTTGTATTGCTAGAAAATAGCATTTCTAGAATCTAAGAACTGGAGCACTGCAGAAGGCATGCTCCAAATAATTTTCACTCAGGTCAACCAGAAGTGAATGCTTTATAAATAGGGCTCCGGGTTTTCCGTTTTTACTGATGTTCATAGACAAATGCAGACAGAAAAAAAACAATTTTCCTGTCTGAGTTTATTTTTAAATATGGCTTAATACAGTAAATAGGTTTTCTCTTAAACAATTTGCGTTACTGTCAATCATGAACGCTAGGTCAATACACATGCAGATTGACAGGTAGGGGAGTTCAGCAGTATAGCTGTTTAAGCTGTTCTATTATACAAATGGTCTCAAATGACCGAACTGTAGTAAATGGGTAAAACCCATTGGCCACTCAAACATTTGTTGGTTAAATAAATGTGGAAATACACCTATAGTAACAATTTATTACACTAAGCACAACATACATATGGATAAATACAGATAAAATGATAAAAAAGTAAATATGGATAAATACAGACGGAAATGTCAGAAAAATGAATACCATAAAACCAGGACCCCAATTAATAAACAAACTGCCAAACAAGCTTATTGTGTACAATATCAATTTTCACTTAGAGATAACACGAGAGGCAAATCCCCAAATAGCTTCTGCTAGATAAGCAATACAGAGAACCGAGAATCCATTTTTAATAGATTGATACATAATTACCAAATCGAACTGTACCAGAGTATGAATATTTGAAAAAGTTCACTTACCATTGATTTCCTCCCGAACAGCGTGGTCCAGGTCTACAAAAAAGTATAATGGCAACAAATGTAACAGGAATTCCAGAAATGTACTGTTAGCACATCAACCATATAGAAGGTATTTTAGTTAAATTGTGACTGATAAAATAATGTATGCATTAAGGATTATAAACGGAAGACTGGGCAGTAACCAGTAAAGCAGTGCTTAATTTGTAAACAAAAAGGTGCGGGTGCCCAAAGCCCTCCTCTTAAACACGCGGCTGCTGCAATCACATGTGCGAACACGGAATACTGAGACAGCGCAATCCTGAAGCCATCTCGGGCCTCTTCAATCCATTTAAAGCCACTCACAGCTCCTTCAGCTCACTCTTGCAGCTTTTTACTTTCTCTCCTTGTGATGCTTTTTGGGTTTTCTCTACCCCCGTATTTCCCAAATTAGTCTTTTGCTCGCAGCAAATGCTTGAGGCAGAAGACTAAGCGCCGGCCCTCAAAAATAAGTGCCGGTGCTCAGCACCGGACACAACAAGCACAAATTAAGCGCTGCAGTAAAGCATGTTCGTTGTAAGAGATTGTTTATGTGGGTGCTGTAAAAACAGTTCACTGCTAAGGTTCATATCGAGTTTATAGCTTTGTAATGGACGCACTATAATGTAGAAAAACATTACAAATTCAAGCCTTTTGAGAGTCAGTTACTTGTAACATATTTTATTTATGATGCTTCATTTTCTCAATGGTTGCTAATCTGATGGTTTACTATAACACCTGTCTGACGACGATTCTGAGGCAGTACTTAATGTGTAAACTAACAAGTTCCGGGACCCACGATATTTCTTAGGAGGCTATTGCAGCTTGCACCACAAGTGGCCCCTGCCAGGCTGCCAAATACCAGTACCAGCGGCACGTACTTACCATTACAGTTGTAAAAAAATGGGACAATTTGAACTATACTAGGTGACCCAAAGCTGTAAGAACAGCTTGAGTGTCCTGGTATTATTCTGTGTTTTAATCATACACTGAACTGTTAAACACTTTGATTAAAGTGCTGTTATAGACTGACAGCGCCACCATGTGGTGGTCTGTCATAAATGTGTGTCGGTGCCAAGCTCTGGCACATCCTGGCACAAATTAAGCACTGTCTGAGGAATGGATATTGAAGCCGTCCATATGTAGGATATACAAATAACGCTTACCAGTCTCCCACACAGTGGATAAACGGTTTTATTAACAGAAATTAGAATGCTGCTGAAAAAAAAGAGTTCAAGGTTTTTCTGACTGTCTTTTCTCTAGTTTTTCTCTCTTTTGCTGTGCTTATTACAAAACTAGACCTTGGGAATTAACTGCGATGCACAAGGAACCATTCGCTTGTGCTGCATATTGCATTTCAGCCAAAATGGCTTTCAGGCAGGGGATCAAAGCCGTAGTGCAATTTCAAAGAATACAAAGAAGCACAGAAAGGAGCCGTGATGACAGAGCAGTATGCTTTGTTCAATAAAGACAGAGAAGCATGTTTTGTTTAAGATCGAAGATAGGCTGCTTCAAGTCAATTAAATCTCCTCAAAATTAACAGAACTTCTATTCTTTAGATCGAAATATGTATTGTGGAAATTGAAGGACAAATTATATGCTACCACTTAAAAACAGAATTATCTGAGGCTGCACACATAGCGTGACATTTCCTAACGTAAACCTCATTAAAGTTTCAGTCAACATGTGCTGCGGTGGAAAACGTGTGCATTTCACATTGTGTAGAGATTCTTTGTTAAATATTCTTTTCTTGAAAATAGGGTTCCATTATGTAGGTTTCTTGAAAAGAGGCAGGTCCCAAAGGATTAACGAAGATAGCCAAATTGAATAATCCCCTTAATGCTGCACGTGAATTTTGAATAAGACAATATTTTTGTCAACATTTTTCCTAAAACAGATGGTCAGGAAACACCAGCTAAGGGCCATTTGTAGCCAAAGAAATGAATTTGAAAGCTTTGTCACAAGAGAGGTTTCCCAGAAGAGTAGACATAATCCAATTAAATATTAATGTTTCAGCTACTCGCTGCTGATTGTGGGTCAAGATCACATTCAACACAAAAAAAGCATGGGGCATGTAGTTTAGAAGCTACCATAGGTTCAGAAATACGAAAATGCACAAAGGAGTGATCAGACCGAAAAGTCCGGTCTGGCATACACTATTACATCTACATTAGTGTAAAAATGGACTCAAGTCCATGTACCCTTGTATCTGGAGTGGCATGGGGATATCTTACTAGCCCCAAGTCTAAAAGTCGTTGGACTAATTATCAGAGAGAGAGTCTTATGTAGTACTGAGTGATGATTTAAAGTCAACAAGGAAATGTATGCCAGAATATTTACTTTATAATATTGTTCTGCCATAACATCATAGCAAAAATTTCAATTATCAAGATCACGAGAGGGTAAATGTATAAAGGTAAGTACAGATTTATTATTCTTAACTCCACACCCATGTACCTTGAAGATGTACATGCACATGTTTATATAAATATATGACCTACTGGTGGTTGACAGTAGGTAGTTATAGTTATGACCTATTTTCCATAGACAGAGCTTTTTTTTGTTTTGCCAATAACTTTGGTGCCACCTGATCAATCTTCACAAAACATTTTAAATTTACACTTTGGTCAGTTCATCTGCTGTCTTGAAAGTTTCAGGGTGACATGACAAGCAAGTGCTGAGATAAATGGGTGTGGGGGCTCCCAAAACGCATCTCCCCATTCTCTTTTCTATAGGGATTTTGAACACGACTACAGCCTGAACCGCTGGATGGAATTACACCAAATTTGGCAGAAAGCTAGATCTTAGTCCAGAAAGCACGCTTTTTGTGAATTGGTGTAAATCTGTTTTAGAGATAATAAAATGCAAAAATATAGATATGTGGCTACTCTGCGGATCCCCCACGGATGAATTTACGGAGTCACGAGTAAAAGGAAGAATGTAATCGACCAGCTGCAACTTGTCAGGGTGGGTGGGTGACCGTTCTTCTGGTTTCAATGGGGATCCATCTGAAGGTCTTGCGAAGCATGCGGAGGGTGTTGAAACATGAGGATGAGATGGCGTTGACCTGCTGGGTCATAGTGAGCGATGAGTCCAGTATGAAGCCGAGGTTGCGTGCGTGGGTGGTGGGAGTTGGGGCGGCTCCTAGAGTGGCAGGTCACCTGGAGTTGTCCCATGCTGACTTGTTGGAGCCGAGGATGACGATCTCGGTCTTATCCGGGCTCAGTTTGAGGCGGCTTACCTCCATCCAGTTGGCGATGGCATGAAGTCCATTGTGGAGGTTGGTTTTGGCAGTGGCACGGTCCTTCGTGAGTGAGAGGATCAGTTGTGTGTCGTCCACGTAGGAGACGATGTTAAGGCCGTGGGATCGGAGGATGTAGGCGAGCAGTGCCATGTAGACGTTGAAAAGGGTGGGGCTGAGGGAGGATTCTTGGGGTACTCCGCAGATGGTCTAGGTGGCTTTCGACAGGAACGGAGGGAGGAGGACTCTCTGAGTTCTGCAGGAGAGGAAGGATGTGATCCAGTCCAGGGCCTTGTGGCAGATTCCAGCGTCGTGGAGGCGTGTTCGAAGTGTGTGGTGACAGACGGTGTTGAAGGCTGCTGAGAGGTCAAGGAGGATGAAGGCCATGGTTTCTCCTTTGTCAAGCATGATCCTGATGTTGTTGGTAGCAGTGATGAGAGTGGTCTCGGTGCTGTGGTTCTTGCAGAAGCCGGATTGGGAGATGTCGAGCATGCTGTTGTCCTCAGGAAGTATGACAGCTGGCTGTTGACTCTCTTCTCGATTACCTTTGCTGGGAAGGGGAGTAGGGTGATGGGTCGATAATTCTTGACGGTCTTCGGGGACTGCCTTGGGTCTTCTGTGCAGGGCGTTGACTTCGGCGTGTTTCCAGCTCTCCGGAGGGTGGCGGTCTCGAAGGAGCTATTGATGATTGTACGGAGCTGGAGGGCGATGATTTCGCTAGCTTTATTGAAGACTTGGTGAGGGCAGGGGTTGGCGGGAGATCCGGAGTGGATGGTGCTCATGGTCTTGGTGGTGTCCTCATCGTCGGTGTGGATCCAGTTGCTCAGGAGGTTGGTGTGGTTGGGTGCGTTGGGGTTGGCGCAGGCAGCGGTGGTCGTGGGGATCGGGGAGGCGAAGCTGCCGTGGATGTCCGTGATCCTGCAGTGAAAAAATGTGGCGAGGGAGTCGCATAGGTCTTGCAAGAGAGACTCTCACACACATTCTCAAATCCAGACACTCTCATACGCACTCTGACAGTCTCACACCCACTCTCATACCTTGACGCACACTGTCACATTCATACTGACATCCAGGCACTCTCACACCCAGACACTCTCACGTCATCTCTCACATCAAGACACTCTCACAGTCACTCTCACACCCAGACACCCTCACACTCAGAAAGACACTCTCACATCCAGTGTGACATCCAGACACACACACAAACTCTTACACCCAGACAGGCACTCTAACATTTCCTCTGACAAATAGACAGACATGCTCACATCCACTATCACATCCAGACAGACACTCTCTCACCCAAGCTCACACTCAACCACTCTGACATCCAGACAGCCACTCTTACATGCACTCTCACACCCATACACTCACACCCGCTCTTACACAGACACTCTAACACCCAGACACTCTCACACCCAGTCACACAGACACTCTCACACCCACTCACACCTAGACAGTCTCACACTCAGTCCCACACCCAGATAGTCACTCTCATGCCCAGATACTGTCACATCCATTATCACACCCAAACACTCTCACACCCACTCTCAAACCCACACAATCTCACACCCCTTTTAATACTCACAGACACTCTGTCTCACACCCACATATACTCTCACACTCACTCTCACACCACTGTGACACGCTGACTGAGACTCTCACACCGTCACACACCCATACACTCTCACACACACATTCTCACACCCACTCTCACTCACACCCACACATACTCTCGCACTCATACCCAGCCAGACACTCTCACACCCATCCTCACAACCAGTCACTCTTCCACCCACTCTCGCACCCAGACACACTCTCTCACAACCATTCACTCTCATGCCCACTCTCACACCCATGCAGACAGTCTCACACTAACTCTCACACCCAGACAGACACTGTTACATCCATTATCACACCCATAAAGACACTTCCACACTTTCTCTCACATGAATACAGACACTTATACCCACTGTTATACACTGACACTCTCACACCCACTGTGACATCGAGGGTGAGACTCTCGCATCCAGTCACACACCCATACAGACACTCTCACACCCATGACTAAGAACGCTGTAGTTTAATGAGGTACTTTTGAATTTAAATAACGGTAGCCGGTCACAACCTGTCAGGTAAGCTCTGGCCACCATTTTCTTTAATCGGGGAACAGTCCCCGGGGCTCAAATGGGGGTTGCAATAGAAATAAAGGGGTCAGGGTAGAGGTTCCCTGACTCTATATGGGTTTATTCAAATGTGGTAAAACATTAATTAATGGCTTGTCAAAAAATATTTTTTTTTCATTTTTCAAAACCCACGGGCCTAACGTGGCCCCTGGTATGAAGCATTGGTGAATCTGAGGATTTCGCTAAACATAAACAAATATATATATTTACTCTCACATCCAGTCTCACTCCCAGAAACACCATGTAACACCCACCCTCACAATCAGACAGATACTCTCACGCCAAGAGACTATTGCACACCCACTCTCATACCCAGACACTCTCGCAGCCACTCTCACACCCAGTCAGACACTCTCACGCTCACTCTCACACCTGAACAGACACTCTCACATCCACTCTCATACCCAGAGGGACACTCTCACACCCACTCAAACACCCAGACAGACATTATCACACTCACTCTCACACCCAGACTCTCAAATCCACACTCACAGAGACCCTCTCACATCGATTCTGACATTCAGACAGGCACTTCACACCCAGAAACACTCATGCATTCCCTCTGACATCTAGACAGACACTCTCACTCCCAGACACACCCTCTCACACTCACTCTTGCAACCAGACAATCTCACAGCGAGAGAGACACTCTCTCACACACTCTCACACCCACAGACACACTCTCACACCCAAACATCCTCACAGCCAGATACTCTCACACCCACTGTCACTTCTAGACAAACATTCTGCTACCCACTCTCACAACCACTAACAGACACTCTGTCACGCAAATAGACAGTTTCACCCCCAAGCTCACACGAGACACCATCTCACAACCACTCTCGCACCCTGACACATCCTCTCACACCCACCCTCACAATTAGATAAAAACTCTCACAGAAACTCACACCAAGAGAAACTCTCACACACATTCTTAGGTAGTAATTTTTTGAGAAAAGGAAAGGGATATTGAATTGTGTTTTGAGACAGTAGAAAAACCGTTAGTGTTTGGGATGTGTGTGAAATTTCAGCAAACAAAGTAAACCTGGTATTTTTCATTTACAAGGATTATAGTGCTGTTATGAAACTCCTATGAACTTGTGACCTACTGCTCCTACAGAATGATGCAAGGTAGGTTATTTTGGGAAAAGAGATAGAGGAGAATGGGGGGATGTGGTAAAAAACACTAGACTGCGACTTTATAGTCGCAGCCCTAGTGAAAAAAAGTATTTAAAAAAGTGGTTAATTGTGAAAAAACTATTTTATTGAAAGAGGAATATATATGGTAGTATTTCACAATATATTGGGGAAATGAAGTTTGTAGCCCTGGGAGAATTTGCAGATTCGACAAATACTGGTATCTAATGGGCTATCTTTTCAGGAGTGTTGGAAAGGAGTTAATGTGTAAAAATCTAGTTAGAAGATCTAAAGCAAAACTTAGGTATGAAAGAGAGATTTTGATTTGATTTGTGACTGTGTAATCTTGAAAATAAAGTTGAAAAGGTTGCCATTCATGGTTGTCTTGCATGAAAGTGGTGTACCATTCTTCTGCTTGGCTTTTTCACACCTTCAGAGAGAAGACATTCTAACTGATACTGAGAGACAAATATACACAACAACAAAGACAATTAACGATGTGTGCATAAAGTAATTTAATTTGCAATGTGTTACTATGAAAGAGAATCAGTGGATTGTACATAGCAATTTAACAAGAATATAAATAATAGTTATGTCATAACAATATTGAAAGATTACAGTTGTATTTTAACGCATAAGACTGAACCATTAGCCTATGGAGGTGATTAGTTTATTTTTATAATGTGAAAGATATTTGTGTCAGTATAACAGAGTTATATGTGGCATTGCAGACCCATATCCTGACATATACAAGGGGTTTGACATGTATAATGCAAGTGATATTACTAATAACAAAAGTGTAGATTTCCTAACACTCACTTAGACATCTACACAGGTGCATTCACACAGACACTGGGGGAGCATTTTGTTTTACAACAGTGGTGGAGCAGTTGAACTTTTAGTTACCTATAATTTTACTCGCCACATTGTCTTAAACATCTGTAAGCACATCCATAAAGGTAGTGATACAGTCAATGAGATGTGGTGAAATACTGAGACAAGCTACTGATTCAGCCACAGAAGTAGTCCTTTACATGTGGGTCAGGCCTTCTACTGCTGACCTGGGTGCGCAGTGTTATTGTCACCTTGAGTTGCTATTAGAGAAGCTGCTTCATCATTTTTAAACTGTTGTTTTTAAACAGAAAACTGCAATAAACTAAGATGTAGGTGACCATAATTTCTTTTTGAGGAAAAAGATAAAACATGTCCATTTAAGTTTCACTGACTTAGATGTGCAGTTACAGTCTCTTATGCTCAATTATATAAGACTGTTGAGGCCATGCTGCAACTGATATAGATATTATCAAAATGGTAGAGGCACTAACACATCCAGTCAAAGAGTGAGAGAGGCAATTATACATACATCCACACACTCAAGTAGCAGTTCTATTTCACATAGTATTGGAGACATTTGCACAGACAAATAAACCACTGTACCCATCATATTTACTTAGACATTTGGTGGGAAACTCATAGAGGTACTAATACACTCACTGAGATATGTAAGCAATTACTGACATATTACTCTCACATGCAAACAAGTACTCATTTAAATATGGCTCAGGCCTACTACTGCATGAGACTGTTTGTGCAGTTTTAGTGTCCCATTGACTTCGCATTAGAGAGGCTGCTTGTTACTCCTTTTTAATGTTGTTTAGTGATGCAACTAGTGTACTCAGCTAGGCTATATGTAGACTGTAGAGCAGAGTACTTTGAAGTTAAAATGTGAAAATGGCCTTCTTTTCTCACTTACATGTTACAGTTCCTCTTCAGACTTCTACACTCATGCATATGCAGTGTAGAGGCTATACTGCAACTAATATAGCTATTTAGAAAAGGATAAAGCCACTGACACGTGCAGTCTAAGAGTCTTTAGGCTCTTATACATGCATGCAGACACTTAGGCAGTAGTTATGTTTACAGAAATATTGAAGCTGGTTGTAGACTGAGTTACATACCCTGACATTCATCTTGTTTAGTCGAAAATATGATGGGACACTGATAGATGTACTGCTGAATAAGAGAGAAAGAAGAAAGAAACAGGAAATAATACTACTTAAATTGAACTGCTAGTAAAAATAAAGATAAGGTGGAGAATGTGTGTAAGATGAAAAGAACAGCTGGTAAGAGCACTAAGCAGTTTCTGAAAAAAAGCATATTGAAAATTGTACACTGAAAAAAAATGTGCAGTAAAAAGAAGAGTTCTAAATAAAATGATAAAATGGAAGGACTACATGATAGCAGAAGTAGAACATGTGGTAAAGAAAGAAAAAATTTGATTTGGAGACAAAAACAGTTGAATAAAATAAGAGTGAAAATAATTCAAACTGGAGTGGTACAAAAGTTGCTGAAAAAGATGAAAAAGTATAAGAGGGGAAGTAATATAATTAGGCAGAAGCAACTTATTGAGAGTATAGTGGACAAAGCAGTTGTTTTGAAAAGAAAACCTTTTATCCTAATATTGAACAGAATGAAGACACCTGACAAAACAGTAGTATGCATAAGGAAAAGAACATTAAAGAAAAGGCCTAATAATAAAAGTATTTTTTGTAAAGTTCTTAAAGGTGAATGGATGCACACATCTAGCACAGAACCATATTTTAATGAACAGAGCTACCTGCAGGAGAGCACATTAGTGTATGCAGTTGGCATAAATGGTCGTTGCTATGAAGAAAAGGACAGTACTCCCATAGAGAAAAAGAGATAGTTCCTAAGAATGTAGAACAAGTAATAGCTGAAGTAGTACAAAGAAAGTGTAAGCATGCTCCTGTGTATAAGTGGAAGTGTAATAGTATTTGTTATATCCATCAGGAATCTATTGATAAATTCAATATTTTCCTAAGAGAATTTTCATGGAGAAGTCTCAAACAGACAATTAAAATGCTTTAAGAATTAGATCCCTGCAGAGGTAGAAAATACTCTAACTTACAAGGCCATTCATGGCATGTCTTTCAAAGAAAGTGTGCAAAAGCACTTCTCATCACTGTTACCTGTGCATCATTTAAAAATGGGTAAATACTTAGGAGACTTTATTATGCAAAAACTCCAGCTTTATGTTTAGGAGTTCTGAACCGTGCTCTGTTACATGTTAGTGTGGCAGAAGTAGAGAAAGTTTCTGAAGATATTCTGTTCTGAGGAGGTAGTGATGACAGATGTAGATCAAGTGGATACAGAGATTACTAATGAGAAATGTATAATTCAAATGGGGCCAAAAAAAGGGAAATGAACAGCAACAGAACTACAAAAAAGACTTAAAGGAAGAGTTATGTATTTACTTTTGGATTTTAAAAAGATTAGAGACTGTGGGTGTTGAGAAAGATGTAGATGAACCGCTCGTTAGTTTAGTACATGGAAGAAAATAATGTTTTTTATAAAAATGTTGATATTATTGGAGATGTAAGTTGTATCGATGATGCAGTACAATCAAGTGGATAGAAATAGTGGATAAGCAGAAATCAGAAGAAATATATGAGCACTACAGTATTCATCTGTTTCATTCAAAATAAGTTGTTGAGGGTGCTATTGATTTTTTTCAAATTTAACAAGCTACAGGAGCTCCGATGAGTGTGTAGGAAAACAGTTTAAAGGCTTATTGTTGGGGGGCGTGGTC
The DNA here is from genome assembly GCF_031143425.1 of Pleurodeles waltl. Lineage (NCBI taxonomy): Eukaryota > Metazoa > Chordata > Amphibia > Caudata > Salamandridae > Pleurodeles > Pleurodeles waltl. The sequence continues at coordinate 1,341,225,246 of NC_090444.1, read as the reverse complement.
TACTGCCTAAGATGGCGGCCGCCTAATCCCGGAGCTCCCGTCCCGGGCCCGCCTAAAATGCAGATTCTTCCGCGGGGTTGAGCTACTATGTGGTGATAAGTTATCTGGAATGTGTGGGAACCGGTGGAGCGCCCCGGAGAGCGTTCGGGGCGCAGAAATATATTGCCGGACCTGGCCCTGATCTGGGCCCACGCCACGGCCGCGGCGTAGATGGAACGCCGACCGGAAGAAGCCGCACTGCGGTGAGTGAGGGGAGGAGAGCGTGTCGAGGCTGGTGCTGAAAGCGAGGGTCGACGCAGTATGCCTGCAGAAATTGGGGAGCCCGCTCCTCGGCACCCCCCCCCTCTCCGCGCCTTGGGTCTTACCTGGAGGGGCGCGAGTTGGCAGTGGGGAGCGAGGTAGTGGCCCAGGGACTAGGCGCACCAACAGCCCGTCTGTGCACAGGAAACAGAAGCAGGGGAGCGGCGGCACCCCTCCGACGGAGAGTGCTACGCCGAGGAACTACCAGAGCCCCGCCCCCGTTTGACAGTCGAACCCCTGTTGGCCTGCTACCAGAGGACACACAGGAGGGACCAGTCGGCCAGAGAAGGAAATACCGCCCCAATACCAGCGGAGCCCAACACAAGATTCTGGGGTGACCGCAAGACCAGACCTGCTAAGCCTGGCAGCTGAAGACACCCACAGAAAGAGGGCCCACGAGCTCCAGACTACAGTTAGCAATTACCCCATATAACAAGCGCCCCCTACGCAAATACTAGCATAGACACAAGTAACAATGGGCCGCACCAAGGGAAAGCAATCAGAAGACATGGAAAGAACATCCCCTGATGACCCAATGCAAGCAACGCCACCCGGGGATCAAGCAGATAAACTGGACATTATTCTCCAGGAGATTAGAGACTCAAGGCAAGCAATAGAGAAAAACTAGGATCAATAACGATCGAGTTAAATATCCTGAAAGATGACCAGAAAAAATTGTCGGACAGACTGAAACAGGCAGAATCCAATGTCGCTGAGATCCTTACGACCCACAAAGAAAACAAGAATGCCATTGAACGCCTCCAACAGCAGGTACAAACGCTACAAGAACGTGTCGAGTATGCGGAGGGGCGATCCCGACGCAATAATGTACGCATAATAGGTCTCCCGGAGGGGACGGAGGGCAAGACTCCTACGCATTACATAGAACACTGGCTCAAGAAAATAATGGCGGACAAACTGTCAACCCACTTTGCAGTAGAGAGGGCGCACCGTATACCAGGAAAGAGACCCCCACCAGTACCACCCTTGATAGCCCGGATCCTACATTTCAGGGACAGAGACCTCATACTACAGACGGCAAGAGATCTAGACCCTATCACGGTAGACAATACTCACATCTCTCTATACCCTGACTACACACTAATGGTACAGAGGTGCAGAGCCTCATTCCAGGTAGTGAAAAAGAGGCTACGAACTGAAGGACTGAAATACGCGCTAATATTCCCGGCCCGGTTGCGTGCCACATTTAATCAGAAAACACATTTGTTTGACACACCAGACTCTGCATGCGACTGGCTAGATGCGACCTTTCCTCACTTGGGGAACGAGGAGCGTGATGCCCTGCCCCCGAGACAGCCCCATCAATCACGTAGGAGCGGACATGGTAGGATGCAATCGACTCAAAAAAAGACTGGCCCAACAATGCTGCACGTCCTGGAGGGCCGAAATGGGGCACTGCAATCAGCATACTCCTTACAAGGAACAGATTCCTCCCCGCACGGACCTACTTCATCCACAGACAGTGCCGCGGCATTTGATTCAGAAGGCAGCTCAGTGTTGTTCCCTGCAGTTACCCAGCAGTCAGCCCACGACCTCTGAAGGGGGACACAGTACTCCGTGGCTGCCACTGTGCGCCCGACGCTCGCTGGGTTTGCTTCTTCCTTTATACAGGACGGGCCCGGACGGTCGAGAACCGTACTCCTCGCCATCTACCAAATAGTTGGCTGGCCACAGACGAGAACAATTAACAGTACACCAGTTAGACCCCCAGAGCGCAGGCCCCCTTTCTTCGTAGACGCTTCCCCGTTGGTGGCAACGATAATGGTTCTATATAGCACGTTGGTTTGGCAAAGCCAGTTTGTGCTTCGCCCAGTATTCAGTTTAAAAAGTAAAGTTGGAAGTAGATTTAGAACACTGACATCAACACACATATCATATATATTATACCAAGAGGGACACCCAGTAACACAGACTTCTAAAGAGACCACTGCATCAATATCTCGATATGACTGCATTACGTGAATACAATATCATCACCTGGAATGTACGGGGAATGGGATCCGTTCAAAAGCGAGATAGAATTTTAGCTCAACTAAATCGTCAGGATATACTTATAGCCTATTTACAAGAAACTCACCTCACTACCCATGAAGCGATGAAACTCAGTAAGAAGTGGCGGGGCCAGCTCCTACACACAACATATTCCGCGTTCACAAGGGGAACAGCGGTATGGATACGCGCTGGGGTACCATTTGAAATACTAGAGACCAAAAATGATGATGAAGGCCGTTACACACTGATCAAAGGTAATCTAGATGGGTAACATATAATACTAGGAAGCATATACGCCCGAATACTGCACAGGATATATTCCTGGAGCGCTTGTCGAGGGTACTATTGCAATGGGCTCACATCCCATGGATAATAGGCGGAGACTGTAACGCGGTACTAGATATCATAACAGATCGCACCACGCCCCCATTGTCAGGAACCAATGCACAACGACAGGCAGAAGCATTGCGTAATTGGCTACAAGGATGGTCACTGACGGATATTTGGCGAGCTAGAAACATAGGTATAAGAGAATACTCCTTTTATTCACATCCGCATAGAGTACACATGAGACTACACCGGGTAGTGTGCACTACTTCAATGCAGACTCAGATATCACAAACCACATATTTAGGAAAAACATTGTCAGACCATAACCCCCTCGAGATGACGCTACTGTGGGGGCGGAGATCTACGCCGAACCCCACATGGCGTTTACAGCCATCAATACTAGAAGATGATATCTTAAGAACAGAAATATCCCAAGCGATCACAAACTTCTTCTCCGACAACGGGGGCTCCGCATCCTCTCCATTACTCGAATGGGAAGCATTTAAAGTGGTGATAAGGGGTGTGTGATGGGAGCGACAACTGGAGTACGTAAAGTAATAACCAGGGAATTAAAATTAATAGAAAACAAGCTACACACACTAGAAAAAGAGGCGATACTAAGACCCTCATCGACTCAACAGCTGCAAGAAGCAAGAGCCGAACATACAGAGCTTGTGGAAAGATTACAGAAAATAGACTATATAAAATACCGTGAATGTATCCACAGCGAAGGAGACAAAGCAGGAACTATATTGGCGCGCCTGATTAAAGCTGAACCCCCCCACTCATATCCTGCAGATTATTACGCCACAACAAGATACAATAAATACACAACTGGGGATAAATAAGGCTTTCCATGATTATTACACAACTTTATACTCAGCCCCTTCAACTATAAATCGAGCCGAGATAGATGTCTTCCTAGCTGACATTAGGCTACCAACACTAACAGAGGAGGCCAAGCTGCAATTAAGCGCGCAGATAACACAAGACGAAATAAATAAAACAATCAAAAGCATGGCACGGAATAAAGCACCAGGTTCAGACGGGTTACCATCTGAATTTTACTCCCTCTTCTGCTCACAACTTGCCCCACAGTTAGAAAAATTATACTATTCCTCTCTAAAACATGGAGCTCTTCCAGACACAACTAAACAGGCAATAGTCACCTCACTATTGAAACCAGGAAAAGCCACAACTGATATGTCATCTTACAGACCCTTATCTCTGTTAAATACGGAATATAAAATATTAGCAAAAATACTAGCGCAACAACTGCTTAATTACATAGATAGCCTGATACACAAGGACCAATGCGGATTTGTCCCGTCCCGTAGTACTTCTCTGAACATTCGTCTACTGTACCATGTAATGGATGCTGCTAAGAGTCATTACCCACACACAGGATGGCTGTCACTAGATCTCAGACAGGCATTTGACTCCCTGAGCTGGGAATATATGTTTAAAGTATTAGAGAGGTTCAACGTCCCCCACGACTACATACGCTGGGTTTGGTTATTATACACCTCCCCGACAGCAAGAGCACGCACTGGTCAGAACATCTCCGATACCTACCATGTACAAAGGGGCACCAGGCAAGGATGTCTGCTATCCCCCTTACTGTTCATTATGGCGAAAGAACCACTAGCCTGCAAGCTACGACAAGACGGTATAGACTGGGGAATAGGCACACCTGGGACCAATCACATAGTATCACTATATGCAGACGACATTATCTTATATGTGAAAGATATGAGACAGAACCTAGATGCTATAACACAAATATTCTAAAAATTCACGCACTATCAGGACTAGCTATAAACTTTGACAAATCAGTGGCGTTCTCCCTCACTGGCCCAGATCCGAGAAATACAATAACATTCGGCGACAAACACCTACAATTAGCCTCAGACACATTCCGATACCTCGGCATACAAATTTATCGCACCCCAATAGATCTAATGGAAGGTGATTTACTAAAAGCGATGGCTTCTCTTAGATCACAGATACAATTTTGGACATTGCTACCAATATCAGTCGCAGGTAAGCTCGCCCTGGCCAAGATGGTAATGCTACCTCACTTGCTATATTATTTTATGAATCTACCAGGGAAAATCCCAGAAATACACTTCAAAACCCTTAACTCGATGGTGTTCGACCTGATCTGGGGGAGGGGTAGACGTCCTATAGACCTAGCCAAGCTGCAGATGCCAACAGAGAAAAGAGGCATGGGCGCACCTGACTTTAAGGCCTATTGTACGGCAGGTCAACTGCAATGGTTGGCATATTGGCTAGTAGGAAGAAATTTATAAGAAATTGAGTACACCCAGGAAATGTTAGATAAAGGTCACATACATTCCCTGTTATGTCCTGGTTTCCAAGCCCCGAAGCAACTACCACTCTTATTACGAATAGCTTTGCAATACTGTAAAACAGCGCTCAAATATACAACTAAAACAATCCCATACTCCCCCAATACTCCACTTCTGGGACTACCAGTAGACACAGGTATACTGTCCCAACGACAACTACAGAAGTTGTCACAGGAAGGCGTGGACACAGTTGGGGCATTCTTCATAGACCAGCATCTATTAGTACACACAGACTTCACACACAAACACAACTTGACTTCATCGCTCTTTCTTTTACATGCTACCATACGGCATTATATTAAAAACCACTGGGCCCGACACAGTAAGGAACCCCCTACGCATGAACTTGTAAACGCTGTTTACTCAGTAGGACATGGCAGACATTTAATAAAATGGCTGTACCGTGGGTTGAAGACTCATTTATCACCGCCCATAGCCCGACTAAAGACTAGATGGGAGACAGATGTTGGCAAAGAACTTTCAGAGGATGATTGGGAGACAATTCTGAAATACCCTAGTCAAATACCACGTAATACTAGATTTAAATTTATACAGTATGCTATTCTACACAGGGCATATCTCACACCGCCCAAGATACACTTGCTATATCACAACGCATCACCAGGCTGCCCCAGAGGTGGCACTGAAGACGCAGACCTAATACACATGCTCTGGAGCTGCCCGGCCATTGCCCAATATTGGAATAGTGTAACAAATGTTTTGGGAAAAGTAGCCGGCGCCCCTATGAGCCTGACGGTGGAGGCCTGCGTGCTGGGCTTTCTCCCACGCCCGAAGAAGGGAAAAGCACTCCCACGGCTAACAAATCTAGCACTCATATTAGCAAAACGCTTACTAACCAAGCGCTAAAAAGCTACAGCGGCCCCACGGGTGTCACAGTGGTGTGCAGAGATGCTGGACTGGGGAAAGGCAGAAAGTACAGCTCTTAAAAGAGAAGAAAGTAGAGGAATGAGATATTACCCCTTGGCTGATGAGTGGGATGAAATATTAGAGAATTTTGTTACAATATGTAGAACAGAAGGGTTTGAAATTAATACATAGTGATGCCTCTATATAAACACACAACGAACGATCTGATATTTGTAATCCTAAAATGCTCCCCCAGATGATAGACACTTATACTCAAACAAACACATGCAATACATTATCCCAAGATATAACCAAAAGCAGTGGTCAGGGAAAGGTACATATACTTTACCCCTCATAGTAAAGATCGATGATGTCAGATTTAGGTTAAGTTTAAGAATTAAGTTGTAATCAAACCAGAGTAATGGTAGAACATGATGATTAAAGGTTACATACTATGCCAGTATCATTTACACCATACCACAGCTGAGAACCTTGTATTGTATCTAATGTAAGATCTTATATACCAAGCCAGAAATGTTAGCTCTCAAAGCCACTTGTACAACCAGCAGGGCTGGATCAATGTCTATTTTTTCATACAAAAATGTCCAATGTACTATATGTAACGTACTGAAAATGTCAATCAATAAAAAGATTTAAAAAAAAAAAAAAAGGCTTATTGTTTTCCACAGCTATTTCCAACAGGAGTAGGTGGCCTGTATAATAACCGACCTGTAAAAATACCAGCAGCTGAATACAGGTCAACAAGACTATGGGGGTGATTCCGGGAACCGCCATATGGCCGCTCCGCGGTCGAAAGACCGCGGAGGCCATTCAGGCTTTCCCGCTGGGCTGGCGGGCGACCGCCAGGAGGCCACCCGCCAGCCCAGCGGGAAACCCCTCCCCACGAGGAAGCCGGCTCCGAATGGAGCCGGCGGAGTGGGTATGTGCGACGGGTGCAGTTTGCACCCGTCGCGTATTTCAGTGTCTGCATTGCAGACACTGAAATACTCAGTGGGGCCCTCTTACGGGGGCCCCGCGGCACCCCCTACCGCCATCCTGTTCCTGGCGGGAGACCCGCCAGGAACAGGATGGCGGGAGGGGGTGTCAGAATCCCCATGGCGGCGGAGCGCGCTCAGCCGCCATGGATGATTCTGCAGGGCAGCGGGAAACCGGCGGGAGACCGCCGGTTTCCCGCATCTGACCGCGGCCGAACTGCCGCGGTCAGAATGCCCTCCGGGGCACCGCCGGTCTGTCGGCGGTGCTCCCGCCGACCCAGACCGCCGGGGTCAGAATGACCCCCTATATTCAGAAGATGCTAGGTTTCAACAATGTATTCTATATATATTTAATCTTTTATTTGAGAGTGACATCTCAGGACTCTTGTTAGAAATGGGGTCTTTGGATGGCTGTCTGGTTGCCCACTGTCCAAGCAAGGACCCTCACTCTAGTCAGGGTAAAGGAGAATCACAGTAAGTTAACCCCCACTTACCCCCCTGATAGCTTTGCACGAGCAGGCAGGCTTACCTCAGAAGCAATGTGTAAAGTATTTGTACCAACACATACAGGAATTAAGTGAACCACTACAAAATGACAACACAGGTTTAGAAAAATAGCAAATTTTTTATCTAAATAAACAAGACCAAATACGATAAAAATCCACATTACACCATTACAAATATGATCATAGCACTTAAAAACACAAAAATAGTGCCTGGAGGCACAAATGCTGCAATTTCATGTTAAGCGCAGTTGTGACAGAGTCGTTTCCTACAATGCAATGCCACTGGTGCAGTTTACCGAGTCATACGGACCCCCAGGAACAGTACTTTAGTAAAACAAGCAGAAAACAGGCCGGTGCACAAAGTCGGGGAGAGAGGTGTCGCTGGATCTAAAGTGGCTCGGTTCCGGTGCTACAGGGCAGAGGCGTCACGCAGCGGCATCGGGTCCTTACTGCAGAGCAGTAGAGGTGCGGCACAGTTGGTTGTGAGGTGTCGGTCCTTTGGTTCTAGCAAATACGAAGTCCAGCGAAGTCATGATGCTGCAGGGCAACCTCATGGGGTCGCATGATGTCACAGGGCTGCATGCGTTGCAAAGGCGTTGGATGTCTTGAACGTCAGACTTACAACACTCTGATCTCAGTGAGGTTGTGCGGGATCAGCGGCTGCAGCGACGCAAGGCCTGCGGAGTCGTTGGGGTCGTTGCGCTTCTGCGAGGTCCACAGCTTCAGGGCAGGTGGCATCCTTAGCGAAGTCACACAGAGTTGTCCGGCATTGAAAGGCAGGGTTTCCAGAAATTCAATTCCATGGGCCCAGGAACTGGAATGGCACCTTCTGGCAAGCTAGAATCTACAGCATACAGACTCAGAACTGTCCCTAAGACTCCAAAACAGGAGGCAAGCTCTACTCCAAGCCCATAGAGATTCTTCTCAAACAGGAATATACCACAAAGTCCAGTCTTTGACCCCTTTCACAGGCAGAAGTAGTACCTGCAGGATAGCCCAACAAAGCACAGTCATAGGCAGGGGCAGCACTTCTTAGCTCTTCTCCTTGGCAGAGGTTCCTCTTGATTCCAGAAGTAATCTTGAAGAAATCTAAAGTATGGGGTTTTGGGTCCACTACTTATACCCCTTTATGCCTTTGAAGTTGCCAAACTTCAAAGGAAAGTCTCTGTTGTTCACAAGATCCTGCCTTGCTCAGGACAAGCCCCAGACGCACATCAGAGGGTTGGAGACTACATTGTAAGAGGGCAGGCACAGCCAATTCAGGTGTAAGTGACCACTCCTCCCTCCACTCTAGCAGAGATGGCTCATCAGGATAGGCAGGCAACACCCCCAGCACCCTTTGTCTGACTGTCTAGAGGGGATTCACAAACAGCCCAACTGTCAACCGGTCCCAGAAAGGGAATCCACAAACAGCCAGAGTCACAGAAGGGTTAAAGCAAGAAAATGCCCACTTTCTAAAAGTGCCATTTTCAAACTAACAGTCTAAAAACCAAATTTACTAAAAGATGTATTTTTAAATTGTGAGTTCAGAGACACCAGACTCCACATTTCTATCTGCTCCCAAAGGGAATCTGTACTCTAAAGTTATTTAAAGGCAGTCTCTATGAGAGAGATAAGCCTTGCAACGGTGAAAACTGAATTTAGCAATATTTCACTGTTAGGACATGTAAAGCACACCAGTACATGTCCCACCTTTAACATACACGTCAACCTGCTCATGGGGCTACCTAGGGCCTACCTTAGGGGTGCCTTATATGTACAAAAAGGGAAGGTTTGGGCCTGGAAAGTGGGTATACTTGCCAGGTCAAATTGGCAGGTTAAAACCGCACACACAGACACTGCAGTGGCAGGTCTGAGCAATGTTTCTAGGACTACTAATGTGGGTGGCACAACCAGTGCTGCAGGCCCACTAGTAGCATTTGATTTACAGGCCCTGGGCACCTCTAGTGCACTTTACTAGGGACTGACTAGTAAATCAAATGTGCCAATCATGGATAAACCAATCACCAATACAATTCACACAGGTAGCATGTGCACCTTAGCAGTGGTAAAGTGCCCAGAGTCCTTAAGCCAACAAAAACAGGTCAGAAAAAATAGTAGGAAGGAGGCAAAAAGATTGGGGATGACCCTGCAAAAAGGGCCAGGTCCAACAGCTCACTTATTCTGTTAATCACATTCTTAAAACAGGAGTTAACCTTCAAAATCTTTCTGCAAGAGTTTGTTGATAAAATATGAAGTAAGGATGAAAATATGGAGTACAACCTGATTAATTTATTGGCATGTCTATGTGGGATTAATGAATACTGGCACCGTTGTCATGAGACATAAAATGTATGCTCCAAAACTTAGGTCCACCTACTTGGTTTGTGACACTTAGTTGAGTAGAGTACGCATGGGATTGTTTACTAGAATTTCTAAGAGATGCAAACTCTAAATTGAAGACAGCAAGAGAATTTTGCTCTTTGAATCCTGTATGAATACAGGATTGAATATGAATATGAAGATATTTCAATCACAAGTTTCAAGCGATGCTGGCTTTTATATGCAATAAAACAAATCCTGCTCTTTGAGAAGTTACAGATTTTTTCAAAAGAAAAGAAAACCAGCCAAAAGGTGCTCCTCACATACACATGTTCTTATGGATAAAGGATGCACCATAATTTAGAACTGATATTGATGAGAGTGTACTTTCATAGAACGGTATACCACATACACCATCCTAGATGAGAATAGTGATAGAAGCCTACAACAGAAAGTTCTATGCTTCAAAACACATAGATGTGGGAAGTAGTGCTGCCGAAGAAACAGATATAAAGAAAACTTTTATATAAGATGTTTTTTTTAGATTTCCAAGGCCTATTATTTCTATAGGAAGAGAGAACAGCTTTTTGTCTGCAGTGAGCCATACTCGGACAAGGAAATCACTAAAAAATAAGTGTCATCTGAAAATATCAGAGGTCTCCAAATATATTAATGATTATAATCCTGTCATTCTGAAATTATGGAATGTAAATATGGACAGTTTGTTGCAGACAATTCCATTGCTGTTGCTTGTTATGTCACTTCATACATCACGAAACCAGAGAAAACAGAGAGGAAGGAAATGTGGGAAGGAGATTTCAGCAGAGAAATCTCTATTTAAGAAATTATACAGTTTCAACTTGAAAAGGCTCTCGCATAGGGAGATAGGCTCATATAAATGTTGTGATGAGTTGAGTTCAGGTAGCTTGTACTCGAAGTCTCGAGGAATTGTTTGGGTTAGTCTAAGGCCTTGCCAACATGCGAAACAGTCTTGAAGTCTTTCCCAGAAATTCAGTACCTAGCAGAGTTTGATCCTGAGAGTACTGATATTGTGAAAACAAATAGGCTGGATACTAAGTATCCAAGAAGGAGTCAACACCTCGAAAATGTGTGTCTTTGAAAATTCTGCAACACAAGAAACAATATGCCAACAAACATAGATGAAGGCAAATATGCTGTAGTTGGTTGCAACATGTGTTTGGTTTGGCATGCAAAAGATAACAATAAACCATAGAAAACTTACTCGTCAATCTACTGAGAAAAAAATAATTTTTCTACTTAGCATTTCTCCAGCTGTTCAAACCTTCGCATTCTGAAACAGAGTTACTTGGACAATACAACTGCAATGAAGACTCTTTCAATGCTGTAAAAGATAGCACTGAATGTTCAATATTTCCCAACTATCTGAAAATATTAAATGAAGAAATTGAACAAAAGGAAACAATTGACACTGAGATGGCAAAGCATAGTTCACAAAGCAGCCAGAATTCCAGACTTCTCAGTCAAGATCCTCTTGGAAAGCCAACAATCGAAAATGAAGCTGATATAGCGATGAATGAGGTGGAGACAACAATGCAACAAGCAAGAGAAGAAAATGATGAGTTGGAACAGTTAGTACAACAACTGAATGATGAGCAGAAATAAATATATATGGATGTCCAAAAAAAAAAAGAGCATGGATTTCACCATGAAAGCAATCAATACAAATGCTCAACTTTTAAGCCAATTATTTTGGATGTCAGTGGACAAACTAGCACTGGAAAAAGCTTTTTAATCCTAGTTCTAACCACTTATCTCCATTTTGTTGTGTGCAGTAACAGCTCCTACTGGATTAGCTGCACACAAAATAAAAGGAATTACATTGCATTGTTGTTAGAATTGACAGCCTTTGGATGGTAATCCCCCAACTTTTTGCCTGCCTCCCTTCACTTTTCTGACACTGTTTTTGCTGGTTTTAGGATTCTGCGCACTTTACCACTGCTAACTAGTGCTGACGTGCTTATGCTTTCTCCTTTAAACATGGTAACATTGGTTCATTCCCAATTGGCATATCTGATATACTTGTAACTCCATAGTAAAGTGCACTGCATATGCCTAGGGCCTGTAAACTGAATGCTACTAGTGGACCTGCAGGACTGGTTGTGCCACCCACATAAGTAGCCCCTTAACCATGTCTCAGGCCTGCCATTGCAAGGCCTGTGTGTGCAGTTTTACTGCCACTTCAACTTAGCCTATAAAAGTACTTGCCAAGCCTTAAACCCCCCTTTTTCTATATATAAGTCACCCCTAAGGTAGGCCCTACGTAACCAATAGGGCAGGGTGCTATGTAGGTAAAAGGCAGGGCATATACATGCGTGTTTTATAAGTCCTGGTAGTGGAAAACTCCTAAATTCATTTTCCACTACTATGAGGCCTGCTCCTTTCATAGGCTATTATTAAGGCTACCCTCATATACTGTTTGAGTGGTAGATTCTGATCAGAAAGGGGTAACCAGATTATAATTGGTGTAGCCAGAGTGGTAATAGAAAATCCTGCTTATTGGTGAAGTTGGATTTTATATTACTATTTTAGAAATGTCACTTTTAGAAAGTGAGTATTTCTCTGCACTTAAAATCCATTTGTGCCTTACAGCCTGTCTCCAATCAATGTCTGGGCTGGGCTGGTTGACAGCTCCCTTGTGCATTTCACCCAGACAACCACAAACACAGGACACTCAGTCACACCTGCACTCATGTGCATACTGAATGGGTCTTACTGGGCTGGAAGGGTGGAGGGCCTGACACTTACATGTCTAAAGCTAGTGGCCTGCCTCACACAAATGACTGCCAAACCCCCTACTGGGACTCTGGCAGTCAGACCTGTAAATGTGCACTTCAAAACCACTCTTTGAAGTCTCCCTCATTTCAAAGGCATTTTGGGGTATATAAACTGGGTACCTGCCCCACCAACTCAGATGCTTTTGGACCTGAGCCTGCAACCTTTCAAGAGGAACTGCCTTGCTGCCCGAAGGACTCATCTGGACTGCTTTGCTGAGAAGGACTGCTGCTCTGCTGTTGCCCTGCTGCCCTCTGACTTTGCTGAGAAGTGCTCTCCAATTGAGCTTGCCTCCTGTTTTCTAAAGTCTTAGGGCCAAAAAGATTTCGGGGCTCATTTTGACCCCGGAGGTAAAAACTGCCTACCGCCACGGCGATGGCTGCCAAAAGACCGTCACCGCGGCTGCCAGCCTTCCACCAGATTATGACCACAGCCGGATTTGAGAATAATGCGGCCTGGCGGTGTTCGGCTTGCGGACGCTGCTGCTGGCAGAAGCGTCCCGTCCCATCTCCTGCCGGAGGACCTCCTGACTACAGGTAAGTCGTGTGCTCCTACAGGGGAGGAGGGTGGGGTGTACTGTGTGTGTGGGGGGTGTGTGTGTGTATATCAGTGCGTGCATGTATAGGGGTGTGTGTTGCGTGTTGTGTGTGCATGTATGGATATTGTGTGAATACGTATCTGCATGTATATATGTAAGTATGTGTGGATGTGTGTGTGAATGGATGTGTGCATGTGTGGATGAATGTTGGAATGGGTGTGTGTATGCGTGTGTGTGTGGGAAGGGAGGTGCATGTATGAAGGGGGGTCTGGGGAGGAAGGGGAGGGTGGGGGGATTCTGGGGAGGGAGAGGGGGTGGGGAAGGCCCCTATCAGTGACAGGAAAGGTATTCCCTGTCACTGATAGTGCCTACCGCCATGGTTTTCGTGGTGGTAAGGGATCGACGAAAACCATGGCGGTAGGCGGGGTCATAATCCCGCAGGTGGGCAAGTGACGGTCACCGGGGTCACCGGGCTGCAGAGTGAAGTCTCCAGCCCGGCGGTCATTACCGCTGTGGCGGTTGGTGTGGCACAGTGACAGTAAAGCCAAACCGCCAATGTCATAATATGGAGAAAAGTACTGCCAGCCTGTTCGCAGTACTTTGCTCCATATTAGCACCGACCTCTGGGGTCATAATGGCCCCCTTTATCTCTTCAGGAACTTGTACACCGAAAATCGCTGCACAGCCTTCTGGAAATGGACACACAGCCGTATTGCGATCGAGAAATTGCCGCACAGCCAAGCCAGAACAACACAGTCTGACTTCCTGAATGAAGATTCCAGCCAGCACCTGCCTTGCGACCGGAAATTCCATGCACAGCTCTACCGGATCGACGCACAGCTGAACCGGAACATCACCTGAGATTAACGAGTGGAAAACCAACGCAGCGCCTGCAGTGCGACAGAAAATTTTACGCATCGCCATACCGAATTGAGGCAATGCCTGCAGCTTTTTCCCGGATGCCCAGGATTTCCCTGCATCATCCCCGGGTGTCAAAAAGATCCCCGCATCGCAGTGAGGAACCAAGACTGTTCGCCGAAAAAAGACGCAAAGCCCCTTGCAGTGTGGAAAGAAACAACGCATCATCTGTGCCTCGTCCGAAAGTCAGACGCACCCCCTATTTTTCTATGCAACTCCTCCACTGCCTCCTCTGTACGTCTTATTTTTGACGCAAACCAGGTATGTTGTGTAAACACGAGGAAACTGTTGATTTCTAAGATTTCTGCACTCCTTTTAAACCTGCAAAAGTGATATCTCAACTTGTGCTTATTGAATCTTTATCATTTTGACCTTAATATAACTAGATAAATATCATATATTTTTCTAAAACCTGTGTGGTGTATTTTGTGGTGTTTTACTGTATGATTTATTGTACAAATATTTTACAAATTGCCTTCTAAGTTAAGCCTGACTGCTAAGTGCCAAGCTACTAGAGGGTGGACACAGGATAATTTGGATCGTGTGTGACTTACCCTGACTAGGATTGTGGTCCCTATTTGGATAAGGTTGTATACCTCTGTCAAATAGAGACCTCATTTCTAACAATTGTTTATTGATGCTACCTGTTGAACACAACAATAAACGGGAGTACCAAAAGTTATCTGGTGAAGCTTGTCACAAAGTTTCTATAGTGTTTAAGAAATTGAAACTTTTAATCATCAATGAGGTGAGCATGGTGTCAAACGTAATGCTCGACTTTGTCCAATTAAGAATACAACAAATATTAAAGACAGAGTATGATGTACTTTTTGGTGCAAAACGTAATTGTTTTTGGTGATTTATTGCAGTTTACTCCTGTAAAAGGACAGCCTGTCGTTAAGACACTCTTATATAAAGAAACTCATAATTCGATAGGGAGCATTGGAAATGCAAACATAATAGAGTAGGAATACTGTAAAAAGAAGGAAAACATTGCTTAGAAACTCGACTTATAAAGAAGATATTCTCTTTCAAAAAACCTGTAGCACAGCTAATGTCTGAATGTATTAAACAACAAAAATCCTTTGTCTAATGCATACTCTTCAAGAATTTACCTCTTTCAATGAACAACTGCTACAACCGGAGAAAGAACATGTATTAGATCTCACAGCAATTGATAAAATAGAACACCAAACAGTGACAATACTGCTGAATGAAAAACTACAATCAAAATTGGATTCTTTGGAGAAGTATTTTTCCAAAATTGCTGGATTAGAAAAGTGTTTAGGTGTTTGTAAGAGCTATCGAGTGATTTTGCGTCGAAATTTAAATGTTAGATGTTGATCAAGGATTAGTTAATGGAGCTATGGGTAAAATAATTGATTTCATTTTCTATCCAAAAAGAAATGAGGTTGAATATCTAGCAATTAAATCTGATGAACCTGAAGGTGTAAAACAGATAGCAAGGTCTGCTGCACATTTCTTGATTGTAAAAGACTTGCATTTTTGTAGACAGCAGATTCCAATATTTCCAGCATACACTGTAATAATACATAAACGCTAGCATACGCTGTAACGATACATAAGTTTCAAGGTCTAAGTGTGGATGCTGCATTTAATAACATTGGTAGCATCGTATTTAAGGAAGGTATGTCATATGTAGCACTGCCTTGGGTTAGAACTCAGTCTGGTTTGTATCTCAGAGTTTGATGACAGTAAAATAAACGTTGATTTGAGTTGTGTGAAAGAGTATTACCGTTTAAGAAGCCTGTATGCTCCTCATTTAGGACAGGGCCCAGTTTATGAAAAGCCTAGAATTTTATCTAAACGAAAGATAGCTAAGGATCACACTGATGTTCTGCAGAAAAAGAGGCAAAAAGAGAAAAAAGAAGAATTGGAAAAAAAGAATACTACAAATATTGGTGAAATGATCGCTCACCAGTTCTCAAACGTCTCTGGAGTCAACTGCTATGCCAATGTAGTTCTCAATGCACTAGTCTCTTTATGTGCTCTACTTCATGCAATTCAACAACAAAAAGGATAAAAGAGTGTTCTCTGCACTTTTTCCTCTGTTAGAACACTTATGTAGTGCTAGAACTAAAATATATTCAGCATCTCATGTAGAGATCTTGTCATTGTATGCAGTGGATCTGTATACTTCACGCAATACACTCAAGTAGATGCACAAGAATTCTTGATGGCTGTACCTCGTATCTTGGAAGAAGAGATGGCAACTATTGACAACCTATTTGGACTAAGTTACACTTGGCAGCATGAGTTTGAAAATAGCTCCTTTTGTTAAAAAACAGAAATAGAATCAGAATGATTTATCTACTTAGCTCTACGAGCCTGTAATACTGTCAGTTTTGATAAATTGTTTAAAGATGTATCACAGAATAACATCTGCACAAAATGTAAGTCAGATTTACTATCAACTTTGAACACAGGAAGAACTGGAAAGTAAGTACTCTTGATGCTACAGCATTGTAATACAGATGGAACTAAATTAGAAACTCAAAGTACTAATTTTAAACCTTTACAAATATCAATTTGTGGAAAAACATAAACCTGTATAGCTATTGTTTTTCATGAAAGACTGAACGTTACACCAGGACACTACACCATCTACTTAAAAAATAAAACTGCAATGACCAAGGGTAATGATAGCAAATTTAATTTCAAGCACAGATTACCCTATAAACTGCCAAATTCTTACCTTTTGTTTCTTGAACCAAAGTTCTAGCAAGGGTAATTATTAAAAAATTGAATACTACACTTCTGGGACTACTAATACAACAATTTATGAAATCATGCGGCCTAGCATGGATGATGTCTTCATAATGGATTTGAAATCTTGAAATTGACTTAGTCTTGCAGGAAAACTACAGAGATACAACTAAATTAAAACCATACAATAGAAACTGCAAACCAAGGCAAAGATGTACTAAATAGAAAAATATATACTGCTAAACGGTTGTTCAAAGAACAACTCAAAACAAATACGAGAAGATTTACACCGTGGACATACTGTACCGTTGTTTAATTCAGAAGCAGATGTAATGACATCATGTGGCCTAGCAAGGGGGATGTCTTTATATATCATTTCAGCTACCAGTATGATTCATACACATCAATTGTTTTATAAAACTAAAATACATATTTTATTTAAGAAATATAGGTAAAACAGTTAGGTAAATATTTCTAGTGAGTGTGATGCATTGTAATGTTAATTTGAAATACCGTGCTAACTATGTATGGGTTTTTTTTGGGCAGTCCATATGACTGTTGTTCCCTCCACTGTTCAGGGATCTATACAAACTTTTTTTATAGTGCATAGCTCAGAACAGTAGAAAAGGAAACATAACATGCTAAAATAATAAATATAACTGCAATACAATGACATACATTTGTTGTGTTTTCTTATTGACAATAACGCTTTTATTACAGATTTTGAAGCTTTATTATATAAAAATGTTATGAAATTTTAACTTTCATTTATATTTTCTGTCTTTTAACAAGGGTTAAAGGACGCCTTTTTTCCTTGTAAGATAAGTAACTAATTATATATTCCTTCATTCCAACACCATCCATACATATAATTTTGTACAAACACTTAATAATATTATAACAAGACATATTATTCAAAACACCCCTTAGAATACAAACATACAGAAATTGACACACCTAGGCACACACTGATGCAGATACTCAACCATCCAAACAATGATTCAGACACTAACACACCCAGACGGACACTGATGCATACACTGACAGAACTGTGTGCAACACTGATGTATACACTGACACACCCAGGTACACACTGACACACACACTAACACACCCAGGCACACACTGATACATACACTGTCACACCAAGTCACCTACTAATGACACTGACACACCCAGACACACACTGATGCAAACACTGATACATCTAGGCACACACTGACACACCCAAGCACACACTTACACATACACTGACACACCTAGGGGTACACTGATATACAGAATGACACACCCAGACACACACTAATGCATACACTGAGACGCGTAGGGACGCACTGATTCACACACTAACACACCCATGCAGACACTGATGCATACACTGACACACCTAGGAACACACTGATGCATACACTGACACACCCAGGCACACATTGATGCACACACTGACACACTCAGGCACACACTGAGGTATATACTGCCACACCCAGGTACACACTGATACACATACTAACACACCCAGGCAGACACTGATGCATACACTGACACATCCAGAAATATATAATAAAGCCAAGTCAAATATAAACAAAAACACCACACATTGCCAAAACACAAAACACGAGGCTGTGACTAAGTCATAGGTCTTGGGACAAATGTGTGGTGTTTTTGTTTACATTTGACTTGGCTTTATTATATATTTCTTGTTGGTCTTTCACAAATCTTTTGTTGTACACATGCACATTTTATAGATATGCTTGGTATTAAAAGTATTGTAACAGTACAGTCTCGGATACATCATACACCATTGTCTTACAGCGTAGGTCTATTTTTCTCTTAAATTACAGTACGTCTATTTATCAAATTTCTCAACAGTATTATGGATTCCATGTATTGAACTAGAAATTGTAATCCCTTTCACTTGTTTAGGTGTGCTCCATTCCTAATTTGAGCTACACACTGAAACATACACTGACACACCTAGAGGCACACTGATATACAGACGGAGGCACCCTGACACACACTGACGCATACACTGAGACACCTAGGGTCACACTGATTCACACACTAACTCACCCAGGCACACACTGATGCATACACTGACACACCCAGGCAGATACTGATACACATACTAACACACCAAGGCACGCACTGATGCATACACTCACACACCTAGCTACACACAATACCACACCCAGGCAGACACTGATGCATACATTGACACATCCATGCACACACTGATACATACAGTGACACACCTAGGGACACACTGATGCATACACTGACATACTCAGGGA
Source organism: Pleurodeles waltl (assembly GCF_031143425.1). Lineage (NCBI taxonomy): Eukaryota > Metazoa > Chordata > Amphibia > Caudata > Salamandridae > Pleurodeles > Pleurodeles waltl. The sequence continues at coordinate 1,341,206,274 of NC_090444.1, read as the reverse complement.
CACACTGATGCAGAGACAGACACATTCAGGCACACACTGATGCATACACTGATACATGTAGGCACACACTGATGCACACGTTGACACAACCAGGCACACACTGAAACATACACTGACACACAGAGAGACACACTTATATACAGACTGAGGCACCCAGACACACACTGACGCATACACTGAGACACCTAGGGACACACTGATTCACACACTAACACACCCAGGCACACACTGATGCATACACTGACACACCCAGGCAGACACTGATACACATACTAACACACCAAGGCATGCACTGATGCATACACTCACACACCTAGGTACACACTGATACACACAATACCACACCCAGGCAGACACTGATGCATACACCGACACATCCATGCACACACTGATACATACAGTGACACACCTAGGGACACACTGATGCATACACCGACATACTCAGGGACACACTGATGCAGAGACAGACACATCCAGGCACACACTGATGCATACACTGACACACCTAGGGACACACCAATGCATACACTTACATACCCAGGCACACACTGATACACACAATACCACACCCAGGCAGACACTGATGCATACACTGACACATCCATGCACACACTGATGCATATACTCACACACCTAGGAACACACTGATACACACAATACCACACCCAGGCAGACACTGATGCATACATTGACACAACCCAGGCAGACACTGATGCATACACTGACACACAAGGACACATTGATACACATACTAACAAACCCAGGCACACACCGATGCATACACTCACACACCTAGGAACAAACTGATACACACAATATCACACCCAGGGAGATACTGATGCATACACTAAACATCCATGCACACACAGATGCATATACTGACACACCTACGCACACACTGATGCATACACTGACACACCCAGGTACACACTGATTCACACACTGATTCACACACTAACACACCCAGACACACACTGATGCATATTCTGCCACACCCAGTCACATAGTAATGACACAACCAGACACAAACAGATACATACACTGACACACCCAGGCACACACTGACACATATACTGACAGACCTGTGGCACACTGATATATAGACTGACACACACACTGATGCAGAAACTCAGACACCTTGGCACACACTGATGCACACATTGACACACCCAGTCACACACACAAACACACCTAGGGGCACACTGATATATAAACTGACACACCCAGTCACACACTGATGCATACACTGACACTCCCAGTCACACACTGATGCACACGCTGATGCAACCAGGCACACACTGACACATACACTGACACACCGAGGGGCACATTGATATATATACTGACACACCCAGACACACTGAGGCATACACTGAGACACCTATGGACAGACTAATTCATACACTAACACACCCAGGCAGACACTGATGCATACACTAACAGAACAAGGGACATACTGATGCATAAACTGACAGACCTAGACACACACTGATGAGCACACTGACACAGCCAGGCACACACTGATGCATACACGGACACACCTAGGGACACACTGATACATACATTGACACACCCAGGCAGTTACTGATTCATACACTGACACACCCAGGCACACTGGTATATATACAGACACACCCAGACACACTGATGCATACACTGAGACACCTAGAGACACACTGATGCATACAATGAGACACTTAGGGACACACTGATGCATAAAATGAGACACCTAGGGACACACTGATTCACACACTAACACACCCAAATACACAGTGATGCATACAATGACACACCTAGGGACACAGTGCTATATAGACTAACACACCCAAACAAACACTGATGCATACACTCACACACCTAGAGACACACTAATTCATACACTAACACAACCAGGCAGACACTGAAGCATACACTGACACACCCAGGCAAACACTGATACACACACTAACGCACCCAGGCACCCAATGGTACATGTACTGCCACACCCAGTCACACACTAATGACACACTGACACACCCAGACACACACTGATGCATACACTGATACATCTAGGCACACACTGATGCACACGTTGACACGACCAGGCACACACTGACACATACACTGACACTCCTAGGGGCGCACTGATTCACACACTAACACACCCAGGCAGACACTGATGCATACACTGACACACCAAGGCAGACACTGATACACATACTAACACACCGAGGCACGCACTGATGCATACAATCACACACCTAGTGTAGGAAGTTGGCTCTGTATATACTATCTCAAAGTGAGAGAAGATATGCACAGAGTCCAAGGGTTCCCCTTATAGGTAAGATAGTGGCAAATTAGATAATTCTAATGCTCTATTTTGTGGTAGTGTGGTCGAGCAGAAGGCTTATCAGAGGGTAGTGTTAAGCATGTGTTGTACACAAACAGGCAATAAATGAGGAACACACACTCAAAGGCTAAATTCCAGGCCAACAGTTTTTATATAGAAAAATATATTTTCTTAATTTATTTTAAAACCACAAGATTCAAGATTTGAAGTAAATAAGTAAATACATAAAATGCAAGGTACTCCATACAGGTAAGTAAGGAACTTTGAATTAGAGCAGTAACATACACAGTTTTAGTTAAAATGGCAATAAGCTACTTTAAAAGTGGACACAGTGCAAAAATCAACAGTTCCTGGGGGAAGTAAGTATTGGTTGGTTTTTCAGGTAAGTAAGACACTTACAAGTTCAAGTTCCTCGGCATAGACAGCCCACCGTTGGGGGTTCAAGGCAAACCCAAAGTCACCGCACCAGCAAGACAGGGCCGGTCAGGTGCAGAGGTCAAAGGAGGGCACAAAACACATAGGCACCTATGGAAAACAGCGGTGCTCAGGTTCCAGTCTGCCAACAGGTAAGTACCTGCGTCTTCGGAGGGCAGACCAGGGGGGTTTTGTAGAGCACTGGGAGGGGACACAAGTAGGCACACAAAACACACCCTCTGCGGCACAGGGGCAGTCGGATGCAGTGTGCAAAGCAGGCGTCGGGTTTTGAATAGGAATCAATGGAGGGACCCAGGGGTCACTCTAGCGGTGCAGGCAGGGCACAGGGGGACTTCTTGGGCCAGCCACCGACTGGGCTAGGCAGAGGGTCATCTGATGGTCACTCCTGCACTGGAGTTCAGTTCCTTCTGGTCCTGGGAGCTGTGGGTGCAGTGCTTGGTCCAGGCGCCGGGTTCCTTGTTACAGGCAGTCACGGTCAGGGGTGCCTCTGGATTCTCTTTGCATGCGTCACTATGAGGGTCCAGGGGGGGTCATCTCGGGTAACTCACGAGGTCGCAGTCGCCTGGGAGTCCTCCCTGTAGTGTTGGTTCCCTGGAGCTCGAGCCGGGGCGTCGGGTGCAGAGGGTGAAGTTTCACGCTTCTGGCGGGAAGAGTGAGTTCTTTAAAAGTTGCTTCAAAGTTGCAAAAATGTTGCTGTTGGTGAACAGTGCCGCTGTTCTCTGGAGTTTCTTGGTCCTTCGGTTCAGGGCAGTCCTCTGGGGCTTCGGAGGCCACTGGTCCCTGTCGGATGCGTCGCTGTGCGGGTTCTTTGAGTCTGGAGACAGGCCGGTAGGGCTGGGGCCACGTCAGTTGTTGTCTCCATCGTCTCTGCAGGGCTTTCAGGTCAGCAGTCCTTCTTGTTTGTGTAGGTTGCAGGAATCTCATTTCCTGGGTTCTGGGGTGCCCTTATATACTGAATTTAGGGGTGTGTTTAGGTCAGGAGGGCAGTAGCCAATGGCTACTGTCCTGGAGGGTGACTACACCCTATTTATGCCTCCTACCTGAGGGGAGGGGGCACATCCCTAATCCTATTGGGGGGGGATCCTCCAATCTCAAGATGGAGGATTTCTAAAGGTAGGGGTCACCTCAGCTCAGGACACCTTAGGGGCTGTCCTGACTGGTGGGTGACTCCTCCTTGTTTTTCTCATTATCTCCTCCAGCCTTGCCGCCAAAAGTGGGGGCAGTGGCCGGAGGGGCGGGCATCTCCACTAGCTGGGATTCCCTGGGGTGCTGTAGCAAAAGGCATGAGCCTTTGAGGCTCACCGCCAGGTGTTACAGTTCCTGCAGCGGGAGGTGAGAAGCACCTCAACCAAGTACAGGCTTTGTTCCTGGCCACAGAGTGACAAAGCCACTCTCCCCATGTAGCCAGAAACTCGTCTGGTTGTGGCAGGCTGGCAGAAACTGGTCGGACTGGTATTCGGGGGGCGTCTCTAAGATGCCCTATGGGTGCATTTTACAATAAATTCCACACTGGCATCAGTGTGCATTTTTTGTGCTGAAAAGTTTGATACCAAACTTCCCAGATTTCTTTGTAGCCATTATGGTATTGTGGAGTTCGTATTTGACAAACTCCCAGGCCATATACTCTTTATGGCTACCCTGCACTTACAATGTCTAAGGTTTTGTTTAGACACTGTAGGGGCATAGTGCTCATGCACATATGCCCTCACCTGTGGTATAGTGCACCCTGCCTTAGCATTATGAGGTGGGCATGTCACTCTGAGGGGAGTGCCACGTCGACGTAGTCATTTTATCCCCACCGGCACACACAAGCTGTGAGGCAGTGTGCATGTGCTGAGTGAGGAGTACCCAGGGTGGTATAAGACATGCTGCAGCCCTTAGAGACCTTCCCTGGCATCAGGGCCCTTGGTACCAGGGTACCATTTACAAGGGACTTTTCTGGGTACCAGGGCTGTGGCAATTGTTGAAACAAAGGTACAGTTTCGGGGAAGAACACTGGGGCCTGGTTAGCAGGGTCCCAGCACACTTTCAATCATAACTGGCATCAAGAAAAGGCAAAAAGTCAGGGGGTAACCATGCCAAGGAGGCATTTCCTTACACCTAGGAACACACTGATACACACAATACACACCCAGGCAGACACTGATGCATACACTGACACATCCATGCACACACTGATGCATACACTGACACACCTAGGGACACACTGATGCATACACTGACATACTCAGGCACACACTGATGCATACACTGACACACCTAGTGACACATCGATGCATACACTTACACACCCAGGCACACACTGATACACACAATTCCCCACCCAGGCAGACACCGATGCATACACTGACATATCCATGCACACACTGATGCATACACTCACACACCTAGGAACACACTGATACACACAATACCACGCCCAGGCAGACACTGATGCATACACTGACACACCTAAGGACACATTGATGCACACACCAACACACCCAGGCACACACTGATGTATACAATGCCACACCCAGGTACACACTGATAAACATACTAACACACCCAGGCACACACTGATGCATACACTCACATACCTAGGAACACACTGATACACACAATACCACACCCAGGCAGACACTGATGCATACACTGAACATCCATGCAGACACTGATGCGTATACTGACACACCTACGCACAACCTGATGCATACACCAACACACCCAGTTACACACTGATACACACACTAACACACCCGGGCACACACTGATGCATATTCTGCCACCCCCAGTCACATAGTAATGACACACTGACACACCCAGATACATACACTGACACAACCAGGCACACACAGACACATATACTGACAGACCTAGTGGCACACTGATATATAGACTGACACACACACTGATGCAGAAACTCAGACACCTTGGCACACACTGATGCACACACTGACACACCCAGACACACAATGACACATACACAAACACACCTAGGGGCACACTGATATATAAACTAACACACCCAGTCACACACTGTTGCATACACTGACACCCCCAGTCATACACTAATAGCACACTGACACACCCAGACACACACTGATACATCTAGGCACACACTGATTCACACGCTGACACAACCAGCCACACACTGACACATACACTGACACACCTAAGGGCACATTGATATATATACTGACACACCCAGACACACAGAGGCATACACTGAGACACCTAGGGACACACTAATTCATACACTAAAACACCCAGGCAGACACTGATGTGTACACTGACAGAACAAGGGACATACTGATGCATACACTGACAGACCCAGACACACATTGATGAACACACACTGACACACCCAGGCACACACTGACACACCCAGGCACACACTGATGCATACACGGACACACCTAGGGACACATTGATACATACATTGACATACCCAGGCAGTCATTGATTCATACACTGACACACCCAGGCACACTGGTATACATACTGACACACCCAGACACACTGATGCATACACTGAGACACCTAGAGACACACAAATTCATACACTAACACACCCAGGAAGACACTGATGCATACACTGACACAACAAGGGACACATTGATGCATACACTGACACACCCAGACACACATTGATGCACAGACTGACACACCCAGGCACACACTGATGTATAAACTGCCACACCCATTTACACACTAATGACACAATGACACACCCAGACACACATTGATGCATACACTGATACATCTAGTCACACATGGATACGCCCAGGCACACACACTCACATACTGACACACCTTAGGGGCACACTGATATATAGACTGACATACCCAGACACACAATGATGCATACTTAGACACACCAATACATACATTGACACACCCAGGCAGTCACTGATTCATACACTGACACTCCCAGGCACAAACTGATGCATACACTAACAGAGCTAGACAAACACTGATATATACAGGGATACACATGTTCATACACAAACGTTACACATATATTGAGACAATAATAAAAACGCAGATGCAGCTTTTTGCAGAAAATATGGCGGTTCTAATAAGAACCTTTATGTTTAAAAAAATAAACTCTCCAACACTGTGATCACATCTTCATTCTTTTTAATGACAGGTTCTTGGCACTTGCCACAATAAACAACCATGTCTTTAAGCTCCTTGCATGTAAATGCAATAGAAATGTTTGGAGGTATTTGTCCAGCAGTAGAAGTTGAAGGTGCAGGATCTGAAACATCAGTGGCTCTCTCTGTGACCCTTCTTAGATACTCACGTTTATGGTAGCTTTTTATGTGTTTCCAAATTTTGTAAGTGCCGTAGCTGTATTTCTTCAGTGTATTCCTAGAAAGCAGCTTGCACTCTACAAATCTGGTACAGGCTTTCTTCTCACCTGTTAGGATACTGAACCAGACCCAGACATCCTTCCACTTTCTTCCTCAACCTCAGGTGCTTGAGATCTGCTTAGACCACTAGCTTCTGCTATTCTTTGACAGCAGCTAAAAGATTTCAACCTCCCTTAGCAGCAGACAATGAAAAACTGACAGTATTGGGTGTGTGTTTTTTTAAAACTTGGGTGTGTTTTATATGAACCAATAGAACAGCAGATTTTGTTTTATTTTTGTCATTCATCGCCTTTTGTGGCTACTACGCAGATTTGCTGTAATATTAAATTACCTTATTCATGCAGGCAAAAATAAACAGAACCATTTAACACTTCTCAGGTTCATTCTTATAGTAAAATTTAATTTAGAGGCTCAAATATACATAAAGTATTTTTTTATTTTTTTAGTCAGCGAATCTGCAGGTCAGACTCCTCAGAGTTCTTTATCAAACCATCATGTGATCGAAAAACAAAATCATAGAGTTTGGTCAAAAAACAATTTCTAAACCTGCGGAAAATCCGCGGATCTAAAAACAAAAAAAAAAGGAAAAGAAAAACATTAAAGTACATTGTAAATTATGTATTCTATTCTATATTATTATTGTACCTATCAAATTCCTTCTCTTGCTTTATATTTTGCCCTTATTCTCTATGGTCAGATTCCAATATTTTAACTCCATCTGCTATATAATGTACTATCTTTTGTCATATTATTAGTCGTTTTTTGTTAGTTACATAAATTAATATGTAACAATTCACAATACTTTTAGTTAAACAAAACGTATAAATTCACTGAAAAAAACAAAGGTTACAGAGACGTTATAGTTAGCATCACATTTCACTTGTACAAAACCAGTGAAATTCAGCAGTTATAGTTACCTAACCTAACTATAACTTACGTCCCTGCAATGCACTGTTTATGACCTCACATATTACGTCAGTCATGACATGGTCAGTGACCTCACTGATGACATCTCAATTGACATCACTGATGACATCATCTAGCAAGTGTGAATGTTTCCTAAACGTTTACGAGTGTTAAGCCTATATACCGAGGTGCTACAAACATTAAAATAGTATACTTTCTGCACTACTAATGAGTGATAACATAAAACATGTACAGGGCCAGCATTAGCGCCAGTGGTGCCCTGTGTGACAGTGCTGGTTGGTGCCCCTCAATGACCACTTCTGTCACGGTTTCCCTCACTATCACCCTTTAACAGTGCCCCTCACATTTCCATAACCACTCTCTCTCTGATGCATTTCATTATTTTTACAGTGCCACTCATACCAGTGTAGGATGTCAGAGACTCTACATCACACACACATTACACAGAGACAATCAATCATAGGTGTGTAAATAAGTGTACAGAACATGTGATGCATTTCATTATTTTTACAGTGCCACTCCTACCAGTGTAGGATGTCAGAGACTCTACATCACACACACATTACACAGAGACAATCAATCATAGGTGTGTAAATAAGTGTACAGAACATGTTACAGAGGACTACAAGGTGTAGTCATGTCATCCATACTGGTAGGCAGTATATTTTAAGAGTACTTGGTCTGGAGAAGCACAAACTCAATATTAAAACATAACATCATTCTCTTTAATAATAAGAATTGATTTCTACTTAAATTAACCCGTTTTGCAACATTACGTTAATGAAAGACTGAGGAAAAAATCATAACGTTGTAATCTATACCTTGAGGTTTGCAAGCGGCTCTTTGATGACAGATGATTGCCAATTGTAGCCCCAAAGACACCATCATCAGGGCCAGGCCTCAAAATATTTTTTTTAAATGTGGGAGGAGTGCCGCGTGGCCCCTGTTCCCGGAACGATTTAGGCCTTAGGGACGTCATCCCCTAACCTTAACATATTTTTTGCGGGGTGGGGGGCTGTGCCATCTGTCCTGGGTGCCCCTCAGGGCACCCAGTTTGCAATGGGACCGCAGGGAGGCCCCCATGGTCCCAGCCGGCTCCCTGCCTCCTGCGGGAGCTGGCATTGTGTCGCAGGCAGGGAGCTGCTAAACATGCAGCTCCCTGCCTGTGAGAGTAATCCTTTTGTCTGTTTCTCTGCCTGCATGTCTGTGAGCAGGGAAACAGATGAAAACTCCTCTCCAGCTTTCGCTTGCTGGGAGCAGAGTTGTGTTTCCTCCGACTTGGCGGGAGCTGTCAGAGCCAAGTCAGAGCAAACAGCTATGACATAGCAGGAGCTGGCCTTGGGGTGTGGCGGTCCCCAGAGGGGGCCTCAGGCCCCACTCCAACATTTAAACAGCCCCTGGGAGGTGAGGGTCCCCGGGGCTGCGGGGGGCACAGGGCTACTCCGCATACTATTGAATAAAAGCCCCAGGGAGGTGGAGGTCTATGGGGCATAAGTAAGCCCAGGTGCGAGGCCCTGGTCCCGGGAAGACCCAGGGTCTTCACTAAAACAAGTGCGGGAGACCACCCTCTTTTTTTTTTAAAGTTTTGCTGTGAATTTGCAATTTTGCTGCAAAAAATGACATAAAAAGTCAGTGTTTGACCTTGCAGGGTCCCTCTGAGACCCCAACACCAGAGCTAAGGGGTCAGGGTGTTCCTACCTTGCCCCCCTTTTTTTCCACTCAACTGAGGCCTAATCCCAAATTGGAATAAGAGCTCTGCAGATCTCTGCGCAAGCCTGTTATTATTTGCCAAGTCATCGGTGAGAATCCGCAGCCCTAGATATACAAAGTTGAATTTCCTTACATTTCTCAACAACTACTGAACGGATTGACACCAAAATACAAAACGCATAATCTGCATTCCAACATCTACCTTTCTGCCAAATTTGGTGTAGTTCCATCCAGCGGTTTGGGCTGCAGTAGTGTTCAAAACTCCTATGGGAATTAAAATGAGAAACTCACTTCCTAACTAGAACTACCTACTGGCGACCGCCAATATATATATATATATATATATATATATGGTACCGAGATGTCGATGATGGATGATACGCGATCGAAAACAATACCGACGAATGTAGATAGTTTGTAAGAATTTTCTGACTCGAACAGCCGGAGTGAAGAGGAACACGTCCGAACCCGATGGCGGAAAGAAAACAATCTAAGATGGAGTCAATGCCCTTGCGCAATGGAGCCAAAAAGGAGGAGTCTTTGAAGAAAAACAACTTGTAAAACTCCGAGCCCCACACTAGATGGCAGGACCTTAAAAAAAGGTTTGTATATGTGGAGGTAAATGTATTAGCTTATCCTTGGTTTGGTCATCTATAATTTTTCTAGATTATTAGGTAGAATTATATGAAAAAACTACATATATTCTAGGACCAGACGCTCCAAGGAAGAAAAGAGATGTATGGCGGGTAGGAATTATTAAAGCTAAGTCAAAGAAAGCATTTATATGTTGTTAATTGTGGTCAAGAGGTTTATAGCTAAGCAAGAATGCAGCATTAATATTTGGGGACAGGTTCAATGTAAAAAAGAAAACACATTTATCTCTTACACAGATTGCCAGTGAAGAAAGACCAAAACAAAATCGAAAATATGACTTGTAGAGAATTCTCAACATCCTTCTTTCCCTTTTGTAAAAGTGCATAAAAAATAACCAATAGGGATAACCTCAGCAAGGTAAGGGCCAAGACTAAAGCAGAGAATATTAATGTTTGACAAGAAGAGAAAAATAAGAAATTTGACTTGATGCTGAATTGCTGAAAATGTATTAAGAAGACAGCATTTGAGGTACGGGTAAAAAGAAACATCGGGGATCGCTGATCAAAGCAAGGAGAGACGGACTGGCCTTGGAAGTGAACATGGTAATCCAGACTACAGATGCCTCAGATAGCGGTCAGTGTAGCTTTACTGCAAATTGGAGGGATGAGCATCTTGGCTACGTAATACAGAATACTGGAGCAAAGTGGAAGGGAGGAACCTGCAGCATACGTTAGATAATGGTGGTTTATACTTAGATGCCAGATAATGGTGGTTTATCCTTAGATGCTTCCTTTTGCTGCGTGTATCTGGGACTGAAGTACATCCTTGGCTGTCCAACTGGGAAGATGACAGTTGGGAGATGAATACTGGATCTTAGGTGAGTGGATGTGTATGGTGTTTCAAATTTATGTTTTTAAAACAATGACAAGATCTGACAGCTGAGGTTAAGGTCAGGCAGATCAAGCACTTTAATTCATGGATGCAGCCCTTGATGCCACATGGTAGATGAATCATGACAAAACATTTGCAAATGGCAGGGTGGAACCGCCTACACATGCTTGTCAAGATAGTAACTATGGTCTATCCTATCATTCAAACCGCTGATGAGTCTCTTTGTGTCCAAAGACTGATTTGTGAAGAAGTTTGGAAGAGGGGTTTCCTGGCTAAAATAAAAATGGTACTTGTCTTTCAGCAAAAAGTGGGGTAAGTGAAGAATCCTTTGTCCCTGTGAAAACAGATGGCACTTTTCAGAAGAAAGAGATGGTTGACTGTTAATCATTTTTGTTGCTGTGACCTTCATGAGGGAAGCAGACAAAGCCTAGCAGTTTTGGCAGAACAAACTCTCTATTATTTCTGGTTGATGTGGGCTGGCTCATGTAAGAAATGTGAGTATTAGATGAAGAGGGTGAGAACCCACTTCGAAAAATAATCATTATCCTTGTCAGGGTGAACCATGAAAGTCATCACTAAATAAACCTGTACTTAACTCTCTGTAAGCTTGGCACAAAGAAGTTACGCTTAACTTAGAGGCAACATGTAGAGTATTTATGCAGTACTGAAAGAGTAATAAAGTGAAAACATAACACAAAAATATCTGAAACCAATTTTGAATACTTTAATAAATAAAATTACACAAAAACGACAAAAATCCAATAATTATAACGGTCTTGCCTTTGTCGACTTTGGTCCTGATGTTGCCAGTGCATGCGATGAGGGCGGTTTATGTGCTGTGGTTCTTGCGGAACTCGGATTGTGAGGGGTCAAGAGTGTTGTTTTCTTCGAGGAAGTGGGATAGGTGGGCGTTGACGAGTTTCTCTGCAACCTTGGCGGGGAAAGGGAGGAGGGAGATGGGGCGATAGTTGGAGAGGGTCTCCGGGTCGCCTTTGTTTTTTTTTAGGAGAGCGGTGATTTCCAGGTGCTTCAGGGGTCTAGGTAGGTGGCGGAGTCAAAAGAGGAGTTGCTTATGTTGCGGAGTATGGGGGCAATGGTTGGGCTGGCTTTGTTGTAGATGCGATATGGGCAGGGGTCGGAGGGGGATCCGGAGTGGATGGTGTTCATGGTTTTTTCGGTTTCTTCGTGTGTGGTGGGGGTCCAGGTGGTGAGTGTGGTGGGGGGGCATGAGTTGGGTGGGTGAGGGGTGTGTGTGGTATGAAGCTGTTGTGGATGTCCAGGATTTAGTGGTGGAAGTGGTTGGAGAGGGTGTCACATAGGGGCTGTGTGTGAGGGGTCTATGTTGATGGCTTTGGGTTTGGCTAGTTAATTAATGATGGTGAAGAGTTCTTTGCTGTTTTGAGAGTTGTTGTCACGGCGTGTCTTGTAGTGATCTCTTTTGATGGTGCGTATGAGTTGGGTGCGAATGGTGGCTTTGAGGGTGGAGAAGTTGGTAGTAGAGGGTTCTTGTCGCCATATTTTCTCCGCTTGGCGGCATTTGCGCTTGGAGTCTTGGAGTTCGGGGGTGAACCATGGGGCGTTCTTAATGTTGCGGGTGGCGATGTGTTTTCTGAGGGGGGCTAGTGTGTCTGCGCAGGTAGTGATCCATTTCGAGAGGTTGTGTGCTCCTGTGTTGGGGTCGTTGGTGGGGGGGGGGGGCTGAGCCAGTTGGGAGTTCAGGCGTTCTGTGGGGATCTTGTCCCACATGCGGTAGGGTGTGGTGTGTTGATGGTGGTGTGTGGGGGGTTTGGTGAAGGAGAAGTGGGCGCAGTGGTGGTCAGTCCAGACGAGTTCGGTGGTGTGGGTGTAGGCTATGTGTTGGCTTGAGGTGAAAATTGCGTCAAGCGTGTGTCCTGCTGAGTGGGTGGGTGCGGTGACCAGTTGTTTGAGTCCGAGGTTGGTGAGGTTGTCTATGAGGGATGTAGAGTTGTGGTCTTGTAGGTTCTCCAAGTGAAAGTTGAAATCACTGAGGAGGATGTAGTCTATGGAGGTGAGGGCGTGCGAGCTGATGGTGTCGGCGATGGTGTTGCAGAAGGTGGGGCATGGCCCTGGTGGTCTGTAGATTAGTGTGCCTCTGAGGGTGGAGTTGTTGTTAATGTGGATTAGGAAGTGCATGTGTTCTGTGTTGTCGATAGTGTCTTGGGAGCTGGTGGTGACTTTGATGGTGTCCCTGTGTAGGATGGCGATGCCACCACTTGGCCTGTTGAGGCGGTCTTTGCGTTGGAGTTTGTATCCCTTGGGGGCGGCGATGGCTATGTCGGGTTCCGAGGAGGAGTTGGTCCAGGTTTCCGTGAGGAAGGCGATGTCAGGTGAGTGTGATGTGATGAGGTCCCAGAGTTCTATGGCATGTTTGTGAAGGGAGCGGGTGTTGAGGAGCAGGCAGTTGGGGTGGTTGAGGTGGGTGGTGTTGGTGTGGTGCATGATGGTGTTGTTGGTGTTGTGGGGTGGTGTGCTGCGGGGCTGGTTGGTGGGGGTGGGGGCAGAGCAGGTGGGTGTTGCGTTGGGGGTGTTGTGTGTGTTTTCGGGGGGTCGCTATGGTTGGTGTGTGGTGTGAGGGATGAGGAGCAGGAGAAATGACAGGTGAGGCAGGTGAAGGGGCCATGAGTGTGTGTGGGGCTGGAAAGGGTGGGGCGAGGGCCTGGGTTGAGTGAGTGGAGGGTGAGGAGGGAATAGGTTTGTCTGAGGGGGCCAGGGGGACTGGCGCTGGGCGCGGAAGGGCGCAGACGGGATTGCCTTTTGCGCCGCAGCTGCCATAAATGGAGGGGAGTGAGGGAGTGGCAGCTGGGAGGAGGGAGGGCTGGACGAATGGGAAGGCTGGGGGGGGTGGGGCCGCAGGGGACACAGCGGCTGAGGAATTTAAAAGGCTAAAGGAACGGACGGTGAGGAGGAGGAGGGGGGAGGCGGGAGGGGCCGCAGGGGACGCAGTGGCTGGGGATTTAAAGGGCTAAAGGAACGGACGGCGATGATGAACGGAGTACAACTTTTCAAACTCTCACCCCCTCCAGTCACAGATCTGGGTTTAATCCATTGTTCTTTTGCTCACCATGCCACCCCAGTTGGGACCCAGCCATATGCAATTCAGTCTTTACCCTGTTCCCTATGGGAACAGTCCAGACTGAATTGCCAGGCCAAGTCCTCCCTGGACCAGAAACAAGCATCCTGAGACTGGTTTGAGTATATCACCCTTGATCAGCCAAGGTAGCTTGAATCCAATGGCACAGTGAGCACGGGACCCTCGTCTGGGCATACCCTTCCCACTTAGGGCGACTTTAGCAACACAAATGGATGATGGACAGAGTGCTGAAACATTTCAAACTTTTCAAACACTCACCCTAGTCACAGACCTGGATTTAATCCATCATTATTTTGCTCACCATGCCACTTTTTATTTTGTGATATAGTTATGTGTGCCCTAAGACATAAGTTCCTTGCTCGCTGCACCATTGAATTCCAGCTAGTCTGGCTGATGGTGGGGGGTGATACTCCGAAACCAGTGCCAGGAAGCCGGTTTCCAATCTATGGAAGGCCTGGCTTGGCAGTTCGGGCTGGACTGTTCCCATGGAAAGCAGGATCAAGACTGATTTGTATATGGCTGGGTCCAAACTGAGGGGATGTGGCGATGAAAATAAGGATGGATTAATCCCAGATCTGTGACCGGGAGTGAGTGTTTGAAAAGTTTCAGGACTCCATCCATCATTTTATTTTGTGATGTTGATATGAAAACAGTACACGTCTTAGTTATAGTTCCCCTTAAATTTTTTGAACAACTTTTTAATGTGACTTTTTATTGTAAACTGAACAAACAGTACTGTTTATATATGCCATACTTCTAATCTTCTTTTCACTGCTAGTATCTGGATTTCCATTTAATCAATTATGATGTCCTTCAGGCTTCAGTTCTGTCCTTTTCTCTTTATGTATACAATGTACTGTATTTATGTTGATCCTTCCTTCAGATGTTCTTTGCACTTCAATACTACAAAATCTCAGACCACTGTATTGTTTTTAGTACTGATAAAGCCCCTACTTATTACTAAACCTGAATCAGCCCCTTTGTGGGTAGACGTTGATTTTGTTTCATCAAAGCCTTGATTCTGTATTTCACCCAGGTCTAACTCATCCTATGAGGAAGCGTTCTATTTTTTCTCCTTCTTCTTCTCCTATCTCCACACTCATCATTACCTGAAACATTACAGACGAAATTCCCCAGCAATTTCGTACTTTGCTTAGATCTTACTCCAACTTTCATATAGTTACTTATTTTGCTTTACTACCACTTAGTTTCCGCTTTATTACCCCTACTTGGTTTATAGCTTTATTGCTCAGTAAGTAGATTGGATATAGACTTAATGTGTATTAATGCATATGGCTTTTTTCCTATCCTCATTCTGTTTGTGCGCTTTCACACATTCCTCTTGCTTATTTTTCACTTCACAACTCTATTCCTCTAGAGGTCACTACTAATTCTTCCTTTGCTGTTTTCTGTCACCTTCGTAATTTTTAATTGAAGACCTTCTACTCCAACAGCTTTCTAGTTCAAACATTTCTAATTCACATTTTTGCGCCGATTTCTACAAATCACCTTGGCCAACATGTCACAGAAACATATTGTATATAAAAAAACTTCGTTTTGGAATTGCAACAAAAAATAAATTTGCCAATACTACAATTTAATTGCATGTGGAATCACAGGGAACACTTCAGTTAATTCTGGAAGAATTTAATATTTTGAAAGTATAACAATTATGTGTATTTATAGTGTATTTTGGTTTGCTCTTACACTTTGGTTTGTTCTGCGAGACAAGAATTGTGAAATAAATATAAAAGGGCACATACACCTGGCATTAATAGTCCAGTTTGCTTCTCAGGTTGGGAAAGAAAACGCTGTTTAAGGACGAAGGTTATTTTTGCTATATGAGCAGTTGGAAGTTAAAAAGGGATTTTGAATAGCAGGCAGTAATACAGGTTTTTGAGTTCAGTATTTGAATACAAAAGAAAAACAATGATTCGCAATGCAATAGGTCTCGCATTTACCGGATTTGAAACTATTGGCATTGTAAATGCAGAATTTGACTTTTTGGGCCACATTAATTGGTCAACGCTCTTGCATACTTTGGTCCTTTCTGCCACATGATTCTAGTGGCCCAGGATATAACTGAAGGGCTAGTAGGCCTACTGGAATATTTTTTTCAACAAGACCCTTAAAACAGAAACTACTCTCAGATGCAAAGCAAATTTACCTGGCAGTTGATACAGGCGACATTGCCTGCGGGGCAATGAATAAATAATTGTACTCCAAGAATGCATGCTTACTGGATCACTGTCTGTTGGAGGCTGGTCCTCTATGCAGTGTGCAAAACCAAGCACACTATGCAGAGGGTTCAGGCAAACACACGTTGGTTTCCAAAAGTACTAATTAGAACACCTAATGGTCCAATTTTTAAGGTATTTGGTCGAGCAGTTAGGCTAATCCAGGAGATGTGCTAAGTATTTGCTGTACTCACAAATCCAATCATGCACCACATACACTCAATGAATAACTCGAGACCAGAATTTATAAAAATACTTCAGACTTTAAATGAATTTTAAGACCAAGATCTTTAGAATATGTTAAGTACTTTTCAGGTTATGACCTTTTTAAAGTTTTGGCAAAGTTAGTCTTTCTGTGCGTAATTAAGCACCATTGGAATCAATAGGCAGTCACTTTTAAAAATGCATAAAAAAAGAAATCGCACAGATGAGTTACCAGTCTCTTCTTTTGCAGGATGGTCGCAGTAGTTGGGGGAGCACCTTGTGCCAGCTGGGGAGCCTCGGGAGGCCTCTGGTTCCGGCGGGAGCAGCGTTGGAAAGTCTCTTGGCACAGGCACAGTGCCAACTGGATGGGCCACTTGGAAAAGGAGCTGGTTGGCAGATTTAAAGTTGGTGTCTGGGGGTCCCCTTGGGCTGTTGAGGTCGCAAGGTGTTGGGGACCCAGGCACACAGCATATCCCGCGATGCAAGGCACAGGGCAGCCAGGTGCAGGGCGTTTTGGAGGTCTTGGATGCTGGGTGCAATGGAGTCTGCTGGAGGTGAGTCTTGCTGAAGGCGGCCTACAGGACAACGGGGGCACTCTGGTCGGACGTCCGGGGTGTTCCTCTAGTCCCTCGACTAGGGCTTCCTCCTGATCCTTTTTCAGCTGCTGGTCCGACGTCAGCTGACCAGTACCCAGGGTATTGCTGTAACTCAGCCACTAGAGGGCGCAGTGCCACCAAAGACGTCCGGGCTGTTGTCGGAGTGTCGTTGGGTCCAGCTGTCACTTCTGGTTGCAGAGATATCAGCGATTCAGTGAAGTGACCCTCACTGCTTTATTGGTCCTTGGCAGGTTTCTTGATTTTCTTCAGTGTGCCTCCACTCAGGAGGGAGATTTTAGCTATTTGCGAAGCCTGGAGGTCCTCTGGGGCTTTTGAGGCCGATCCAGTGGTCAGCTCCTCTGCAGTGACGGTTGTTGGGCTCTGGTGCAGCAAGCAGGGGTCTTGGAGCCTCTTCTGGTGCAGCAGGTCCTCGGTTCTCGTCCTGGCGGGTTCTTTGGTGCTGTCTTCTTTCTTCCTTTTCAATCTACATTTTTGGTCTAGGGGAGCCCAGTAAATACTGAATTTAGTGGGCGTTTAAGGGGGCACCTGGTAATGTCCAATGGGACATTTACCCTTGGGTGGCTACATCCACTACAGTGACATCTTCCTGTGGGAAGGGTCACTTCCCTAAACCTCATTGGCTATTTTCCTCCATTCCAAGATGGAAAAAAATGAAACAGAGGGTCCACTTCACATGCAAGCCCCTAGGGGTGGTGCATGCTCAATGAGGCCACTCCTACCCTTTGTCTGGTTTCCAGCCTTTGCTCCCACCCAAAGCGGGGTTTGCAATGGGGGAAGCCCTCTGCTGCTAGCAGCAGGCCTGGGGCCTCGAGTTTCAGGGCTATTGCCCTCTGAAGCTCAACGCCAGAGTGCTGCACATTCCTGAGGGAGGGGGTGTTAGCTCCTCCACCCAGAAAGGGCACTGCCTTATAAACCAAAGAGCCATGGCTCTCCCTAAGGTATGTATATTGGCCTTCTGGAGTGGAAGGCTGGATGCAACCAGTCAGCAACTATGCCAGTTAGGGTTACCTTTTGCATGGGGCACCTCTAAGGTGACCCCTGGGTATGTTTAGGGTTAAATCCAACACTGTTACCAGTTTGGATTTAATATTCTGAGTTGTTTGACCAGTGTCCAGTACATGTATTTAAAATGGCTGCTCTATTCACTCACTATGTCTTTGGTTTGTCAAGGACACAGTGGGGACATATTGCGCATGCAGCTATGCCCTCACACATAATATGGTGCACCCTGCCTTAGGGCTGGAAGGCCTGCCTGAAGGGTGACTTACCCATAATATATGCAGTGTAGGGTGGAGAGGGCACACAGAGAGTGTGCCATGTTGAGTTTGTCTTTTTAGGTTTGCCCCAGTACAATGGCAGTGCTGGGTGTATCTGGGTGCAGGGCCCTTGGGGGTGGCACAATCAGTGCTACTGCCCCCAGGGGTCTAATATTAATATCTCTTGCCCTGGGTACTGGGGTACCCATTTACTAGGGACTTATAGGGGTATTTAAGAGTGTATCCAATTGAGCCAAGCATCACAACAGATTTAAGGAAAGAGCTCTGGCCCAGGACACCTGGTTAGCAGGGGCCCTGGGCACTACCAACTTCTAGAACATATCAACACCAGGCAAAAAGTAGGGGCTAACCATGTAAAAAGAGGCCTCCTCTCGCACTGTCCCTTCACTGCAGTGTGGGGAGTCGAACAAAATGACCATGATTTTTCACAAGCTTGGAGAGAGCCACCTCACATGATATTAATGATCCTCAATGAGTCTTGAACTGAAATATTAGATATAAAATCTTGACCATTGTACAGCATAATCAACTGTAAGCTTTCCTCGAGGCTATTTAAAAAATAACACGCATGCGCAGCTCAAGTTTCACAGACTCAAACTTATGCAGTTTATCTAGTCAGGTTTCTGCTTTGCATTCACAGCTTGCTTCACATTATAAAAATAAAACTACAAGTCCCAGAATGCAAAGCTGAAACAAACTAAATGAGCGAATCACGCATCGAATTAGAGAGCGGGACAACTCTAGGAATACTACTCTAAGGGCTGGTATCTAGCTTGCATCAAGTTATAAAAATAAAACATGTCTCAGAATGAATATGTGTGCTGCAAAGAACGTATACTAAGCAGATCAGTGTGTATATAATGTAAAAAAAACTCTGGTGATGAATTTGCTTTCTGGTGAGAGAACATACTTCTGTCTAGTGGAAGCTTAGAGTCATCATAAGGTAGCACATAGTGTTAATATGCCTGCTTTAAGAACGTGTACTAAGCAGATCAGAGTGCATATAATGTAAAAACAATACCACCGATCAAGTTCATGTTCTGCACACTGTGAGCGCCATTGCAGCCAAGAGAATGTACTTTTGCCTAGTGGAAGCTTGGAGTTGTCATACGGTAGTGCACATGGTTAATGTGCCTGCTGCAAAGAACCTGTACTAAGCAGATCAGAGTGCATATAATGCAAAAACGATACCGCCGATCGTGTTCACCCTCTGAGCACTGTGAGCGCCATAGCAGCCAAGAGACTGAACTTTTATCTAGTGGAAGCTTGAAGTTATCATAAGGTAGCGACAGGGTTAATATGCTTGCTGCAAAGAACTTGTACTAAGCAGATCAGAGTGCATATAATGTAAATACAATACCACTCATTGAGTTTGCGCTCTGAGCACCATGGCAGCAAAGAGAATGCACGTTTGTCTAGTGGAAGCTTGGAGTCATCATAAGGTATCTCACAGGCTTAATGTGCCTGCTGCAAAGAACTTGTACAAAGCAGATCTGAGTGCATATAATGTAAAAACGATACCGTCAATGGTGTTTCCCCTCTGAGTGCTGTGAGCACCATGGCAGCCAAGAGAACAGAATTTTGTCTAGTGGAAGCTTGGAGTCATCATGAGGTTGCGCACAGGGTTAATATGCATGCTGCAAGGAACATGTACTAGGCAAATCACAAAGTGCATGTAATGTAAAAATGTCAAAATAACTCTGGCGATGTATGTTCTTTCTGGAGAGAGAACATACTTTTGTCTACTGGAAGCTGGAAGTCATCATAAGGTAGCACACAGGGTTAATATGCCTGCTGCAGAGAACGTGTACTAAGCAGACCAGAGTGGATGTAATGAAAAAACGATACAGCCGATCAAGTTTGCGCTGAGTGCTGTGAGCGCCATGGCAGCCAAGAAGCACAGGCAAAAGAAAAAAGTAGTTCACCCACGCTGAAGTGTATCAGCGATCGTGCAATTATTCCTGTAAAAGGGCCGCTGTCCAAGGCGAAGACCAAACCACCCCAAGGCGGAAAAAACGTAAAACATGTACCAATAACATCAAGTGATTTTTGAAAGGCAAGCCCAAGAACAAATGAAAGTGCAACACACAGCCACCAAGAAATAAATCAGTCCTGTAATCATATATTTTTTCCTTACAAAATTCAGATATGCACAGGCGGCCACTATCAATCACTCTCCTCAAATAGAAAGGAATGGACGTGATTTCGGTCAAGAGCTCGCACCCCCACGTCCGTAGCACCACCCTGCTGTGTCCGTGTCCCTAACCCTCACCCACGCTCCTGCTAGCGTGTTCGAGGCCCTCCTCCACCCGCAGGCCTCCCCTGCGCCTCATCCTTGGTGTCTACTTCTGGTAAGCGTCGCTAGACTCGTGTGCATTGTGCCGTTTTCACCGTATTTGTGACTGTTTTTCTGTATTCTGTGCCTTGCTTTTTTGCGCTTCTTTCCTCCATTTGTGCCCTCTTAGACTGTTTAGTTCGCTTTTGCCCCTTGTGCACCCCCCCTGCCGCATGTTGCTTGACTCGTGTGCATTGTGCCGTTGTTCACCGTTTTTGTGACTGTATTCAGTATTTAGTGCCTTGCTTTTTGCGCTTTGTGTTTCCAATTGTGCCTTTTTAGCTTGCTGTTATTCCGCTTTTCGCCCCTTGTGCGCTCCCCCTTGCCGTTTCTCCCTGCCTCTGCCTCCCTGCGGCCCGCCCCCTCGCGCCCCCATTCGCTGCTCCCTCCCGCCTCCCAGCTGCTCCTCCCTCCCCCCTCCCTTCTTAATGGCTGGCGCTGCGCGTCGAGGGTGAGCGACCTCTGACCTGATTTCGGTCAAGAGCTCGCACCCCCACGTCCGCAGCACCACCCTGCTGTGTCCGTGTCCCTAACCCTCGCCCACGCTGCTGCTAGCTTGTTCGAGGCCCTCCTCCACCCGCAGGCCTCCCCTGCGCCTCATCCCTGGTGTCTAGTGGGCTTCTGGTAAGCGTCGCTAGACTCGTGTGCATTGTGCCGTTTTCACCGTATTTGTGACTGTTTTTCTGTATTCTGTGCCTTGCTTTTTTGCGCTTCTTGCCTCCATTTGTGCCTTCTTAGACTGTTGTAATCCGCTTTTGCCCCTTGTGCGCCCCCCCTGCCGCTTGGCTCGTGTGCATTGTGCCGTTGTTCACCGTTTTTGTGACTGTATTCAGTATTTAGTGCCTTGCCTTTTGCGCTTTGTGCTTCCAATTGTGCCTTTTTTAGCTTGCTGTTATTCCGCTTTTTGCCCCTTGTGCGCTCCCCCTTGCCGTTTCTCCCTGCCGCTGCCTCCCTGCGGCCCCGCCCCCCTCGCGCCCCCATTCGCCGCTCCCTCCCGCCTCCCAGCTGCTCCTCCCTCCCCCCTCCCTTCTTAATGGCTGGAGCCGCAGCGGGCGCGCCGCTGGCGCGCCAGAGGCAAGCCCGTCTGCGCCCGTCCGCGCCTGGACCGCGCCCAGCGCCACCCCCCCTGGTACGCACGACCCCCGCACCAACAGACGCCGCTACTCGGCCAACGAGCTCATCGCCCTCAACCCCGGCTCCTCCACAACATGCTTCCAGGCCTCACCGAAGAACACGAAGGGACCCTTCTCCTGCCGCGCCTGCAATTTCACCTGCAACAGAACAAGGAAACCCGCAACAACCAGCACAAACCACCTTCACTGCATACTCCTCAACACACGCTCCGCACGAAAGCACGCATCGAGCTCTGGGACCTGCTCGACACTACCGCCCCAGATGTAGCCTTCCTGACCGAAACCTGGTGGAACGACTCCTCAGCACCTGACATCGCCTTAGCCATCCTGGACGGCTACAAGATCACCAGAAGAGAACGCCCCAATGGAATCGGAGGAGGAATAGCCATCCACAAATCCACCCTCAAAATCCACACCCACACGGACGACACGCTCAAGACCGCCAAACACCTGCACTTCCGGATCCACACCGACCCCAACACCACCCTCAGGGGAACGCTCATCTACCGACCCCCAGGACCACGAGCACCCTTCAGTGACTCCATCGCCGACCTCACGAGCACCCACACCCTCACCTCTACGGACTACATCCTCCTTGGAGACCTCAATTTCCACTTGGAGAACAACAACGACCCCAACACCACATCCCTGATCGACAACCTCTCCAACCTCGGCCTCAGACAACTGGTCAACACACCCACCCACATCGCCGGCCACACGCTCGATCCAATCTTCTCCGCAAGCAACCACGTCACCTTTAGCCACACCACCGAACTCCACTGGACCAACCACCACTGCATCCACTTCACATTCAAGAAGCACATCGAACACCACCGCACCCAACTACCACCCCACCGCCGCTGGAGCAAAGTCACCGAAGACCAACTGACCAGCACCCTCGCCCAGAACCCACCCACCGACCCCACCGACCCAGACACCGCCGCTCTCAAACTACGACAGTGGATCAACGACTGCCCCAACACCCTCGCACCTCTCAAGAGGCCCACCGACAACCAAGGAAAGAATAAAGCCGCCTGGTTCACGGGCGAACTCCTCACCTCCAAACGCACCTGCCAGAAACTAAAGAAGAAATGGCTCCTCGAACACACACCCGACAGCCTAGCAGCCCACAAGGAAGCCACCCACAAGCACCACCAGCTAATCCGACTCGCCAAACATTCCAACTTCACAGAACGCCTGAACAACAACGCACACGACAGCACCACCATCCCAAAAACTCTGCAACGCCCTGTCCACCTTCTTCTACCAGAAGATCACCGACATCCACGGCAGCCTCAACATCACGCCTCCGCCAAACCCCACCCCCGACAGCTCTACCTGCACCAACCACCTTGACCGCCTGGACCCCCGTAGACGACACGGAAACTTGCAAGATCATGAACTCCATCCACTCAGGATCCCCTTCAGACCCTTGCCCCCACCACGTTTACAACAAAGCCGACTCTACCATCGCCCCCCAACTTCGAAAGGTCATCAACTTATCCTTCGAAACCGCAACCTTCCCGGAAAGCTGGAAGCACGCCGAAATCCACACCCTCCTCAAGAAACCCAAGGCAGACCCCAACAACCTCAAAATCTTCTGCCCGATCTCCCTCCTCCCCTTACCGGCGAAGGTCATCGAGAAGATCGTCAACACTCAGCTTCCCCACCACCTCAAGGACAACTCCATCCTGGACCCCTCCCAGTCCGGTTTCAGACACAACCACAGCACCGAGACCGCTCTCCTCGCCGCTACAGACAACATCAGACAGCAAATGGACAATGGCGAAACATCAGCCCTTATCCTCCTGGACCTTTCCGCAGCCTTCGACACGGTTTGCCACCACACCCTACTAACACGCCTCCACGAAGCCGGAATACAAGAAAAAGCCCTCAACTGGATCTCCTCTTTCCTCTCCGGCAGAACCCAGAGAGTCCGACTCCCACCCTTCTGCTCCGAAGCCACCAACATCATCTGCGGCGTACCCCAAGGCTCCTCCCTAAGCCCGACGCTGTTCAACGTCTACATGGCCCCCCTCGCACAACTGGCCCGTCAGCACAACCTCAACATTCTCTCCTACGCCGACGACACCCAGCTCATCCTCTCCCTCACCAAAGACCCACACACCGCCAAAGCCAACCTCCATGAGGGAATGAAGTCCATCGCCGAATGGATGAGAAATAGCCGCCTGAAATTGAACTCCGATAAGATGGAGGTCCTCATCCTCGGACGCACCCCCTCGGCCTGGGACGACTCCTGGTGGCCCACCGCGCTGAGACCCCCTCCAACGCCAGCCAACCACGCACGCAACCTGGGTTTTGTCCTCGACTCCGCCCTCACCATGTCCAAGCAGATCAACGCAGTTT
The DNA here is from genome assembly GCF_031143425.1 of Pleurodeles waltl. Taxonomy (NCBI): domain Eukaryota; kingdom Metazoa; phylum Chordata; class Amphibia; order Caudata; family Salamandridae; genus Pleurodeles; species Pleurodeles waltl. The sequence goes on along the minus strand of NC_090444.1, from coordinate 1,341,181,748 downwards.
CCTCCTCCTGCTACAACACCCTCCGCATGCTCCGTAGAATCTACAAATGGATCCCGACGGAAACCAGAAAAACTGTGACCCAGGCACTCGTCAGCAGTAGACTAGACTACGGCAACGCACTCTACACAGGCATCCCAGCAAAAGACATCCAACGCCTCCAACGCATCCAAAATGCCTCCGCCCGACAGGTCCTCGACGTACCCCGCCGAAGCCACATCTCCCACCACCTGAAAGACCTCCACTGGCTCCCCGTGGACAAGAGGATCACCTTCAAGCTCTTCACCCACGCTCACAAGGCACTCCACAACGCCGGACCAGCCTACCTGAACAACAAACTCAACTTCTACATCCCCCCCCCCGCAAACTCCGCTCCGCCAACCTCGCCCTCGCCATCGTTCCCCGCATCCAACGCAAGACCTCCGGCGGCAGATCCTTCTCCTATCTCGCCGCCAAGACCTGGAACGCCCTCCCGACTCCCCTGCGGCAGACCGAGGACCTTCTCACCTTCAGGAGACTCCTCAAGACCTGGCTCTTCGACCAGTAGCAGCAGTTTTCTGCTGCTAGTGTATATTCACGAAAAATTTATCATGAAGTCCTAAACATCACTCATACAATCTGAGCGTTCACATCTAAACACTAAACAAATTAATCACAAAATATAGGGATTTTATAACATTCAACAGAATGCAAGTCAAGGCCAATTATGTGAATGGGCGAAACAGATAAAAATTGTCGGAGTTGTAAGCTCCACTGCAAACAATATCTTACAAGCCCCATCATTACTATTATAAGTATGTGTTTGCCTTATGACACAAACGAACAAACTAAAATATGCAAAGTTGTTTAGCACCTTAACTATCAACTAAAGTGCCACAAAACGAAAAAATAGAAAGCAGGATAAAGGCATATTGCTAATGTAAAAAAATGTAAAACGTCAGGAACATTTCAGATAATGCTGAGAAGGAAAATGCATCCATGCCAGCTGACCCGAGGATGCCTGTCTGCGCGGTGAGCAATAAAGCGAACAAGCAAGAAGAGGATGTTGGAAAGTTAGGGATGGAAGACAGAGTTTGACACCGGTTCATCAGTAGAAACAGTAACTTCCAATTAGGTCTTGAATGATTAGTCATCCTGATCAACCACTCCCTATAATTGCATAACTACTGACATTTATAAATTGACAGCTTTTCTGACGTATCTGATACCTTTTAAGTTAGCAGGCATAGGTTAATAAGATTTCGTAAAATCCATACAAAATGTAAATGTAGCGCTTTTACGCCTTTCCAAGACCACTTACCAAGATATAAAAGATTCGAATAATTTCCTATTAATATATCAGCTCTCAGGATACTGCCCTCAAGGTCAACAGTCACAAACTCTGACTCAAGATCCTAAAATGAAGCAAGTAAAATAGTATTTGTTAGTTGTTAGCAAATGTTGCACAATTTCAGTACAGTTTACAGCTCCAAACACTGCCAAGGCAATTTATGATATTACATGCAGTTTAGTCTGCATCTTAATTGTAGCTCTCCCATACACTCGAGTTAATTAACGTTACTCCTAAATCCCACTCTACTCTTTAAATAAATGTAAAGTTTCATTTGGAGTTAGATGCGTGCAAAAGTAACATTTCATGGCAGAGAGAGACCACCATATTAGTTCAACCTACACATAGTTCTGATAAATATAACCGCACGCCCACAGTCTTCAGTTACCTCCATGATTTTTCTGTGCTATTGTTTACTTGTGGTCTAGGTCGTCTTATAGTTATTTGCTGTTTTAGTGCTAACATTTAACAGACCTGCTAATGCAAGGGAAGAGTCAACACTCATGAGTACAGCACACATTAATAACTAAACTCACTGCAGTATCATTCAAAACACACTGACTGTCCAATAAGAAAGAAGTCTTTGTTGCCTAGCCCTTAATTTTAAGGAATGATTACTTAACCCGTAACTGCAGGGCATTGAGCCCTTTTTTGGGTATTTCACGCTTAAGGCTGCATAATTTGTTTCCATGCCTTGCTAGGGATAGTAAGTGCTATATAAGGAAAAGTTTACTTACCCAGTAGACATTTGTTCATGGCATGCAGTGCTGTAGATTCACATGCTTTGCATAAGTCCGCCATCTAGTGTTGCAAGTTGTTTTTGTTCAAAAAATCTTGTCGCTTTGAGCCACGAAAAAGAGTGACTTCTCTTCATGGTGACACTGCACATGGGCAACGAGTCCTTTCTTAGATTGTTTTTCCACAGGCGGATGAGGTAAGGAGTATACAGATATATATATATATATATATATATACACTTATAGATACACAAATTGATATTATATAAAAAAGGGATGTTTATGCAGTGAATATACATATGTACAATCTTTATAAAATAATTCTAAGTCATGACAACAGGCCCCCTGGTAAGGTGGGAGGGTGCATGTGAATCTACAGCACTACTTGCCACGAACAGATGCCTACTGGTAAGTAACATTTTACATTCAATGGCATGTGTGGATGTAGAGACACATGCTTTGCATAGACTGTAAAGCAGTCCCCTCCAGGCAAGCAGTGAATAGCCTGTAGAAGTTGGAGTAGTGTGAAAAAGTGTTCTGAGCACTGCCTGACTAACATTTGATTGTTGGCGAGCTAATACATCTACACAATAGTGCTTAGTGAATGTGTTTGGTGTAGACCAAGTAGCAGCTTTACAAATATCTGCTATTGGAATGTTTCCTAAAAAAGCCATAGAAGCACCTTTTTTTCCTGGTAGAATGTGCTCTAGGAGCTGTAGGTAATTGTCTTTTAGGTTTAAGGTAATACATTTGGCTACACTTAACTATCCATCTAGCTAACCCTTTTTTAAAAAAATTGGATTACCTTTGTGAGGCATTGAAAATGCTACAAAAAGCTTTTCAGATTTTCCAAGACTTTTAGTCCTGTCAATTTAATACGTAAGAGCTCTTTTAACATCTAGGGTGTGCAGAGCTCTTTCAACAACTGAGTCTGGTTGTGGGAAACAAACAGGTAACTCAACTGATTGGTTAATAGGAAATAGTGATACTACTTTTGGAAGAAATGTAGGGTCTGTCCTAAGGACTACTCTATCTTTATGTAATTGAAAGGAGGGTTTTTCTAAAGTGAAAGCATGTATTTCACTTACAGGTCTTACTGAAGTGATAGCCATTAAAAAGGCAACTTTCCATTAAACAAATTGCAATGAGCAAGAGTGCATGGGCTCAAAAGGTAGACCCATGAGTGTAGTAAGGACAAGAGTAAGATTCCATACCAGAGCTGAAGGGACACTTGGTGGTATAACCCTTTTAAGACTTTTCATAAAAGCTCTTTTACAGGGATTCTAAACAAATAAATATGCTGTCTGTTTTGAAGGTAAGCAGCTATAGCTGCTAAATGAAGTCTAATAGATGAATATGCCAAATTTGCCTTTTGTAAATGTAGCAGGTAACAAGCAATGTCTTGTACTGATGCTTTAAGTGGGTCAATGTATTTAGGTTGACAGTAGCAGACAAAACGTTTCCATTTTGCAGACTGTCTAGTTGTAGGTTTACGTGCCTCTCTAAGAATGTCCATACATTTCGAGGGGAGTTGTAAATACCCAAACTCTATGACTTCAGGAGCCATATCGCAAGATTGAGTGTTTTGGGGTCTGGATGTCTGATTTGACCTCTGTTTGAGTCAGAAGGTCTGGTCTGTTGGGAATTTTCTGGTGGGGCACCACAGACTGGTTCAACAGTGTTGTGTACCAAGGCTGACATGCCCATGTGGGAGCTACAAGGAACACTGTGAGTGATGTTTGTCTCAGTTTGTGAACCAGAAACGGAATAAGTGGGAGAGACGGAAAAGTGATCAATTCATCCATAGAACATTGCCCTTGGACGGAGGGTGTGGAAATCTTGATGCAAAGTTTTGGCATTTTGAGTTTTCTGCTGTGGCGAAGAGGTCTATTTCTGGTGTTCCCCATAGGAGAAAGTATTGGTGAAGTTCCCATTCGTGGACTTGGTACTGCATCCTGCTTCAGAGGTATGAAACTGATTGTGCATTCCTGGGTGATATTCGGCCAGTAGTTGAATGTGATTGTGAATTACCCATTTCCAAATTGACTGAGCAAGAAGGGACAATTGAGACAAGTATTCCCACCCACCACCCTCGTTTCTACAGATGATACATGGCTGTCATGTTGTCTGTATGGATTAGAACCACTTTGTGAGAGAGTTGCAGGAAAAATGCTCTGAACACTAGAAAGACTGCTAGTAACTCCAATTAGCTGATGTGATAAGTTTGCTGAATGGGATCCCACCTGCCTTGTATTGTAAGGTTGTTGAGGTGAGCTCCCCAACCTATCTGTGATGAATCTCTAGTGAGAATGATCTGAGACACAGGGTCTTGAAAGGGCCACCCCTTGGATAGGTTGATGGGATTCCACCATTGCAAAGAGAGGTGAGTCTGGGGGTCCACCAACAGTAGATCCTGTAGATGACACTGACTGAGACCACTGATGAGATAGACACTGCTATAAGGGATGCATGTGTAATCTGGCATGAGGAACTATGGCATTGCATGAAGCCATCATCCCAAATAACCGTATCACTAGTCTCACTGTGTAAGTATGGTTCTCCTGTAATTGAAACAGAAGAGTTTGAAAGGCTTGAATGTGAGCTGGATTTGAATATGCTAACCCTGAGTGAGTATTGAGAATTGCTCTTAGACAAGATTGTATTTGTAAGGGTTGGAGATGAGATTTGAGAAAAATAATGACTGTAAATTCCAGAGGGTGTAGAAGGTTTACTGTGTACTGAGTATGCTTCTGACATTGTTGGATGGTATTGGCTTTGATGAGCAAATCATCCAAGTATGGGAAGACATGACTATGTTGTCTTCTGAGAAATGCAACCATTACCGCTAAACATTTTCTGAATACCCTGGGAGCAGTTTATTACCCCGATGGGTTGAACCTTGAATTGATAATGTTTTCATGCAATGACAAATCTTAGGTATTTGCGATGTGCTGGGTGTATGGGGATGTGAAAAGAAGCATCTTTGAGATCTAATACTGTCATGTAATCTCCTTGTTGTAATAGGGGAAGAACATGTTGCAGAGTGACCATATGAAAATGCTCTGAAAGGATGTATAGGTTGAGAAATCTGAGGTCCAAAATTGATCTTAATGACCTGTCTTTCTTTGGTATAAGGACATATTGGGAATATACTCCTAACCCTTGTTGAGTCAGAGGAACTGGTTCTATAATACCTTTGAGAAGAATGGATTGTACCTCCTCTTTCAAGAGAATGAGATGATCATTTGAAAATTTGTGAACACGAGGGGGAATATTTGGTGTAGTGGAAATGAGTTCTAGACAATAACCATGTTGGGTAATTGATAGAACCCATTGATATGTGGTGATATTGGAACTGGGGATAGAAAGTTGCTAGTCTTCCTCCTACTGGAGAGGTGTGTGCTAGAGGTATTTGTAAGCAGTCATTGTCTTGTATTTGTGGCAGCACTTCTAGAGGTGGACGCCATACCTCTGCCTCTATTATCTGCGCCCCTGTAAGAGCCTCTGAAGGAACCTCTGTTTTAAAAATGTGTTCCTTGTTTGGTTTGGGAGGTGGATGGCTCGGTAGACAATGACTTAAACCTCCCCTAAATTGTGGCCTACCCCTTCTTGGTGTAGTTAGTAAGGCCCTTCTAGCTTTAGCTGTTTCTGAATCTTTTTTCAGTTTGTCGATGATGGTATCAACCTCTGGGTCAAACTAGGGTTCTTTAAAAAAAAAGGCATGCTGAGATCTGCCTGTTGTATTTCTGGCTTGAAGCCTGAGCAGTTCAGCCAAGCATGCCTTCTTATAACAATGGTGTTTACACCACGTGCTGCTGTATTCACTGCATCAATGGCACATCTAATTGAATTGTTTGAGATGACCTGCCCTTCTGAGACTATCTCCCGACCCCTTTTTTGATGTTCCCGTGGAAGGTACTGGAGCAGTTCCTCACTCTAGTGCCAGTGGGCCCTATCATACCTTGCCAAGCGTGCCTGAGAATTTGAAATTTTCCAATAATCAGCAGCCCTTTTATCTGCTGCATCCATTGTTTTGCTCTCCTTATCAGGAGGAGGAGCATCTCCTGTGAACTAACTATTAGCATGCTTTCGTGCTGCACTCACTACTACAGAATCAGGAGGTAGTTGTGATTTAACAAATACTAGCTCTGAGGGTGCTTTTTGTCAGCCCTTAGTGTAATAACCCTTGCCCTAACAGGTTCTTTGAAAATCTCTGTGGCATGTCTAAACATACTTGACAGCATTGGTAGGAAAAGACTCTCTTTATGAGTGTTGGGTAATGTATAAAAAAGGAAATCCTCTTCAACAGAGTTCTGTGCATATGTACATTATGGTATGCTTCTGCCCTTGCAATACCTGATTCAATGCTGTTGCATCCTCAGGGGGTGAAGGCCTTGCTGGATATAAATCTGGGTCAATAGGGAGTATGAGATCTGGCTCATAAAAATCCCATGGATCTACATCCTATGGAATATCACCTAAATCATCTCTATGAGGTGATGATGACCTGTGTGGGGAAAACTGTGGCTGCATGAAAGATGTAGGAGATTGTGGTGGTGGAGGATTAGGAGGAAGTACAGAAGAGTAAGGTGGAGAAGGCTGGGGTTGATCTGGAGCCTTGTCTTTATCCTTGGAAACTTTTTTAGGGGGGGAGCAGTGTCCAATGTTTCATGAAAGGTAAGGCTCCTTTTAATTATAACAGGGGGAGAAGTAATTATATTTTCCCCATTCCCTTTTGTATATGGATCTGACAGGCATACATTACTTCTAAAATTGGCTGAACTGTTGAAGTCCCTTCCGAAGAAATAGTGGAGTCTTTGAAAGCCATTGTCCTCAAGTCCGAAGTTTTTGGAACTGAAGCCGTTTGTTGAACTGATGGTGTCGGCTCCGAAGCTGATGTTGAAGGATTCTTTTTCAGAGCAGAAGTGGTCTTGGCAATTTTCAGTGCTGAGCCGGGGGAGGGGGGCTCCTAAATGTAATTTTCAGATCCTCCCAAGGCCCGAAGGCAGTGGTGGACCGATGACTTAGAAGTATTTTTTCAAAGTCTTTATATGTGAAGATGGGGCTGGTGTACTCACGCATTGTGCTGCTAGATTCAACTGGCTCTCGATGTCAGCATCGACGTCCGACTCTGAGTCTTGGATCGAGAGGGCTGCCTCATGTCTGATTTCCTCTTATGCATGTTCTACTCCGAGGATGTCTGGAGTGTCTCCTGGTGTCTTTGACGCCATCTCTAACCAACACGATCTTCAGTCCCAGAGTCTTTTTACATCGAAAAGACCTACAAGCCTTGCAGTTTTCCTCTTTATGTTCCGGGGACAAGCACAATTTACACACCAAGTGTTGATCTGTGTGTGGGAAATTGGAGTGGCATCGATGACAGAACCTAAACGGCGTTCGTTCCATTAGACCTGCATAATTCAACAGCACTTGAAGGAGTGGTCCAAGAAGGGCATGGACGCCCCTATGGAAGCTGAACCGACCCCGACGCTGAGAATTAGATCGATTAGTGTAAGTTTGAAAATACACGATCGAATTACTATACTGTCGCCCAAAGAAAGACGGAAAGGAAAGTTCGGAAGAGACTGAGCCAAGATATACCAGAGCAAGAGAAAACACGTCTGAACCAGACAGCGGAGAAAAAATAATCTAACAAAGGACTCAATGCCCATGCGCAGTATTACCAAGACGTGGAGTCACTCGATCTTGTGACTTGGCAAGATTCTTCAAACAAAAACAACCTGCAACACTCCCAGCCCAACACTAGATGGCGGACCTATGCAAAGCATGTGTATCTACAGTCACACATGCCATCGAACATACAATTACAATTACGTAACGTATTGTCGCCAAATTTGTGACCTTTTATTCAAATATGTTGGGGATTCTAAACCTGGCACCCAGGTTTTGTGAATTCCCAAGGAGGGCACTGGGAAAATAGGAAAAAATATAGCTAAATTATGAGGTTTTTGGGGAAAATAGTCAAAAGTGCTCAGGACAAAAGAGTCTGTTTTTTCCCCTAAAAATGGCATCAACAAACGTTTTGCTGGTCAAAAGTCATCATCTTCCCAGCTTTCAGGAACATGGAGAGCGGAATAAAATAAAAAAATTGTACTATAATTTTTTAATTTTTCAAAGAGAAGGCCCATTTTTCCTATTTTTGGTGCTCTAACCCTAACTTCTTCCAGTTTGTGGTGACAACCAGTGTGAAACCCATGGGTGATCCAGGAAAGCTATACATTTCAGAAAAGTAGGCAAAGTTCTGAATTCCGCAAGGTCAACTGAAGCCTTTGCGAGGGGTCTCGAACTGACCTCAGTTTGATCTGTTAATATTGCAGGCACAGGATTTTTATAGCCACAAGTATGGTAATGCTGGGTGGTAGGATTTGTGTGGATTCCTGCTGATTCCTGAAGTTTTCATCACAGAAATGTAAGGAAACTGTGTGATTTCAGGAATAATTTGAGGTTGCAAGGCACACTACAGTGGGATCCCCCGGTTGTCTAGTTTTCAAAAATATCCTTGGTTGGTAGCTTTCCATGGGTGGCAGTCGAGCACGGCCCAAATCCCGAAGCTACCCCTATCACTGATCTCTCCACCTAGCGCTTTCAGGGCTCTTGGTCCACCCACACAAGTGAGGTACCACTGTTATCAGGAGACTTGGAGGAAGGCTATGTTGTAGGAAATCTGTAGCTCCCCACAGATTCTAGAAGATTTCCTCACAGACATGTGAGGAAAGTTTGTGTTTTTAGTCAAAGTCTGCGGGCATTGTGCGTAAGAAAATGTTGTGAGATTCACAAGAAGCACACCACCCTGGACTCAACCAGGTATCTAGTTTTGAGAACTGTCTGGGTCTGGTAGGCTTTCCCAGGTGGCAGTCTACCCAAGCTTAAAAAGTGCAGCCATTCAGTATTGTAGGTGGGACGATATTGAGAATTAGCCACGCTCTGCTGGACCCTATGTAAAAACAACACCCGAAGGAATCAAATGTCCTTCCGCTTGCCAGTGGGATTTAATTTTTCAGTCCGCAGGGGAGCAGAGACTGTTGAGGCTTTAGGGGTGAGGGTAGGGCTGATGTTAGGATGGGCTAGACCCACTGCATTATTTTATTTAAAAATATTCCTGTCATACTGGGGGCTTTCTGTCCCCACAGGGCAAACTGGGACAAACCTCCTGTCTGCCCCTGGGAGAGGAGCAAAAGACTGGTTTGTCCTTTTTGGGGTGGAGGCTTTGCCAATGCCAGAGTGCAACACCTGCACCACTTTCTATTGACCCGAAGGCAAAAACCTGGATGTCAGCTGTTGGTTTTCTCCACAACTGGGACAAACCTACTATCTATCCCCAGGGGGGCAGAAAGACATTATTGCCCCTTCTGAACGAGGCCTGGGTAGGCTGCCTGCCCCTTTTTTCGTTTTGTTGCCATTTTGAATTCCCTGGTGTGTAGTGGTCTTTCTGACCCCTTCAGGGCAAAACTGAAGGCAAACCCCTGTCGGGTACTTTGGGGAGTTTGGGGGGGGAGGGGGGTATTTGGTAGAAAAACTGGTTTGTCTCATTTATGGTGGAGTTGTGGCCAATGCCAAGCTTTATGCCCCAAACCCCGGCCCCTCTGCAGGCCAGACAAGGGTTTTGCCTTCAATTGGCCCCTGAGAGGGGCAGAAAGTTCAATACCCACCAGGGAACTCAAAACATGTAACAAGATAAGCATTGGCAAAGCCAATAGGTCTCAGCAATGCTAGAGCTATTGGCATTGTCATACAAGTTACTTACCTTTGGTAACGAAATATCTGGTAGAGACAATTATGCATTGGCTCAAAGGGGGTACACATCAAATAAGTAAGTACAAGATTAAGGTCCCACTGAGGCATGATAAATACAGTGGGAGGAAATACGTGGGTGAGCCCTTTTAAGAACTTACTCACAATAGGAGATTTAAAGAGTGAGGGCTGATCAGTTAGCCTAAGAAAGGCGGAAATGGCAGATAAGTACCCTTTAAGGATGCCCAAAGCAGAGCCCCCCCTGGGCCAAAGAAAGAAACAAACAGAAGAACCTCTGACAGAGGGGCTGAAAGGGGTTTAACAGTTTTGTTGGTACACCATGCCACAAATTTATTCCAACAACAGGCGTATACAGTTTTAGTCGATGGACGCCTGGCTGCCAAGATAACATTGCAGACTTCGGGTGGAAGGGCAAAAGCAGTCAACTGTTGCCGCTCAATCTCCACGCATGAAGGCGGAGGTTGGACAGGTTCGGGTGTAGAACCGTCCCCTGTTGCTGTGACAGAAGATCTGCCCGAAGAGGCAGTCTGAGTGGAGGATCGATGGGCATGCTCAATAGCTCTGGATTCCACACTCTTTGAGCCCAGTCCGGAGCCACCAAGATGACTTGGGCCTGGTCGTTCTTGGTTTTCTTGAGACCTCTGGGAAGAAGAGGGTTAGGTGGGAAGCATAAAGGAGGCCTGAATTCCACTTGAGATAAAAAGCGTCTCTGAGCGAGTGCCGCCTTGGAAACGCCAACGCACAAAACAGCTGACATTGTGCATTATCTGTGGAGGTGAACAGATCTAACCAAGGCTCTCCCCACTGCTGAAAGAGACCTTGTGCCACCTCTGGATGGAGATGCCATTTGTGATCGGCTGTGCATCGACGGCTGAGTTCGTCTGCCCTGGCGTTGAGGGAACCCGCCAGATGTTGAATCATCAGGGTAATGCCCTGATGTTCCAGCCATGTCCAGAGACGTAGTGCCTCCTGACAAAGGGTCCAGGACCCTACTCCGTCCTGTTTGTTGGAGTACCACATGGCAGTATTATTGTCCGTGAACACCTGCACCACTTTTGAGAGAGGGAAGGAATGTTTTCAACGCAAGCCTGATCACCTGGAGCTCCAGCAGATTTATATGGTGCCCCGATTCCGCCAGAGACCAGAGGCCTCTGATCTCTGCCTCTCCCATGTGGCCGCCCCAACCCAGAAGTGACGCATCTGTCACTAAAGAGAGATCTGGTTGGGGAAGGGAGAGGGATCTGCCGTGGACCCAATTCGGATTTGAAAGCCACCACTGCAGCTCTTTCGCAGTTCCCTCCGAGATCTGGACCATATTGGAAAGATTCCCCGGATGCTGCACCCACTGGAACTTCAGGTCCCACTGCAGAGCCCGCATATGCCATCTGGCATGTGTCACAAGCAAGATGCAGGAGGCCATGAGGCCCAGCAGCCTCAGAGTCAGTCTCACTGCAACCCAAGGCCGAGGCTGAAAGATTAGAATCATAGCCTGAATGTCAAGGACTCGCTTTTCGGGAGGGTAAGCCCGAAACTGCACTATGTCCAGAACTGCTCCGATGAAAGGGAGCGTATGAGAGGGTGAGGTGTGACATCGGCACGTTTATAGTGAACCCCAGCGTGTGCAGGAGGTTCGCCGTAGTCTGAAGGTGGGAGACGACTGTCTGGGGCATGTTCGCCTTCAACAGCCAGTCATCGATGTAGGGGAAGACTGAGACCCCTAACCTGCGCAGATGAGCTGCAACCACCGCCATCACTTTCGTGAACACCCGAGGGTCACTGGTAAGGCGGAAGGGGAGCACGGTAAACTGAAAGTGTTTGTGACCTACCACGAATCGTAGGTAACGTCTGTGGGCAGGCAGGATGTGGAAATAAGCGTCTTGCAAGTCCAACGCTACAATCCAGTCTCCTGGGTGTAGGGCAGACAGAACCTGAGCCAGGGTGAGCATTTTGAATTTCTCCTTCTTGAGGAAGTAGTTCAGGTCCCGAAGGTCTAGGATAGGACGTAAGCCCTTGTCCTTCTTTGGTATCAGAAAGTAGCACGAATAACAACCACGACCTACTTCTGGCACAGGGACCTTTTCTATAGCTCCCTTTGCCAAGAGAGCTGCGACTTCCTGGCAGAGAAGCGCCAAATGATCCTCCGCAAGATGATGGTAGGATGGTGGCATGTGTGGTGGAGCAGATTCGAAAGGGAGGGAGTAGCTCTTCCGAAAGATCTGCAAAACCCACCCATCCGCGGTGATATGTTCCCAGTGGGGCAGGTGATGGCAGGAGTGAGGGGACGGATTAGGAGGGTTTGGAGGCTGCAGTGGGGCAGAGGTGGACTGGACAGACCTCTGGTTCTCTGTCCCATGGCCACGTGGGATTCCGCGTCCTCGGCCACGCATAGGCTGGCCAGTGGAGGACACGTCAGGGCGCCCCTTCTGTGTCCACGAAAGGGACGAAAAGCAGACTGTGGTGGGCGAGTGGCCGAGGAAAGACCAAGGGACCAAGCCGTAACCCGGGAATGCTTGAATCTCTCCAAGGCCGAGTCCGCTTTGTCTCCGAAGAGACGGGTGCCATCAAAGGGCATGTCCATAAGTGACTGTTGGACATCCCCTGAGAAACCAGAAGTGTGTAACCAGGAGTGGCGCCGTAAGGCCACTGTCGTTGCAACCGATCTGCCCAGAGAGTCGGTCGTATCCAGCCCACAACGGATTGTGATCTTTGCCGCGTCTCTCCCATTGTTCACTGCCTGGGAGACGATAGCACGGGCCTCTTCCGCTATCTGTGGCAGGACTTGCGCAACCGTATCCCACAGGGAGTAGGTACAACAGACCAACAGGCATGCAGTGTTCACAGACCGCAGCGCTAGACTGGAGGAAGAAAACAACTTCTTGCCAAACTATTCCAGCCTTTTGGATCCCCTATCTGTGGGTGCGGAAGGGAACGCGCCTGAGGAAGAGGAAGTCTGGATAACAAAACTCTCAGGCGTGGGCTCTTGGCACAGGAATTTTGGGTCGTTCGGTGCAGGTCGATGGCGGCGAGCCATAGTCCTGTTCACAGGAGCCCCTGTGTTGGGTTTGGACCATGTACCCAAAAGGACATCGGTGAGGGCCTCAATGAATGGTAAAAAAGGGGTTCTGAAGTAGAAGCCCCAGGCTGAAGCAGCTCCGTCAGGAGATTAGACCTGACTTCTACAGTAGGTAGCTCAAGGCTGAGGACCTCAGCTGCCCTACTAATCACCACACCATAATTTGCTCCCTCCGCCGTAGCCACAGTAGGAGGAGACAGCATGCCAGCATCAGGAGAAGTATCCAGACCACTGGCTTCACCCAACTCCTGTGCCCAGTCCATAGCAGGGTCATCCTGGTATTCATAAGGGTCCAGGGACCCCTCCAATTCCTCCCCATATTCGTACCCATAGGAAAAAGGGTCCGAATCTGACCTGGGGCGAATAGGCCCCACCGAAGCCGAAATCGGCCGCCGCTCCGACTCCGAGTCATCGGGGATAAGAATTGGGTTGATATCAATAGTGGGCACTACCGACGTCAGGAGCGTCGATAATTGACCCGGCACCGGGAAGGTCTCGAAGGTGAGACCGGCACCAGTGCGGATCGTAGTACGGATCCAGAGGTGACCTAGGTGGCGAAGCTGCCGGCACGGAACCCGAAGGCCCCTCAGCCGAACCCCTTGGGCCTGAAAGCACCGTATCGGGGTCGGCCCGCCCAAAGATGAGGCGCATGGCCTCCTAAAACTCTTTCAGTTGGGTGGGGGTCACTCCGGCTCCGAGAAACTTGGGGAAGCGTAGAGTCGACCCAGACGCAGGCTGCGAGGACAGAGGCCTAGTGCGTGGACGCTCGTCCCGCGTCACGTCGGCCAAACGACGGGGTGAAGTCGGAGAGCGATGGGACTTCTTCGACTTCTTCTTCTTCTTACCTTGTCCTGAGGATTTCGAGTGGTGATGACTCCGCAACCGATCTCAAGACCTTCCTCTCGAGTGAGACCGGGACCTATGCGGACTCGAGTGCCAGGCCGCCATTAGCTTTAGAGACCGCTCCCTCAAAGCCTTCGGGTTCATGGCCCGATGCTCGGAGCACGACTTTGGGTCGAGGTCGCGCTCAAGGCACCACAGACAAACGGAATGAAGATCCGTCACCGACATATTCCGATGGCAGTCCTCAAAAGGCTTGAACCCGGTATTCGGGGACATCTCAACGCACCAAAGTCGTACACAAAAAACTTTGACAAAACAGTTGAATTCGGCCAAAAAATAGCCTAGGGTAGCTCTTCTCCAGATCAGTGAGTGGCACAGAAAGAAAAGAACTGACGTCACTGAGCGAGGGCGGCGTCTATGTACTACTCGTGACGTCATCACTGCGAACTATGATGCCTACCACGCCTGCAGAGTCGACCGACACCACCTACCGACGCTCAAGGGTACTGCTCGAAGAAAAAATCTCCAGATCCAGTCTGACGCCTGGGGGAAAATTCTAATGTAAGGAATCTGCAATTAGAAGTCTCTATCAGATAATACCATTTATCTGTGTTGAACAGTATCACAGCTACTGTTCAGCATGGCTGAAACTCATGGAAAAAAGATCTCTGACGCAGTCAGTGCTGGCCACGTCATAGCACTACTATTTCATAGCACTACTTTTTATCTTGAGAGTATCTGTGAAGGACAGAACAACTACCTCTGCATAAACTGCTAACTCACAAATAAGTCTAGAGTGAAACACAGATAGCTCGAGCAACTGGATGGCCATGAATGCCAAACAATTTGCTAATGTACATTTGATGAAAAAACTGGAAAAAAACGTTTATGAAATAGTGCATTTTTGAGGTACATGAGAAGTCATTCAACCTGCCACATCTCTAGTTTACTATTGTGAAATCAAGCACGGATCCCATTGGGAAATAACATCTTCGCTCTCTAACGTTAGCAAACTTGGGGACTAAAAATTGCCTCTTTTTAACTCTATAAGAAACTAAACAGGAGTTGCTAAAGGACGTGGTTACATTAGATGTGTATGTGTGCCGACGTGTTAGAAGGAGGTGGATGTGCGAGAAGGAGGTGGCAGAGGAGTGGCTGTTTCACTGCTGCCTAGCGGCTGCAGCGGACTCATAGCTGAGGGTCTGAAGCAACGACGGGTTTGGTACCACAGCCTGCCAGGAATCTTCCCTGTGCACCGGCCTGCCGGAGTTTTGCCACCGTAAAGGGGCTTCTTTGACATCGAGCAGCTTTGTGGCGAGTCTACTTGACACTCGGTGCCGCGGCCCAGGTGCTCCGCCAGTGCCGAGCCAGCCTGGTTCCCACTGCTGGACCGTTGAGGGGTCGCTACAAAGCAGGCAGGCTGCTCGTGGCCACTGCGGCCGCCATTGAATCTTCTCTCCCTAATACTGCAGTACTACTTGCCCTTCCTCATCAGAGCATGCAGCTCTTCATTGATACGGATGTCCTCTGTGTCGTTAGCTGGGGGCTACTTGGTGTGTTTTGCATGGCCTGATGACCTGGAAACCAGTTCCCTTCCGTTTCTATAGAATCTCCATCTATTCCGGTGGCTTCACCTAATCTGCCTTCTGACCTCCTCTGACTGAAAGTGCTATTTTTAGCACATCACAGCTGATCCGTCTTGGACTACAAAGCGGGTCACTGTGACAGTTTGCCATTGGACAGGGACAGGGTTGTGTATAACGCTGGACATAATTTATGTGTCCTTGTGTGTGTACCAATGCTGTTTGTAGTGTTCGCATCTTGCTATGTATGCATCTGGGTAATGTAAATGTGTGTCTGTGGTGTAAGATGATAGTCTGTGTACCTCTTTTTTGTGCAGACGTTAAGTTTTGTAGCCCCTTTATGTGCTTCTGTTGTGTGTAGTGAGGGTTTGCACCTTTCTTGTGTATCTATAGAATGTGTATGTGCCTGTGTTTGTATGCTCCCAAGTCTCTGTTCTGTGTACTTCTACCTTGTGTTCACTGTGTGTCATTGTGCTGCCCTTAAGTGTATTGTGAATGTTATACATAATACATGTTAAAGTGTCTGAGGTGTGAGCCCATGCATAAAGTGCTGCAGGGGGGTCTGCACTGCTTGTAGTTTGCATGTCTGTGCTGGTTATATGCTTCGTTTGTCTCATGTACATACGGCTGTAATGTGTGTTCAGTGCCAATCTTGAGTGTTTCCCTTTCTCGTCTCTTCGGGCTGTCTACGACATGGGTCACTGTTCATGAGGGCTGCACATCATGATTTTTCTGTATAAAGAACCCTGGTCGGAGGATCTCTTTGCAGAGCAGCTGATTGGCAGCTATTTCAGGATCAACTACATCAATGTGGCAGAAGGACAGTGAAGACAATTTAAGGAATGTGTTCCTTCTCTACAGTTAAACTCAATACTGAGCAAAGGCACGTGTTTTCAAGCCTCAAGTTAATGAATTTCTACTAGCAAATTTTTGTACTGGATGATCCCTTCTAATGTGCTCCGCAGGAAAAGTTAAATGTGCATTATGAAAAAATTGAGATATATTTATGTGCACACATTTTCTGAATTACCGTCAGATTTTGGAATTTTACCAATTCGGCGCAGAGTGTTTCACCAAATACGAATGTCCTCTGCTTGCTCTTTCCTGGTGAATGGCCATGTCAAAACATCAGAAAGGGAGCGGGAATGGCTCGAGCCACGAAAGAGTTGCAGCAGTGGTCTCTATCAACATAGATAGGCTATTTGAGTCGCTCAAAATAGGTGCAGTTGTACAGTGGCTGCCTAGACTGCTTCTCCCCCGTACATGATGGTAAATGTAGTCACCTTTTCTGTCCCAGGGGTAAATGTTGCATTTTAAAAATATTCACTCATTCACCAACACATACCATAAAGCTTCACTCTCAGGCATAGCAAGTATTTTATGAGCATAGAACAGTCATTGCACAAACAGCAGCAGTGCAAACTCAACTAGCATCTACCAGGTGCTACCAGGCTCCGATCAAGAGTCTGAAAACGTCTTGCAGACAGAATAGGTACAAGCCCTGCAGTAACAGTGCACATCT
This sequence comes from Pleurodeles waltl, assembly GCF_031143425.1. Lineage (NCBI taxonomy): Eukaryota > Metazoa > Chordata > Amphibia > Caudata > Salamandridae > Pleurodeles > Pleurodeles waltl. The sequence goes on along the minus strand of NC_090444.1, from coordinate 1,341,164,890 downwards.
CGTACGCACATACATTTAGTATTATCCATTTGGTTTTTTCAAGCACGCATACCCTGGATTTCTACTTTGCTCCTTGTCAGCGCTGCGCACGGCGAAGTGCTGGATCACGTCAGTTGATCTATTTGAAATCACACAGCCATAAATGAAATAAAAGGCAAACAGAAAGCGAAAAGCCGAACACGATCTAGGGCAGGGGTGGAGAGAGGGAGGAAAGATTAGAAACAGATGGAGGCAGAGGAGTGAAAGGGAAAAGCAGCAACGCGAACAAGAGAGACGGCCTGCAAACACAATCACGCCTATGGAGTGTTTGAAGGCAAATAAAATATAACTAAAAACAAATGAGAGCAATGGACGGAGACAAGTACTTGGTCTGTGATATGAGAGGGCCAAACACAAGAAGAGGACATGGCGCCCGCAAGCCATGAAAAATGGCAACAAATCAAAAGAGAGTGATGCTGAAGTTTGCCAATGGTAAGCTATGGGTGTGCCCACTGATTGAAAACAATATTTCTTGAAGAGACAGCGCATGGGCTATCTATCTGAAACCTCAAAAAAAAAAAAAAAGAGGATGCGGCCTACCCAAGCACTGAGCCATACCTCAATTGTGTCTTTCTGCACCCCTGGGGCAGATAGGAGGTTTGTCTCAATTGGGGAGGTTGCCCCAAACTTGCCCTCCGTGTGGCTTGGATGGGAGGTAGAAAGTCCACCTGACACCAGGGATTTTGCCTGTGGGGCAATAGAAAGCAGTGCACATGTTACACTGTTACATTGGCCATACCCCCACCCTAAATGGAACAAACCAGAGTAACACCTGCACCGCATTATTTTGTCCCAAAGGCAAACCTCCTGTTGTCAGGTGGAATTCCAACCACCCCATACTTGGAGCAACCTCCTCAATAAGTAATCACTTACACCAAGGGGTCATAATGACACCATTGTCCCTTTTGGGTCAGAGGTATGGATCGATGGTACCTCCGTGCCCCTGACCCCGCCGACTGCCGCCTGGACTGAAGTTCGAGGCCCTCCACTACTGCAGGCACCAGCCGGCGCCTCATCCCTGGTGCCTAGTGGTAGGCATATCTTTCTGTTTTAAAAGTATTTTTCCGTGTATTTTCATTTTGTTTAAAAAAGCATTTTTTGCTGTCTGCATTGTGTATTTCTGCATTGTATTTCTGCCTCTGTGTCCCTTCTGTAATCCGTTAGCTGTGCTCGCCAGTTTTTTCAGCCGGCTCTTGCCGGTCCCATTTTCCCTGCCGCTCCGTCCCTGCGGCCCCCCCCCCCACGCACCCATTGGCCCTTCCCTCCCACCTCCCAGCTGCTCCACCCTCCCACCTCCCCCTCTTAATGGCGGCCCGCTGCGCGGAGCCCTGTGTGACTCCCTGACCTGGTTCTGGCCAGGAGTCCACTTGGCTCCACCAGCCTGCCTCCGTGCCCCTGATCCAGCCGACTGCCGCCTGGACTGAAGTTCGAGGCCCTCCACCATCCGCAGGCATCCGCCTACGCCTCATCCCTGGTGCCTAGTGGCAGGCATATCTTGCTGTTTTAAAAGTATTTTTCCGTGTTTTTTCGTTTTCATTTTGTTTATAAAAGCATTTTTCACTGTCTGCATTGTATATTTCTGCCCCCACTGTGTATTTCTACATTGTGTTTCTGCCCCTGTGCCCCTGGTATGACTGGGGCCAAAGCAGTTGTCGTCTTCCTCCTTCTCTGCAGGCTTATAGGTCAGCAGTCCTTTTTTCTTCAGATTGCAGGAATCTGGTTTCCTGGGATCTGGGGAGCCCCTAAATACTTAATTTAGGGGTGTGTTTAGGTCTGGGAGGGCAGTAGCCAATGGCTACTGTCCTTGAGGGTGGCTACACCCTCTTTGTTCCTCCTCCCTGTGGGGAGTGGGGCACATCCCTAATCCTATTGGGGGAATCCTCCAAAACCAAGATGGAGGATTTCTAAAGGCAGGGGTCACCTCAGCTCAGGGACTTATCTGTGTGCCAGGGGCGTGCCAATTGTGGAAAGAATGGTACATTTTTGGTGAAAGAACACTGGTGCTGGGGCCTGGTTAGCAGAGTCCCAGCACACTTCTCAGTCAAGTCAGCATCAGTATCAGGCAAAAAGTGGGGGGTAACTGCAACAGGGAGCCATTTTCTTACACCTGCCCCCCTCGTGCACCCATTGGCCCTTCCCTTCTGCCTCCCAGCAGCTCCACCCTCCCACCTCCCCCTCTTAATGGAGGCCGCTGCGCGGACCCCTGTGTGACTCCCTGACCTGGTTCTGGCCAGGAGTCCACTTGGCTCCACCAGCCTGCCTCCGTGCCCCTGTCCCCGCCGACTGCTGCCTGGACTGAAGTTCGAGGCCCTCCACCACCATCAGGTAGCTGCCTGCGCCTCATCCCTGGTGCCCAGGGGTAGGCATATCTTGCTGTTATAAAAGTATTTTTCCGTGTTTTTACGTTTTTGTTTTTGTTTTGTTTAAAAAAGCATTTTTCGCTGTCTGCATTGTATATTTCTGTCCCCATTGTGTATTTCTGCATTGTGTTGCTGCCCCTGTGCCCCTTCTGTAATCCGTTTGCTGTGCTCGCCCGTTTTTTCAGCTGGCTCTCGCCGGTCCCATTTTCCCAGCCGCTGTGTCCCCTGCGGCCCCGCCCCCCTCACGCACCCATTGGCCCTTCCCTCCCGCCTCCCAGCTGCTCCACCCTCCCACCTCCCCCTCTTAATGGCGGCCGCAGCGCGGAGTCCTGTGTAACTCGCTGACCTGGTTCTGGCCAGGTGTCCACTTGGCTCCACCAGCCTGCCTCCGTGCCCCTGATCCAGCCGACTGCCGCCTGGACTGAAGTTCGAGGCCCTGCACCATCCGCAGGCACCCGCCTGCACCTCATCCCTGGTGCCTAGTGGTAGGCATATCTTGCTGTTTTAAAAGTATTTTTCCGTGTTTTTTCGTTTTCGTTTTGTTTAAAAAAGCATTTTTCGCTGTCTGCATTGTATATTTCTGCCCCCACTGTGTATTTCTGCATTGTGTTCCTGCCCCTGTGCCCCTGGTATGGCTGGGGCCAAAGCAGTTGTCGTCTTCCTCCTTCTCTGCAGGCTTATAGGTCAGCAGCCCTTCTTTCTTCAGGTTGCAGGAATCTGATTTCCTGGGATCTGGGGAGCCCCTAAATACTGAATTTAGGGGTGTGTTTAGGTCTGGGAGGGCAGTAGCCAATGGCTACTGTCCTTGAGGGTGGCTACACCCTCTTTGTGCCTCCTCCCTGTGGGGAGTGGGGCACATCCCTAATCCTATTGGGGGAATCCTCCAAAACCAAGATGGAGGATTTCTAAAGGCAGGGGTCACCTCAGCTCAGGGACTTATCAGTGTGCCAGGGGCGTGCCAATTGTGGAAACAATGGTACATTTTTGGTGAAAGAACACTGGTGCTGGGGCCTGGTTAGCAGGGTCCCAGCACACTTTTCAGTCAAGTCAGTATCAGTATCAGGCAAAAAGTGGGGGGTAACTGCAACAGGGAGCCATTTTCCTACACCTGCCCCCCTCGTGCACCCATTGGCCCTTCCCTCCCGCCTCCCAGTTGCTCCGCCCTCCCACCTCCCCCTCTTAATGGCGGCCGCTTCACGGACCCCCGTGTGACTCCCTGACCTGGTTCTGGCCAGCAGTCCACTTGGCTCCACCAGCCTGCCTCCGTGCCCCTGACCCCACCGCCTGCCACCTGGACTGAAGTTCGAGGCCCTCCACCATCCGCAGGCACCTGCCTGCGCCTCATCCCTGGTGCCTAGTGGTAGGCATATCTTGCTGTTTTAAAAGTATTTTTCCGTGTTTTTTTCATTTTCGTTTTGATAAAAAAAATATTTTCGCTGTCTGCATTGTATATTTCTGCCCCCATTGTGTATTTCTGCATTGTGTTTCTGCCCCTGTGCTCCTTCTGTAATCCGTTTGCTGTGCTCACCCGTTTTTTCAGCCGGCTCTCGCCGGTCCCATTTTCCCTGCCGCTGCGCCCCTCATGCGAACCCTCATTTACAGACCACCAGGACCCCACCCCCCTTTCTGTGACGCCATAGCTGACACCATCAGCCCCACACCCTCACCTCCACAGACTACATCCTCCTTGGTGATATCAACTTTCACCTGGAGAACCCCCACGACCACAACTCCACAACCCTGCTAGACAACCTCATGAACCTAGGACTCAAACAACTGGTCACATCACCCACTCACTCAGCAGGACACACGCTAGATGCAATTTTCTCCTCCAGCAACCACATAACATTCACACACACCACCGAACTCCACTGGACCGACCACCACTGCGTCCACTTCTCCTTCACGAAACTCCCCACCCACTACCGACAACACACCACACCCTACTGTATGTGGGACAAGATCCCCACAGAACACCTGAACGCCAAGCTCACACAAACTCCCTCCCCTCACCAACGACCCCAACATCGCTGCCCACAACCTGACACAATGGATTACAACCTGCGCAGACTCAGCCGCCCCTCTGAAAAGAAACAACACCACCCGCAACATCAAGACTGGCCCCTGGTACACCACTGAACTCCAAGCCTCCAAGTGTGAATGTCGCAAAACCGAGAAAGCTTGGCACCAAGAACCCTCCATGATCAACTTCTCCACCCTCAAAACCACCATACGCAAACATCACCAACTCATCCGAACCACCAAAAGGGCTTACTACAAAGAACGCATAGATAGTAACTCACGTAACAGCAAGGAACTCTTTACCATCACCAAAGAGCTGACGAAACCCAAATCCTACAACATCGACCCCACTCACACACAAAACCTTTGCAACTCCCTCTACAACCACTTTCACCTCAAAATTCTAGACATACACAACAGCTTCACACCACCTGCACCCACCATCACCACCACCGACACGACCAACAACACCACACCCCCCCACTCCAACCAACTGCACACCTGGGCCCCTACCAATGATGAAGAAACCAAACAAAAACATGAACTCCATCCACTCAGGCTCCCCCACAGACCCCTGCCCCCACCACATCTTCAACAAGGCCAGCCCAATCATTGCTCCCCAGCTCCGTGCCGTAATCAACAGCTCCTTCGACGCCGCCACCTTCCCAGACTCCTGGAAGCATGCCGAAGTAACCGCACTCCTCACAAAACCCAAAGCAGACCCGGATGACCTCACGAACTATCGCCCCATTTCTCCTCTCCCCTTCCACACCAAGGTCGCTGAGAAGCTAGTGAACGCCCACCTGTCACACTTCCTAGAGGAAAACCACGCAATCAACATCTCCCAGTCTGGATTCCGCATGAACCACAGCACTGAGACCGCCCTCATCACCTGCACTGACGACATCAGAACCAGAGTTGACAAGGGCGAGACCGTCGTACTCATCCTCCTGGACCTCTCCACAGCCTTCGACACTGTTTGCCACCAAATCCTCCAAACACGCCTTTTCAACGCAGGAATCCAACACAAGGCCCTGGACTGGCTCGCCTCTTTCCTCGCCACCAAAAGAACCCAGAAAGTTTGCCTCCCTCCCTTCCAGTCCCTCCCTCAGCCCTATCTTCTTCAACATTTACATAGCCCCGCTCGCCAACATCCTCCGCCCTCACGGAATCACCATCATATCTTACGCAGACGACACCCAGCTCGTCATCTCCCCCACCAGGAATCCCACCACCACCAAGACAAACTTCCAATCCGGACTCCTCGACACCGCCAAATGGATGACAGCAAGCCACCTCAAACTCAACTCCAACAAAACTGAAATCATCATCTTCGGCCCCAACTAGACAGTATGGAACGACTCCTGGTGGCCCACCTCCCTAGGACCACCCCCAACACCCTCCACCCACGCACGCAATCTTGGCATCATCTTAGACTCATCTCTCTCCATGGCCCAGCAAATCAACTCTATAACTTCCTCCTGCTTCAACACCCTCCGCATGCTGCGAAAGACCTTCAAATGGATCCCCATAGAAACTAGGAAGAACGTCACCCATGCACTCATTAGCAGCAGACTAGACTACAGAAACGCCCTCTACGCTGGTACCACAGTCAAGCTTCAGCAGAAACTCCAGCGGATCCAGAACGCAGCTGCACATCTCATCCTGAACCTCCCGCGCCATGAACACATCTATGTCCACCGCAGATCCCTTCACTGGCTACCCATCAGCAAAAAGATCACTTTCAAAATCCTCATCCACGCCCACAAATCCCTCCACAACACTGCACCAGCCTACCTCAACAAAAGAGTGAACTTCCACACTCCCATTCGCCTCTTCCGCTCTGCTGACCTCTCCCTAGCCACAGCCCCCCGCATCCAATGCATCACCTCCAGATGCAGATCCTACTCCTACCTCCCCCGTTTTGTCGTCCCCCCCACAGCGCCTTGAGACCCGACTGGGTGAGTAGCACGCTTAATACATTTTTTGATTGATTGATTGATTGATGGTAGGGTAGGCCACACCATAACTTTATTTGTTTTGTCATTGTTTTGAAATGCCTAGTATTTAGTGGGCTTTATGCACTCCCAGAAGGCCAATTCAGGGTGAATACCCCTATCTACCCTATGGATGGTGGGGCAGAAAGTCTGTTGGGGAGCAAGGTGGAGGACAGCAAGGGCCTATACCCAGGAGGGCCGCTCCCTCCCTAAGAATGCAGTCCATAGTGTCTAGTGGGCTTTCTGCTACCCCCATGCGTGGGGGGTATATTGGGGTAACTGCCACAATTCACCCTAGGGGACAGAAAGATTCTCTGTGCCTTTTTGGGGGTGGGGTCATAGTCATGCCCATGGTGGGTAGCTCCCCCAACACCTGTCACCCCCACCCCCTATGTTTATTTTTTATAAAATGCCCAACTGTTTCGAAGGGTTCAATAAGACTTACTTTTTTAATGGGGGATCCCCCAATTCCCAGGTGTCTAGTGGGTAGATCCCTGCTTGGGGATCACTTTCCTGTAGTGATCCCCAAGCAGGGATCCATTGGGTAGAGATACTATTGGAAAGAGGAGATTCTCTCCTTTCCAATTATACCTCTGCCAAGGCAATCAGTGCTTGGGGTGGAGGGGTGGATGTGGTAATGAAGTGAAAGTGAAATGAGCCCTTTTACTTTCACTTTGGAATGCAATGACTTCAGTTCAGGCTGCAAGGGAAGCTCTTACCAAGCGGCCCTTGCAAAATTAAAAAAATACAACAAGGCTCCTTTATAGCCCTCCCCAGTGTCGCCAATGACCGACAGAGTCACCGGGGAAGGAGTGTAGCTGGTTAAGGAGGCGAGAAAGGATATAGAGGCAGAATATCAACATCTATGGGATGTTCAGGTAAACAGTAGTTACTAGATACTGCTTCTCTAAAGACGTGATCCTTGACACAACTGATTCTGGGACCTCACTTCACCTACACCCTAAATCTCAAAATACAGAATGAGCTCCAATTACTGGCCACTGGATCCTTCCAGAGGGTGACTGGAGACTTGGCTAGCATTGTACAGAGAAGTCATTCAGTCAGTATCAGTCAGATTTCTTTGTTCAGCTTGAAGAGCCATAAAAGTGCATACAAGTAAATAAAAACCAACAATATATACTTTATAAAAACATCAAATTAATTTGGAGATGCCTAAGATATCTATTCATAACAGATATGCAGCTTCTCTAGATTATTTATCACTAAAAGATGAGAAATTGTAGCTCTATAACTTTATGAGCACATTGACAGCCGATCTGAAGTGTAAAAATACATAAAAATAAGTAAAAAAGTATACCCAACAACAAAGGGTCAGAACCACAGCATTTAAAAAGCGGTAGGACTATTTGCTTAATCAAGGAGTCAGCACATCAACATATATAAAGCAGACCTACTGTCTTTGTCAAAAAGTCACCAATAACTATAATAAATGTATATTTTATACATCCACATATCACAATGTTTAATAATAGTGATTGCCACAAAATATTTTAAATAAAGCATTTTTTTCAAAAATGACTAAACATATCTGAGTCTTTTTGTAACATTTTTCAGGACACAATGTGCAGCCATAGAACCAACCACAACCATTTAGATTCATCACCAGCTGATTGTACCATATTATCGCTATGTCACAGTCACTAACAGAAAGGCAACAGGTGGTAAAGGAATTTTTCACCACTGCCCACTTGCCACTGGTGTTAAGGGAGATTAACTGCATGCACATGGCACTTCAGAAAGCCCGTTACAGGGAACACTACTTCCATAATACACACCGGTGGCACTACATCAATGTGCAAGAGGTCTGCGATGCCAGGGTCTGTTTCAAAGATCCATACGCCCCCTTTCTCAGCTGTGTACAATGGAAGTAAATTTCATCACAGTCTGCAAATGCAAGCTAGCTGGTTGCTGGAGTTTTTGTTCAAATGTGGTTACGAAGTTTAACTAACTCACACTGACACTACATGTATATCTAGAGAATGGCATCACGAACAGTTACCGATCATTTCACCCCATTACACCCATACGACTATCACTGAAAACATGCATGTATAATGTACTACATTCTGAAGGTAACAACATCATAACCAATATCTCTTTAAGATAACTCCTGCTCACCCCATTGATAGCTTGGCACGAGCAGTCAGGCTTATCCCAGAGCACTGTGTAAAGCATTTGCACAACACACACAACACACGTGATCCAATAAATACCCCGCAAAAGCAAAGTCCACAACAAGTTATATCAAATTAAACTGTATTGCACCTAACACCAAACAAGCATTTGCAATGCAATGGGTCTCACGTTTGCTCGAGTAAGAGCTATTTGCGTTGTAAATTCTGAACTGGACATTTCTTGTCACATAAATTGAAAATAAAAAGTAAAATAGAAGTTCGCTTGGAGACAAACATATTATTGGCAAAAATGCAATTATCCATTTAACAGGGTCGATGTGATGCAAAGCGCTTGACTACTGCCCAGCGAGATTGCGCTGCATAGGAAATAAACAGAAAAAAATAGTCCAGAAACCATACTGAAAACATAGAGCCTCGTATGTTTTTAGTAGCTGGCCGGTGCGATTGAGGAGGGCTAAACACCGGAAAAGGAATAATGTATACATGCCTGCTACTAATGAAAGTGAGCGAATTTTAAAAGGCAAGCCCACAAACCAACCAAACTCATGGGCATGCGGTGGGTGTGGTTACAAGCCCATAGAGAGATTACAGCAGGGACAGAGCGCTTTGCACTTGACCCTAAAAACAACATTATCAGTAATACCTTGCTACTCAAGCAGTGGTCAGAACATTACACAGGTTACTAATACTCTGCAAAAGTGAGCAGTAGTCAGGTAAACACGAAGGTTACAGGTATTCTGCAACACAAACAGTAGCCAGGTCATGATTATCACAAAAAATGCACATCATATTAAACACATTATCATGAATGCCAAGACATCATCATGAAAGCACAGAGTGAAACATTTCCCAAATTGCAAGTCATAAAAATATTACCCTCCCTTCATAGGAAATGCAGACCAAGAAATATGCTTGTCACCCCAATCAGCAAGAAGGATTTCCAACGTAGTATCAGGCCATGAAATGCAGGGAGAGCTCTGAGCGTTAGAAAACTCATAAAATACCAATCATTCTTGGAGTACATCAGCCATAGGCTATAGGGCTACCTGCACACCTACTATAATAATTACAGTCACTATGGGAAACTGTGGGGCACTGGGAGCCTTGTGTGTCTACCACAGTCATTACAGTGATGAGAATTCTGTGTTGGCAAGGCTGGGACCTCCAGCAAGGATTCCTTCCCTGCTAGTCCGTGAAGTCCAGGAGTCGCCCACAAGGGTAGCGGGGGGCACCTGCACCTTTCAGGCTGGTGGGGAAACCTCTTTGTTGTGGACCGGCCCAGAGACCCCACAGGTTTGCCTTCAGCCATGAGGAGCACCACAAAGTTGTCCACATATTAGGAAAGCTGCAGACCTCTGATGCAAAGTCCTGCATCATTATCAAGGCTGCCATTGACGATGGACTTGTGAATAGAAAGTCTGCATCAAGGATATGTGGCAGCCTGCAATGCTGGTTTCCTAAGTCATGGATGTGTCACACTAAGGCGGTTCTAAAGCGGCTGCAAGGTCCTGCATTGGGCTGCATCATTTCTGTTTAAAGGACCACAGCTGGACTGGCAGAGCACCTTCAGGCCCGCTTATAAAGGTCTAGGACTGGAGTGGGACACAGGGCATGGGGGGGGCAGGACTGAGTCCAGGTGCTGTGCACAAGGTGGCTCTGCTGGACATGGGTTCAGGATGCAGTTCCAGTCTTCTTCACTCAGGCGGCAGGGTAGCAGGGCAACAGAGTAGCAATCTTTCTTGCAGAGCAGCACAGCAGTCCTTCTGAGTCTTCAACAGTTCCCAGGGTGTACTAAAGAGTTGGGTATGAGGGCCCATTACTTAGACCTGGTGCCCACTTTGAAGTATGAGCAGATTCTGGGCATTTCCTACTTCCATGCCCTGACACCAGGTAGTCTGCAGTCACAATAAATAAGTGCCCCTTGGTGAGTGTGCTGGGCAGAGCCTTTGTGATGGGCAAATGAGGTAGGTGACGTCTCCTCCCCCTCATCAAGTTAGAGATTGCCCATTCTGCCAACACCTATTCCGTTTGTGCCACTGTCTGGGAGCAATGCACAAAGACCAATTGCCAGCTATACCTAGTCATGTGACCCAGGAGACAGGCTGCAGGAGCCAACTGTTTGGGACTACAAAAATGCCGATTTTCAAAAATTCACAATTTCAGAGTTGTGACTTAAAATCTGGCTTTATCGTTAAGGTGGGTTTTAAATTCCAATTCTTTTTACACGAGACACAACATTCCCACCTGCTCCCAATTGAAAGTTATCACTAATCAAATATAATAAGTTAATCCAATGTTACCCTATGGGAGAGGTTAGCATTGCACTAGTGAAAAACGAATGTAAGAGTTTTTCACTATAGAGGCATGTAAAAATAAAAAATAGATATCCAACTTTTTAATTACAATGCACCCCACCATGTGGGCTGTTCACAGCCTACCCTAGGGGTAACCTGTATTAAAAAGGAAAGCTTAGGCCGGGCAAAAGGTTTATTTTTCAGGCCAAAATGGCGGTTTAAAATGAACACATAGGATGCAATGAAAGGCTTGGGACATGTTTAAAAGGGTTACTAAAGCAGGTAGCACAATAAGTGCTGCAGTCCCACTAGTAGAATTTCATTTACAGACCCTGGGTACATGTAGTACAACTTTACTAGCGACTTAAAAGTAAATTAAATGTTTCAAAGAGAGAGCACACAGACTTTAGCACTGGTTGGCAGTGGTAAAGTACACAGAGTCCAAAAGCCAACAAAATCAGGATCAGCAAAAATGGAGAAGTAAGACAAAAGGTTTGGGAGAAGTCTGCCCTAAGGCTACTAAACATATTTTTTTAATTATAAATTCAAACTGGTGAATCCCTACTTCAGGATGTTAGAAGTGGGGTCTCATAATCCTATTACTGAGTGACAGTTTTGACTGGAATTGGTTACGTCTACTTGGGGATAGATTTCTAACCAGGTTTAGGCAGGAATCTATGTCTTAGGTGATTTCCACATGAAGATTTACCCCACATGCCTAGTGATAGTCTGTCATGACCAAATTCTACAATGGAGACAGGCAGCCTGAATAAACTTCATTTAGAGGAAATGTCATAATGAGGAAACATCTCTTTCACGAAATTCCAAAGAAATTCAATGAAAAACTGTACTGTATCCAAGTTTGATTCCTGTGGTAGAGAGCTATTGGGCATTTTTAAAGCAAAAAAGAGGCAGGATGGGTAATGCCAAAATCGACATTACAGGGGCAGGCAGGGTGTGGAAGGGGAAGGATTGTTGTAAGCAATAACACAAATGGTTTTAGGAGAGACTAGGGTGGTGTATAGGTGTAGAAAAGCAGATGAATGATAGAAGGAGGAGGTTGCAAGGGAGAAAGAGCTTGGCTATGAAGAGACTCCCCAGAAAAAGACAGACAGAGCTGCGGAGATGAAATGAGGAACTATATCAATAAAATTCCCATCAAGAAGGACATCCATCAGGTTGGTTTTATCAAGCTGGTGAATGTCATTCAAAGTCAAAATTGTGAAAACTAGTTTGATGAAAAAGAGCCATCAGAATTAGTTTAATCAAGTTAGTATTTCATTAGAAGTACATACAACCATGAATAGGGCTTAAGGTCTTCATGTGCACTCAGTACTAAACGTATAGGCCTGGTTATCATAGAAAATTGGCATGCAAATACCTTGACACACTGCTGAGGCTATCCCCAAATAGAAGACAGTATTCATTGCATATAACCTGAAGTCTCAACCTGCAGGCAGGGTGGTAGCTGTTCTTGCATAAGACAAACTGGTGACTTAAATGGTCAATTTTAAATCACCTGTGCAAGAAGATTTTCTAGTTACAAATCGGTTATGTTCCCCACATTGTGCTCTTGTGATCAGAAAACTTAGAATATGGCCTTTGAGACAGTTTTCTCATTAGACTTGTTTTCCTACAAAATCATACATAAAATAGAACGAGACTTTTGACCAGTAGGCTTTTTCCATTGGACTGCTGAATTGCCATTCACATTTTGTTTCCACCCACTTGCAGCATATGGCACAAGGTAAGGGTTCAGTTTGCTTTATTCATTGGCTCCCTTCACTTTGCATGGCTGCACAAAGCTCTTGCAAGTTGTGAAAATCCACTTCAAAATGTGCTCTTTAATGACAAAGCCTGTTCAAAATGTGCATTATTTTATTTTCTATAGTAACCTGCTGTTTATTTTGTCTGTACTTTGAGAGACAGTGGTTACTTATTTTCAATCCCTTTTTTAAAGGTGCTGTAATAAAGTGTTTAAGTGACACTGATATTGTAGCAGCCGACAGTTTGAGTGCTTGTGTTGAGGATGAACTATTCTTGTCTATTTCACAGATAATAGCTCAAATGTTCTCACCAGCATGTCCATCTGACAAGCTCACGCCAACTTCAATCCCCCAGACAACAGAAACCAAAAAATAAATAAACAAGAGACACCCTCATCAACCTCATCAATAAACTCAATGTAGTAAAGCACATGACACAACCGACACACTCCAAAGGCCACATCCTCTTCCTCTAAAACATCACCAACAATACAATGCAAACCAGCTATACCCCCTGAACTAGAACAACCACTTTGCCATCCATGTCTCCACGTTTGGTACCATACCAACAACACAAAAAAGAACCAAAGCTTCAGATCCTTAAATGACTTAGACAATCTAAAGCTTTAGCTAATCTCTTGCCCTATTAATTCCTCATCTGAAGCTACCACCATTCTAAATAACTTCAATATTTGTTTTTAAAGTTATGTGAACTTACGTGCCCTAATGAAAACACCCAAGTGTTAGCCAATGCCTTTAGCATACTGGTACTTTAAAGTCCTTGCTGACAAACAATCCATCAGCAGAAGAAAGCAATTGGAACAAAAACAGAACTTCAGACAAACTCTTGATATTGAAGTCCCTTCACTCAACACACCAAAAGCTCATAACATCAACAAACGTACTATAATCAGTACCATAATTGAACCCACTAGCAAAAGCACAATGATTTAAAAAAAAAAAAACAAGCATTGCTTCAGGCCCCTGCTGAAACTATCAGGTCCTCACTCAACAAAGAAAGTGAAATGCGGGTAGCCTCTTCTTCCATGACAAAATACAGAAGATTCCACCGCACACTGACAACACTAAGATTGCCTCAATTCTAACACCCATCCCTTACTGCAGAATTCCACACTAGCCCATCATCTCATGCACGACTATCAATCTGCCTTTAAATTGCATGGAAACCGCTGCCTTACACATCATAGATGATGCTCTCTTGACCACAGATGAAGAAGACCCCTACCACCTGATCTTAGTTGAGCTCTCATATGCCTTTGACACAGCTGACCATCCACCTACATACGAACCATGGAGCCCTGCATGGCATTCACTGGTAATATCCTGCAATAATTATCCTCTTAGCTTTCCAAACAACACCAGTTTGTTCACACAGGAATGGCCAGGTCACAAAAGCACCCCATCCCCTGTGGAGTCCCCCATGGATTCATACTGTCTCCAGTCATCTTCAACTTATGCTTGGAGCGCCTGGTGCTATACTCACAGATAAAAGCATCAAGAAGCACTGATATATGCAGATAATATAGAACTCTAATTGAAAGTCTCCTCTGCTTCAGCCATGCAACACCTCAAATGCCGCTTGCACATATTCCAGACTCGGATTTCCTGCACCTACCTGAAGCTCAACTCAACCAAGACAGAACTTCTGTTATTTGCTGTTAGAAATGGGGTCTTTGGTTGACAGTCAGGTTACCCCCTGTTCAAGCAAGGACCCTCACTCTAGTCAGGGTAAAAGAGAATCACCCTCAGCTAACCCCTGCTTACCCCCTTGGTAGCTTGGCAGAGCAGTAGGCTTAACTTCAGAGCGCTAGGTGTAAAGTATTTGTACCAACACACACAGTAACTTAATGAAAACACTACAAAATGACACAACACCGGTTTAGAAAAATGGGAAATATTTATCTAAACAAAACAAGACCAAAACTACAAAAATCCGACATACCCAAGTCAAGTTATGAATTTTTAAAGATTAAACTCAAAAATAGCGCTTAGAAACAAAAATGCTTCAATGAGATGTTAACACGGCGTCGTGACGGAGTCGTTCCCAACAAGCCGACACCAGCGGCGCCGGACACGGAGTCGTGTAGACCCCCAAGTACAGTACCTTTGGTGAAGAGTAAAAACAAGCTGAGGCGCGAAGTCAGGAATCGCGGTGTCTGTGCGAAACGTTGAATCCGTGCACTTCAAGCGGCGTCGGTCACGACGTGTTGCGGCGACTTCCACGGAATCGCGGACTTCAGCGGGGCTGCTGCGGCGACGGGCCTGCGAAGAGTGTCGCGTACCAGCGAAGGTCACGGTGTCAGGTGCAGGCGGCGTTACCGGATTCAGCAGCGGCATCGGTCCGGAGTCGTCCGAAGTCGATTTCCTTGGATTTCCACCAGCTTTCCTTTCAAGGGCCCAGGGACTGGATAGGGCACCACTTGTCAGAGCAGGAGTCTCTCCAGAGACTCCAGGTGCTGGCAGAGAGAAGTCTTTGCTGTCCCTGAGACTTCAAACAATAGGAGGCAGGAGGCAAAAAGACTGGGGATGACCCTGCATAAGCAAAAGTCCAACATTTGCCAAGAACAATAAATGGGATACAGTACTAACCTGGCTTAATGGCATGAACCTTGATAGATTCAAGCCCCAACTTTTGGTGAATGCTATGTCACATAGAATTACCCTGGACACCAACATCACCATCAAGGAATACATAGCCAAAAAAACAAAGATAGCCTGGTAGCAGCTTTCTCGTCTAAAGTCAAATCATTTCTTCCAGAAAGCAACTTTGGAACTGCTGTCGAAGCACTTCTACAGAATGGTGGTAATGCCTTACCAGATGCCACACCTGCACCCATTAATGGTATCCTACATGCTGCAACACATCTTATCCAGGTACCGCAGAGGTATGATCACATTACCCCAATCCTGAAGGAACTGCATTGGCTTCATTTGCAGACTTCACCATCTTCAAAACCAGGTGCATCATTTACAAAGCTAATTTGACTAGCATCCCACAGCCAGAACACTATCAGAGTGCAAACTAAGAAGTGTAAAAAAAAAAAAAAAGAAATACAATAAAATAAGACAGCAGGCCTTTCTCACCTATGCACCCAGGATCTGGACCAACATTCCCGTAACCATCAGAACCACCACAGCACTGCTCCAATTTAGAAAGAGTTAAAGATTCACTTCTTTCTAGAACACTACATCACAATTCACAATGTATTAACCACCCTCAACCCAGCTCCAGCGCCTCTTACTCATTGACTTTATACTTGTCTTTGACAATGTACACATTTGGCTATGTTCCCTCTTTAGAAGTACCATATACATACACACATACATGTCACAAAAAGATAATGTTGATTTGCCACTAAATTATAAATTAGCTAATCAGTTTACATCAATATATATTTGTCATTTTTAATCGTTTTAAGTGTCCTATGAACATTTGCACACAAAGGTCAGAATTTGTCAGAATACTAATAACCTTGAAACTTGACTTGTTAGCAGCCATTGAAACAGTTACCTACGTGAGGATAAGGCGTGGGAGTGGAACAATCTTACAAAAAGTGTAAAGCACAGGCAGTCTACCTTAAAATGTTTTGTAAGGGTGCTTGCTAACCCTCATCTTCCTTAATATATATGTTTAGCCTCTTCCTGCTTTAATTACAACCCACAGATTTTAGTTCTACACGGTCACATCTGAGTGTCTGACATGGCGGAAATAGCTGGAAAGTTTCAGGTATAAAACTGAAAAGGTATATGGACTTTGTGCAACGTTTTATTTGCCAACGGACGTTTTGCTGCCTGCACTGCAGCGCCTAATTAGAGTTCTGCTGTTGGAGGTGGCAAAAAGCCTTTGGCCAGGGTGAGGAGGTGAGCAGAAGCACAAGGACACCACGTGTAACAAAAAAACACAAAACACAAAAATGGCAACCACCATGGGATAAACACCAGTGCAGGGAGTTTGTGTTTGCCTCACAGTGAAACGTCCGCCAATTGAACTGAAAAATGAACGTAATATTTGTAGGAAGCTGGCTCTGTATAAACTATTTCAAAGTAAGAAATAGTGTGCACAGAGTCCAAGGGCTCCCCTTAGAGGTAAGACACTGACAAAATTAGATAATTCTAATGCTCTATTTTGTGGTAGTGTGGTCGAGCAGTAGGCTTATCAGAGGGTAGTGTTAAGCTGTACCCACACAGGCAATAAATGAGGAACACACACTCAAAGGCTTACTCCAGGCCAATAGGTTTTTTAAATAGAAAAATATATTTTCTTAGTTTATTTTTAGAACCACAAGTTCAAGATTTGAAGTAAATACATAAAATGCAAGGTACTCCACACAGGTAAGTTAAGAACTTTGAAATAGAGCAATAACATATACAGTTTTTGTTAAAATGGCAATAAGTTATCTTAAAAGTGGACACTACAAAAATCAACAGTTCCTGGGGGAGGTAAGTATTGGTTAGATTGTGAGGTAAGTAAGACACTTACAAGTCTCAGTTCCTGGGCACAGGCAGTCCACCGTTGGGGGTTCAAGGCAACCCCAAAGTTACCACACCAGCAGCTCAGGGCCGGTCAGGTGCAGAGGTCAAAGAGGTGCCCAAAACACATAGGCGCCTATGGAGAACAGGAGTTCTCCGGTTCCAGTCTGCCAGCATGTAAGTACCCGTGTCCTCGGGGGTCAGACCAGGGGGGTTTTGTAAAGCAATGGGGGGGGGACACGTAGGCACAGAAAACACACCCTCAGCGTCGCAAGGGCGGCCGGGTGCCGTGTGAAAAGCAGGCGTCGGGTTTTAGATAGGTTTCAATGGAGGGACCCGGGGGTCACTCTAGCGGTGCAGGCAGGCACAGGGGGGGCTTCTCGGGACAGCCACCACCTGGGCAAGGCAGAGGGTCGCCTGGGGGTCACTCTTGCACTGAGGTTCGGTTCCTTCAGGTCCTGGGGGCTGCGGGTGTAGTGCCTGGTCCAGGCGTCGGTCCCTTGTTACAGGCAGTCGCGGTCAGGGGGAGCCTCTGCATTCTCTCTGCAGGCGTCGCAGTGGGGGTCCAGGGGGGTCATCTCGGGCTACTCATGGGGTTGCAGTCACCGGGGAGTCCTCCCTGTGGTGTTGGTTCACTGGATCTCGAGCCGGGCGTGTCAGTTCTAGCTTGTGAAGTCTAACGCTTCTGGCGGGAAGAGTGAGTTCTTTAAAAGTTGCTTCTTTGTTGCAAAGATGTTGCTGTTGTTGAGCAGAGACGCTGCTCACGGGAGTTTCTTGGTCCTGGGGCTCAGGGCAGTCCTCTGAGGCTTCAGAGGTCGCTGGTCCCTTGTTGGATGAGTCGCTGGTTGCAGGTTTTTGACTCTGGAAACAGGCTGGTAGGGCTGGGGCCAAAGCAGTTGTTGTCGTCCGTCGTCTCTGCAGGCTTGTAGGTCAGCAGTCCTTCTTCTTTAGTTCAGGTTGCAGGAACCTAAATGAGGATTGTGAAGAGGCTTTGGACCCTCCCTCCTGAGCAGGTTTTTGGGGCTCTGTAGAAGACTCTTTACTTTTTCCCTTGGATGTTTCAACACTCTTCCCCAGCGGAGGCTTTGTGACCCCTTTCTTTTGGTCTCCCCCAGTGGACGCCTTGGTCACCCTAGTCTTGACCCAATGGTCTGCCTTCTTTCCCAATTCTTGAGGAGAAATTGGACCTAGGTCTACCAGATGCGGATGCAATTTACCATTGAAACAATTACTTAAAAGATGTTCTTTCATAAACAAGTTACACAGCCCATCATAATCATTTACACCACTGCCATTATTCAACCATCTAGTGTTTTGACTGAGAAAACAACAAAATCAACCCAGGTCTGGCTCGAAGATTTTTGAGCCCCCCTAAACCTAATCCTGTACTCCTCAGTTGAGCATACAAAGCCCTCAATCAGGGTAGCCTTCATGAGGTCATAGGATTCTGCATCCTTACCAGAGAGTGTGAGCAGTCTATCCCTACACTTTCCAGTGAACATTTCCCAAACGAGAGCACCCCAGTGAGATTTCTTTACTTTTCTGGTTGCACAAGCCCTCTCAAAAGCTGTGAACCACTTGGTGGTATCATCACCATCTTCATATTTTGTTACAATCCCTTTGGGGATTTTTATCATGTCAGTACTTTCTCTGACCCTATTTATGTTGCTGCCACCATTGACGGGAGCTAAGCCCATCTCTTGTCTTTCCCTCTCTATGGCTAGGAGCTGTCTCGCCAAAGCCAATCTTTTGGCCATCATGGCTAACAGGAGGTCATCTTCATTGAGGCTGCCCTCAATGCTTTCAGAGTTACTGGTCTCCCCTGTGGAAGAACCAGTATCACTGACTATCACTTGTGGAGTCAGGGTTTGAGAGACCCTGTTCTCCCTAACTAGGACAGGAGGGAGGGAATCATCCTCCTGGTCACTAGCTTCCCCCTCTGTAGGATTATCCTGAGAGGGGTGGTCCTTTGCAAACTCTGCCAAAAGATCCTGGAGTTTCTTTTAGGTAGGGTTGGACCCAGTTTTTATATTTTTTAGCTTACAGAAAGTACTTAGCTGTGACATCCCTAGATGCACGTAAGGGGTGAGGTTGAGTTCCACCACCATCTTACCTGTGCTAGACATTATTTCTCTAAAAGTTGGGATTACTTTTTAAGAATCTAAAAACTACTTCTAGAACTTAAATCCAAACTTTCACAAACTTTTAAACTCTAAAAGAAATACTAACATGGACTTACACAAGGCCCTAGCAGGACTTCTAGAAATTTAGAAAAATAGCTTACATTTCAAAAATCTGTTTCTAATGACAATTTTTTCAATTTAGTCGTGTGATCAGGTATTGGCTGAGTAGTCCAGCAAATGCAAAGTCTTAGACCCCACCGCTGATCCACCAATGTAGGAAGGTGGCTCTGTATATACTACTTCAAAGTAAGAAATAGTGTGCACAGAGTCCAAGGGTTCCCCTTAGAGGTAAGATAGTGGCAAAATTAGATTATTCTAATGCTCTATTTTGTGGCAGTGTGGTTGAGCAGTAGGCTTATCAGAGGGTAGTGTTAAGTATTTGTTGTACCCACAAAGGCAATAAATGAGGAACACACACTCAAAGACTTACTCCAGGCCAATAAGTTTTTATATTGAAAAATATATTTTCTTAGTTTATTTTTAGAACCACAAGTTCAAGATTTGAAGTAAATACACAAAATCAAGGTACTCCACACAGGTAAGTTAGGAACTTTGAATTAGAGCAATAACATATACAGTTGTCGTTAAAATGGCAATAAGCTATTTTAAAAGTGGACACAGTGCAAAAATCAACAGTTCCTGGGGGAGGTAAATATTGGTTAGATTGTGAGGTAAGTAAGACACTTACAAGTCTCAGTTCCTAGGCATAGGCAGCCCACCGCTGGGGGTTCAAGGCAACCCCAAAGTAACCACACCAGCAGCTCAGGGCCGGTCAGGTGCAGAGGTCAAAGAGGTGCCCAAAACACATAGGTGCCTATGCAGAACAGGGGTTCTCCGGTTCCAGTCTGCCACCAGGTAAGTACCTGCATCCTCGGGGGCAGACCAGGGGGGTTTTCAAGAGCACTGGGGGGACACAAGTAGGCACACAAAACACACCCTCAGCAACACAGGGGCAGCCGGGTGCAGTGTGCAGAGCAGGAGTCGGGTTTTAGATAGGTTTCAATGGAGGGACCTGGGGGTCACTCTAGCGGTGCAGGCAGGCATGGAGGGGGGCTGCTCGGGACAGCCACCACCTTGGCTAGGCAGAGGGTCGCCTGGGGGTCACTCTTGCACTGAGGTTCGGTTCCTTCAGGTCCTGGGGGCTGTGGGTGCAGTGCTTGGTCCAGGCGTCGGGTTCCTTGTTACAGGCAGTCGGGGTCAGGGGGAGCCTCTGGATTATCTCTGCAGGCGTCGCTGTGGAGGTCCAGGGGGGTCGTCTCGGGCTACTCACGGGGTCACAGTTGCCAGGGAGTCCTCCCTGTGGTGTTGGTTCTCTGGATCTCGAGCGGTGGGAAGAGTGAGTTCTTTAAAAGTTGCTTCTTTGTTGCAAAGATGTTGCTGTTGTTGAGCAGAGCCGCTGCTCACAGGAGTTTCTTGGTCCTGGGGGTCAGAGGTCACTGGTCGCTGTTGGATGCGTCGCTGATTGCAGGTTTTCGACTCTGGAGACAGGCTGGTAGGGCTGGGGCCAAAGCAGTTGTCGTCGTCCGTCGTCTCTTCAGGCTTGTAGGTCAGCAGTTCTTCTTTAGTTCAGGTTGCAGGAATCTGATTTCCTGGGTTTTGGGTGCCCCTAAATACTAAATTTAGGGGTGTGTTTAGGTTTGGGAGGGCAGTAGCCAAAGGCTACTGTCCTAGAGAGTGACTACACCCTCTTTGTGCCTCCTCCCTGTGGGGAGGGGGGCACATCCCTAATTTTATTGGGGGAATCCTCCAAAACTAAGATGGAGGATTTCTAAAGTCAGGGGTCACCTCAGCTCAGGACACCTTAGGGGCTGTCCTGACTGGTGGGTGACTCCTCCTTGTTTTTCTAATTATCTCCTTCAGCCTTGCCGCCAAAAGTGGGGGCAGTGGCCGGAGGGGCGGGCATCTCCACTAGTTGGGATGCCCTAGGGCGCTGAAACAAAGGGCGTGAGCCTTTGAGGCTCACCGCCAAGTGTTACAGTTCCTGCAGGGGGGAAGGGGGTGTGAAGCACCTCCACCCAGTACAGGCTTTGTTCCTGGCCACAGAGTGACAAAGACACTCTCCCCAGGTGGCCAGCAACTCGTCTGGTTGTGACAGGTAGGCAGAAACTGGTCAGCCCCACACTAGAAGCCGGATTGATATTCAGGGGGCATCTCTAATATGCCCTCAGGGTGCATGTTACAATAAATTGCACACTGGCATCAGTGTGCATTTATTTTGCTGAGAAGTTTGATACCAAACTTCCCAGATTTCAGTGTAGCCATTATGGAACTGTGGAGTTCATGTTTGACAAACTCCCAGACCATATGCTCTTATGGCTACCCTGCACTTACAATGTCTAAGGTTTTGCTTAGACCCTGTAGGGGAATAGTGCTCATGCACATATGCCCTCACCTGTGGTATAGTGCAACCCGTCTTAGGGCTGTAAGGCCAGCTAGAGGGGTGACTTACCTATGCCACAGGCAGTGTGAGGTTGGCATGGTACTCTGAGGGGAGTGCCATGTCGACGTAGTCATTTTCTCACCACCAGCACACACAAGCTATGAGGCAGTGTGCATGTGCTGAGTGAGGGGTCCCCAGGGTGGCATAAGACATGCTGCAGCCCTTAGAGACCTTCCCTGGCATCAGGGCCCTTGGTATCAGAGTACCAGTTACAAGGGACTTATCTGCGTGCCAGGGCTTTGCCAATTATGAAAGCAAAGGTACAGTTTAGGGAAAGAACACTGGTGCTGGGGCCTGGTTAGCAGGGTTCCAGCACACTTTCAATCAAAATTTACCATCAGCAAAGGCAAAAAGTCAGGGGGTAACCATGCCAAGGAGGCATTTCCTTACAATATTTAACACCAGCCTGACACATAATAACAGAAGCCATTACTTTATTAGGGCGGGGAGGCGTTGCCCTCGGCTGGCCCGTTATTAAATGTTTTGATTCCATTTCAGTGCAGTGCGAGTGCACTGCTTTTATTTCGGCATACATGGCCCAAGCAGAGTCTGCCTTTGGAAGTGAGGGCGGGCTGACGTTAGTGAGTGGGGTGGAGCTTGAAACATGATTGACACAGGTCAGGAGAAGTGCGCATGTCAGGTTGGATGGGCGTCCTGCTGCGCCTAGCCCGACATGTGCACTTGAACCCTCACCTACCAGCGCAATGTTAGAAGCCAGGGGGAATACAGTCACAGCCCCTACGTCTCCTATGGAGTACAGTCAGAGCCAGACCGAGCCAATCCTTGCACTGATCTCATGCTAGTTGCTAATATACACAGTAATAGAGCAGTGCATAGATTGGCTCAGGATACACGAAGTGGGATGGAGGCAATTGGAGGGCCGAGCTGGTCACAACTTCCCCCGTGTACGCCCTGAGGCAGCTCAATGTCACTAGTGTTCTTCTACGTGATGCCAGTGAGTCACTCGTGCTCGTGGAAGGTGTGAGTGCACAGGCGGTCGCTGAGACAGTACATGGTTTAATGCTGCTGTGAAGGATGGTGAGTCAATCATGGAAGGTGTGAGTGGTTATAAACGTTATATTCAGTGTTCCTGTGGGTTGGTATTTACTGTTTTCCCAGATACTACAAACATAAATGCATGTATTGCCAGTCTACCATATATTGCAAAATAATTATACGCTATTACCGCGTCTTTACAATTTTAAATTTGCCAAGGTGATTTGCAAAAGAATCAACAGAGAACCATATTCTGGTGGTGCCAGCTAGAGAAATGACATCATAGAATTAGAACATGCATTTCAAAACCGCATTAGCGGGATGCAGCCACAGAAATATCGACATAACATTCTGTGGCAAACACAGCGCCCAGACGAAAGCGGCCTTCAAACGTATCATGTAAATGTAGTTGTTCAGAATGATGAATAATTTAACGCAATTACGTTCCACTTTCTACGATCGCAAAAAAGGAATATTTTCAAAATACACCCTGAAATGTAATGAAAACCACCTGCTAACAAAATAGAGTTTCTTAACCATACTTAATTGAAAAAATTACAGCAGTACTACCCAACCTCATGCACAGTAGGACTTTATTTACAAAACAATAAAAATATAGAAAGGAACGGAAATGGAATCTAGTCACCTTTCTCTCCTTTTCGGGTGCGTATAGGAGCAGTAAATTATGCGTGCGGGTGTTTTTAAGGAAAGTGCATTGAACATATTTTAATTCAAACGTTTGTTCCAGAAACGCATTTTTTTTCAACCCATTGTTTTAGCCCAAGGAGATCATTTGGTAGGTGCCAGTCCTGCATAAAATGCTAGCAAAATCGCCCACCACATTTGGGCCTTACTACAGATGGATGGTCGGAATTTGTCTTACCCGAAAAAGTCCGACACCCCGGGAAACGGAAATTTATTGAGTATCATAAATTTCACTTATTCTGCCTTTTGGGCAAAAACATGGGTTTTGGTGCTTAGTGCCCCAAAATCTATATGTGTTGGTAAATACCGGACCTTTTTTATGTTAATATCCAGGAGGTCTGACCTGTCGAAAATGAAGGGGGCAGAACTTTACGGCACCGGTATTTGTCGAGTGCAGTTAACACCACATTGTTTTAATTTCAATCTCTGCGCAAACTGGGTGCCGTGCGGGGATTGCAATTTTACATATCAGTTGTGAGCTGGTTCTTTATACACGGCCGCGTGGAAGCCTTTGGCGTGCTACGCACTGTGACGGAAAGTGTCACTCGTGGAAGGTGTGTGTCACTTACACAGGGAAACATGGTCCCTTTGCAGCACAATCGTACAACTCACAGGCCCCATTTCGATATTTACGGAGATAATACCCGAAAATCGCAGATGCGGGTTGAAAATAACGTGTGGCCGCTATAATGCGAAGGCTTTACTGAAACTGCCTTATGGTAATACAATTCTACAAGATCACAGTGCTGACAAATGAGGGCTGCACTGCACAGCTGGATACAGCAATGATTGTCTTCAGGCACAAGAGACATGTGATCTTTGTGTTAGTTGGATGCACATACTGCTTAGGCGTAGAGGATATAGGAGAGGGGCTGTAACTGCCCAAAGGCACCGACCATTTTCTCCTACTGTGAGCTGCAACAAGCAAAGCTCAGTGTGTCAGAACTTATACACCATAAAGCCGTTTTTTACATGCCATATCCTCCAGAGAAACCCACTTTCCAGGGCTGAAGGATGTTTCAAAGGAAAATCAGCTCTGATCTGAAAGAGTAGACATACAACAGGAACTGAATTGTTATACAGTGAGCATCCAGGAGTGAGTTGAGTGCCCAGGCATGTAATTTCAGATTCAGTGCAGGTTAGCTCAAGAGGCGGTCCCAGTACACAGTTTAATGTAATGTTTCTGCACAAATCACAGGTTCCAGTAAGAGACAGATGCTGCTTAACTATGTACAACATTCATCTGGCCTCTAAATCGAGACTCAGATGGCCAAAAAAATGAACAAAGGCCTCTAACATGTGTGTCCTATTCGTACCACTGTGCGACAGCCTAATGCACCACCTGTTGGTACCATCAAGACAAATATGTCATCCCAGCTACCTCAATGCATGTTAGCCCACGTTCGTAGTAAAGTTGTGTTTAACCCATTAAAAAACATAGGCCCTCATTACGACTTTGGCGGTCTTTATGCAAGACTGCAGTCGTCGCGGGCGCCAGAAGACTGCCAGTGTTGGCAGTCTGAAGACCGCCGTATTACGACTCAACATCAGATTTCCACCCATTTAAGGGTGAAAATCCGACACCGGCCTGACCGATGGCAAATGAGAGGTGGTTCCACCGCCAGCACCGCCACGCCAAAAGGACTCCACCCGACGTATTACGAAACGTAATACAGCATGTCGGTGCAGCGTTGGTGGTGGAAACGCCGACACCCATCCCCTCCCGGATGACCACCTCACCCAGACAAGTACCGTCTGAAAGAGGGGAGGGGCGGGGGAGTGTTGCGTGCATGTGTGCGCATGTATGTGTAGCGGTTTGGGTGTGCGTGAGTGCGTAGGTGTATGTATGTGTGCGTGGAGGGTGTGTGTGTGTGCTTGAATGGAAGGGGAGGAGGGTGTCGGGTGCGAATGAGTAGGTGTGTGTTTTGGGATGCATGTGAGTAGGGATGTTTGTACGGGTGCATGCGAGCGAGTGCGGGTGTATGTCAGGGAGTGCGTTGATGAGTGGGGTGCGTGTATGTCAGTGTGAGAGTGAGTTGATGAGTGGGGGTGCAGGAATTTCAGTGTGAGAGCGAGTGTGTTGATGAGTGGGGGTGCGTGTATGAAGGTGTGCAGTCAGGTGGGGGTGTTTGTATGCGTGCGGTCAGTGGGGGGGTTTATTTGCAAGTGTGCGGTCAGGTGGGGGTGTTTGTATGTATGCATGCGGTTGGGTGGGGGGGTGTTTGCAAGTGTGCAGTGGGTGGGAGGGGCATTTGCAAGTGAGCGGTCGGGTGGGGGTGTGTGTGCCGGCTGCTAGGGTTTTTGTGGAGGTGCAACTGTCACGAAAAGCCTGGTGGCGTGCCAGCGGTCTTACGGCTGACGCCAGGCCGGATGTGCTCACCTCCGGCCCAGCAGTAAGCCCACCCTGGCGTTATTGGTGGCGTTGTGGCTTCGGCCAAACCGCCACAGTCATAATACACAGCCGGCCCAATGGCGGTAAGACCGCCGCCGCGATTGTGGCGGTCTTAAGACCACCACATTCGTAATGAGGGCCATAGTGTTTCTATGGCTACAAATTGGCAGTTGCAGACCTAGGCTTGCCATGCAATCTATACAGTGTTTTGGTAGATAAATCTTGATTCTCAATTGCCAGTAGCCCATAGCATCGCAAAGTGCATTATGTAAAATTACTTGTTTGAACATACAATTACTTTAATGACGATTATAGCTAGATGCATACTACAAGTTTTCACAATCTCGGTCTATTGCAGTTGGCACTGTGCATTTCTCTAAAGAGGTGCTTTATATGCCCATCATACAATACTCATATCCATACATTCATCCATAAATCCACATCTTCCATTAACCTGTCCATCCATCTTGCCACCAAAATTATTCGTCTGACCTTCCATTCACTCATCAATCCATGTTATCTTTCCCCATTCACCAAGTTATCAATCCTTTCACAACACCATCTATTCTTCTATCCAATCCTTCCATCCACCCCTTCTTTCCTGTGCCTGTATATTTACCCCATAACCTCATCCACTCATCTATCTATAACCTACTCATCCATTCATTCATCCATCGGCACATTTGCCCATTCATCCTCCCACCCATCCATACATCCTCCTCAACACATTCATCCAAATCACCAGTCATCCATCCATAAATACCTGCGTGCATGCATCCACCAATCTACCTATTCACAACTGGCAAATAACACTGATTGATTTCTGAACAATGAATGCATAAAACGTTAAGTGTTTCAGTTTTGTTTATATTTCACGTTTTACTTAATCTTGCATTCCTTAAGAGTGCTCACTATTTCCAGGATGTTGTATGGCTGTATTTCTTGTGTAGCATATTTCTCTTGTCCAGTGGGATACTTTGAACCGTGTCACCTTCAGGCGCTTATAACGGACCCCGTTGAGAGCTCTAGAGCAAAGACTGAAGGCAGTGCGAATTTCTCACAGTGCATGTCAGTGGGTCAAAAAGGTAGTCAGAATACTTACTCATCCAATCCTTGGCCTTTCTGCTGAACAAACTGAGCTATTGTTACTTATTCCAAATGCAATTGTGATACTGTGCAACTATGTGTGAAGGCGGTACACTGTTGCCAAAATATTAAGAACACAAAAGTAAATGAAAATACAGTGCTGACAGGTGAGTCGGTGCGTTATGTGTTTGGGAGTTGTGAAGTGAAGTTCCCTGGTTATTGATCTCACAACTACACTTTCATAATTGCTTTAGTAGCCTTCTTGCTTTCTGCAATTTGCTTGAAAATGCACCATTTGCCCACTATTTTTTCAAAATTTTCCTGGGGGGAGAATGTCCCCCCCACCCCCAACTGACCTGACAGTGGTCATCCCCACTTGCTACTCTTGTTCCCCCACAGGGCACTCGCCCCGAACCTTTTCACCCCACCACTTTCAAATGTCACCAGCCGCCACTGCTTAATAAGCATACCGGGAAAACACCCTCCTGCTTTCATCAGCTGAAGGTACTTTAAAAAATCAACCCTACATTATCAGTTGAAGATCACCTTTTGGTGGTGTCAGAGTTGTATGGATACTGTCTTAATTATGGAATTTGCTACAGGTGCGGGCAACAGCCTGTGCCATTCAACAGCTGTAGGTGGTTCAAAATCCGACAGCCTTAAAACTAATGGTATTCAGAAAATTTGCTGCCATATAAGAAAGGTTTACTATTAAAGCCCTCTTTATAAATGAATGGGCAGCTTACGGAAATACATCTCAATTTTCAGGGCACAATTAGGGAGTCAGTGTCTTCGTTCTACGAAATAAAAATATTTCTTTACACTATCCACTTTCAACAAAAAAGAATTGGTGCATGTTTATCCATTCTGCCCTTTAGTCTGCAGCAAACAGTATCCTCTTCCATATGCTGGGTCAAATTCCCATGCATTAGGAAAAGGCTGAATGTGTGTATGTGCACTAAATAATTCCCCAAATAGATAGATTTCAGGTAACATTGGACCAATCATAACTGTAACTAATGAGTCCCGACTCCTACTTTCCACACCATATGACTTATGCGTTGTTCTGGGAATATTGTGCTGAAAAAGCTAAAATGGTGGAAGCTTTACATGGAAAGGCAGGTCTCTCCTCATTCCTTAAAGCACCATTTGCTAACCAGACCAGGCACCCTCAAAAACAAAGAAAGTCCAGCACCTTTAAGCATCTTCAAATCAAAAGGAGGCGTTCTCTTAGTGGCGGAGCCAGTAAATTTGCAAGCGACCAAAAGCAGAATAAAGTGTGGTTATTGAAAGCCATTCATATCTATTTGCCCAAGTCAAAGAAGTGAAGCCCCATGTGAGCTACTCTGGTTAATCTCCTATCTCTGAGTTGATATCCTTTGAATAGTCCACAGCCCCATTGGTCACTGTAGAGTTAATAGGATATATCACAAACACTCTAAGGCATACTTGAATTCAGTTTTGAAATGCCAGTAAATCAAGCAAAACACT
This sequence comes from Pleurodeles waltl, assembly GCF_031143425.1. Lineage (NCBI taxonomy): Eukaryota > Metazoa > Chordata > Amphibia > Caudata > Salamandridae > Pleurodeles > Pleurodeles waltl. Next base: position 1,341,136,472 of record NC_090444.1, on the reverse strand, counting down.
CTGAATATATTCATTGTATCTGCAATTAAACTTGTTTTGTTTAGGCCAGACCTGATTATGAATTCAGGATAGAAGTTTGACAGACTAACCTCTACACCATTTGTGTGGCCCAATAAGACCACACTGTTATATGTGGGGAAAATTATGCTACTTCACAGCACCATTATAGAGGGTGTACTTTCCAGGTTCAATTGGCAGTTTAAAACTGCACACACAGACACTGAAGTGGCAGGTCCGAGACATGTTTACAGGGCTACTCATGTGGGTGGCACAATCAGTGCTGCAGGCCCACTAGTAGCATTTGAATTACAGGCTCTGGGCACCTGCACACTGCTAGGGACTTACTAGTAAATCAAATATGCCTATCATGGATAAACCAATCACCAATACAATTTAGACAGAGAACATATGCACTTTAGCACTGGTTAGCAGTGGTAAAGTGCCCAGACTCCTAAAGCCAACAAAAACTGGTCAGAAAAAATAGAAGGAAGGATGTTGTTTGGGGGTGACTGCAAAAAGGGCCAGGCCCAACAACATTGAAAACAATTTCTGGTCTGCATGTCTACAATCTAATTCAGTTGTATAGCCTGTCTGCAAATGAAACATTCCCATAAAGTATACTTCTAGCTGCCTTTGTATAGCTGTTTTTTAAACTGTATTTATTGGTATTTGAACAAATAACAGCAAACAATTTGGGTGTGTATTGTATGTGAACGTAAGTGTTGGAGTCGTGTGACCATTTGTGCCATCTTTCTCAATTCGGATGTGATCAACAGGTCATAAATATATATAACCAGTAAGCAATGAGTGTGGGGACACATTCTATATGGGATTCCCTTGGATCTGTTTTGTGTACATGCAAGGTGAGCTACAGGCAGGTGTTTCTGTGCTACATGATAGAGTTTGTATGGATGTGGGTCCTTAAGTACAGTGCCAGTGCTGGAGGGGGCCCACGAAGACTCAGTCTTTTTGTGTGCTCTGCTGGTTCACTACTCAAGGCGGTCTTCTGTCATTCTTGGCTTCCAATTTTGTGACGAATATCCCACACGGTGACAATAGGGCCACTCCCCCTGTGCTGCTGGGCCAGTGTTATGGCATCACTGTAGTTTCTGGCCCATTTCAAAAGCTCTCTCAGCCAGCACCTTGTGTCGGCAACCTTATAGGCCTTCCATGACATTGACACATTTGAGTACCAGTGCTAGGTCAATGAACCTATGAATACATTTGTCCCCCTTGGTCTTTGGTTGTATACCCAGCACACAGAATCTGGGTGTGAGTGGTATTGTTTGGTCCACTATTACTCATATGATCCTTTGTCATCTCTGTTCAAGCATGCTGCAATACTCTGCATTACAACACCATGTGTATGAAGCCAGCATCTGGTGCATGACATCGGGGACCTTCTGAGAATGCCCCTGGAAACATGCATAGAATGCGCTTGCTGTCACGTAGGTCTGATGCGGGTAATTAAGGGACAGATGTATGCAGATTTGGGTTTGCGATTACCTGATAGCGAATCTTAGCGATTGGCTATTAGGAAATTATAAACGTTATGTTATGTTATGTTATTGGATCTTATATAGCGCCAACTACCGGGAGGCCTCGTAGCGCTGAACAGACTGAAAGAGACTGAAAGATTAGACAGACTGGAGGAATCCTAGGCTTCTCTAGAGAGGGGGGAACTTACTGGAAGTTAGAATAGCCAGGTTTTAATGGCTTTCCGAAATTCAGTCTCCTGGGTCATCATACGAATGTTCATAGGTAGTGAGTTCCAAAGTTTTGTTCCCTGGTACTTCAGGGATCTTCCTCCCCAAGATATTCTCTTTACTTTGGGAACCACTACAAGGGCTTCAGAGGACGATCTCAAAACTCTTGTAGGTGTGTATAATGAAATTAATGATTTTAGATGTTGAGGGACCCTTTTATATAGAGCTCTGTGAAAGAAGCAAAGTGCCTTAAACTTTATCCTTTTTGCTACTGAAAGCCAATGCAATTCAATCAGAGCTTTCTTAGCTGATGTGGTCCTAGGCAGATTAAAGAGCCACTGCGCTGCAGCATTTTGTACCACCTGTAGTTTGTTAACCACATAACCTGGAGATCCTAGAAAAAGGCTGTTTCCGTAATCTAACCTGGATAAAATCAGGGCTTGTACGGCCAGTCTTTTGCCCAATGGCGGAAGCAGGCCAATAACCTTCCTAAGTAACTTGAGTATCCCAAAACAGGTGGCTGACGTTCTCTTAGCCTGATATTCCATGGTCAGTTTGGGATCCAGCCAAACTCCCAAGGCTTTGATCTGAGCTTTCGGAGGGGGTAAGTAATCTAAATGAATTACTGGCCCTATATTTTTAGCAGGGTTGGCCAGTTTTCCCAAAAACATGATTTCTGTCTTTTCTTCGTTGAGTTGCAGCCTGCTTTCTGTCATCCAAGAAGCGACCGCTTGGAGACAGGCAGGCAAGGCCGAGTTGTCAGCCTCCTTATTGGAGGAAAAGGAGACCACCAGCTGGGTGTCGTCCGCGTAGGACACCAGAGATACCCCAAAAGGTTCTATGACCTCTGCTAGGGGGGTCATATAAATGTTAAAAAGAGTGGGACTCAGAGATTAGCCCTGCAGAACTCCACATAAAGATTTAAACTGAGCTGAAAGGAAAGAGCGATCCAGGACTTGAAAGGTTCTGTTTTGTAAGAACAAGCTTAACCATTTGAGCGCCATTCCTTTGATCCCACTATTTCTGATTCTTTGAATAAGTAGATCATGATTAACTGTATCAAATGCGGCGCTCAAATCTAGCATTATTATTACAGTTGCCTGATCTTGGTCCATTGGTTTTCTCGCTTCTTCCGTAATCGCAATCATAGCTGATTCAGTGCTATGGCCCGGTCTAAAGCCCATTTGAGTTATGTGCAAAATCTTGTGTTCCTCCAAAAAGCCTGATAGTTGTGTATTTACATGCTTATCAATACGTTTTGCCATCATAGGAAGGAGCGAGATAGGCCTGTAGTTTTTAAATACAGCTCCGTTTAGATTAGGCTTCTTTAGTAGGGGTTTGACCACTGCATGTTTCCAGGAATCCGGCACTGTCCCACTTTGTAGCGAGCTGTTTAATAGATCTGTTATTACCGGATTTAGCGCTACTCTTCCCTGCATAATTATATGGGGAGGTGCGGGATCTAGTGGGGAACCCGATTTTAATTTACTGAGAAGCCCCAAAGCTCCTTCCTCAGAGATGGGCAGAAAACTCTGTAGCACATTGTCACCTTCCTTCTTCTCAATCGCCTGCTCTGAGATTCCCCCTTCTTCCCCTAGGAAGTTTTCATAGCTATCCTTAATCTTCTATAGGAAGAAGGAGGCAAAGTTGTTGCTATATTCTTCTGAAGCTTCCATAGCTTCCGGGCATGCAGGAATATACAATAGCTCCTTCAGCACACCAAAAAGTTCTTTTTGGAGATCATGCAGCCTTTTCAATTTTATCACCATAGTAGGTCGCTTGGGCTAATCTGATCTCCTTCTGGTACGACCTAATTAAACCTCTGTACTCTTCTCTATCTTCCTCCTTTAGGATTTCCTCCATTTCCTTTCGGTCCTCCTACAGTTCCTTTTTAATGTCATTAAGTGATTGTTGAACTAGGGGGACTTTCCTCCGTTCTTTTGCCCGGAGAAGGGTGTATAGGGCAGCACTCTGTCCAGACTGTCAGAAATCCAGTCATTGAAAGAAGTAGGGTCTATCTGCCGGTCCCTCATAAAATATTTTTTACTTCTAGTTAGTGAATTGACCCATTCTATTGCCTTTAGTCTGTGCCATTTCCTAATGTTACTGTTGGAGGGTTGGTGATGACCATACCTATTGGTTATCTTTGCCTTTAAGGTGATTAAAAAAATGATCGGACCATGCTACAGGAGTGGGGGGTAGTGCAACCAGCGATGGAAGATTACTAAACACAAGGTCTAAAGTATGCCCTTTCTTCTGTGTGGGACCACTGATCAATTGGCGTAGTCCTAAAGCTTCCAGATCATTCACTAACCGCTTGGTTGCCGTCAATTCTGAACTATCCACTTGGATATTAAAATCACCAAATATTGTAAAATTCAGTCTATTGCAAATGAGACCCGCCATCCGTTCTGGAAATAGATTCAGGAATTCATCATATGTCCCCGGAGGACGGTAAAGTAGTACTCCTGTAAATGTGAATGTAGGGTTAAATGTAAGGGAAAAGATCATTCCCTCACACCCTGCGAGGTCAAGAGGACTGTAGTTAAAAAGAAAGCTTTGTTTAAAAATAATAGCTATTCCACCTCCTTTCCCTATATCTCTATCAGTTCTTGCTATAACATATCCTTTGGGTAGTGCAAGGGCTAGATCCAGCCCTGAACCCTCATGGAGCCACGTTTCTGTAAGGAAGAGGGCATCTGGTGCCCCCTCGCTCAGCAAGAGATTTATGTCTAGTTTATGTGCTGGCAGGGATCGGCAGTTTATCAGCTGAATCCTCACATTATGTTTGGAGGGTTCTGGATGATCTAAATCTGGACTCATAGGCTTTTCCAGAGTCCAATCACATCTGGGGCAGGTGCATGTCTCCCCCGCTATGCTGGGACATATGCAGCAGCCCTCTCCTAATATTTTCCTAAGGTCTTTTATAACCCCTGATGAATAGGTGTAAATCTCCGAACTCACCCTAATCAGTCGATGTAGTTGGGGTGGCCCCTAGCCCCGTACTGGCGCGGACGGGCGCAGATGCCGGGACCGGTTTTATTACACCTGGGAAGCGGTAAACTAGACCGCCAACCCCCAAGATGGCGGACCTCTCTGGGCCGCTACAGTGAAGTAAAAATGGCTACCCCTCCCTTTAAACAGACAGCTATTTAAAATCACGAATTTAAAAACAATATTAACATTTTTAAAAAACTTTGCAATAAGATCTTCTTATCGGCTGACCCAAAAAAACACTGGTCAAGCCAGGAAAAATACAGCATGACCAAAAAGGCAGTCCTCCTTCTCCTTAAATTATTCGTTTTTTTCCTTTTGTTCTCATCCACTTTTTCGGCCTATTTAGATTTTCCCCATACCTTAGCTTCCCTCTTCCTCCCACTCTCCACCACCATTAAATAGAATTCAACCACTTCAAACACTTTCAAAATCCGAACTAGGATGTATAACAAACAATGTTTGCAATTCCCATTGGAGTCACAAATGACCTACCTCATCAATATTCATTAGGTAGGTTGCAATCTGCAACCCCATTGGGAATGGCCGCACTCACAGGGATGGTGGCCTGCTGGGGACAGCAGATCACCATGTCTGTGACTGCTTTTTAAATAAAGCAGTTCTTTTTTGTTCTTTTTGAAATGAAGCCCATTGTCTTTAAAGGTAAACGGGATGCATTTCAAACAAAAAAAAATGAAAAGTTTGCTTTTCATTTTTTCAGAGTAGGCAGAGGTCCATGGGACCAGTACCTGCTCTGAAAAAATATTTTCACTTCCAATCTCAAAGGCGAAGGGGTCCCTTGGGGACCCCTTCCCGTTTGCGAATAGGTAACTACCAACTTGAAGTTGGTGTAACTGGGATTATTTTGCGCCAGCATTCACAGAAGCAAAGCAATCTTACAACCCCCTGCAACTTGCTATGAGGAAGGTATGCCCTTTGCATGCCCCTTCTTAACAGCAACTCACAAACCTATTTTGCGAGATGATAACACGTTACCGACTCGCAGAATAGGATTGTTACATGGGGAAAAGCCTTTTCCCGGTCACAAACAGCCGGATTGGCCGTTTGCGACAGGGAAAAGGCTTTCATACATCTGGCCCCTGATTCTCTTCATCGGAACCCTGGGTTCCTGGAAACATCTTTTACTTGTTGCTTGAGCACCCTTGTTCTCATTGCGTGGATATGGTGTGTTGTATGGAGTTGAATTTTAGGATCTGAGCCTGTGGTATCTGGTAATTATCTCTTATTTCTTAGAATGTCTGCATGATGCCATCCTCATACAGGTCCTCAGCATGCTGTTCTCCCACCTCTGTCCATATATGTGCACTGTGGTGTGTTATAGAGTCCACTATAGATGGTACTGACCAAATAGGTAGCTGCAGGGCATAAGGGGGATGAGCTCCTTTAGTACGAACATATTTGTTTCAGCATTGTCATGCTGTTCTCATCGATTGGGTTTTGGGTGATCATATCGGGGCATCACACATCAGCCATGTGAGGATGTGATCCTCCCTTAAGGTGTGCTGGACGTGCGCTCTCTCTGCATTCGGTGCGTTCCCCAAACAACGCATCAGACATTGTAGTTGTGCTGCTACATACTATTGGGGCTCAAAAATCCACTCCTATGTATGGCATTGTGTAGTAGCTAATGCAACGCTTTTCCTGCCAGTATCAGGGATGAGATAGGAGTCTGTGGAGCATGGTGTAAGAACTGCTGAGGAAGGAATGGTGGTAGGGCTGCAAATAAGTATGAGTCGCTGTAATATTAGCATTTTGGCTATTGCCACACTTCCCAAGGTGACAGTGACAACAATGTCCAGAAGGGGACAGCTTGCGGTATCAAAGCAACTGCCTGGTATAAGTTGCTGTTGATGAGGTTTGCATCAAAGTGATAAATGTGCGCACCTAAATATTTAAATATATCAAAGTGCAACAAGAGTCTGGACTGCAACACAGTCTGTCTGTGGTGCTCTCACATCTGTTTTAGTAGGAACAAGCAGGATTAATTGCAGTTCATTTTGAAACCGGATATCTCACTAATCTCATCTACCATTTCCATCAGGGCCAAGGAAGACATGAGGGCCTCCCTCGAATTAATTAGGGTATCTTACGCGTATAGTGAGACAATATGCCATTCCGTGAGACGTGCACTCCCCATTACTGGGCCCTAGTGCGCAGCAGGCACGCCAGTGGCTCCACAGCAAGCTAAAAATAAGCAGGAGGAGTGGTCACCCGTCTGGTACCCCATATGGATTTCAGATTTGTCCACTATTGTCTGTCCTGTCATGACTCTTGTCATCGGTTTATTGTAGGGTTCAGCCATTCAATTTAATCCAGTCCGATTCCTATGGTTTCGAGAACCGCAAGGAGATGCGTCCAGTCCAAGGTGTCATATACCTTTTCGTTGGTGAGTGAACACCAGACAGTCATCCAAGTCTTCTGAATGGGACCTCAGCAACCTCAACAGTCTGTTCATATTTAAGAAAGTATTTTGGTCCCTTATGAAAGTGTTTTGGACAATAGTGCAACAGCCTGCTTATTACTGTTATCAGTTTGTTTGCCAGGAGCTTTCCCAATATTTACTAATCTAGATTTAGTAGTGACAGGGGACAATATGATTGAATATCCAATGGATCTCTACCCAGCCTGCCATAATCAGGGCTTCCATGAGGGGCTCCAGGTGTATGCTCCCTATATTCGCCTTTTCACATATTTTCAGTAAATTTGGGGTGAGATGCATACTGTATGTTGCATAGTGTTCAATGAAAACCCCATCCATACTTGAGTTTTTCTTTTGCGTTTTCTGGGTTATGGCTCTGCATATCTCCTCCACCTGTATAGATTTGCCGAGTTACGCCCGTTGCAGCCGGTCTATCAGGATAGGGGAATCCCTTGCATGAAGGCCTGTATTTGGTCATTAGTTGGATTTGCGGCATAAAGCACGCAATAATAGTTGACCAACGTGGGATTCATTTCTTATTTGGATGTCAGGTATTGTGTCACCTGCACCCTTTGTGACCTCCACCAGGAGGTGTGATGTTTCTTCCTAGAGTAGCCTTGCCAGCTGTTTGAGGGCTCAATCAGTCAATCAGTTTTTGTGAAGCGTGGCTACTCATCCTTGAGGGTCACAGAAGCCCTGTGTTGTCCGGCCAGGTGTTCCCTATGGTATAATTTTATTAGTCTGTTGGTCAATTTTGTATGTGTCCATTTAAGGTCATTGAGTTGACTCTTTCCATCTGGATGTGATGGGGCTAGATTTTCAATGCTGTGCAGGTCTCTTTCAGTAACTAAGAGTTTCCTTTGTAGTGTCTGCTTGACTCCCCACGTTGTGTTGACACAATGAACACACATGAATAATTTAAGAGTTTCCCAATCTATGGCTCTTGTTGTAGCTGAACCTTTCCTTTTATCAAAGTGTTGTGTAATATGTGTTGTGATGGTATCATGGTATGATGTAACCCACAGTGCATCGTCTTAGCTGCCAAGTCGGTATTTTAGCTCATGGTCTGCCCCACTGTAGGGTTAATTTCAATGGCCAGTGATCTCATATGGTGCGTGCAAGGTATTCTGCCCCTAGCGAGGGTGAGCATAGCTCATTGCTGCAAAGAAATAAGTCCAGTTACTTGTGGCTATCATGCATTGGGGAACAGAAGGATTGCTCTTTTTCTGTGAGACGTAGTCTCCCTGTATCATGTACACTCCTGCTTTCCATCCACTGATGGAAGTGTTGTGTAAGCCTGCGACTCGAGGCTCCTTCCACTGGTGACATGGACCTGCCCAGGTCTATGTTGGGGACACAATTGTAGTCGCCTCCCCAGCAACACGGCTCCTATGGTTTGTGCATAATAGCCGGGGCAGCTGACTTGAAAATCTGAGTGTTGCATGTTTGGTGCATAGACTACTATCAACAAGAGGGGATCCCTGTCCAGATGTCCCTCTAGAACCACATATCTACCATTCACCCCCCCCCCCCCCCCCCCACTAACCTCCCCACCTGGCTGGGCACTTCCTAGTTATATCCCCATTTAAATCCAACATAGATCTAACAAGGTGTACATCCATTGATAGTGAGTTTGCGTCTCATGCGGTAAATGTGGGAGTGTGATGAGGCCTACATTTTGGTCCAGTAGGGCTAGCCCCTGCTCCTCCAGTGGCAGCCAACCTCTCCAGCTCCCCCTCCCCCACCCAGAAATAGCTCAGAGTTTTTCAGCAATGACCAGCTTACTAGTGCTCCATTAGTGTCCAATGTCCAACCTGCTTTAAAAGATGTTGTATGCCAATTAGGGAGAGAGAGCCAGGCCCTGGCCCTCTCCGTTCCTCGAGTCACCAGTGCCAGTTTTAGAGTCTGAACCATGATCTGATGTGAAGGGATTCTTGCTGTGTTGCAATACGTCTGCCACCACCTGTGCTCTTTCTTTGGAGGCCTGTTCCAAGTGTGGTCCGCTGCCATGCTTTTGTTTGTATCTCCTTCCTGGTTTCTGCGTCTCCAAATCCCTTTTAGGCTGAGCCATTGTCGTTAAGGACAGCTCACCCTTTTCTTGCAGCCAGGTCCCGGCTTCCTCCAGAAGAGTGTTGCCTCACCCTTTATCACTCGTAACTCAGCGGGTAGAGGAAGGACTATTTAAGGTTCCTGAGGCATAGCAGTTGTTTGACTGCTGTGAAGGAGTTTCAATGCCACTAGACCTCTGCCATATGATCTAGGTTGGCTATAATGGTGGACTCTTTATATTGCCTTGGACCTTTTGTTCTGAGGATCCATAGGATGATGTCTTGTTCTCTATTAAGTGAGTTTGCATGCAATTACTGGATCTGGGTCTACCCCCAGCATGGTGGGGAGGCCTTCCCAGAATATGGTGTACTCTTTCAATGGAGAAGAGTTTCGGGACCTTCCCCAAGAGTACAGTAGTTATCACCCACTGCTCCAAGAACAGCTCCATGTCCGGACCCTACACATCCTCCGCAATTCCCCTGAAGCGTACATTATTGCATCTCGACTGCCCTTTATAGTCTTCTGCTCTCTGCTGCAGGCATTCCATGTCAGCTTACATTGTTTGCATCTGTGAATGCACCACCCTGAGGGTGGGACACATCTCAGTTATGGTAGATTCTGTGTCATCTACTCTTTCTGTCACCTTCCTATAATTCGTTTGAATCAGGGATACCGCTAGGGAAACTGTGCCTATCTTTGACTCTAAGGAAGTGTCTTGAATTACCTGTAGAATTCTGTTGAACTTCTCTGAGTGCTATGCCAGGGTGGTTTCTAGTTGATTCACCGGTCCTCCTCCCTGCAATGGTCATTATGCCCTTGGTGGATAGCTGTGACAGTTTGGGCCCCTTGGGTTTCACCAATCTGTGGCATAGAGTATGATCACTAACCTACCCACTAGGGCTGCCGCACTGAGTGCCCCCAAAAGCTGCACTCAGCCCAACAGTGGTGATGCCTGCCAGTTACTTGCAGTGGCCTAGAGCTCAGTCCATTGTTCACTTTCTCCCATGGGGGGGCTATGCCAAGTTGCCACCCGCTTAGTCGTTTTAAGTGATGGAGGCTCCCCCAAAGTTGTCGCGCAAGCAGCAGTGCTCCTTGCAAGTTTTACTCATTGTTGTACACTCACTGTGGGCAACATCCCACAAGGAGGACAAAGTCTAGTCCAGTCCTCAAAGCAGGACTGGACTCCTTCGTTCCTACCTTGAGGGCCAACTCCCACCGTGATCATACGCAGTATATGGGTTCCTTATATGCGGCCAGTCAACCGCACACACACACACTGGTGCCCGCAGTCCTTCCAATGAAGTGCCTCGGTGGGGGGTAGGAGAGGGGGGTTTCCTCGTTTAGTCACTCTCCATGTGGTGAAGCGCTGCAGCCAATGAAGCTCCTGTGGTTGGTGCGGCATTGTTTACCTCCACTCCTTTTCACCACAGGTGGCTTTGGAGGCAGTTCTGAGGCTGTTGTAGAGTGGCCCACAGCTCCCCTGGGTGTCCTTGTTACTCTCGCCCGGTCAAAAGAGGCCGCCCACGTACAGCACCACCACGGGGTGGGCAGAAGCCCTGGGGCACAGTTGCATCCAGCAGCATCTCCAGTGGCAGTCACAACAGGCCGGCCCGACTTGGGCTGTTTGAGCCTTTCTCAGCACAGGTACAGAGCAGTGGTGTGGATCTGGCCACACCCACAGCAGGGGGGGCTTTAGTATTAAGGAGGGGCAGGGATGGTGGGGTAATTATTGCAGGGTGATGAAGGACTGCTGAAGGCCTCAACTGGAGATTAAAACTTTGAGTCTGTTGCAGCTGGCATCTTGGCCACACAAGTCTGTTGCAGCTGGCATCTCGGCCACACCCCCTGTCCATATTGCTGTTAAGGAGCATGCCAGATGCAAGTATTTTATCTGGCATACGTCAGTAAGCTTGCCTTTTTAGTACCTGTATTTTTCGGCCCTCTCCTACTCTCAAGCCACTTCTCCAGAGCCTAGTGACCTCAGAGGATATTGCATAATCATTGTACAGACTTTTGTTCCAGGAAACTTAAAAACAGATACTACTGCAAATTCAGAACGCCAAGGACTTGTAAGGCTTTTGTTCCATGAGTGGTTAATGTGGGTAGGCAAGGTTTAGTCTTAGAAGGTAATTAGAGGTAGAATGCTTAGATTCACACAACAGAATGGTCTAGAATAAATAATGTCCTAGCAGTGTTATAACTTTTTTTTAATTTGTTTTTAAATGGGTGAATAAATGTCACATTAAGTGTTAATAAGAACATTTATCCTAGCACCTGTTCACTACCTTTAAGTGGAGACAACTTAGGAGTCCCACGAATTCAGCTGCACTCTACATATATTAGCAATATGAGCAGGGATCTAGGCAGGCTTACTAGCAAAGCTTGCAGATACAGTGTCTGGTCTGCAGGAAAATAGAAAGTTCAGTGGGGGCATTTAGAAAGTGTTGCCATTCGTTCTGGCTTATGGGCTTGACATCAGGTGCAGCACTTGTGTACTCGCCTATGGAATTGTGGCACTGTCGGTCACTTCTAAAAGTGTGCAGGGTGAGTCAAATTGTGGAGAAAAGTGTCCTGGCGCTGATGGCGTTAGGGCTGCAGTGTGAAGCAGGACGATGTGACATGCAGTGCCCACAAGTCACAGTGCAGGCAGCGGCTTGGTGATGACATCCTGCGGCGTCGGTGAGACCAGGGCTGTGGAGTTAAACGGGGTGGTGCGGCGTGCGGTGTCTCCAGGTCGCGGTGCAGGCATCAGCGTTGTAGTTGCTGAAGCTGTAATCAGTAGGCCCAAGGCAGCAGTATGACACGGGACGGGCTCTGTGCAGTACCCATATGGCGCAGTGCAGATAGGGGCATCTGTTGATGATGCCGGAGTCCATGCCGCTGGCGTCAGTAGACCTGGGCTGCATTGCAGGACGGTGCTTCGTGTACCTCACGAGTGGTGTACTCAGGCCACGGTGCAGGTAGCGGTGGCGGTGTCAGCGTAGAGTGGAGTTGTCAGGGATACCAAGGCTGCAGTGTGAGCAAGGTGATGCGGAGTACGAAGCCCACAGGTCACGGTGCAAGCAGCGGCTCGGTGACAGCATCCGGTGCCGGTGGCGGTGAGACCAGGATTGCAGTGCGAAGCGGGGCACGGCTACATGTGGCGTCATCAGGTCACAGTGCAGGCAGCGGCATCGTTGACGGCGTTCTGGTGGCTTTTCTTCTGTTGCAGCACAAAACACACAGTTCCCAGTGCTGTAGGCAGATGAATATGAAGTCTTTGATATCCCTGAGACTTCCACTGGAGGCAAGCTCTACTTCAACCCCTTGGAGAAACTTTGCAAGCAGGGTACACAGCAAAGTCCAGTCTTTGTCCTCTTTAAGGCCAAAGCAGCAACTGCAGGCCAACCCAGCAAAGCACACACAGCAAAGAAACAGTACCCCTCCATCAGCTCTTCAGCTCTTCTCCTTGGCAGAGGTTCCTCTTGATCCAGAAGTGTTCTAAAAGTCTAGGTTTTTGAGTCCACTACTTATCCTCAATTCTGCCCTTGAAGTAGGCAAACTTCAAATGAAAGTCCCTGGTGTTAACAAAAGCCTGCCTTGCCTAGGCCTGGCCCCAGACACACACCAGGGAGTTGAAGACTGTATTGTGTGAGGCCAAGATAAGCCCTTTCAGGTGCAGGTGTCGGCTCCTCCCTCCTCTCTCTAGCCCAGGAAGACTCATCAGGATATGCAGGACACACCTCAGCTGCCTTTGTGCCACTGCCTAGAGGGAATTCACAAACAGCTCAACTGTCAGTCGTGGATTCCACAGGCAGGCAGAGGTACAGAATGGTTAAGCAAGAAAATGCCCACTCTCTAAAAGTTGCATTTTCAAACAGACAATCTAAAAAACAATTATACAAAAAGATGTATTTTTAACTTGTGGGTTCAGAAACCCCAAACTCCTCATGTAAATCTGCTCCCAATGGGAAACTGCACTTAAAATATATTTAAAGGCTGTTGCCTTGATAACCTGTGGGAGGGATAGGCCTTGAAATAGTGAAAAACAAATTTGGCAGTATTTCAGGGCATGTAAAACACACCAGTACATGTCCTACCTCTTAAATACACTGCACCCTACCCGCGGGGCTACAAAGGGCCTACTTTAGGGGTGACTTACATGTAGTAAAAGGGAAGGTTTGGTCCTGGAAAGTGGGTACAATGGCCAGGTTGAATTGGCAGTGCACAACTGCACACACAGACACCTCAGTGGCAGGTCTGAGACATGTTTATACGGCTACTCACATGGGTGAAACAATCAGTGCTGCAGACCCACTAGTAGCATTTGATTTACAGGCCCTGGGCACATATAGTGCACTTTACTAGGGACTTATCAGTACATCAAATGTGCCAGTCATGGAAAACCAATTACCAATACAATTTAGACAGAAAGCGTATGCACTTTTGCAACGGTTAGCAGTGGTAAAGTGCCCAGTGTCTTAAAGCCAACAAAAAACGTCCAGAAAAAATAGGAGGAAGGAGGCAAAATGATGGGCATGACCCTGCAAAAAGGGCCTGGTCCAACAGGCCCCATCATCTCTATCATGCTCATCACATAACTCTCCCCTTTCAAATTCTATCCCATGCTACTTTTTCTGATAGCATGTATCCCATGTTCTAGCTTTTTCTGTCCCATTCCTCTCACGTGGGGCATCTCCCCTAGGCTACAATCTCCTCATTCTCTTAGATTAAGGAATGAAACACTTGTCACTTGTTTCTCACTGTCTCAGTTCCGCAGAGACTCTTTTTGTGTAACTAGGTGAACTGTCCCTTTGTTTCACTCCAACACTTACTGCAGCACCATTAACTTTCACATGGGCTGTACCCTTCTTACCAGTGACTTCCTATCACACTAGTTAGCATGATGATCTTGTTTGCACTCTAAAGTGTTTCTGCCATATAGGGGCCAGACAACCTCCCACACTCTTGCTGAACACTCAACCTCTACACTTCGACTTTGAGCATCACTCGCTTTATTTTGGCAATAGCAAGTTCAAATCTCTTCCTGTTGTCTAATTTGCTAACTGAACTTAACTCTTGAAGGAGACATCGCCTATTTAGCAGTTCAGATTCAGCTGGCAAAATCCACAACTGTGAGTGATCATGGTCTTGTCAGGATATCAGGATTCAACTACATATGGCCTACATGTTTCAGCCCTTAGCAAAGTGACACCCTCCACAGTCAATGGACTCAATATTGTAAGGTTATTTCATATTGACATATTCAGTATCTAGCTAACACTATAACTTATTAACGGGAAGTCTCTCCAGACTCTGTACTCCTACCCGTCCGTCATCCTCTGACTTTGTCAATTTCCTGAACTAATGTAAGCAAGAGAGACGCGCAACGACACACTTCATGCCTTGAATCGTCATTACTCTATGCTACACAAGTGAGTCCAAGTGGTGGTGATTAGAAATTAAAGGGCAATACACTAGGCAAGAGAAAGTACTCTCATTAGCCTTAGCAGTATGTGCGCACAACTACATCAGAGGACAAAATACCTATGAAATAACAAACACTTGCAATTTGTATTTATCTATTGCATAATTAAAAATAATTGCAATCAGCAAAGAAGATAAAATAATTAGCATATAAAATGCGCCATAAAACATCTAAAAAAACTAATTTCTGCAGTGATTTTTAAAAGCAAGGATTAAAAAACAATGATGCTGTAACCCAATTCTACGGGGCCAGAGAGCAGAGAAAGCACTCACCGGCTCCATACCGCCCATTAAGGTTCTGTATCCACCCACTTACTGTTTTGTTTTACCTGCTCAAGGGACTAGCTGACAAGAAAAGGTTGGATGCTTTTTAAGGTGCCTTACCGGAGGGCAGTCACTAGATAATTTAATCACAAAACTTGTCTTTCTTAATAATGCAGCCATATATGGCTGTGCTACCAGAGCCTTATAAGTGTTAATAGTTATCCCAGAATGAAATCGTAGTCTGAGCTTATCTTTATCCTTACTTCACGAAAGCAGCTTAATTTCTTTATTCATTTATTGCTTGTGCGGTAGTTTTTTTTGCCACAGGTCTTCTACCTGCTTTACTGCCAAAACAATTCTCTCCGACCATGAATTTGAGACATCCGGCGAGTTAATACCTATTTCTTCGCAAATCTGCGAGTTTAATGAATTTGGTTGTTTGTGTCTTAGCAGAGAAGCATTTTCGAGGAGAACCCAATCTTGTACTAATTCTCGCTCTTGCAAACTGCATTTCAATCTCATTTGCGCTGGTAAAGAACTTTGTGGCAGAGAGAAAAGGAGGAGGAAAACTTTGCTCTGGGCAATGTTCACAAAGTTGTCGAACTTGCCAGGATAAATTTCCAGACCAAATGCCAGGAAGGGTAGAAACTTTTCCTCAATCACCATAAGGAGTGGACTCCTTGTTTGGCTTTGCAATTTTGTAGACAGGGCTTGTAAGTTGGGATGCTATCCTTGCTTTCAAGGTGTTTAGGTGTAGGCGGTTAGACCAGCGCTCCTTCAGCCAGATGCTGAGGTATTTATAACTGCTGCTTCTGCCTACTGGTCGATACCCACAGAGCCATTACTTTTTCTTTATTACAAGCTTGCCAAAGATGACTACCTTGGTTTTCTAAAGGTTCACTGACAGCTCACTGTCTTACAATACTGCTCAAGGGTATTTAGCACCTTTTGGAGACCAGTGCCTGAACGATTCAATAGGATAATATTGTCTGCAAATATTAATGATGTTATTGGTTCTTGGTCCAGTTTGGGAGGATGGGAGGTGGAGGTATTCAGTTGTGTGCACAGATCTGCCAAGTATAAGTTGAATAGCATAGGGGCTAGCACGCAGCCTTGCTTGACGCCTTGTCCTATCTGGATTTTAGCAGTCACTCTTCCATTGCCACCTACTTTAACCCTCGCCCAGTTGTCAGAGTATAAAAGCTGTATTGCTTTTATGAACTTTGGCAGAATATTGAAAATGACTAGCTTCCTTCACAACCTGTGCCGATCGACTGAATCAAAAGCTTTGGATAAGTCCACAAAGCAGGTATACAAAGCAATTTTCTTTTTTGTGTATTTTTCAGCTAACATGGCTAGAGCTGTCAGGTTGCCAGAAGTGCTCGACGAGGGACAGAAGCCAGTTTGATTGAGGGGTATTAGATTTAAATTAGTTGCCCAGTCTTTCAGTTTATCTACCAGGAGACCCGCAAATATTTTTGCATCAATATTGAGAAGTGCGATCAAACAATAGCTATCTGGGTTCCGATAAGGGCCCTTCTTGAAGACTGGCTGGAAAATCTTGATTTCTATGAGACAGGCATTGAACATTGAACATTTTCCAAAGCTGGCTACTCCAGAAGACAGGATTGTGTTTGAATACACCTGCAGGGAGGCCATTTGGACCAAGCACCCCACTATTTATGCAGCTTTGAAATTTTCCCTTAATTTTTGGTTATTCAAATGTCAAGGGGTCAGATTCACTACTTGAAGTAGGTGTTAGTACCACCGCCTTCTGACTGTGGTGTAGTTTCGAGATATGCTCCATTCCCACCTCCTTCAGCACATTATTACTTTGGATTCCTGCGGCCCCCACAGGGGCTGGCTGTTCTTTTCTTTACAAGCCTCTACAATTTTGATCCATTCCAGTCCGTGTGGGCCTGTTTTGCTTTCCGGAATGCCTTCTTATATTGCTTCCTTAGTTCTTCAAAGGAGCAGAGATGGTTGCTGTCCAAGTGTGGCCTCTTTAGGAGTCTGGTTGTTTCGTTAAAATGTTGCCTTTGTTGCTTCAAGGTCTGAGTGGACCATAATTTTTTTACCTGGTAGCGGACCGGCCCTTGGCCATTGATTGGGACCTAGCTAGTTCCTTAGAGATGTCAACGCTGCCTCCTAGTTGGTGATTATGTCCACCTGGGCCACTGGAGCAGATAAGTTAGCTTCCCATATCTCATATTTTTCCATACATGTATTGGACCATCTTATACAAAGTAAATGGATTCCAGGGTCCTGTTCTACAATCTTATTCAACAGCGCCGCATAGTGATTGTTATACGCAATTTTTATTATTTGTGAATGATGGTAGTTTTCACATCTCACCTATATACTGAAGTACTTGGAGACAGCCATAGAGGCAAATATATAGTCTAAGGTAGACGCAGATTTGTGGATCAGGTTCATTGGACAGTCTTAGGTCTTTAGATTTAGGGAATCAACCATTAAGGGCACTCAGCCCTATTGCCTCTAAAACTCGTGAGGATGATCACATTTATCCATATCCTTGAAGAGTGAAACTTGTGGCAGGATACCCAGACTCTGATCCAAAGCACTTTCTCTACAACGTCTTTTTCCATGGTTAGCCATGTTTCGATTAAAGTCTCCCATGACGAGCCAGTAGGCATCCCCATACAAGGCTCTTAAAGATAGCAATTCATTTTCCATTATGTTTAGAAGTTGTTGTTTATGGGCTGTGTTGGGATTAATGTAGATATTTATATATTATGACAGTCATTGATGTCCGTTCCAGTAACCAATTTCCAATAATAACTGCTAACATGTGGCATGGTTGCAGGTCGATACTCCTTGCGTTGAAGGTTTTGCTTGTAGTTATATAGATTGATAGGCTGCCTTTTGGGAGACCTTGTGACTTTGTTTTTACAGTTGGACCTAAGAATTCTTGGAATGCAGCTAGCAGATTTTAATCTTTACTTGCCTGACCCATGAAAGCGTTTTTGTCTTTCCTGAGTAAAATGGGAATGAAGGATCCTTCTTCTGTTTTATGTTCCTTATTTGAGCTTTCTGCTGTTTCTCTTAATGCCCAGTCTAGACTTTCCTCTAGCTGCGCTGCTTCACTTGGCACTCCTCTTTGCTAGCTGTTTATTACCTCAGGGCCCTGTGGAACTGGAGGACTCTGCCTGCCTTCTCCCCACTGTTCTGATTCCTGTTTTAATTCAGCCACTATGGAGGACATAACTGACGGCAGCTCCTGAAGTTTGTCCAAAATAGGGTTGCATTGACAGTGGCGAGCCTGATTTACCGACCCCTGTCATTCTCTATATCAGCCAGTGCTCCTCTGTAGGAAAGTACCATCTTGCCTGGCATGTTACCCCCATTTTTCACTGTATATATGTTGTTTTAGTTGTATGTGTCACTGGGACCCTGCCAGCCAGGGCCCCAGTGCTCATAAGTGTGCCTGAATGTGTTACCTGTGTTATGACTAACTGTATCACTGAGGCTCTGCTATTCAGAACCTCAGTGGTTATGCTCTCTCATTTCTTTCCAAATTGTCACTAACAGGCTAGTGACCAATTTCACCAATTCACATTGGCATACTGGAACACCCTTATAATTCCCTAGTATATGGTACTGAGGTACCCAGGGTATTGGGGTTCCAGGCAATCCCTATGGGCTGCAGCATTTCTTTTGCCACCCATAGGGAGCTCTGACAAATACTACACAGGCCTGCCACTGCAGCCTGAGTGAAATAATGCACACATTATTTCACAGCCATTTTCACTGCACTTAAGTAACTTATAAGTCACCTATATGTCTAACCTTTACCTGGTAAAGGTTAGGTGCAAAGTTACTTAGTGTGTGGGCACCCTGGCACCAGCCAAGGTGCTCCCACATAGTTCAGGGCAAATTCCCCGGACTTTGTGAGTGCGGGGACACCATTACACACGTGCACTACACATAGGTCAATACCTATGTGTAGCTTCACAATGGTAACTCCGAATATGGCCATGTAACATGTCTAAGATCATGGAATTGCCCCCTCTATGCCATCCTGGCATTGTTGGCACAATCCCATGATCCCACGGGTCTGTAGCTCAGACCCGGGTACTGCCAAACTGCCTTTTCAGGGGTTTCACTGCAGCTGCTGCTGCTGCCAACCCCTCAGACAGGTTTCTGCCCTCCTGGGGTCCAGCCAGGCTTGGCCCAGGAGGGCAGAACAAAGGACTTCCTCAGAGAGAGGGTGTTACACCCTCTCCCTTTGGAAAAAGGTGTTAAGGCAGGGGAGGAGTAGCCTCCCCCAGCCTCTGGAAATGCTTTCATGGGCACAGATGGTGCCCATTTCTGCATAAGCCAGTCTACACCGGTTCAGGGACCCCTCTGCCCTGCTCTGGCGCGAAACTGGACAAAGGAAAGGGGAGTGACCACTCCCCTGGCCTGCACCTCCCCTGGGAGGTGCCCAGAGCTCCTCCAGTGTGCTCCAGACCTCTGCCATCTTGGAAACAGAGGTGCTGCTGGCACACTGGACTGCTCTGAGTGGCCAGGGCCAGCAGGTGACGTCAGAGACTCCTTCTGATAGGCTCCTTCAGGTGTTGCTAGCCTATCCTCTCTCCTAAGTAGCCAAACCCTCTTTTCTGGCTATTTAGGGTCTCTGCTTTGGGGAATTCCTTAGATAACGAATGCAAGAGCTCATCAGAGTTCCTCTGCATCTCTCTCTTCACCTTCTGCCAAGGAATCGACTGCTGACCGCGCTGGAAGCCTGCAAAACTGCAACAAAGTAGCAAAGACGACTACTGCAACTCTGTAACGCTGACCCTGCCGCCTTCTCGACTGTTTTCCTGGTGGTGCATGCTGTGGGGGTAGTCTGCCTCCTCTCTGCACTAGAAGCTCCGAAGAAATCTCCCGTGGGTCGACAGAATCTTCCCCCTGCTACCGCAGGCACCAAAGAACTGCATCACCGGTCCCCTGGGTCTCCTCTAAGCACGACGAGCGAGGTCCCTTGAATCCAGCAACTGTGTCCAAGTGACTCCCACAGTCCAGTGACTCTTCAGTCCAAGTTTGGTGGAGGTAAGTCCTTGCCTCCCCACGCCAGACTGCATTGCTGGGAACCGCGACTTTTGCAGCTACTCCGGCCTCTGTGCACTTCTGGCGAAAATCCTTTGTGCACAGCCAAGCCTGGGTCCACGGCACTCTAACCTGCATTGCACGACTTTCTAAGTTGTCCTCCGGCGGCGTGGGACTCCTTTGTGCAACTTCAGGTGAGCACCGTTTCACTCCTCTTCGCAGTGACTGTTCCGGCACTTCTGCGGGTGCTGCCTGCTTCTGAGAGGGCTCCTTGTCTTGCTCGATGCCCCCTCTGTCCCCAGACGCAATTGGCGACATCCTGGTCCCTCCTGGGCCACAGCAGCATCCAAAAACCCTAACCGCACGATTTGCAGCTAGCAAGGCTTGTTGGCGGTCTTTCGGCGGGAAAACACTTCTGCACGACTCTCCACGGTGTGGGGGATCCATCCTCCAAAGGGGAAGTCTCTAGCCCTTGTCGTTCCTGCAGAATCCTCAGCTTCTACTGACCAGTAGCAGCTTCTTTGCACCCACAGCTGGCATTTCCTGGGCATCTGCCTATCTCCGACTTGCTTGTGACTTTTGGACTTGGTCCCCTTGTTCCACAGGTACCCTCGACTGGAAATCCATCGCTGTTGCATTGCTGGTTTGTGTCTTTCCTGCAGAATTCCCCTATCACGACTTCTATGTCCTTTGGGGAACTTTAGTGCACTTTGCACTCACTTTTCAGGGTCTTGGAGTGGGCTATTTTTCTAACCCTTACTATTTTCTAATAGTCCCAGCGACCCTCTACAAGGTCACATAGGTTTGGGGTCCATTCGTGGTTCGCATTCCACTTTTGGAGTATATGGTTTGTGTTGCCCCTATCCCTATGTGTCCCCATTGCATCCTATTGTAACTATACATTGTTTGCACTGTTTTCTAAGACTATACTGCATATTTTTGGTATTGTGTACATATATCTTGTGTATATTTGCTATCCTCATACTGCGGGTACACTCTGAGATACTTTGGCATATTGTCATATAAATAAAGTACCTTTATTTTTAGTATTTCTGTGTATTGTGTTTTCTTATGATATTGTGCAAGTGACACTAGTGGTACTGTAGGAGCTTCACTCGTCTCCTAGTTCAGCCTAAGCTGCTCTGCTAAGCTACCATTATCTATCAGCCTAAGCTGCTAGACACCCTATACACTAATAAGGGATACCTGGGCCTGGTGCAAGGTGTAAGTACCCCTTGGTACTCACTACAAGCCAGTCCAGCCTCCTACATTGGTTGTGCAGCGGTGGGATAAGTACTTTGCAACTACTTACCACTTTTGTCACTGTACTTTTCATAAGAGAAAAATATACAAAACAAGTTCAGTGTATGTAAACCTAACCAAAAAGTTTTGCATTTCCTCTTTTCACTCTTTTTTAAGTGCGGAAAAGTACCTCTAAACTTTCTAAAAAGTTCTTTAAAAAGTTTTTAAAGTTTTTTTTCTGTCTTTCCAAAAGTTCTGAAAAACTTTTTCTTCACTTTTTCTATCACTTAAACTCTTTCTAAAATGTCTGGCACAGGCCAAACTGTTGATCTGTCCAAACTTGCTTATGATAACCTTAGCTGGAAAGAAGCAAGGAGTCTCTGCATAGATAGAGGTTTAAGTGTAAGGAAGAATCCCTCAAGAGAACTGTTAGTGAATATGCTTGTTGAACAGGATAAGGCCCAAGCTGGCACTCCTGTTGAAAAGTTAGCTGATGGTTCCCAATCTGACCCTGGGGCACCCCTAGCTAAAGAGTTAGAGAGGAAACTTCCTAGCCTGTCCCTTAGCAGACAACCTAGCATAGCTGGTACTGAGGTTGAGTCACATCATTCTGATAGTGTGGTCTCACATCACAGTAAGAGTATTCACTCTCACCATAGTAGAAATGCTGTTTCTATTAGCCAGGCTGTTAGGGTGCCATCTGTTAGGGCCAGGTCTCCTTCTGTTCAATCTCAGCATACTTCTGTTTCTAGACATGCCTCTCCCACCCACCCTGATGACAAAATGTTAGAAAGGGAGCTCAATAGATTGAGAGTGGAACAATCCAGGCTGAAGCTCAAGCAGCAACAGCTGGATTTAGATAGGCAGTCTTTAGAAGTAGAAAAAGAAAGACAGAAATTGGGTTTAGAAACCCATGGTGGCAGCAGCAGTATTCCCCATAGTCATCCTGCAAGAGAGCACGATTCAAGGAATCTGCACAAGATAGTTCCCCCTTATAAGGAGGGGGATGACATTAACAAGTGGTTTGCTGCACTTGAGAGGGCCTGTGTTGTACAGGATGTCCCTCAAAGGCAGTGGGCTGCTATCCTATGGCTATCATTTAGTGGAAAGGGTAGGGATAGGCTCCTTACTGTGAAAGAAAGTGATGCCAATTATTTCACTATTCTTAAGAATGCACTCCTGGATGGTTATGGCTTAACCACTGAACAGTACAGGATGAAGTTCAGAGAGACCAAAAAGGAGTCTTCACAAGACTGGGTTGATTTTGTTGACCATTCAGTGAAGGCCTTGGAGGGGTGGTTACATGGCAGTAAAGTTACTGATTATGAAAGCCTGTATAACTTGATCCTGAGAGAGCATATTCTTAATAATTGTGTGTCTGATTTGTTGCACCAGTACTTGGTGGACTCTGATCTGACCTCTCCCCAAGAATTGGGAAAGAAGGCAGACAAATGGGTCAGAACAAGGGTGAACAGAAAAGTTCATACAGGGGGTGACAAAGATGGCAATAAGAAGAAGGATGGTAAGTCTTCTGACAAGGGTGGGGACACATCTAAAAATGAGTCTTCATCAGGCCCACAAAAACACTCTGGTGGGGGTGGTGGGCCCAAATCCTCTTTAAATCAAAACAAAGAAAAGAAACCATGGTGCTATTTATGTAAAATAAAAGGCCATTGGACAACAGATCCCAGTTGACCAAAGAAAAGCACCAAGTCTCCTACCACTACAACCCCTACTGCTACACCTAGTGTCCCTACTAATAGCAGTGGTGGTGGGAGCAAACCTACTAATAGCCAATCCAAGGGAGTAGCTGGGCTCACTATTGGTAACTTAGTTGGGGTTGGTCTGATTAGGGAGACCACAGAGGCTGTGTTAGTCTCTGAGGGGGCTATTGATTTAGCCACCTTGGTTGCTTGTCCCCTTAACATGGATAAGTACAAGCAATTACCCCTAATAAATGGTGTTGAGGTTCAGGCCTACAGGGACACTGGTGCCAGTGTTACAATGGTAATAGAGAAACTGGTCCACCCTGAACAACACCTACTTGGTCACCAGTACCAAGTAACCGATGCTCACAACAACACACTTAGCCACCCCATGGCTGTTGTAAATCTCAACTGGGGGGGGGGGTTACTGGTCCAAAGAAGGTTGTGGTAGCCTCAGATTTACCTGTAGACTGTCTACTCGGAAATGATTTGGAGACATCAGCTTGGTCAGATGTAGAGTTGGAGGCCCATGCAGCAATGCTGGGCATTCCAGGGCATATTTTTGCTTTAACCAGGGCTCAGGCCAAAAAGCAAAAAGGACAGGGTGACTTGGATCCTGGAACAATGGACCAAGTGCTCCCTAAAGCTAGGGCTAGTAGAAGTAAAGCACTACCTACTGTCCCTCCCTCTACAGTGGATTCTACTTCTGAGGAAGAAGAATTTCCACCCTGTGCAGAACCTACACCAGAGGAGCTGGAAGCAGACACTGCTGAGCTTTTGGGTGAAGGGGGGCCTGCCAGGGAGGAGCTGAGTGTGGCACAGCAGACCTGTCCCACACTAGAGGGTCTAAGACAGCAAGCTGTCAAACAAGCAAATGGGGATGTCAGTGACTCTCACAGAGTTTACTGGGAGGACAACCTCTTGTACACTGAAGCAAGGGATCCAAAACCTGGAGCTGCCAGGAGATTGGTGATTCCTCAGGAGTACAGAAAGTTCCTCCTAACTCTTGCTCACGACATTCCCCTTGCTGGACATTTGGGGCAAATGAAAACTTGGGACAGGCTTGTTCCCTTGTTTCATTAGCCTAGAATGTCTGAGGACACAAAAGATTTTTGTAAGTCCTGTGAAACCTGTCAAGCCAGTGGCAAGACAGGTGGCACCCCAAAGGCACCTCTTATTCCACTGCCTGTGATTGGGGTTCACTTTGAAAGGGTAGGGGTTGACATAGTTGGCCCCCTTGACCCTCCTACTGTTCAGGCAATAGGTTTATCTTGGTGGTAGTGGACCATGCCACCAGATATCCTGAAGCAATTCCTCTAAGGACCACTACAGCTCCTGCAGTGGCAAAGGCCCTCCTGGGAATCTTTTCCAGGGTGGGCTTCCCAAAAGAGGTGGTATCAGACAGAGGAAGCAATTTCATGTCTGCTTACTTAAAGGCCATGTGGAAGGAGTGTGGGGTGACATACAAGTTCACCACACCCTATCATCCACAAACAAATGGACTGGTGGAGAGATTTAACAAAACTCTCAAAGGCATGATTATGGGACTCCCTGAAAAACTCCGCAGGAGATGGGATATCCTTTTACCATGCCTCCTTTTTGCTTACAGGGAGGTACCCCAGAAAGGAGTGGGCTTCAGCCCCTTTGAACTTCTTTTTGGTCACCCTGTAAGAGGTCCCCTAACACTTGTTAAGGAGGGTTGGGAACAACCTTTAAAAACTCCAAAGCAAGACATAGTGGACTATGTACTTGGCCTCAGATCAAGGATGGCTGAGTACATGAAAAAGGCCAGTAAAAACCTTCAGGCCAGCCAAGAGCTCCAAAAGCAATGGCATGACCAGAAGGCTGTTTTGGTTCAGTACCAACCAGGGCAGAAAGTGTGGGTCTTGGAACCTGTGGCCCCAAGAGCACTCCAAGATAGATGGAGTGGACCCCACACAATTGTTGAGAAAAAGGGTGAAGTCACCTATTTAGTTGACTTAGGCACTGCCAGGAGTCCCCTTGGAGTGCTCCATGCCAATCGCCTGAAACCCTACTATGACAGGGCTGATCTCACCCTGCTCATGGCAACTGATGAGGGACAGGAAGAAGACAGTGATCCTCTTCCTGATCTCTTCTCTTCCACAGAACAAGATGCTCTAGTGGAAGGTGTTGTACTGGCAGATTGTCTTACTGCTGAGCAGAAAGACCACTGCATAAATCTCCTGGGTCAGTTTTCTGAACTCTTCTCTACTGTGCCAGGTACCACTTTTTGGTGTGACACACTATAGATACTGGAGACAGCTTGCCTGTCAAAAGTAAGATCTATAGGCAGCCTGACCATGTCAGAGACTCCATAAAGCAAGAGGTGCAGAAAATGTTAGAACTGGGAGTGGTTGAGCACTCTGAAAGTCCATGGGCCTCTCCTGTGGTACTCAGGGATGTGGAATTCCTATCGCCCGACGCCCTGGACATCTTGTTTGGGGTCAAGGGCAACAAGATTTTATGTTTACTTTGTCCTTGGGACAAGTAGACCCAACCCTCTGCAGCACAAACCCTTTGGCTGTTTGTTTACAGAGAGTGGAACTCTCTGCAGTTGAGGTAATGTGTTTCCAAGAGATAATGCTGTTCAACTTGTATTTATGGTTCATTATTTGAAAACCTTCATTATTAGGGTGAGTGCTGTAAATAAATGTTTTAATGTCACACTTCACTACTGACGTTGGTTCCAGTACAAAAAAAAAAAGTGTATACACATGTTTGAAATGTTTAGGCTATGAGGCTAAGTATAATGCTCCCAGAATGCTCTCTGATTATATGCAAATGAAGTGTCATTTAGTAAAATGTTTTGATGCATGCTAGTATTTCCCAAAAATATTTCTAATGGAAAATCAGTGTAACCATTTTCAACACGATTATGGGAAGCATTAAAATAAACAAACACTGACAAAGCCAACTGATCTGACATATTTTTATAAGTCTTTTAGTTTCATCAATGCGTATCTTGTTTTGACATGGCTTTTCTAACACTTTATTGTTGTGGGAGCTACCAGGTCCTCAACATTGTAACAAACACTGGCAAAAAAAACCCAAAACGTTTTTGAACCCTAAAAGCACATGTTGCCACCAGTGGCATAACAAAGGCCCCGCAGCCGCCCTCCAGGGGGCCCCTTCAGCACAGCACCTGCCCTGAGTGAGTCTGGAGAGGGGGCTCCTCCATGTTCTTTGCAAAGGGGCACCCTCCAGTTTCATTACGTCACTGATTGCCACTGTAGTTCCTGACACTGAACAAAACTACTTTGTGTGCCAATATGCTCCTTGTGGAAGAGAAGAATGCGATCACTCACAGTAAAGCCAGCCGAAAGAGAGAGAAATAGAAGTTTAATAAAAACAAAATGTCTTTGTTAACACCAGACCTAATTAGGGACCAAGACCCACATGTAGGTAGCTTTTTGCATGTCGCAAACAGCGACTTTCGCTGTTTGCGACGTGCAAAAAGCACATTGCGATGCACAAACCCAGTTTTGCGATTCGGTAACCTGGTTACCGAATCGCAAAACGGGTTTGTGACTCGCAATTAGGAAGGGGTGTTCCCTTCCTAATTGCGACTCGCAGTGCAATGTAGGATTGTTTTGCGAATGCGGGCGCAAACCAATCTCAGTTTGCACCCATTTCAAATGGGTGCTAACACTTTCACAAAAGGGAAGGGGTCCCTCTGGGACCCCTTCCCCATTGTGAATGTCACTGTAAACATTTTTTCAGAGCAGGCAGTGGTCCTGCGGACCACTGCCTGCTCTGAAAAAATGAAACGAAAACGTTTCATTTTTCGTTTTTGTAATTCATCTCGTTTTCCTTTAAGGAAAACGGGCTACATTACAAAAAAAAAAAAAAAATGCTTTATTGAAAAGCAGTCACAGACATGGTGGTCTGCTGTCTCCAGCAGGCCACCATCCCTGTGAGGCCGCCATTCGCAAGGGGGTCGCAAATTGCGACCCACCTCATGATTATTCATGAGGTGAACATTTGCGAAGCCCTTGCGAATCACAGATGGTGTCAGGGACACCATCCTACATTCGGATTTGCGACTCGCAATTTGCGGGTCACAAATCTGAAACTACCTACATGTGGCCCCAAATTCTTAAAGTCACAAAAGTGCACCCATGGTATATGTCGTACCCCTATAAAATATTTGTGAACTGTATTTTAGCATGGGTAAATACGCATGTGTAGATTTGCTCATGTGAAAATCTATTGAGCATTTGCAAGTTCATTTTCCCTCCAGCCACTTTCTTCCCAACCCTGGAAGAAGTTCTAATTCTGCCATTGTCAGGAGTAAATGTCCAACCTTTCTTATTATGGGAAAATATTAGAGAGAAGCTGGTGAAAATCTTTAAAACATGCAGGTTAGTAGGTTTGCAGACTCAAAGGCATTCCAGCCCTGGAACTATTGCTTACTGCTTCCTCCAGCCCCAGTATGCAGATCTGCAGAAAGGTGGAAAAATAAGGAAATTGCTACAGTAGGGATTGAAACTGCTAGTATTCAAGCCCTACTATGGTAGTAGCCCTGGCATAATCAGAGAGGCTATTATCAGAGCTCTTACATAATGAGATTGCTGCTATAATTTGGCGCCACACTACATGGCACCAAAGGGACAAGTAGATCTTTTTACAGGACAAGTAGATTTGAGAAGCAACCTGTCCCGTGGACAAGTAGATATTTTAATAAATTCCACACCCCTGGGTACTTGTACCAAAACCTCATTCCAAGGATGGAAAGAAGGAAATGCGGTTTTGTGTAGACTACAGAGGTCTCAACCAGGTAACCAAAACTGATGCTCACCCTATACCCAGGGCAGATGAGCTCATAGATACACTGGCATCTGCCAAGTATCTAAGCACTTTTGACTTGACTGCAGGGTATTGGCAGATCAAATTATCAGAAGATGCAAAAGCTAAAACTGCATTTTCAACCATTGGAGGCCATTACCAATTCACAGTAATGCCTTTTGGATTGAAAAATGCACCTGCCACTTTTCAGAGGTTGGTGAACACAGTCCTGCAAGGGCTGGAAGCTTTCAGTGCAGCATATTTGGACGATATAGCTGTCTTTAGCTCCAGCTGGGATGATCACCTGGTCGACCTATGGAAAGTTTTAGAGGCCCTGCAAAAGGCAGGCCTCACTATCAAGGCTTCAAAGTGCCAGATAGGGCAGGGGAAGGTGGTTTATCTGGGACACCTGGTTGGTGGAGAACAGATTGCACCACTGCAGGGGAAAATCCAAACAATTATTGATTGGGTTCCCCCTACTACACAGACTCAGGTGAGAGCCTTTTTAGGCCTCACTGGGTATTACAGGAGGTTCATAAAGAACTATGGCTCCATTGCAGCCCCTCTTAATGCTTAATGACCTCACATCCAAGAAAATGCCTAAAAAGGTATTATGGACAGCAAACTGTCAGAAAGCTTTTGAGGAGCTGAAGCAGGCCATGTGCTCTGCACCTGTCCTGAAAAGCCTTTGTTACTCTAAAAAATTCTATGTCCAAACTGATGCATCTGAATTAGGAGTAGGGGCAGTCCTATCACAACTTAATTCTGAGGGCCAGGATCAACCTGTTGCTTTTATTAGTAGGAGGTTGACCCCTAGAGAAAAGCGTTGGTCTGCCATAGAGAGGGAGGCTTTTGCTGTGGTCTGGGCACTGAAGAAGTTGAGGCCATACCTGTTTGGCACTCACTTCATTGTTCAGACAGACCACAAACCTCTACTTTGGCTAAAACAAATGAAAGGTGAAAACCCTAAATTATTGAGGTGGTCCATATCTCTACAGGGGATGGACTATACAGTGGAACATAGACCTGGGAGTACCCACTCCAATGCAGATGGACTCTCCAGATATTTCCACTTAGACAATGAAGACTCATCAGGTCATGGCTAGTCTTATTGTCCTTCGTTTGGGGAGGGGGTTGTGTAGGAAAGTACCATCTTGCCTGGCATGTTACCCCCATTTTTCACTGTATATATGTTGTTTTAGTTGTATGTGTCACTGGGACCCTGCCAGCCAGGGCCCCAGTGCTCATAAGTGTGCCTGAATGTGTTACCTGTGTTATGACTAACTGTCTCATAGAGGCTCTGCTATCCAGAACCTCAGTGGTTATGCTCTCTCATTTCTTTCCAAATTGTCACTAACAGGCTAGTGACCAATTTCACCAATTCACATTGGCATACTGGAACACCCTTATAATTCCCTAGTACCCAGGGTATTGGGGTTCCAGGAGATCCCTATGGGCTGCAGCATTTCTTTTGCCACCCATAGGGAGCTCTGACAAATACTACACAGGCCTGCCACTGCATCCTGAGTGAAATAATGCACACATTATTTCACAGCCATTTTCACTGCACTTAAGTAACTTATAAGTCACCTATATGTCTAACCTTTACCTGGTAAAGGTTAGGTGCAAAGTTACTTAGTGTGTGGGCACCCTGGCACTAGCCAAGGTGCTCCCACATAGTTCAGGGCAAATTCCCCGGACTTTGTGAATGCGGGGACACCATTACATGCGTGCACTACACATAGGTCAATACCTATGTGTAGCTTCACAATGGTAACTCCGAATATGGCCATGTAACATGTCTAAGATCATGGAATTGCCCCCTCTATGCCATCCTGGCATTGTTGGTACAATCCCATGATCCCACGGGTCTGTAGCTCAGACCCGGGTACTGCCAAACTGCCTTTTCAGGGGTTTCACTGCAGCTACTGCTGCTGTCAACCCCTCAGACAGGTTTCTGCCCTCCTGGGGTCCAGCCAGGCTTGGCCCAGGAGGGCAGAACAAAGGACTTCCTCAGAGAGAGGGTGTTACACCCTCTCCCTTTGGAAAAAGGTGTTAAGGCAGGGGAGGAGTAGCCTCCCCCAGCCTCTGGAAATGCTTTCATGGGCACAGATGGTGCCTGTTTCTGCATAAGCCAGTCTACACCGGTTCAAGGACCCCTCAGCCCTGCTCTGGCACCAAACTGGACAAAGGAAAGGGGAGTGACCACTCCCCTGACCTGCACCTCCCCTGGGAGGTGCCCAGAGCTCCTCCAGTGTGCTCCAGACCTCTGCCATCTTGGAAACAGAGGTGCTGCTGGCACACTGGACTGCTCTGAGTGGCCAGGGCCAGCAGGTGACGTCAGAGACTCCTTCTGATAGGCTCCTTCAGGTGTTGCTAGCCTATCCTCTCTCCTAAGTAGCCAAACCCTCTTTTCTGGCTATTTAGGGTCTCTGCTTTGGGGAATTCCTTAGATAACGAATGCAAGAGCTCATCAGAGTTCCTCTGCATCTCTCTCTTCACCTTCTGCCAAGGAATCGACTGCTGACCGCGCTGGAAGCCTGCAAAACTGCAACAAAGTAGCAAAGACGACTAATGCAACTCTGTAACGCTGATCCTGCCGCCTTCTCGAATGTTTTCCTGGTGGTGCATGCTGTGGGGGTAGTCTGCCTCCTTTCTGCACTAGAAGCTCCGAAGAAATCTCCCGTGGGTCGACGGAATCTTCCCCCTGCTACCGCAGGCACCAAAGAACTGCATCACCGGTCCCCTGGGTCTCCTCTCAGCACGACGAGCGAGGTCCCTTGAATCCAGCAACTGTGTCCAAGTGACTCCCACAGTCCAGTGACTCTTCAGTCCAAGTTTGGTGGAGGTAAGTCCTTGCCTCCCCACGCCAGACTGCATTGCTGGGAACCGCGACTTTTGCAGCTACTCCGGCCTCTGTGCACTTCCGGCGAAAATCCTTTGTGCACAGCCAAGCCTGGGTCCACGGCACTCTAACCTGCATTGCACGACTTTCTAAGTTGTCCTCCGGCGGCGTGGGACTCCTTTGTGCAACTTCAGGTGAGTACCGTTTCACTCCTCTTCGCAGTGACTGTTCCGGCACTTCTGCGGGTGCTGCCTGCTTCTGAGAGGGCTCCTTGTCTTGCTCGATGCCCCCTCTGTCCCCAGACACAATTGGCGACATCCTGGTCCCTCCTGGGCCACAGCAGCATCCAAAAACCCTAACCGCACGATTTGCAGCTAGCAAGGCTTGTTGGCGGTCTTTCGGCAGGAAAACACTTCTGCACGACTCTCCACGGTGTGGGGGATCCATCCTCCAAAGGGGAAGTCTCTAGCCCTTGTCGTTCCTGCAGAATCCTCAGCTTCTACTGACCAGTAGCAGCTTCTTTGCACCCACAGCTGGCATTTCCTGGGCATCTGCCTATCTCCGACTTGCTTGTGACTTTTGGACTTGGTCCCCTTGTTCCACAGGTACCCTTGACTGGAAATCCATTGTTGTTGCATTGCTGGTTTGTGTCTTTGCTGCAGAATTCCCCTATCACGACTTCTATGTCCTTTTGGGAACTTTAGTGCACTTTGCACTCACTTTTCAGGGTCTTGGGGTGGGCTATTTTTCTAACCCTTACTATTTTCTAATAGTCCCAGCGACCCTCTACAAGGTCACATAGGTTTGGGGTCCATTCGTGGTTCGCATTCCACTTTTGGAGTATATGGTTTGTGTTGCCCCTATCCCTATGTGTCCCCATTGCATCCTATTGTAACTATACATTGTTTGCACTGTTTTCTAAGACTATACTGCATATTTTTGGTATTGTGTACATATATCTTGTGTATATTTGCTATCCTCATACTGAGGGTACACTCTGAGATACTTTGGCATATTGTCATAAAAATAAAGTACCTTTATTTTTAGTATATCTGTGTATTGTGTTTTCCTATGATATTGTGCAAGTGACACTAGTGGTACTGTAGGAGCTTCACTCGTCTCCTAGTTCAGCCTAAGCTGCTCTGCTAAGCTACCATTATCTATCAGCCTAAGCTGCTAGACACCCTATACACTAATAAGGGATACCTGGGCCTGGTGCAAGGTGTAAGTACCCCTTGGTACTCACTACAAGCCAGTCCAGCCTCCTACATCCTCTAATAAGAAAGTTTAATCGGTCCAACTTGTTGTCTATTGCCATGGTACTAGTTGCCAGACTTTGCAGGATTTGAATTTGAATGCCGAGTTTGTATGTATTGAAGATCGTCACATTTGTTATGGCAGTTAAAGTTTCATTTAAGGATTTCCATCCTATCAAAAGCTGGACGTCCTTTGTGTCAGTGAGTTCTCTATTCTGAGATGTTTCAGATGCCTGCAGCACATTGGTCGAAGACTGGTTAACATTCCTTACTGAAGACATCAGGCAAACTCCCCCTTCCTCTGAACGCTGCTCCTCTTCTTTATTGAATACCTCCTCTAGTTCCTCCTGTGTGAGCGAAGCCTCACAGCAAGGGCTAGTTAGTTTCTTCATTGGCATTGGTGACTCTAAAGCCATTTTATCCAAGCTTCCTTCCAAGTTTCCTTCCATGTATTGGCCCTTAGTAGTAAATTCTTAAGGGGTCATGCCTCTGCCTTTTATGACTATGGTTAGAGACAGGGGGACTTCCCACTTCTGTGAGTAGCTTGCTTAATTTGACTGCACTGAATTTTTTGGCAAGAAGGTATACTTGATGCTGAAAGTTCTGGTGTTGACTCTTGTGCTTTATTGCTTGGCAGTACATTCTCCCAGGTGGTGCCCAGACTGACTGCACTGTCACTAAAAGATCTCCAGCCAGGGTGTGGTCTTGGGACTACCCCTCCAGGGAGAGTTCTCTGGCTGGCATTTTTACCCAGAGGCATGAAGAACTCATTGATGCATTTTCTCTCTCTATTCACCTTCCGATCTCTCCCTTCTACTGGCTTGTGATCCGCGGGTCGAGCTCATTTGTCTGCTTCATCTCTTGTGTTTGTAGCGCTACCTGTGTCTTGGGGGAGGGCCTGGAGGAGCACCTTACCATTCTCCCTTTCACGCGTCTCCCCAGTTTGTGTGGGGCCGCCTTCTCTCCTCTCATTAAATTATGCACCCTGTCTTGGGCCATCAAAAGGAGGGAACTGCAGGTCCTCATAATCTCCCCACACACTGCTTCGCCCCACCTGGGAGTGCTGACTGCCTGCTGATCGCTCCTTACTCCTGACTTGCTAAGAGCGGTGGAAGGGGAGGAAGTAGTTAAAGGAGTTCAGCTTGAGGTACTCCCAATGACAGCCGGACAGGGCAGGGAAGCTCACGTAGAGAAGCAAACTGCACCAGAACCTAGTCTGGCTGTCTCCACCCTCTCCGGGTCAACCCTCCGGCCACCCACAATAGCACAGTGACCACACCCTCTGCGCAGAGCTCGGCACTAAAGGCTTTTTCACGTCCAGTGGGTTAGTGATGATGACCGCTGTGCAGTACCTAGTTCTCTGAATCGTCTCCATAGAACCTCTGGTGGCTGGTGGGGTGGGGGACCCTCTCGAG
Source organism: Pleurodeles waltl (assembly GCF_031143425.1). Classification (NCBI taxonomy): domain Eukaryota; kingdom Metazoa; phylum Chordata; class Amphibia; order Caudata; family Salamandridae; genus Pleurodeles; species Pleurodeles waltl. Next base: position 1,341,103,231 of record NC_090444.1, on the reverse strand, counting down.
GCCTAGAGGGAAGTTGCAGGTCACAGTATTACACTGTGCTACACGCACTCACACCTGTTTCGTTTGCACACCCGCATTTCAGGTTCTGCATAAGCTCACCAGCACCTCTCCGGGCATAGTCCATTTCCTCAGGTCCTTGGGTGGATGGACGTGCTAGCGGAGCTTGGGCTCGGCAGTCTCCCAGCTGGCTTCCTGGCCCCTGTGCTGTTTGAGTGAGGTCAACGGTGAGTTCAAGGGGCTTGGGCTGTGGGCGCTGCTCACACCCTTCAACCAAACCCTGCCTCTGCTGTCACGCCAAACCTCCCGTGTGCCCCTGCCTTGCAGGAGCCTGGAAGCCTTCCTGGTTGCTTCCAATGCCGCTCCTCCAGCTACATTCCACTTCCAGCCTAGAGGAAAGCGTCACCCTGCAATCGTCAACAGCTTCCCCCATAACAAACACTGTTTTAACGGTTACATTTTCTTTTTTCTCTATTTATATTTGTACTCACATTTACAGAAGAATATTTCTGAAATACAACTAGTTAGAGCTGGCCATCAGATTACTCATTGCCCCACATTTACACACCAGAAAATGCCTGAATAAGAATCGTAATGGGAACATAGAGATGTCTAGGGGTCACCACACAGTCTATTTGTCAAGTTTAGAGAGGTATAAATTAAGTTCTAAATAGCAGCTGCTTAAAGCCTGATTAAAAACATTAACAAAATAGACACCATTTTACATATGGAGCCAGCCAGTCAGCTACTGCTATTGCAATTCATTTAACCTCAGTGGTGCACAATTTACTCAGATCAGCCATGAACACAGGCAACATGTATGACCTCATGTGCAATTACTCCCCTTACCAATTCAACGTAAATGAAATTGTATTGCTATCTAGCCGGACAGCTGCCACCAGCGAGGTGGAGGTGGTAATTCAAGCAGTAAGGCAGGGCAGATAGGCCATACAGGCACACATATACACTCACCCATCTATATGCACACTTTTTCCACCTTCATGCCTTCACAAATATGCACACAGCCACCATTTGCAAGCACACACACACACACCAATTCACAGCAAGCACTCACAAATACACATTAATTCATACATGCAAACATGTATACACACATGCATCCAACATTAAAAACTGCAGCATTTCGAGGAGGAAAGCCTTGGTGGTTCTAAAAATGTTAGGATTGCCACCTGCCCTCACTAGTTGACCTTAGGTCAGCCAAAGAGGGGAGGCGACAGTCTGCTCCTCATCACACAGGTGAATGCGGTTGGTGAGACTGCTGACCCCACTCCACTCTGTGATTAGGTGTCAATAATAGGCACTGAGCCCTGGGCACTTCAGGGCTTAAAACATAAATGCTCAGGTATGAGGCTATCAGTAACGCTCCCCCTCGTCACAAGGGGGAGGGCCTCAGGCCACCTTGCCAAGCTGAAGAGGTAACACCAACAGAGCTGTGAAACGTCAGCCTGGCAAAGGTCAGTTTAGGCAACCTGGAGCCTGAACATTTAGGGCATGTCTAGCTCCTGGCTGCCTGACCTGAACATAACAAATGTGTGTCAGACTGACCTTTGCTCAGTCTGACAATCTTTATGTTTCCCAAAAAGTTAGAGGGTGAGGGGGTGGCCCGTCTGCCGTAAAGGACGGGATGCTGCTGCTGCACCAGTAAACAGAGTAATAAAGTTAACTGTTTGCAGAATTACTTGGAGCACCAATCAGACTCTGTTAATGACACAGTTCAGCATCAATTTTGTGAAAAGTATCGATTGAATCTACCGTTTAATACTGCATTTTAGAGTCTGACTCAGGCTACTAGGAGCTTGCCTAAACAAGATCCACACATTGAGAAATGTATGTTTGTGTTCCCCTGCAGTGATTGGCATAATGAGACCAAAACATTGACAGCCCCTTGCTGATACTGCTCTGTGATGGAAAACAATGCCAATCTTAAATATTTTATTAATTGTATCAGACTGCTTCATTGTCTACTCAGTGTCAATAATTGTTGCACTTTGTTATGCAAAAATGTGTAATGGTGATATGAAAACATTCATCAGATGATCAGTATCTTTCTGCAGGGCTTATCGTAATCTACCACTTATATGTCTTACATACAGATACATATTTATGAAACTTGCCTAAATTACTTTAAAAACATTTTGAACTCAGTGTTTTTTGCCGCATTTATAATTGAATCAGTGCCTTAGGCACTACGAGGTTCTGAATAAACATACAGTTATTAGAGGAGCACTGCACACCAAGAAGGAGGTGTACTAAACACATGTTCTTGCACTGCACTGGTGTTTGAGGTAGTCATATGCCTTATTGTCTTAGCCAGACCCATTCATAGGTTAACTTGTGTGTTTTTGCCTAGAGTGTCATACATAACATTCCTCCAAAATCTTGACGTTGGGTCGCACCCCAGGTATGAGACAGTATTTCTATCCCTTGAGGGGGAAAGAATGGAGGGTGGGGTTATGCTCTCTCCCATGGCCCATATGTCAATACTATACAAATAGAAACAGTATCCTCTCACTTGCCATACAAAATAGTTCCAGTATTTGGGCATTCGGTTGGCTAAAACCCAGGTAATCTGACCAACCCTGTGATTTTCTGAAAACTGGAGAACCAGGATAATACATGGTGTTTTTGCTAGCATGGATCTCAATACACTTTCTTACGTAGAGTGCAGTGCCTAAATACTATGGGCCTCATTATGACTCTGGCGGGCGGCGGAGGCCGCCCGCCAGGATGCCGCCCTCCATTATACCGCTCCGCGGTCAGAAGACCGCGGAGGGTATTATGAGTTTTTCCCTGGGCTGGCGGGCGGTCTCCAAAAGACCGCCCGCCAGCCCAGGGAAAAACTCCCTTCCCACGAGGATGCCGGCTCGTAATCGAGCCGGCGGAGTGGGAAGGTGCGACGGGTGCTACTGCACCCGTCGCGTATTTCACTGTCTGCTACGCAGACAGTGAAATACTAGCGGGGCCCTCTTATGGGGGCCCCTGCAGTGCCCATGCCATTGGCATGGGCACTGCAGGGGCCCCCAGGGGCCCCACGACAATCCTTACCGCCATCCTGTTCCTGGCGGGCGAGCCACCAGGAACAGGATGGCGGTAAGGATTGTCAGAATCCCCTCGGCGGCGCAGCGAGCTGCGCCGCCTTGGAGGATTCTTAGGGGCAGTGGAAAACCGGCGGGAGACCGCCGGTTTTCCCGTTCTGACCGCGGCCAAAGCGCCGCGGTCAGAATGCCCAAGGGAGCACCGCTGGCCTGTCGGCGGTGCTCCCGCCCCCGTTGGCCCTGGCGGTTCTCTACCGCCAGGGTCATAATGAGGCCCTATGTCTAAAAACACCCAACCACTTCTCCCTTTCCATGATGGATAGCTGCAGTATTTGGATTTTGGGGTTGGGTGACACCAAGGAAACCCTACTCACACTGCACATTTCTGAAAACTAAAGACACAGAGAAATCCAGAATAGAGATACTTGCTTGTTCTAAGCATGCTCCTTCCCTAGTTAATGATTTAAATGATTTGCTTGTACCCAATTCCAGTTTGTGGGCAGACGGATGTGGAACCACCAGTGAACCTGGAAAGCTTAACATTTCTGCAGTTTACAATATTCTTAGTTCACCAAAGAGTTATTTGCATAGGTCGCTCATGTTTTCCCATGGAAACTAATCACTGAAAACAATACTTAGAAGATAGGCACAACTTTGGGTGTAAACAGTCCGAATGGTCCAATGAAATATGAGTTTGCATATAAGTTGGTTGGAGGGTGCAAAAAATGTTATCAGGAAGGTATCAAAAAAGAACACTGGAAAAGAGCAAAGAAAAAAATATTAATGTCTGTCCATATATTTAACAGCTTACAAATCAATCAGCACTATAAGGCAGACACTTCATTGTGAAAGGTATTTTAGTTTTGCATTTGCCAATGTCTTAAGTTCCATTTTCCCACCACGTGCTTGATTTTCAAGAAGTCACAGAAAAACAATTCCAAGATGACTTCCATGCATTCACGGTAGCCATCTCTGAATGATTTTCAGATGTCTTAAGAGAAATAATTCAAAGATGCCCATCATGCATGCATATGCAGACACGACTGCCATGTTAGAAAAAATGTTCTTAAGAAAAATGAAAACAAATCCAAGCTGGCAATGTGCGTGGTTTTAGCTTAAAAAAAACATTAACGTGCGTGTAAGCACACAGATGAGCGGTCATTATAGAATGGCTTAAAAAACTTTTTGAGATGACGATCTGCTCATACTACGGTGACTAGTGATTGGACACACAAGTTTGCTGGGGGCAGGGTCGAACAGCTATTGAGGAGACCTAATTATTTTTATAAAGACAGTTGGAGCAGGAAAGAAGACGGGGAGTAGGAATAGAGAGAGTGAGGGAAAATAGTCCCCCATGCACTGCAATGCAAGGCCTCATAGAAGTCGTGGATGTCTCAATGTCATCAAATCAAAACATGGGGAGGCGGCAATGATCCCTCTGCGGGGCAATGTGGAGGAAAGTAATGTTATCAGGAATAGGAACTGAATACAACGAGAAAGTCAATAAATCATGACCAAATGGCAGATACAGGGCCCACTCTAAGTTTTACACTTGATACAGTAGGACCGCTTGTCAACAGACTGCTGAAGCTGTCTGTATCCGAGCCCTAAAGAAAAAGTGTAACATTCAATTGTAATCTTTGCACTGTATCAATTCAGCTTGCTTTACAATTGTTGCATAACACATTTTTTAATTGGTTTTATAAGTTTGTTACTAAAACATTACCTTTTGTTTTGTGTATATGGCAACTGTAACAGCAGTCTCTGTTTGGAACCAGTCGTACCTACAATAAGGAATACAGCTTGTAAACAAAAAAGACTGGTGTAGTTGAATTGTCTATAATGCATATCATGCTCCATGTAAACATTAGCAGTATTGTTTGCATACAGAAATACATTCAATTGATGTTTTATTTTTAATTAGGTAAGAAATGGAACTCAAATAAAAACAATAGCAATTTGTCAATCCACTGGCAGACTAGTCAGTGCAGAGCAGCCACAGCAAACGCAAGATTACAGTGCAAGCACATAAGGGTTTTGAAATGATCCGTCTTCACACGCAGGTAAGTTGAGATATGTTTATTATTGGTGTGACCAAGAGGGAGACTCTCAGCAACTGCTGAGCACCTCCGTTCCAAGCCCCCACCGTATTTTGGAATCTACACACAATATTCTGCAGCGCGAGGCTGCTTCATCAAGACATTAAAATAAAACATTACACATCCCCTTCCCTCACTAGGTTACAACGGCTTTAAGAAAATTTCTATTACCTAACATAGTCCTCCAATTTCTAAGGTAACCTTAACATTGCCTTGTCATGCAAACTCAATCCATGGTCACCATCCTTCGTGACCAATGATTTGGTATCAACTTCGGTAAACATTTTCAGCTTAATGCATTCCGCAACTTTTACAACTGTGATTCCACATATTACCATCACTCAACAACAAAGAATACTTGTACACCTTCACCACATCCAAAGGCTCAGAAAACTTGGAATCGCACTTATTGATTTTCCCCCTTTCACCACACGAACCTTATCATCAACCATGTAGTCTCCTACCACATCTTCTTTCACTCCTTTTTTCCTTCCTACACCTTTGGAGAATACATTTCTATGCTTCCTTCCTCTCATAATCTCAAAAGGAGATTTTCCAGTCACACTGTGGGGAGTTGTGCGATATGACCAAATCGGATCCTTAACTGCTTTCCACGAATTTATTCTGTTACTTACTGCCAATTGCAGGCCATCCTTCACGGTTCTGTTCCACCTCTCCACTAGAACTTTTGACACAAATTGCACACCATTGTCAGACACGATTGTTTCAGGAACACCTTCAGAATCAAACAAATCTATTAAAAACTCTACTACAGTTATCACACTGATGTTCTCAACAAATTTTACTATAGGCCACTGAGAAAAGTAATCCACCACCACCAAAGCATACTTAGGAACCTTCCCCAAAGGATAAAATGGACCCATGATATCGAATGCTATTTTTTTTTCCCAAGGTCCGTCCGACTTATCTGACTCTATGGGAGAGTTGTTCACCACTTTTTGAGACTTGTCACTGCACACACATAAAACACATTCCCTGATATGATGTTCCACATCTCTGTCTATGCCAGGCCACCAGTACTCAGATCTGATGCACCTCTTAGTCGCACTCATGTCCAAATGGCCCTCATGAGAAAGCTTCAACACACGTTCACGCAAAACAGGAGCAACCAACTGTTTTCCTCTCATTATCACACTCCCTTCCAAAGATAATTCTATACTAACCAGACAGAAACATCCTGCTTCCATGGAAGCATCACCCCTTGACAGCCAGCCATTTGGGACGTATTTCATAACCTCCTGCAAAACAACATCTCTTTGCATTTCCTTTACCCATTCATCATGAGGGTCCTACCCTCCATTATGCTTCCTACATCCATGTCCACAACAGCTATAAGCTCCTCAGGTTCTTCATCTTCTTGTACCACACTCTTACCAGGCAATCTAGACAGACAGTCTGCCAATACATTCATCTTCCCTGGTACATACTCCAACACATAGTTGTACTCAAACATTCTCGTCACCCAGCGAGCAATCCTAGGAGTGGCCCTACCAGCACCCTTAGTTGAAAATACTTCAATTAAGGGTCAGTGATCCGTTCTTAACACAAAAGTTATTCCCCACACATACTTCCTAAAGTAGTTCAACCCCCACCAGCACGCAAAAGCTTCCCTTTTAATAGTAGAATAGTTTTTCTCAGCTTCTCTCAAAGGTCAGGACGCATAAGAAATAGTTACCTCCTTGCCCTCTCTTATTTGCAACAACACCACGTCTAACCCAAAGGAACTAGCATCCGTGTTGATGAAGGTACAATCTCTGGTGTCAAAAGGTTTGAGTGAAGGCACATAAGCTATCTGTTTTTCCAGCACTCCAAACTCTGACTCACACTCCTCACACCACACAAATCGCTCTTTTAGGCACAATAACTTCCTCATGTGTTTAGTTTTATCTGCAAACATCAGAATAAACTCTGAATAGTACTTCGCTAGACCCAAAAAGATCTGAGTTGGTCCCTGTTGACTGGAGAAGGTGCATTTTCAATGGCTGCCACCAAATTCGATTTCGGGGAGATACTATCTTGGTTTATCCGATGACCTAAATATTCTACACCAGACACACTCATCTTACATTTCTCCAGTCTGACGGTCAGATCACTCTCCCTCAAAATACCAAGAACTGATCTCATAGCACGATCATGGTCAACCATTATCGTACAAGTGCTCAAAGAAAAGCTAACAGATCCAAAGTTGACATGGATTTGCATGGCATTAGATTGTTTTAGAATTGTATTCGTGTGATATTAATACCCTAAAAATAACTCTGTTTAGAAACATAAACAACTATCAAAAATACGTGTCTTATTGAGGCGTCTGACTATCCCAGATAAACAAAACAGTTTAAAACTATATAAAAGTCATATGGGAAAATGGAAGAATCATCAAGATTGAGATTTTCCTAGCCTTGGTGTCTGAAAGGCTAGATTTTATTAAAGACACAGAGGCAAGTATTATGCAGTCTTTTCTTGCTTTAATTTAAACAACAGCCAAGAAGAAAAACTACATTTCCCAAGAAAAGAAAAAACTACAAAGTGACATCACAATGGGAACATCCAATAAGACGTTGAAAACAGCTATTAATATATTGACTGCGAACAAGTCCCCTTTTCTTGATGCGAGAACTAAAGAGGAGAAGTAACAAATAGAATTGCATAAAAAATAGTCATCATAGTGAAAATGTCAATAAGGCAGTCCTGAAGCTGGCGAGCGTAGACATAGGTCCAGTAAGGGAGCCATTGAAGAAAGAATCCTGTGTTGATAGAAGAAGACCAAGTTGGCTAGGAGGATCCAACGGCGGAAGAGGGAGTTGGAACTGAAATAAAGAAGTAGGGAAGGGTTAAACAAGTGGTGGTATAATACTTGCCTCTGTGTCTTTAATAAAATCTAGCCTTTCAGACACCAAAGCTAGGAAAATCTCAATTTTATTACAAGACCGGAGGCTCATATTATGCATGTTCAAAGCATAGCAATAACAGAGTCTGAAACATGAGAAATTGGCTTACAGTAAAAAGTTCTAAATGTGCTTTCATTATACCAGTCTGCAGACTTGAGAATATCCTGTAAAGAAGCTCCGGCCCAAAAAGCTCGAGAGGCCATGGCTCCTCTGGCAGAATGGGCTCCAACAGAATCCACATTGATCCCAGCTAAAGACATGATCCATTTGACCCAAAGGGCTAAGGTAGGAGAAGAAGCAGGTGTATGGGGTCTTTGGAAAGAAATAACTAATTGGAAGGCTGAGGATGATCTCAAATCTGCAGTACGAGTCACATAACTCTTTAAAGAATTTCCAACACACAATTTAGTTTGAGAAGGAAAGAATGGGTAATGAACAGAAGCCAGGTTAGTTTTAGTACGTCTTCAAACCTGGAAAGAAACACCAAAAGGAGAGAAGAAAAAGGAGGAAACATCCAGAGCTTTAACATTCGAAACAAGTTTTAGGGAAATCAGAAATAAAAGCACAGTCAATTTTGCCGAAAGCTGTTTGAGAGAAAGGAAATCATTGTCCGGCTAGGTGGTAAAAACTCTCAGCACTAGATTAACATCCAAAATTACATTATATTTAGGAGATGGAGGAAAAACATATCTTACTCCCTTCAAAAGTTGACAGATGGGAGGATGTTCAAGAATCGGTCTGCCGTTAACTCTATGATGTTCCGCTCAAATGGCTGATCTATAAGTGTTGATGGTACGATAGATAAGCCTTACCTTGGGAGGCCAAGTAAGCAAGGAAGTTCACAACTAACACTACATCAGCTGAAAAGGGATCTGAGTCCCTGTCCATACACCAGCTGCACCAAATGGCCCATGCAGATTTGTAAGACTTGGAGGTACCAGGGGCCCTGGACTGTTGGATGAGTTTGAGAGCATCCTCTGAAATTCCTGGTGTTCTCCAGGACGACTCGAAATCTTCCCAGCAATGAGGAACAAGGAATTGTCGAGGACCGTGTGGTGTTGTCGACCTAGAGGATCCAAGAGCAGGTTGGGGAAATGGGGAAGCCAAACTGGACGGTCGGTTGCTAATTCCAATAGAGTTGGATACCAAGGCTGAGCGTGCCAAAATGGGGTTATGAGAATTAGAATGGACTGTTGTCTGCGTGCTTGTGCAAGGACTTGAGGAATCAGAAGGAAAGGAGGAAAAGTGTAAAGAAGAGATGAGGACCAAACCTGAAGGAAAGGATCCATGGCAAGAGATTGAAAAAAGAAGGAAGGTGGGCATTGAGACGAGAAGCAAAAAGATCGATGGACATGTCGCCAAAGATGGAAATAAGACGACTGAATACTGAAGGATGCAACTACCAATTGCTAGAGTCGTGAAGATGTCTGGAGTATCAGTCTGCCACTGTATTCAGATTGCCCAGAAGGTAAACTGCTTTGACTGAGATTTGTCGAGGAAGACAGTATTCCCAGAGATGCTTTGCCAGGGTAGATAAAAGTTTGGACCTGGTGCCTCCTAGATGGTCGATGTATCTGACGGCAGTCAAATTGTCCATCCTGAGAAGAATGGTGCAACTTATTCTGTCCTTTGTAAAGGAGCGGATGGCAAAGGAACCTTCAAGCATCTCTGAACTGTTTATGTGCAAGAAGGACTCCTTTAGAGACCATGCGCTTCCAGTCGAGAACTGACCACATCTTGCGCCCCAACCAATCCGACTTGCATCGGATTCTAATATACGATCTGGGGTGACAGAGAAGATAGTTCTCCCGTTCCAGGTATCTAGGTGAGTCAGCCACCACAGAAGTTCCTCTTTGGACTCAGAGTCTAGAACCAGTGGATCGGAATAAGCAAAGCCCCTGTGAAGATGGCGTATTTTCAGACGTTGGAGGGCCCAACAGTGTAGAGGACCTGGGAAAATAGCTTGAATAGAGGAAGCGAGAAGCCCCACTAGACGAGCCAGAGCTCTGAGGAAGAGACAAAGAATGACAAATTTCTTTCTTGATTAGAGAGACTTTGTGTTGAGGAAGTTGAAGAACATAAAGAGTAGTGTCTATGAAGAAACCGAGGAACTCCAGTTTTTAGATGGAACGATGGCTGATTTCTGAAAGTTGATGAGGAAACCCAATTTTAGAAGAAGATCTTGACAAAAGTGTAACTGAACAAGGAGAAGTTCCTTGTCTTGTGCCATGAGGAGAAAATCGTCCAGGTAAAGAATCAGACGGATACCGTGAGATCAGAGGAAGGCTGCTACAGACTTGAGAATCTCGGTGAAACACCAAGGGGCTGAAGAGAGTCCGAAAGGAAGAACCTTGAATTGGTAGAAAGAGTTTTGCCATTGAAATTGAAGAAATTTCCTGTGTGAGGGATGGATAGATACTGTGAGGTAAGCATCTTGAAGGTCTAATCTTACCAGCTAGTCATTTTGTATTAAAATATCCCTGAGTTGGAGGATAGTCCCCATCTTGAAATGTCGATAGATTACAAAATTGTTGAACTTTTTTAGGTTCAGAACTAGTTGAAACTTCTGGTTTTTCTTTTGGACCAAGAAAATGGCACTAAGAAAACCCAAATAGTCAAAGAGAACTGGTTCAAGGGCTTGTTTGGCGAGGAGGGACTGGATCTCGTTGTGAAGGAGCTGGTTTTGCTCCTGAGAAAAGATAAGAGAAAGGAGAAAAGGGACTGACTTGGGGGTTGATAAAACTCTAAGAGGTAACCTTGAATTGATTGAATTATCCAGGGATCTGACGTGAGGAACAACCATGAATCTAGAAACAAAGCCAGTCTGCCTCCTACTGGAGGAAGGCCAGAATTGGAAACACTTACTGGAACCTTGTTCTCCTTTGTTGGCATAACCCCTGCTTTGATACCCTCTGGGGCGGCGGGGATAGAAAAGTGGTTTGTATCCTGTGTAGGTATCAATCTGGTTCTGCTGGTTCTAGGAGTCTCGATTTGGGTATTGAGCTCCGAGAGAACGGCCAGCAAAGCGACTCCTGCCTTTGCCGGCCCTGGCAAAAACCTGTGACAAAAAAATATTTTTGAAAGAAAGATGAGCTTTGTCCAGGGTGGCAAAGGTGGAAACATACTTGCCTAGTTCCTTAATAAAGGAGTCTCTAAACAACAAACCTTTAGCCGAAGGGCATTCATCTTTAGAGGCCAACGACGCCAGTTTGAGATCGGTCTTTAGAAGGAGACTCTTTCTCCTTTCAATGAATAATTGGGTGTTTGCATTCCCAAGCATACAAATAGCGCGTTGCGCCCAATTGGAAAGAACCACAGGGTCAATAGGAGAATGATCCATTTTGGCTTCCTCAGCCAAATAAAAAATCCTGGTGAGAGGACCCACCAAATGCAAAAGCTTATCCTAGCAACCTGACCAGGCTCTATCCACACCCTTCTTAGGGTCTTTTCCAAACTTTGTAAAAAACATGAGCATATTTGGATCAATAACAGGGATAGCAGTAATACTGTCGGGTAAAGAGGGACGGGGACACTCAGATTTGAGTTTATTCCTAGTAACCTTGTTGAAAGAGTGACATAAATAGAAAGAGACAGAGTCTGCAACATGGTCAGCAGGAAACCATTCTTTAGAATTTGGATGAACCATGAAGGAAGGGTCGAACATGGGTTCACCAGAGTGGTCTAACAAGACCTGAGACACATGGTGAGCGGCACCACCGTCAATAGGAGAAATTCTACGCCTTTTCTCAGAAGGCCCATAAAAATATGGATCAGAGGATCCGTCTACATCATGTGGATGACTCAAAAAATCATCATCATCAGTGTCTCTTAAGTGGGTAATATGGAGAGGGGAGGAAGGGGTTCCCAATTTGGAGACCTCTCGGGTGGGAGGACCAAAAGAAACAGAAATGCCTTCTGAAGGCCTGGGAAGGGTGGCCACACTTTTCTTGCCTTTAGTAGGAGGCACCTCAGAGGCAGAAATAATTTTAGAAAAGGAGGCTTCCAAATTTTTGGATATGTCCAACATAGAGACAGAAACTGCTTGTTGGACAGGATCCTTTAAAAAATTGGGAATCTTCTTCTTCAGACATACTGAAGAAAGAAATAAAAAATACAGGTACACTAAAGAAAGCTAAAGAAAGCTAACAGAGCTGAAAAAACTGGTAGGTAAATTTGTTCCAGTTAATATAGGGTTAAAAATAAGATTGTGAGGCAGGGAGTGGCCTTGAGGAGTGGGCGTGTGGAGAGCTGACAGGAAAAGCCTATCGCGAAGCAAAGGAGGTGGTATCAGAAGAGAAAAACTCCTCCCAGGAGAGTTACATGCAGGGGAACGGGTCCGTTACTTGGCAACACAGCCGAAACAAAGGCGCGGCAGTGATATGAACAGAATGCTTCCACACACAAAGCAATGAGAAGCGCTGACCGCCTGCGTCTCCAACGGTTGGAAACGACCGTTGGAAGACGCGAAAGGATTAATCCTAAAGAGAAAGATGGCGAGTGAGCGCTAGTACAGCTGCAATAAGAAAAAACTGTAAAACATGTAACAGTAAACAAGTAAATACAATAAATGTAAATGTAAGCACATTTGAAAGAGAATTGGAGCACTTAGCTTGACTGCGAGCAGCAAGAAAAGAGGACTTGTTCGCAGTCAATATATTGATAGCTGTATTCGACGTCTTATTGGATGCTCCCATTGTGATGTCACTTTGTAGTTTTTTTTTCTTGGGAAATGTAGTTTTTCTTCTTGGCTGCTGTTTAAACCAAAGCAAGAAAAGACTGCATAATATGAGCCTCCGGTCTTGTAATAAAATCTAGGTTTATGTGCATGTTTAAGGTTTTGCGACTTTGATGTAATGAATTAAAAATGTCTTAATTGCTTACAGTAACCGCCTCAAAATGTTCCTGTCCAAGTCCTGCCACGCTTAATTTTTATACATATATATATATATTTACATTTGTTTATTGATTTTCATCTTATATGAACAAAAACACTAACACATAACACTTGTCTGCTGCAGGGCAGAATTACTATATCTCAAAATAAATGCCCATTACATCTGGGCGTTTCTGCATACTGTTAACTGTGTGCTATTTCTGAAACTACGATGTGAGTGGAATAGTTCCTTCTTGTTCCATTAGATAGTTAGTGAGTGAGGCTTATGTATTCTTTTGTCGACACGCTATGGGCAGTTCCTCTGCAATATGAGAGATCCTTCAGCCATTTTGTACATGTAGGGTGTAAGCATTTTCCGCGGTGAAAAGACACTAGTCTCTTTGTCAACAAGAACATTATCGCCACCAGTCGGCGCCCTGCGGCTTGACCGATTTCAACAATCCCAGAAGACACACCTGAATTGTGCACTGTACGGAGTCCGCTATCATAGCGCATAGGTCCACCACTACCTGCCTCCAGAATCTCTGTATACTAGCGCAATACCATGCCTTGTGAATGAAGTCCACTCCTGCCTGCCCACAGCGGTCACAGCATGTATTTTCGCTGATCCCCTAGCTACGCTGTCGCAGGGGTGTTTAGTACATTTGGTGAAGATACTTGAAGTGGATAATGAGTGGATTGCAATTGAAAGTGAGGTGCCCTGTTAATGAACAGCAGTATTGCGATTCTTCTTGTTCAGTGGTGATGTAAGTCGGAGTTCCACCGTTCCAGTGATCGGTCAGTCAACCAGGGTATGTCAGTCTGTGTGACTACATACAGTTTGGTGATTAGATTTTGCCATCCGAGCTCATGAGTAGAGTTTGAAGTGCATTCAGTATCGGGGGTTCTGGTGGAATTGTAGGGTAAAAGTCACGTATAGCAAGGGTCAAGCGGTTGTAGTAAAAGGAGAAAAGTGGTGTGGCATTCTGTATACATTGCAAATCTGTGAGTGCGCGAAAGGTGCCCTCTTGATACAGGTCACCCATAGTGGCTATTCCAGACACTCTCGGCAGCGTCAGTGCCTTATTCTTGTGTGTTACGGACAGTGCCGGGTGATGTCCGAGCGGCAGTACTAGGGCATAAAAGGGCAGCTTGTTTGCTTGACCTCCCAGCACTTGCCACATGGGAATGGTAAAGTCCAGCGTGTTAATTTCTGTGTGCGACGTGTCTGCGCTTGTGTGGTAATATGTGACTTTACGGTATTGGGTCTGCGTCTTGTGCCTCGACTGCCAAGTGTGGTATATAGTTATGTGGTTTATACTAGTAGTACGCATGTTGCGCTTGTGCATATAGATAGTCAATTTGGAAATCGGGTGCTGCAAACCCTTCCCTTTCGTATGACAGTCAATAGTTGCCATCTCAGCCGGGGCTGTTTACCTGCCCAGACTAACTTGATTAGCTGTGTTTTGAGGTGTTTGAAAAAACTGCTGGGGAGCGTGATGGGAACATTGGTAAAAAGGTACAGAAAGTGGGGCAACACTACTGTCTTGAGTATTGCCACTCGGTCTGCAAGCAACAGCAGCATCTTGATCCATTTATCTACCATGTCTTCTAGTTTCGACATGGCATAACCATAGTTAGCACGTGTTACTACAGTTGAGTCTTTATGTACCCATCTCCCTAAGTATTTCATGCATCGCTGCTCCACTTCAGCGGGTATTCCAGTGCAAAGGGCACACTACAGGGTGTTAGTGGAAGTGTCACAGACTTTTCCCACTTTATGCAGAGGACTGATTGGCGCTCGAATCGTATGTATTTCCAGAGTATTAGTGGCAAAGTTTCTGACATAAACCACCATATCGTCGAGATATAGCGACATTACGATCGGACGCTGCCAAAACCGCAGTGCCGCTGCCACGTGTTTCTGCCGAACAACACAGGCAAGTGGCTCCAGTGCCAGCGTGAATAGGCGTGGGGATAGGGAGCCTCCCTGCCTCATCCTGCAGTAAATGTGAATCGGAGCGGATGTGTGCTCATTTACCTGTACTCGCGCTGTTGGATCATTATATAAGAGCTTGATCCAGTTCAAGTATATGCCAGGCATTCCCATACGCTCTAGAATGGTGAACACTTAAGACCATTCGATAGAATAAAAGGCTTTGGCAGAATCTAGTAGTACTGTCGCAGCCTGTGGCTGGGGATTCAGGTGGTGGAGTAAGGTGAAAAACGTTGTTGTGCGAGGTGGCTCGACCTTGAATGAAGTAAGATTAATCGGGGAGTACTAGATTCGACATGACTGGTTGCAGGCCGTTTCACTAATATCTTTGCCAATATCTTAATGTCATCGTTTATGAGTAATAAGGGACCCACATTGATCTGGCCCTTTATCCTTCTCAAAGACAACAATGATAAGGGCCTCCCTTAAAGTCGCCGGGAGTGCCTGCTTTGCATAGGCTTTGGTGTGCATAGCTTTTAAATGCGGTGCAATCTGGGCCTGTAGGACGGTAGCCTCTTTCTAGCCTTGTTACTGCCACTTTTGGCCTGTTTATGAGTATATGTCAGGGTGTTTTTACTGTCTCACTGGGATCCTGCTAGCCAGGGCCCAGTGCTCATAGTGAAAACCCTATGTTGTCAGTGTGTTTGATATGTGTCACTGGGATCCTGCTAGCCAGGACCCCAGTGCTCATAAGTTGCGGCCTATATGTGTTCCCTGTGTGGTGCCTAACTGTATCACTGAGGCACTGCTAACCAGAACCTCAGTGTTTATGCTCTCTCTGCTTTTTAAAATTGTCACTGCAGGCTAGTGACTAATTTGACCAATTCTCATTGGCACACTGGAACACCCGTATAATTCCCTTGTATATGGTACCTAGGTACCCAGGGTGTAGGGGTTCCAGGAGATCCCTATGGGCTGCAGCATTTCTTTTGCCACCCATAGGGAGCTCAGACAATTCTTACACAGGCCTGCCACTGCAGCCTGAGTGAAATAACGTCCACGTTATTTCACAGCCATTTTCACTGCACATAAGTAACTTATAAGTCACCTATATGTCTAACCCTCACTTGGGGAAGGTTAGGTGGCAAGTTACTTTGTGTGTGGGCACCCTGGCACTAGCCAAGGTGCCCCCACATCGTTTAGGGCAAATTCCCCGAACTTTGTGAGTGCGGGGACACCATTACACGCGTGCACTGCACATAGGTCACTACCTGTGTAGCGTCACAATGGTAACTCCGAACATGGCCATGTAACAAGTCTAAGATCATGGAATTGTCACCCCGATACGATTCTGGTGTTGGGGGGACAATTCCATGATCCCCCGGGTCTGTAGCACAGAACCAGAGTACTGCCAAACTGCCTTTCCGGGGTTTCCACTGCAGCTGCTGCCAACCCCTGAGACAGGATTCTGCCCTCCTGGAGTCTGGGCAGCCCAGTCCCAGGAAGGCAGAACAAAGGATTTCCTCTGAGAGAGGGTGTTACACCCTCTCCCTTTGGAAATAGGTGTGAAGGGCTGGGGAGGAGTAGCCTCCCCCAGCCTCTGGAAATGCTTTGATGGGCACAGATGGTGCCCATCTCTGCATAAGCCAGTCTACAGCAGTTCAGGGATCCCCCAGCCCTGCTCTGGCACGAAACTGGACAAAGGAAAGAGAAGCGACCACTCCCCTGACCAGTACCTCCCAGGGGAGGTGCCCAGAGCTCCTCCAGTGTGTCCCAGGCCTCTGCCATCTTGGATTCAGAGGTGTTGGGGCACAATGGACTGCTCTGAGTGGCCAGTGCCAGCAGGTGATGTCAGAGACCCCACCTGATAGGTGCTTACCTCTTTCAGTAGCCAAGCCTACGTTCCTAGTAGCCAAACCTCCTTTTCTGGCTATTTAGGGTCTCTCCTCTGGGCTATTCCTCAGATAACGAATGCAAGAGCTCACCAGAGTTCCTCTGCACTTCGCTCTTTGACTTCTGCCAAGGATCGACCGCTGACTGCTCCAGGACACCTGCAAAACCGCAACAAAGTAGCAAGACGACTACCAGCAACATTGTAGTGCCTCATCCTGCCGGCTTTCTCAACTGCTTCCTGGTGGTGCATGCTCTGAGGGCTGTCTGCCTTCACCCTGCACTGGAAGCCAAGAAGAAATTTCCCGTGGGTCGACGGAATCTTCCCCCTGCCAACGCAGGCACCAAAAGACTGCATCACCGGTCCTCTGGGTCCCCTCTCACCCTGACAAGCGTGGTCCCTGAAACACACGCGCTGGGTCCAAGTGTCTCCCACAGTCCAGTGGCCCTTCTGTCCAAATTTGGTGGAGGTAAGTCCTTACCTCCCCACGCCAGACAGCAAACCTGTGTACCGCGTGATTTGCAGCTGCTCCGGCTTCTGTGCACTTTTCCAAGGATTCCTTTGTGCACAGCCAAGCCTGGGTCCCCAGCACTCCGTCCTGTAGTGCTCAACCCGCTGAGTTGGACTCCGACGTCATGGGACCCTCCTTTTGTGACTCTGAGTTCACAGAACTTCCAAGTGCCTGCTCCGGTACTTCTGTGGGTGCTGCCTGCTTCTGAGGGGGCTCCCTGAGTTGCTGAGCGCCCCCACTGTCTCCTCCTCCAAGGGGCGACATCCTGGTCCTTCCTGGTCCCCAGCAGCGCCCAAAAACCTCTACCACGACCCTTGCAGCTAGCAAGGTTTGTTTGCAGTATTTCTGCGTGGAAACACTTCTGCAACCTCCAGCACGCAGTGGGACATCTTCCATCCAATGGAGAAGGTCCCAGCCCTTTTCGTTGATGCAGAATCCTTGGCTTCCTTCACCCGGAGGCAGCCCTTTTGCACCTTCATCCAAGGTTTCCTGGGCTCCTGCCTCCCCTTGACACTATCGCGACTCTTGGACATCCAGGAATCCGTTTTCAGTGCTTTGCTGGTGCTTGTGGTTCTTGCAGAATCCCCCTATCACGACAATTGTGTCTTTCTGGGGTAGTAGGGTAACTTTACTCCTACTTTTCAGGGTCTTGGGGTCGGGTATTTTGGACACCCTTACTGTTTTCTTACAGTCCCAGCGACCATCTACAACCTCCCATAGGTCTGGGGTCCATTCGTGATTTGCATTCCACTTTTGGAGTATATGGTTTGTGTTGCCCCTAGACCTTTGTCTACCTATTGCATCCTATTGTAATTCTACATTGTTTGCACTACTTTTCTTACTATTACTTACCTGTTTTGGGTTTATGTGCATATAATTTGTGTATATTACTTACCTCCTATGTGAGGGTATCCTCTGAGATACTTTTGGCATATTGTCACTAAAATAAAGTACCTTTATTTGTAGTAACTCTGAGTACTGTGTTTTCTTATGATATTGTGCTATATGATATAAGTGGTATAGTAGCAGCTTTGCATGTCTCCTAGTTCAGCCTAAGCTGCTTTGCCATAGCAACCTTCTATCAGCCTAAGCTGCTAGAAACACCTCTATTCTACTAATAAGGGATAATTGGACCTGGCACAGGGTGTAAGTACCACAAGGTACCCACTATAAGCCAGGCCAGCCTCCTACAGGGCCGCATATGGCTTATAGAATTCACCTGTCAGTCCGTCTGGGCCCGGCGCCTTGTCATTAAGAAAGGGCCTGTATCACTTTGCACACTTTCTCAATTTCTATCGGCCTTGAGAGGTATTCCTGCTGTGCAGTCGATAGCCATGCTAGCACTACATCTTCCAGATATGTCCCTATTTCTTGCGGCTCAACTAATACAGCTGAGAAGTATAATATGCTGTAGCATTTAGTAAAGGCATTTAATATTTCAGTCATGCTCCAACAGTCTTTGCCCTCTTGATCTTTTACATGGGTCACTTGACGAGGGTTCCTATCAGGTCGAATTTTGGCAGCTAAGGATCTACCCGGATGACCTCCCTACCCATAAGCCCTAGCCACAGGTAGCCAAGGAGGCCTCCAAAAGGGTGCCTGCCTCCTCCACTGAGTCTCTGTTGATTTCAAAATATTAGCTTATGACTTGGTCAATCGTGTTTTTGTAGACCTGATCCAGAAGGGCTGTACTGTGGAATCACCAAGTGAAAGGCCTAAAGCGGAGCATAGGAATGTCAATCTCCAGTCTGACCACCTTGTGGTCCAACAGCGTACGAGCCATATGTTCCACATCTGTGGTCCATGTGCTTGCCTCTCCCGATATTAACCAGTAATCTACATGGGCTCAAGTGGCATGCACAGATGACATAAACATACCCTCCCGGGCTCCTGCATGTTGTAACCTCCAAATGTCTACCATCTGGAACTCCTCCATACCCTCCCGTAGCACCCTTGCAGAGTTTCGGGCGTGACTTGGCATTCCTGTGGATCGGTCCTGCGCTACATTGAGAGTCGTGTTAATATCGCCACCCCACAGAATCACAGCTGGCGGACATGAGCGCATTATGTTCCAAAGATTAGTGTAAAATGTAGGATCATCTGTGTTGGGACCATGCACATTTACCAGAGTTACCAGTGTCTCTCCCAGTGCTTTCTGTAGAATGACAGAGGCCCTGGTCATCAGCTATGGTGTGTGTGTGTGTGGCAGTGAAGGGTGTGCCCTTTTTGATCAGTATCATCACCCCCCTAGAGTATGAGGAGTATGACGATGATGCCTGTACTGCTGCCCATCTAGCACCAATCGCCCGCTCCAAGATGTGAGTCAGGTGAGTTTCTTGGAGGAAAACAATCTGTATGTGGTGTCTGTCAAGATATGGAAGGACATGTTGTGTTTTACGAGGGTTGTTGAGACCATGCACATTCAATGTCAGTAACAATATTGTTGTATCTCTAAGGGATTGTAGGCCCTTTCTCACAGAGCTAGGTTGGGAGTTAATAGTGCGTTAGTATGTAGTAGTGAACAGTATCGTACTTATGTGCAGTGCCGCTGCAGCAGTAACATATAACATCCCAAACTTCACACCCTCCCACTTCAGCATCCCAATTATGCTAAAGAAATTCCCCTTGAACAGTGTAACTAGTACTCTTATCACATTTATCACCCATACAAGTCAGTGTCTCTCGCAAGAGGCTATTTACAGTTCAGCTCGGGGTGCACCCTCAAGAGGGTGCATAGAGCCCCGCTGTCACCTGAAGTACGGGGTAGCCATGACAGTTAGCGAGGCTGGCATGCTGCTATCAGTAGAAGCCAGTGTGTAAGACACACCTATAGATTGAGTCTCAGATTAGATTTACCAATCTTAGGCCGCTCACTCACCATCCTTTCTGAGTGCTTCAGTAATGTGTCCATTTTCCTCTGAACATTCTTGCAGCGTAAGTAGGTCTCGAGATCTCTTCATCCTTTTTTTGACGGACTGTTCAAGTAGTTATTCAACCGTGATACTGTAGCAGGTTAGTTTGCTGAATATCTCTACTTAGTTCAGGCAGTCTGTGATATTTTTGGTCTCTGACTGGCTGTGTTCTATGCGTTTCCGGAGCACCTTGTTGACAGCTTCCAATGCAGATTGCAATGAGTTGAATACCTTTATTTTGTACTGATATTCAATTCGTAGTCTTGCGGGGTACAACAATAGCGTATGTGATTCCCCCCTGCTGGAGTTTCTTTTTTCCCCAAGAGATATTCTCATCAGGTGGTCTGGACAGCAGACGTGAAATCGGGAAAAAAGGTTAGCGTGTTTCCTTGAGGAGTGATTTCTCCTTTCTCCCGAGTCAATCGTAGGACACCGTCTCTGTCCCTGTAGTTTGGTAATCTTGCCAGGATAGGGCGCAGAGTGGCCCCAGGCGCGTGTCTCGGAGCCAGGGATCTGTGGGCTCATTCCACTACCAGCATTGGGGACAGGTTTTCAATTCTAAAAATGTTGATGAGGAGGCGCTCCACATATTTCTCCATGTTTCCTGTGTTAGTCGAATCTGGGAGTCCCAGAAATCTCAAATTGCTGCGCTGCAATAGCTCCTCTAAATCCTCATTCTTTGTTTTGATGACCGCTAGGACCTTTTCCATATTTAGCATTTTGCCCAGCATTGTTTGTACATTGTCTTCCACGCTAGAGAGTTTCTGCTGTGCTTCTGTTAATCTCACTGAGTGCTGGTCCAGTTTAGAAGAGATATGATCCATGCGGAGATTAAGCTGGTCAGTCTTGCTGTCTATAGTTTGGAGGCTGTGCTGCACTGCAGGTAGGGTATTCTCTAGGGAACTTGCATCCCGGTTTGTTGCTAATTTGTCCGCTTCGGCCTCTAGCAGGTCGCGCACGCCTCTCTTAGGCTCAAACTTGAGTCGAGCTTGCACCTTATCTGTTTTGCCCATGTCTTCAGCAGCCTGGTCACCCGGTGACAATGTCATACAAACCGCAGTTATATCTCGCAGGGGTGGGGGTCAGGCTGGCAAATGCAGTCCACCAGGTGTGGCCAAAGCCCCTGGTGTCCTACCTAGTGTACATTTGGTGCCATAAGAGCGTCCGACGCACTGGCCTTCTGGCTAGTGTCCCTCTTCCCCAGCTCACTAGGGGCAGTGCGCAAAGGCTTGGATCAGCGGTCACCACTAAACTCAGTTTGTCCTTCTTCATGATATTTAAGCTGGCATTCAGTTTGCCCCATTTTTATTGCAGATTTTTTAATCTCTGATGGGGCCCCGCTTATTCTTTTATAATGCTGCAGGTCTCCCCCACTTGCATTGTTTCACAACTGCTGTGGCATGTTCTATTGAGCGCTACTTTCTGGTAGATGTTTCTCCCCAGGCCCACGGCGTACATCTGAATCACTTGCGGTCAGGGCAAGCTACAGGACTGCTGTAAGCCGCAGAAGGAAGATTGGCTCCAACCCAGGCCTTGTCGCAGCATGATCCCCCCCACTTACCGTAGGATCCTCAGCGCTGAGTGCCACTTCCCGCTGCCCTAGCCACTTACCACTTCAGCGCCGCTTCCAGGTGGCTCTTATTTCTTGTGTTGCTTTTCCGTGCAGCGCCGACGTGCTTCTGCGCATTCCTCCAGAGATGGCGCTCCTTCGAGAGCGTGTAGCCCGACTCGGCCCTCTGGGCAGGATCGCTTAGGCCTTCCTTTCGAAGGCCGGGCTAACCAAGCTCTCTGTGTGTCTCCCTGCTTTTAGGAGTCTGTTTCGCACAGAGGAGGTGGCCAGTGGGGGTCTAGGCTGCTCAATTCAGATCAGTCTTTTACAGGGTCTTCAGCTATTTCAGACAGGTGTACTTTAGTCAGTTCACCGCTCTGTCTTCCATTTTATGTAGAGAGCACGACTGGTCTGGTAGTTTTCATCATGTCGTCTCACAGCTCTCCGCTCCGCCAGAATTTTGGGCCTCTGCTATAGGTTTTCACCATTTGAGTTCCTGTGTGGTAGAAGAGCTTCTACTTGTTTTTGTTCTCGATGTCTGCTCTGTTTCTTACACCGCTTGTTCACCAGCAATCAGGATTTTCTTTTGGATTGTTGGCTCACGGCTGGCAGAGCTGCACAATAGTGCAGCCATCTTGTCGTAGGCTCTCTAGCACCCCCGCCACACTTAAGATACAACAAAGCATGTTTCTGCTTCAACCTAACACAAAACCCAAAACAGTCAAACAGGAAGTTTCAGAACTGCTTGAATTGAAGCTAAAGACATGAAATCAAGTCTGACATCAGTGTGTCATGTAAGCCCTTTTCAAAATGGCTTAAGGACAGACGCTGATGACACCACCCTCCTTATTTGTTTGGATGACAAAAAAGATGAACTCCTGGTTAAGTTCCAGACATGCACATTTTCACAAGTTTTTGTGATGACTGATAAGAATTTAATGCTAATTAATCTTTGCCTTTGGAAATGGACCTCAGTGTGGGGGCCATATGTACTTCGTAGTGCTGCAGCATTTTCATCCTTTGCAGGACTCAATGCACTTCAAGGCTGACGGATATTTGGACTCTGCGACAGGGTGTTGTAGAACCAATAACACAATTTCAATACAAGCCAAATTAAATTACACACCATGACCAATGTGGCCATGGAAGTAAAACTCCAGTCAAAAATAAAGGTAAAGGACTCATTACAAAATCAAGCTCAAAGTCATGTAGACAATTCACAAGACCACATTATATAGATACAGTATCACCAAGGGTTTCCCAAGGCGACAAAATAAATTCAGACAAACTAACGTTAATAAAACTAAGCATTCAAGAAGGATAATACAAATCATCAACAGGAATAGTTGGGATATATACATCAAGTGTTGCTCAGGCTTAGGAAGCATCAGTCAATACAGTTTAGCAGAGTTCCAATTTTGGCTGGTCATATGGTAACCTTACAGTTGGCCGATTCAGGTAAAGACCTGTGGAGAGGAAAACATGCAGACAAAAGACAAGAAGTACAAAAAGGGCAAAAATTATTTGGAAAAAGGTAATCTCTAGCAATAAGCTACTAAGGTGGGCAAAAGTTAGGCAAAAAGGAAAGCGTCACCATATCAAAAGCTCGATCAAGAGTCTTCTGCAGGGGTCAGGAAGAAAATCTCCAAGACTCAGTGGGGAATCTCATAGGGGCATAGCTGGGAGGAAAATACCTCTCCAAAGGGCTCAGCATTCAGGGAATCATTTTCATGAAAGGTTCTGGAAATCAGGGGATCTGACCTAAGTCTGACTGGTATTCAGTATATTAAAGTCCATACAACATTCTGATTCGCCAAAGGTGACAGTCCACATTACGTTAAAAGGGCACAATCCTATACAAATTGATCACACAATTCCAAACAGCAACAGTTCAATATTTTCCCAAGTCTGTCAAGAGAACTTCTTCCATCCATGTAGCTCCAAACAAGTTTTTAAACAATTGCATATAATAGCAATCTATGTTCCAGGATTTTCTAAATTCAAGGACATTGTTGCACCTCTCTCTATGTCTAAAACAATAGGGGTTTATTACCACAGCTAGTCTTCTTATGGGAACGAAGTCTGAAAGAAAGGTTCAAGTTAAAGAATGAATCAGCATTTCCTGCACAGTCATGAGCTACAAGCTTAACAGGCCTCACTTAGGCTAACACAAAACAATTAATACAGCACAATAATACATCAAATAGAATACATTTTAGTATGCAAACTATAAGCTCAGCACTTTTATACAAAATAATTTCAGTCAATATAATGTGGAACTAAATTTAACTAATTTTACATGCGTTTTTAATCCATCAATCATTAGAAATTCAATATTGCTTAAATACATTCTGTTAGTCTAGGGTATAAATTACATCATAATATCAGTTTAGAACTTTTGTCATTTGATTAAATTAAAATACGTCCTATGTCAAACTCTACAGTATAAACAAATGCACATTAAAAAATGACTTGTCAGTGCAGCTTCTACAGTCAATCCATTAGTACTTTGATTAATATAACGCATTTATTGTCACGTATTAATGACTTCTGTGACATTAGGGACAGCACCAAAATTTCAACTACATCAGTAGTGTCCTAGTCCCGGCTACTTAGGTAAGTTCACCACTTGGGTGAATTAAAACATTCTTTCATTTATTTCCCAGGTGAGGTAAGTTGCAACAATTAACTATTCCTCGTAAAACCGTTAGAAAGATTCTTTGAATTCTGTCACAGGAGGGGGCAAGTATGGAGTTTCCGACAGCAGTTTCACCACAAATGGTTTAACATTTGCCTCACCAAACACCTGATCTGCCAGGTAACAAGCTTTTCATATGAGGTAAAAAAAAATCTCCAAAACTATTTTACTGCTTACTCCCTAAAATTATAATTTTTGGCTCCGATGAAGGATCCGTTAAATCAGTGTGGCCTGCTCAGTCGCGATTCACTGACACCAAAGACCAGGTAAATTAAATTTTGTATTTATTCAAGAGATCAAGCTGCGAGATGCTGGCGGCAGACAGGTTTGTCACAAAACTTCAGCATTCAAAACTCTACATTCCACACTGAATCCAGAACACATTCACAGGATTCCATGTGCAGAACAAACCAGAAAGAGACAGATGTAATATTGGCTCTTCCCGTTAACAAAAACAAATCAGAACTACATTAAAAAAATCTATATCTAGTACATTTATGAATTACCAAAAAACTTAGTCATCTAAAATGGTCAATACAGATCCCATTAAACAAATAAAGCACATAAATAAAAAACTGTGGTATTTATAAAATACTTTAAACAATACAGGACCTACAAAAAATGGTTTACAACATATCATGACGAAGACTTAACAGATTACATTCTATATCTATGAGGCAGTGTTCTTATCCATCTACTACGTCTACAATATGACCTTGAGACAGACACATCGAGCTTCACATTTGCCTCTACATACTCTTCAGACACTAATGACTTCTCATTAGACCAAGTTCCAGTGCCACACATTTCCTTTGATTCACATCATAATTGTTACTCACTTTAACTTTTACTAAACAACCATTATTCCACCACTATTAACCCACCACTTTCACACAATTACCCTTTACTTCTAACACGTTGACTGGTGGCCTACACTTACTTCCTCTCTTCTTTACATGAACAGGTTTACAAACCCAAACCAACTCTCCCACTTTGTGAAATGTTTCCTTCACTTTATTTCTGTCATCATAGTACTGCTTCTGTTTCATTTGAGCTTTTCCACCCTTTGACCGACAGTGTCACCCGAACAGTCATTTATTTTAACCCACTTGTTCATCCATGCAGGGCAAAAACAAGTAGAAGCTCTTCTACCACACAGGAACTCAAATGGTGAAACCCTAGTGGCTGAATTTGAAGAGGTGTGGTAGACCCGCAGCATAGACTTGACTGCACTAACCACAACACACTTGTTGGCAATAGCCCACTGGATGCATTCTCCCAACACCCTGTTCATCCTCTCAACCAGATGGCTGGCTTGAGGGTGATATAGAGAATTCTTGAGGTGCTTGATGCCACTAGCATGCAGAAAAGGCACTACCTTCATGGACACTAATTTGGCACGATTATCAGACCCCACAGTGGCAGAAAAAACATCTTTGAGAAAAATACCTTTCATGAAATCCACTACTGCCTTGAAGGAAACTTCACTCACAGATTTGACCTCTTGTCATTTGCTGTAATAGTCGATCATGGCCATGGCAAAAAGCAAGTTACTGGCCAAAGCATTAAAAGGATCAATAATGTCAAAACCATTTTTCTTCTATGGTGCTGTAGGAAATTCAACAGGACACAACAATGGAGTTCTCAATCGCAGGGATGTATCACAACTAGAACATATGACACACTCACTGACCATCTGTTCAATTTCTCTGTCCATGGAAGGCCACCAGAAAGACAATCGCACCCTTCTCTTAGTCATGGTGGAACGTGAATAACCCTCATGCTTGTATTATAATATAATTCCTCAGCGAAACACGTGGAACCAACTTATCAGCTCTAAATAATAAACCACCCTCAACTGACAATTCGCCCCTCACTTTCACAAAAGTCTTCAACTCAAAGTCTAAGTTTCTTTCTCTTGGCCATCCTGACTCAACATACAAAAAGCAACCACCTGAGCCAAGTCAACAGATGCAACTATACAATCTTTCTTATCTTCCTTACCCCTCAATTCCATTTGCTCTTCTACACATTCCAAATGACGAGAAAGAATCCGCACAGACATTTTTTCCTCCTGGAATGTATTTTAGAATAAAATATAACTGCAACAATTTGGTTCAGAGTCTTACAATGTGTGATGTAAACCCTCAGACATCCCCACCACTTAGTATGTGTACTAAAGGCTAGTGGTCTGTCTGAATTACAAAACGTTTACCCCACAAATAGTTATAGAATTGTGTGACTGCCTACCAGAAGGCCAAGAGTTCCTTTTCTATTTCTAAGTATTGCCTCTGAGCACCACCCAAAACACATGAAGCAAAGCCAATGGTGTGAGTTTGATTATTTTTCACTTGTGTGAGAACAGCACCCAAACACACACTGCTAGCATTGAGTGTCACCACACATTGTAGGTTAGGATCAAAGGGCTTAAGAACTTTTGAGGAGGCTATTTGCTCCTTTACCCATTCAAATACCCGTTGACATTCATTGTCCCACTCAAACAGCACACCCCTCATCACCCTCGAGATAAGGGCTGTAGGTTCGAGGCATAATATTGTGTAAAGAGCGAGTAAAACTCACTCATTTCAAGAAATTACAAGAGTCTTACTTTATCTTTTGGAGGTTTGACCTGTTTGATATCTTTGACTAAGCCAGGCTTTGTCTCAATTTCCTGGCTTGAATGAATGATCCAAATAATCAAACAATTTTGTGAGTTCAGAACACACATTTGTCCCTTCTGATTACAACTCCATTGAGCTGGAACCTCTTCAACACCTCATCCAATATGCTATCATGAAACACTCTATCAGGTGCATGAATCAACACATTATCTTGAAAAATAGAAAGATGTTGGATGCCTATGAGAATGTTGGACACTGTTCTCTCGAAGACGGACGCCACCAAATATAGGCTAAAAGGCATGAGGTAATATTGGTATATACTAAACGGAGACACGAATGCAGTAAGAACATGTGATTCATGTTCCAGCTCAATTTGGTGGTAGGCTGAGGCCAAGTCCAACTTACATTTTGCCTCTTTCAACTTAGTCAATAATTCACTAGTATTGGATAAGGGACAACTGTCAACCCAAATTTCCTTGTTTAGAAACCAGAGATCAACACAAACTCTTAGTTCACAATTTTGTTTACATGCAATTACAAATGGCAAAAGCCATAAAGAAGAATCAATTGGCTCAATTATGCCCCTTCGGCACAATGTGCCAAGCTCCTTTTCTACATCCTCTTGTATGGTAAAAGGAACATTCCTTGATTTGTGTTTGATTGGCCTTTCCCCTTCTTTCACTTTAATGTTGTCTCTGAAGTGTTTGAGTGTTTGTTTTTACCTAATTATTCAGAAAACACTTGGGGATATTTATTCATTATTTTTTTCAATTCCACATCTTCTTGGATGGCCAATACTTGTTCTTATGCACCAGGTCTGAGGATCATGCCAAACAACCCTTGGTGTAACCACTCTAAAATGGTCAATCCTTTAAGGGCAACATACACTTTTCCAGCTATCTTCCGACCTTTAAATATCAGGATATCCTCAATATACCTAAAATCAATTCTGCACCCTTCATAAGATACAGCTGTGCGATTTAGAGGTAGTAACGGTCTACTAGGCCAAGTCTTGTCATATAATTCCCCACTTATCATGTTGTGACATCCTCCAGAGTCTGCTAACATTTTCAAGGTTTTGTCACCAACCATATCAATAACATAACAATCAATAAATAGATTCAGATCACCCACATTTACTTCATCATACTTCAACACAAGACCACAACACGACCATGTCTCCTAAGCCTTTCGCTATACTTTCCTCTTCATCTTGTGAAGTTTCATCAGTGACACATCTGACTAGTTGCTGGAAACCCTTCTTCGAACACTGACACACCTTTGCAAAGTGACCTAGTTTGTTACACATTCTGCAGGTGACATTCTTTGCCAAACATTGTTTTCCTCTTCTAGTGAGTGTGCAGTATCCACAGCAAAAACAAATATTACTTTGAGAAAAGAATGATTTAGATTTTTTAAATGTTTTCTAATGTTTCAAATTCTTCATAAAATTTCCTTTTACAGCAGCAACTACCGAATGTTCGGGATCCAGATCTTTAGCTGATAACTGTAAGGTTTCTAAGCTCATGGCGGTCTCAATAGCTATCTCTAATGATGGATTTCCCATGGATAGTAACTTCTGTCTAATAGACTTATCACTGCAGTGACTGATGAACTGATCTCTGACCAGCTGATTTGAAAAGTGCTCGAACTGACAGCCAGTGACCACCTTCTCAATGCAGTGATGTATGCATCTACATCTTCACTAGGGTTTTGCACTCTTCTAAAGAAAAATGTGTGGCTCAATACCACTAAACCAGACTGAATATCAAACCTAGTCTGCAACTTCCTTACTATTTCTTGGTATTCATCTACATTTTCACCTTCTACTACATCCTCTTCAGGTAGATGTTTAAGTGTCCCTCTCCTCTCAAAACCTAGAGAATGTAGTAATAAATACTTTTTTCTTTCAGCAAAGAAAGCAGTGCCCCATTAGCCCCCAAATATGTTTCAGAGGCAGCAAACCATTGTTTCCACTGAATGGGTGGATCACCCAGAGTTTGGAGGAAGTAGGGAGGAGGATTGACAGACTGCATTTGCGCATGCAAATGTGAGATCTCCACCCGGATAAGCTGATTATGGACTACAAGGTTTTACACCCTACAAAACATTATTAGAAATATCTTGGTTACCTTACAACTATACATTCAAAGGACGAATAAAATAATAAAACAAAGTGATAGGAATATCTTTTCTGTGTGGATGTACTCTCTGAACCCAAGGCTTAAAGGGTTTTTGACTGGCAAGCAATAATGTTGAAACAACCAACAATTAAGAAACCTTCAATCCAGTCTCTCGATATGTCTCTTCAGTCCAAAATAGATTCGTACAGTATTACGTTGGTGGTATATCGCTTGTGCGACACACCGATGAGGTACACACCTCAAGTGGTCTGTACTTTGAAAGAAAGAACCTTCGATCGAATGCATGTTGATCGCGTGTTGCAACCAATGCGTGAGATGAAGCCTTTAACCTTATGCATGGCATTGTAGCGATGCATTCCACTGATGCCTTGAAGAATTAAAGAAAAATACATTAGCAGGCTTGCCTCAGTCCGTCACCTTGAGTATCAATATGCTTCACCCTGCGTCACAACATCATGCAAATGCAGTCCAACACTCCTGATGTGACGCAGAAGGGGGATATGCTTAAAATGCATCCTTCACCTCACACAAAGGTAACTTGTGCTTTAGGCAATACCGCGGCAAGAAGATACCAGTCTGCCACAGTAACTTCCAAATTTAACTATTCGAAATCCAAATTGTAGGGTAGAGGTTACCGGACACCTATGAGGTGTATCCTCATTGTGAGTCCGTATCAGCAGCTCGCTCATCACCACAAATTACTTTGTGATTCACTGACACACCAGAGACACCAGGTAAGTTGATTTTTGTATTTATTCACAAGATCAATCTGCGAGCTGCTGGCGGCACACAGGTTTGTCACCAACTGTCGGTGTTTAAATCTCTACATTCCAGGTGGAATCTTGAACACACACACAGGATTCCATGTGCAAAATCAACCAGAAAGAACCAGATATCACAGGCTCTTCTTCTTTTCAAGCTCCTACTCTTCGAAACACTGTCCACTTTTTTTTGTGTTACGTCTGACCATTGTGCCTTCTGCAAGAAGTCAAAAGCAGGACTCTTTGTGGTTATATGGCTTTCGATTGGTTCAATTGTCTGACATGTTTTTGGCAGTTATATTTAGGATAATACCTTGTTATGGAGCTTATATAGTAAGTGAAAATAGAAAGTCCAGTAGGTCAGAACAACGAATGAGGGAAAGAATGTAGGGCAAGAACAGTAATGGTTGGGAGATAAGAGATTAACGGGTAATGGAGGTGAGTGGGGCTCCTGTGTTAGTTTCAAAGTCAATAAAGATTTGTCCTGAAACTGATCAAGAGCAGGTCACAGACCCAGCTCTCCCTCATGCTGCTTCACCGCTCTTGCTTCAGTAGTCAGATTTTTCTCCTGTTTCTCTATTGCTTTTCACCTTGTATATATGCATTTCTCTTATTTCCTATTGCTTTTCTCCTTGTTTGTTTCTTCTCCCGCTCCTCTGCCAGCTGTTTTCATTACTGCCGCCTGTATTTCCTACCTCTCCCCAAGCCTTATCCACCGCCTCCTAGCTCCCTCCCTCCTCCTAGGACTTACTTAATGGAGGCAACAGCTTAGCCCCATTGAGCAGATCCGAGACCCAGCATTCCCTCATGCTTCTGCACTGCTCTTGGTTCAGTAGTCTGCTCTTCCTTTTGCTTTTCTCCCTGTCAATCTGCTTTCCTCTTGTTTACTATTTCTCTAGTTTTCTACTGCTTTCCTTCTTGCTTTTTCTTTTCTCCATTGTTAATCTGCTTTTCCCTCTTTGTCTATTGCTTTTCTCCTTGTAAATCTGTTTTACCCTAGTTTTCTATTGCTTTTCTCCTTGTAAATGTGCTTTTTTTCTAATTTTCTATTGCTTTTTGAATTGTTACCTTTCCCTCCTGCTGCTCTACTGCCTGTTTTCCCGCTTGATGCCTGTGTTTTCCACCTGCCGCCAAGCCTCTCCCACCGCCTCCCAGTGTCCCCTGCTCCTCACAGCACCTACCTAATGGAGGCCGCAGCGATGCTGGACATCGGACATGCCCCTGGTATGCCAAAGACAAGCCTGTCTGTGCCTATACCTGCATTGACCATGCCCAGCGCCAGGACCCTTGGTTCCCACCTGCCAACACTGCCACCTTACGCACCCTAAACTCTGCATGTCCCAGTGAGCAATGCTGCAATGCCATACCACACTCTACAATAGAACCGTTCTCCTATGCCAGATGCACCTTCTCCTGCACCAACTTGCTCACCAGCACACAGCAAAGCACCATGCTGACCTCTCGCCACACGACACCCGAAGTAACCCACAGCACAACTGCCTACACTTCAAAAAACGCACGATGTGCAAGCACTCCACCAAGTTATGGGACCTCATCTCCACCCTCAAACCTGGCATTGTCTTCCTCACCGAGACATAGCTCAACTCGGCCTCCGCCCCTGACATTGCCACAGCTAACCCCGATGGATAAAAAAAATCACTCTCCAGGCCCGCACTAAGAAGCCAGGCGGAAGAATAGCCATTGTCTATAAAGAGGACATAGAGTGCACCACCACCAACAACAATACCTCCACCCCAATGGAACACCTCAACTTCAAGCTCCACATGGATGATAAGACAACCTTCAGAGACTTCTGCAACACCACTGCAGACTTCAGTGTGCCCCTAGCCCTACACTCCAAGGGCTACATCTTCCTCAGCAACCTCAACTTCCACTTCGAGGACCAAAGCAGCAACAACACCACCCACCTCCTCGACAGTATGGATCACCTCTGACTGACCCAGATCATCCACGACCCCAAGCACATCGCAGGGCACACGCTGGACCCCATGTTCACCTTCAGCAACCGCATCAAATACAGCCACGTCACAGAGCTCACATGAACCGATCACTCCATCGTTCACTTCAACATCTCCAGCCCCTGCACAGCCACCCCAAATATAGCCAGTGCCCCCATTGCATCTGGAGCTAAATATCAGAGGCAAGCTGGACAGACACCCTCAACACCTCCTACCAAGCCATCACCACCAACCTGGAAAAGGGAACCAATAACTTTAATGCCTGGATCTCCAACTGCTCCAACCACATCGCTGTCATCAAGAGCAACAAGCAGAGTAGATCCTCCAAACTGGCCAGCTGGTACACCCAAGAACTCAGATCAGCAAAGCCCAATAGCAAACAGCTGGAGAGGAGACAGCGCCCGGCAAAAATTCCTCTAACAGAAAAGCCTTCAAGACCTACTGCAACGTCTACTACTGCCTGTTGAGGGCAACAAAGAAGACAGCCCTAGCCGCACGCATTAAAACAAATTACAATAGCAACAAACTTTTCAACTTCATTAAGGAATTCTCCAACCCGGCTGCCAGTGAAGACAACATCACACCCTCTCAAGGGCTGTGCAATAGCCTTGCAGACTTCTTACATGACAAGATCGCAACCATATACAGAAACTTCAATCCCCAACATACACCTACAGACTTTCTCAAAAGGTCCACCGCAGCTGACACAAAACAAAAACTCACCACCTGGAACCACCTACCACTCAGGACACCACCTCCATCATGAAAGCCATCCACTCGGGAGCTCCTGCAGACTCATGCCCACATTACATCTTCAACCTCTGAAACCAAAGTATCGGCCAGAAACTCACCACCCTGCTCAATACCTCAATCTCCACTGCAACATTTCCCAATGCTTGGAAACACACCGCAGTCAGACCACTTCTCGAAAAACTCTCCGCCTACCCCAGCAATCCTAAAAACTACCATCCAATCTCCCTGCTTACATTCCCAGCCAAGGTACTGGAGAAGACTATCACCAAGCAACTCATGACATATATGGAGTAGAACCAGCAACTCAACGCCACCCAATCGGGCTTCTGCAGCAAAAACAGCCCAGAGACAGCACTGATTGCGGCCACTGACAAAATCAAAAGCCTCCCCGACCAAGGAGAAACAGCAGCCCTGATCCTTCCTGACCTCTCAGCAGACTTTGACACCGTATCACACCACACGCAGATCTAAAGACTCCACCCCATCAGCACCCAAGGGGACGCACTCAGATGGATCACTTCCTTCCTCACCGGTAGAACACAGAGGATACTCTTACAACCTTTCACCTCTGAACCCAAGGATATCGTCTGCAGTGTCCCCAGGACTCATCCATTAGCCTCCCGCTTTTCAATACATAAATGACCCGGTTGGTCAACATCATCAGAGCTCTCGGTCTCAACATAATATCCTACACAGACAACACCCAACTCATTTTCTCATATACAGATGACCCCACCAGCACTAACTTCCATAGATGTATGACAAGCATCACCAAATGAATGAAGAATAACTACCTGAAGCTGAACATGAACAAGACGGAAGACCTAATCTTTGGCAACAACAACTACACATGGAAAGAGTTCTGGTGGCCATCAAACCTAGGATCCACACCTGCGGACCACACCAGAACCTCAGAATCATCAAGCGCACCATGAAATCACAAATAAGCGTTGTCTCTTCCGCCTGCTTCCTCACCCTGCACATGCTATGTACGATCTTCAAGTGGCTGCACCTCGCACACGAGCTGCACCATGCATGACACAGGCCCTAATCACCAGCTGATTATGGCAACGCTCTCTACGTAGTAATCACAGCACACCTTCTACAGAGACTTCAAACCATACAAAACGCCGCAGCCAGGTTCATCCTTGACCACCCTGACGAACCCACATCACACCCCACCTCAGACTACTCCACTAGATCCCTGTATAGAAGAGATGCCAATTCAATCTACTGACCCATACACACAAGACTCTACACAACCAAGCACCCACCTACATTAACCACCACCTGAACTTCCATCAATCACTGAGAATACTGTGCTCTGCCTCCCTATCACTCGCCCACATTCCTGCATCTACCAAGCAGAAGTGGAGGACACACCTTCTCTCACATCACAGCAAACAGCACACAGCTCCGGCCCATCACCTCACTTCCCGAGTTCCAAAGGACCCACAAAACCTGGCTGTTCCATTGAGACTTCAGGGTCCTGCAAATGCCTGGATACCCTTTTGGGTGATTAGCATTGCTATATAAATCCTGATTGATTGAGAATCTTATTTACAATATGTGATGGGCTGGTCATGCTTGAAGAATGTAAAGATCTAACAATGCAGGTGTTACTATTTCAAGGGGCAACATCTTGGACATCTTAAGTTTGAAGAGTGAAAGAACAGGTGTGACTCTGATTGAAGTCTAGGATGATTTATTCGGTTTTCTTTTATTCATTTGGATTAATTTGGATCCTTTTTCTACTGCCGCCACCTGTTGGAGCGTAAGCCTGTGTGATGGTTTATCAGAAGAACTCTAAGACACATGCACAGTTTGTGCAAGATCTCAAACTTCACTGAAGAGCCACCCTGTCACGAAAGAAATTACGCATATCACGAAAGGTCAATAAGCGTGATCTCACGCAGCAGCCATCTTGCAACAACTGTTTTGTGCCATGTGTACAGGTGCAGAACTGTGAATGTGAGAACAGTATTAAAGCAGTCATTTGGTGAAGCCACCAATTTTATATTTCCTTTCCTTAGGATTTCTTACAGGTGATACATAACTGTGCATTTTGCTTGTACTGTAAATATTGGACACCATTTTGCCCTTGCCCACCTTGCTTAAATTTGTGCTTCAGTGAACTAGTCCTAGTTGTCTTTGTGAAGAGTAGACACTAAACAAGCATGAGTGGGTATAGTTTTACCATTTCTCCCCCTCAAGCCTTTGCGCAATCTGGTGCAGAAACTGGAATGTGCCGGCAGGAGAGGAAATACTATTTTAATAATTAAATTTTGACAGTTGATCAACAAGGTTACATGGCCCTGGAACAAAAAAAAAAGAATCCTATTATATTCTATGGGCCCCAATGGCAACAAGCAACATCTCTCCATTTCAGGACCTCTGTTACAGTCACCAGATTTCTTCCCCATCCGACCCATGCCGCTACCACGTCTTCAACCTAGGAGCATTCAGAATCAGCCTTGAACCTTCCACCCTACTCAACACCTCACTGGATTCTGCAACCTTCCAAGAAGACTGGAAGCACATGGAAATCAAACACCTGCTGAAGAAACCTTCAGTGGACCCCTTAAAACTCAGCAATTAAAGTCCCATCTCCCTGCTCCCTTTCCCAGCCAAAGTCATCGAAAAAGCCCTCAACCAACAACTCACCATCTACCTGGAACACAATCATCTCCAGGGGTGACTCTCAATTTGGATTCCGCAGCACCCACAGCACCAAGACAGCTCTGATCATGGCATTCCTCAACAAAGGAGAGACAGCCGCCCTTATCCTCCTAGATCTCTCAGCAGCCTTTGACCGTATCTCCCATCACATGCTTATCGCCCGACTTAAAAAAACAGGCATCCAAGAGGCGCCCTCAGATGGAGCACTTCCTTCTTTACTGATAGACACAACAAGTCCACCTCTCACCCTTCACCTCCAAAGTCAAACCAATCATCTGCGGAGTCCCTCAAGGTTCATCACTCAGTGCCCACCCTCTTCAATATCTGCATGTCCCTCCTTGCCAACACAGTCAGATTCCACAGGCTCAACATTAAATCCTATGCCAACGACACGCAACTCATCCTCTCTGAAAACTCCACTGCTGCCAGAACCAACTTTCACCAATGCATGCCCAGCGTCACAAACTGGGTGAGGAACAAATGGCACAAGTTCATAACAGACAAGCCTCCTGGTGGCCACAGAACTAGGGTCCACTCCAACCCAAGCTGAGAACGCCAGGAATCTCTGTATCATACTGGACAGCAAACTCACCATAAGGTTCCAAGTCAACGCAGTGCCAACCTCCTGCTTCGTCATCCTCTTCATGTTATGTAAGATTTTCAAGTGTTTTCCCCAAAATGCCAGATGTACCATAAGCCAAGCCCTCATCACCAGTTGACCGGACTACGGAAACACCCTGTATGTGGGAATTGAGGCCCACCTAGTTCAAAGACAACATACCACCCAGAACACTGCAGCAAAACTCATCCTGGATCTCCCTCGCTGCACCCACACCACCCCATCCTCAAAAAACTCCACTAGCTCCTGGTTCAGAAGAGATGCCAGTTCAAGCTCCTCACCCATGCATTCAAGGCCCTGCACGACTCCGGACACGCCTACACAACCACCTCTTAGGATTCCACAAACCCTCCAAACAACTCAACTCCACCGCCTGCATGCTGGTCCATACCCCTTGCATACTACTCAGAAGGATACTCCTCCTACCTCGCAGATAAAGTCTGTAATAGCCTCTCCATGCACCTCAGAACCTCCCTTACTCTACAGGAGTTCCGTACAGTACTGAAAACTTGAGCCTAGACCCTGCCAGCGCCTGCATAACCTCAGAGGTGACAAGCTGCGCTCTACAAATCGACTGACTGATGTGTATACAATCAGTTGACTAAGTCTGTTGTTTTGGGGTTTATTTATGTTTTCAGGGCAACTATTAATGATTAGGATAACTATTTTGCTCCTAAAGCCTGCACTGGTTTTATGAGATTCATTGTTTTCAAAGAAAATAACAAAAAATGAAACCACAGATGAATATGTTTTTGGCTTAAAGAAATTGATGATTGATTGTAGTTATAGGGATTACAAGAAAAATTAATCAAAGATCCAGGGATGAATAGGTGATGCATGCCTGCAACCCAAGAGTGCATTTGGGATGGGTTAATAGGGATTCAGCACTAGATATGTTATCAATTGCATGCTAGGCTGAAATTTCTGGCAGGTGCGCTAATGTGTTAAAGAAGTATGTAAAAGATGATGAAATTGTTTGGAAGGTAAAAAGTAGTGCACCTCACTAGAAATTTAGCAAGCAAAATACTCCAGTGGGATTCTAAGGAACGTCTTTGTTGCTACAGGAGTGACAATCACAACTTTTTAGCAGTGACCGGTAGCTACGGCAAAAGGTGGTGCATGTCGGATGGTAGGACATTTTGCCAAAGTGTGAAGAAAACACAAGGCTAAAGTTAAATGACAAGACACACAACATCAGTTAGTTACTCAAAATAAAAAAGAAAACACGTTTGTTTGGTCAGAAGAGTGTTAACAAGATTTTCAAGGGGTTAAAAAAAGCATTTGTCAAATTAACATCTTTGATTGATCCCAATGCAGATAGTATCATTACTACTGACCCCAGCAATAATAGTCTTCTCATGGTTGCATCTCAATGGGATCAAAACAATAAGGAGGTTGTTCTTGCTTATGCGTCTAGGTCACCGTTTCCTACCGAAGAAAGGTATTTGGTTGTTGAACTGGAAACCTAGGCCTGTGTGGGGGTTTTCAACTATTTTAGGGCTTTTACTTGGGTAAGTCATTCACCATACTATGTGATCATGAAACTTTGGTGAAAAACTGCCACCAAAGGAAAAGGTTAAAGTTTCAGCTAGATTATCTATACATTTACAAGACCAGAGCCACACAATTGAATATTTGCCATGTAAGAAGAACATGGTTGTGTATTTCCTTTTGGAACATGGTTGTGTATTTCCTTTTAAGAATCTCTACGCAGATGGAGGAATGTGAGGATAAGTACTGGGTACATGATAGGACGTACAGCCTTAACTAAATAGGAATGGTACAAGGCTTATGAGGAAGATAAGGAATTGCATTTGATAATTTGTAATAACATCAATGGATGTGTTTTCTAAATGGCCAGCAGTACGAGTTGCAGAAAGAGTGGACACTGATTCTGTCTTAGGAGTTTTAGATGATAAGTTCTCCAGTGGGGGTATACCCGTTTCGTTAATTAGTGACAACAGACTGCAATTTGTGTCCGGAAATTCGAAGAGTTATTTTGAGGAATTAAGAATAAAGCATGGAACTACTTCATTCCAGTGGAAATAGTGTAATTGAACAATTTATTCACTTGCATAAGTGAGCAATTCAACTAGCAGAATTGCTCCCTTAGAGAAAAGGCTGATGAAAAAGGTATGGGCTTACAGAGCCATGTGCAACAGCGTTACTGTTTTTTCTCCATTTCTGCTGATGAGAGGGAGGAAACCTAGAACTAAATATACTTCTGGGTGGTTGTTTAAATTGGGAGTAGGCCAGGGTCTGTGGAGTCTGGTTTGTAAAGGTTAAGTTGGAAAGAGCTTAAGGCAAGAGTAAAGCATGGTATAAGCACAAGAGCAATTCACATGAAGTTACTATCCAAGCCAGACAATGGGTGCACTTTAAAAATGAGTAAAGGGCCCCATCGATGGAGGTTACTGACATTTTACAGAATGCAGTTAGGTTAAGCAATGGCAAAGTATGGATTATGAACCATGCTGCTTTTGTAAAGTAAAGCATATGTGTTAGAACTGACATCTTTAGGGTGGCCTTACCCCAGACATTTTGCCTTTACCTCCTGTTTTGTTGCTGTATGTTTTGGTAGCCTTAGAACTCTAAGAATCTTACCACTGCTAACCAGTGCTAAACTGCACGTGCTTATCCCCTAAACCACGGTAATATTGGTGTATCTACAACTGGCATATTTAATTTAGCTGTAACTTCCTTATCTGGTGGTATGCCATATACCCAGGGCCAGTAAATTAAATGCTACTAGTAGGCCTGCAGCACTGATTGTGCCACACACTTAAGTAGTCCTGTAAACAGGTCTCAGGTATGCCACTGCAGAGACTGCATGTGCAGTCTCACTGCCACCCCGACTTGGCATCTAAAACCTCTTGCCAAGCCCAGCACTCCCCTTTTCTTACATATAAGTTACCCCTAAGGTAGGCCCCAGGTAGCCCATAGGGCAGGGTGCCATGAAAGCAAAATGTAGGTCATGTACCTTTAAGAATTTTTCATGTCCCAGTAATGAAAATATTATAAAAGTCATTTTTCATTACTTTGGGGCCTGTCCCACTCATAAGTCATCATTATGAATTCCTTATAAAATCCTTAAGCTGTAATTCCTGATCTGAAAGGAGCAGCTGCTTCATGCTTGGAATGGGAATAATAAATACTCTTTACTGGTAAAGTGGGATTTATTACTACTATTTTAGAAATACCACTTTTAGAAGGTGGTCATTTCTCTGGCATCTCTGCCCTATGTGCCTATTGCCTATCTCCACTATTGGTCTGGCTTGGGCTAGGTGAAAGCTACATTTGTGCATTCCCTTCAGACACCTACAAGATAAGATACTCAGCCACATTTGCATTCATCTGCATACTGGTGGGTCTTCCTGGGGAGGAGGATGATAAGGGCTCAAGGCTAGAACTTAAAGGGTAAGGACTGGAGTTCACACAAAGGGGCTGATTACCTCCCACTGACTGTCTGGAGCCGATACTGACTTGAAAGGGGGACCTATGCACTTCACAAGGATTCTTTTGTGGTCATCCCCCACATCAAAGACACTCTCTTGTATAAGTTATAATTACTGGGTCTCAGTAGTACACTATCGGAATAAGAAGGAAGTCTGCTGGAGTAAAGGCAGTGGCCTAGAAGGATTGCCACTTTGCTGTGCCTGATTGTTCCCAGGAACTGCTGCCTTGCCTTGTTGAGCCACCCTACTGCCTGCTGACCTCTACCCTGCAACACAGACCTCTAACCAACTCCAGAGTGACTCCAGGGGTTGAATAAGCTAACCCCTATCACATCCAAGGCCGAAGGAGCACCCAGGACCTCTCTACGAGCTGACCTGTCTCCCTGTCAGCGTTTACGGCACTGCTCGAGTATCAGAAGCTGAGCGCCAGGAGAGTGTGTTCCCTGGTCAATTAAACAGCAGTGTTCCTGGGCTGTTGGCACCATGGCAGGGGGATAAAGAAGGACGCACCTTCCCCACAAGGACTACTGGGATGCAGCCCACTGTATCGGGTGAGTCATGCCGTGCACATCACACCAGCTCTAGTGTGCTGCTCACTCCCCTAGCCCACCTGCTGCTGTGAGGTGCGACTGCCTCACAGCAGTGCAGATTCTGTGTGAAGAAGAGGCCCACAGACTTTACTTGCCGCCATCTACACCCAAGTACTGTCACAGCCCCGGCTTGTCTTGCTTGTAACCTGCGGGAGTGGTGGACCCGAGTGGACCTCAACTGATTGCCCGGCGCGCATGGCTAGTGTGAGGGAAGGAACTACGATTAACGTACTTCATCTGATACAATCGCCTAGCGAGGCGTGACTCCAATTTCCTACTGCCTACATGCTTGAGTAACCACAAAGACACCAGGCCGTTACTGCGAATACCATAAAAACCCTAACCCAAGCCCTACGCAATCAAGCTACAAGCTCGTATCTTTTTTTTGTGCTTCAATAGCTTCACCACTGTGGAAGCTCATGACAAACTCGTATATCTTGCCTTAATTTACTATTTCTTCGACTAGATCTGTTCTATGAATAACATCTAAGCTATTTACTGGATCTGCATTGCTTGGTTCATTCTTATATAAAGATCTCTATTTTTTTAACCTGAAGTGGAGTCCTTTTGTGGTGCGGTCACTTGATTACTATGTGTGAGTTGCACAAATACTTTACACATTACCTCTCTGAGGATAAGCCTGCCTGCTTGGCACCAAGCTACCAGAGGGTGAGCAAAAGTTATTGTTAGCGTGCATCTTACTTGCCCGGACTAAAGTGGTGAGTTCTGCCTGGCTTGGGTACCTACCCTTGCCAACCAGAAACCAC
Organism: Pleurodeles waltl; assembly: GCF_031143425.1. NCBI lineage: Eukaryota > Metazoa > Chordata > Amphibia > Caudata > Salamandridae > Pleurodeles > Pleurodeles waltl. The sequence continues at coordinate 1,341,062,432 of NC_090444.1, read as the reverse complement.
CTTTGCTAACACTGGTGATCAACTGTGAGTATAGGACTTGTGTTTGTGCAATACCATACAGGGAGTCAGTGTGCACTACAACTCACTCTGAAGAAGCCACACTTGCACCTGCAGTAGTTGAGTTTGAGCTGACGAGGTTCGAATCTTACACTGTGCAACAGCTAAAGGATTTCTACAAGGACTTTCAAATGTCTACAAGGGGTTTCACCAGGAAGGTGGACTTACAGAAGGCTTTGATGGTATGGACAGAGGCCCAGGTTGCAGGGGAAAAACATCCCAGAGGAGAAGCCAAAAATTCCTGAGGAGCAAGATGACCTGATCTTGGATTCCCATGAGGAGGGGGAACCGCCTGTGGAAAGGGCCAACAGTTTGCCAGAAACAAGAGTAGTTTCCAGATCAGGGAGCAGTGTCTCTTACAGGAACCTGTCACCAGAGGAGCTGGCAGACAGGAGGGAATAGAGAAAACTCAGACTGGAGCCTGCTAGATTGGAACAGGCCTGCGAGGAGAGAAAGATGCTCTTGAGGAGGATAAATTACCCATGAGCACAGTTTATAAGAGATAGACATAAGAGCCCTTGAAGTAGGGTCCAGCAATGGAAATGGTGGCAGCATACCAGCAGTGCTTTCAAGTGAGTCCAGAGTCCCAAAAGATGTGGCACTTAATTTCAATGTGGGGTTTTACATACTGTGATGCTATTAATTGTGTTTGACCAATGGCTTTGTGTTTCACCACTGCGCATATTAGTTGCTCAATGTTCACCAGTAGCACATAACATGTAGTATTTAGGTCATCTGCCTATTGGCTTTAACATGGCATTAGACATTACATTTGGTATTTAGGTTAGCTGCCTATTGGCTTCAACGTGGAGTTAGACATTACATTTGGTATTTAGGTTAGCTGCCTATTGGCTTTAACGTGGAGTTAGACATTGCAGTTGAGACATTGCAGATGAGCTGTGCTTTCCCAAGCTGTGTTTTTCCACATGATAGACCAAGCTGTGTTTTTCACACCAAACCCTAGCTGGTAAGAGAGCGTAGATTTTGTGTTTACCTCTCAATCCAGTCTGGGAACGAGTGAAGTTTGGAGAATTGGCCACTCTCCAAGTTTATTCGGTTCTCACACTGAGTTTGCTTTTAACGATGGCCCTGGGCAACAGCCAGGGGGAGAAAGATCTTGACTTCAGACAGGAATGGATGTCAGTTGCCTGTCTCCCGTTTGGGTAGAAAATCTCTTTCTAGCAGTTGAACCGGAGTCATCAACTTGCAGACCTCAGAAAGATGAAGCAGAGTGCTAGGCCCTACAGTGAAGCAATTTTGACTTTTATGCTTTGCTTTGAAGTTATGCTATAATATAATCACATGCATTTGCTGTGTACATTGCAACAGAGAAGTACTTTGATATATTTTGCTTTCATTGCTGCAACTACTTTTAAACATGTGCTTCCAGCCTACTAATCTCGTCTTTCAGGAACCTTGTGGTGAAGTAATAATAATAATAAATGTCTTCTTTAAACTAAGAAGTGCATTCCAGAGAAGTTTTATAAGCTCGGTCATAAGATAAGAGAAGGAAAGCAAAACACAGACATAGGTGGTTGGCAACCTACACAGTGGCTTTAAGAGCGCACAGGGTCCCAGAGGAGTTCTGAGGAGGTAATATGTATAAGTATATGCCCCCAGTGGGGAGGGATACCCTTCTTACCTTGGATGTGGGGGACAAGACCAATTACCCTGCCATGAAAGCCATCATAGTCAGGAAGTTTGGTCTGACACCTCAGAGATACAGGCACAAGTTCAGGGCCAGTTGCAAACTCAACACACAAACCTAGGTGGATTTTCTAGAACATGCTGGTAAGGTACTGAAGGGCGGCAATGTGAATGATTTTGCTGGGCTGTATAACTTGTTTTTGAAGGAGCACATGCCTGATAGTTGTTTCATAGAGCAGCACCAACACCTGGTTGATGGCAAGCTGACTGATCCTATGAAACGTGCTGAGGAGGTAGACACCTGGGCCAGCACCAGGGTGTCCACAAAGGTGGCTGGGTTGGCTCCCAAAAAAGCAGTCAGGGTTCCCACCGGAGGAAGGAGAGAGGAGATCAAAAATAAGGAGTTGTCTAAAGGCTCCCAAAACTCACAAGGGAAAGGGTCTGGTTCACCCTCCCAATCAAGCCATTAGAAACCAAATTACCCTGACAAGTCAGCAGACCAAAACGCCCAAGAGCTATTAGTACGGCGTGTATGTACACTACAAGGGGGACCCCAAACGCCCAAAAAGAGCATACTCTCACACTGGAGGTAAGAACCCAGTGGTGGCTAGCATGGTGTTTGGGGAGGAGTTTGTCGCAGACAATGGAAGGGGAGTTTAGTGGGGTTACCACAGTGTCCCTGGGTGACTGGTAGATGGTTCCTAAGATCCATGTGACATCCAATACTACTAAGTATAGGCAATGGGTCGCCATCAAAGGGCAAGGTTTTGAGGCTCTGAGGGACACATGAGTCAGTATGACTATGGTAAGGAGCCAGCTGGTGACCCCAGAGCAGGTAACTCACAATGCATTCCACCAGGTTGTGGTGATGGACAACAGGGAGGGTCATTATACAGTGACCCTGGTTCCATTTGAGTGGAGAGGGGTTCAGGCCATCTGACAGTTGCTGTGAGCCCTGCCATGCCTGTGGACTGATGGTTAGGTAATGACCTAGAGTCTTCTGCCTGGAAAGAGGAAAAACTCAAGGCTCATCTGGAGATGTTGGCGTTGCATGATTGGATCTGTGCACTACACGATCCATGGCTGCCCAGGAGGGGAGTCAAGAGGGGCTGGAGCCTGGAACAATGGCCCAGCCAGCTGCTAAATAGAGGAGATAAAGAAGGCATGGTAAACCAGCCTCTGAGTGCACCCCTAGTGAGATGGATGGGGAGCTCACTGAGGCTCAACTGGAGTCCACTGAGGAGTGCACTGCCTCCCCAGGCAACCTACCTACCCCTGCAGACTGGCAGGTGAAAGGAAGACCAGTTAAGGAGGACTTCTGTAGGGCACAGAGGGAGTGTCCAACCCTTGAGGGCATGAGGCGACAGGCTGAAGCCCAAGCAGCAGGTGATTTCTCTGGGAGCTATCACATTTATTGGGAGGAAGACCTGCTATTTAACGAGCCTAAGGCTCCTGTGCATGGGACAGCACAAGGGTCCTGCTAGTTCCCCACGGCTACAGGGCCTTCATACTGGAGCTGACTCATGAGATACCCCTCGCAGGACACTTGGGCCACGACAAGAACTTTGCAAGGCTTATCCCCCACTTTTATTGGCCCAAGACGAGGATCTTCTCAGACAAGTTCTGTAGGACCTGGGTGACCTGCCAGGCTAGTGGGAAGACAGGACAGAAGCTGAAGGCTCCCATGGAACCACTGCCAGTTGTTAGCACCCCCTATTAAAGGATGGGCATCAGCATTGTTGGGCCTATGGATCCCCAGACCACTTCTGGTCGCAGGTTTATCATGGTTCTTGTGGACCATGTCACCCAGTACCTAGAGGCCATACCTCTGAGGACCACCACTGCACCTATAGTGGCAAGAGCCCAGATGGAGATTTTCACCCAGGAGGGTTTCCCCAAGGAAGTGGTGTCTGACAGGGGCACCAACTTCATGTCTGCTTAAATGCAGTCCATGTGGAAGGAGTATAGGGGTAACCTACAGGTTCTCCACCCCCTACAACCCCAAAACCAACGGGTATGTTGAGAGATTCAACAAGATCCTCAAAGGCCTGAGCAGAAAGTGGGATACCCTCCTGCCTGTTTGCTGTTTGCTTACAGGGAGGTACCACAGAAGGCAGTGGGCTTCAGTATGGGAAACCTGTAAGAGGATCTCTTAGCTTGGTAAACAAGGGTTGGGAGCAAACTACCTGCTGGCCTTCCGTAGCCAAATGGTTAAGTTATGGAAGCAAGCTTCTGACAGCTTGGAAGCCAGCCAGGCTGTAATGAAGGAGTGGTATGGCCAAAACTCTACCACTATGGAATTCCAGCCTGGGCAGAAAGTGTGGGTCATGTAACCTATGGAGCCTGGGAGCCTCCAGGATCACTGGACCAGGCCCTACGAGGTGGTTGAGAAAAAGGGTAAAGTCACCTATGTGGTGGACCTTAAAACCCCTAGGCAACCCCACTTTGAGAGGTGACTGATGGAGCAGATGAGGAGAGTGAACCTTTAACTGGCCTCTTAGCCTCCCAGGAGAAGGATGAGTTAATGGAAGGAGTGACTCTTTTCTCCCACCCTGACTCCTGAACAGCAGAGGGACTGCCGCAAAGTACTGGAACAGTTCTCCTGTCTTTTTTCCCTTACTCCTGGGATTACCCACCTGTGCACCCATGATGTGGACACAGGAGACAACCTCCCTATCAAGCACAAAGCTTACAGGTTATCGGATAAGGTGAGGGCCAGCACCAAGAGTGAGGTTGCTAAGATGCTCGACCTGGGGGAGATTGAACCCTCCAGTAGAACCTGGTTCACCCTGTGGTGCCGGTACCAAAAGCTGCCCCATCGGGCACCACACTTGAACTAAGGTTGTGTGTGGATTAGAAGGGGGCTAAACTCTGTGACCAAAACTGCTCATTCCATCACCCAGGCTCATGAGCTGATTGACAGATTAGGGCTTCAAAGTACTCAACTACCTTTGATCTCACCTCTGGGCAGATCGCCCTAACTGACAGAGCCAAGAAGAGGTCAGGCTTCTCCACCCCAGAGGGCCATACCAATTCAGGACGATGCCCTTTGGTCTAAAAAATACTTCTGCCACCTTCCAGAGGCTGGTAAACCAGGCATTCGCTGGGTTGGAGGCCTACCTAGATGACATAACTGTCTTCAGTAGCAGCTGGAAGGACCACCTCTATCACCTCAGGGAAGTACTTCAGGCCATGCAACAGCCAGGCCTGACTATCAAGGCCACTACATCTGATGCAACTGCGTACTTCTTACCCACTTGATTAACCACAAAGACACCCGACTGCTCCTGCTAACACTGTAAAAACCCTAACCCGAGACCCGTGCAATAGAGCTATGAGCTCATACCTTTCTTTTGTGCATTGATAATTTCACCACTGCGGGGGCTTGTGTGCCTTGATTGACTATTTCTTCAACTAGATCTGGTCTATGAATAACATTGAAGCTATTTGCTGGATCTGTATTGCTTGGTTCTTTGATTCCTATATAAAGATCACTATATTTTATTTTTCTAACCTGGTGAGGGGTCCCTTTTGTGGTATGGTCACTGGATTACTGTGTGAGAGTTGCAGAAATACTTTACTTATTATACCTCTGAGGATAAGCCTGCCTGCTCTGCGCTCAAGCTACCAGAGGGTGAGCACAGGTTATCGTTAGCGTTTTTTATCTTACTTCCCTGACTAGAGAGGTGGGTTCTGCCCCGCTTGGGTACCTACCTTAGCCAACCAGAAACCGCCATTACTGATGATTTATAACACAAGAAAGGGTGGAAGTGATTTGGATACTGAATTGTTTTGATTGGGATGATGGGGCAAATTCTGGTAAGCTTCACAAGACTTGAGCTCACCTACATCATTTAGGAACACAACTTGGTGGAATGGAGGGTGGGAATAGGGTGGAGGGTTCTAAATATGATTTCACAGCGCATGAAGAGGAGTGTGTAGAACACTGTATGGGAAGTAGTAACACAAATATAAATGATGTTAGTTCTAGTGGAGCAGCAGAGCAAGTGAATGTTTTGGTAAATTGGGGAGAAGGTACTCATTCTCAGAAGCAGGTGCATAAACACTGTGGTTGGTTGAAAGAGTTTGACTGTGAGGTGTGATGTAGCTTCTCTATAGGGATGTTTGTATAATATAAAGTTCATACTTAATGTGTTGCTGACTTTTTATGGGAGTTGTTAGTTTCTTATGCAACTTGATAGCTGCATTATTTTGATATTTTATTTAGATAATTTTTGCTATTTTTTTATGTCTGAAAATGGAGGATATGCTGTGGGGCTTCTAAAGGCTTCTAAAGTAAGTGAAAATAGAACATCATGAGGGAGAGAATGCAGAATGTGGGAAGGTATGCCTGGGAAGAATAGTCACCTTTCGGAGATGATTAATGGGTACTTGCGCTGGGAGGAGAAACTTTTATTAGCTACTTAGGTAACAAAGTATTTTAACTTAAACCGTGTCAGAACCTAATTTACACACCTGCGCTCCAGAAACTCAATAAACAATCAATGAATACACCTCAATTGCAATGCTTTTAGTATAAACATCACTAACGGAGATGGAACACACATTCCGTGACCATATGACTCCCTCAAGGGCTCACTGGCAATCTTTTCTTGCACGAGTCATAATGTATAAACTGAGTATGTGTGTGAGTGTCTGTGTGCTTGCATTTGTCCCTTCCCATTACCATCTCAACATTCTTCATTGTTTTACATAAATTAGGTCAGTGCATGGCATGGAGACCAAGAACCATGGCTGGCCATTAAAATGAAACATAACTAGTCATACATGCCTAAACATTCTCAACAGTTTAATTTTGCCCTCTACTCACCTCCTAGTCCTTACAGTGTGGTCGCCTAGATTCAAAGGATCAGCCTATCAAATATATGGTTCAAGGATGAGCTCTCAGGTGACATAGCTGTGTTAAGAAGCTGGTCAATGATTACACCTCCCTCTTTCTTCTGATCTGTTCTTGTAGGTCACTATTCAAGATTCTGGGTCCAACTTAGAGATTGCTGGAGAGAGTACACAGTTGGAAAGGCAACAGAGTACTCTCTCTGCCAACATATGGTGGACCTTCAGTATTTCGACGGTGGAGACTACATCTCAACTGCCTACATACACCTACGACCGCATGATGGAGTAAAGGCTGTGGTAGGTTTTGCTATTTGTCCGCCTGCCCTATTAAGATTGGGTGAACAAATGGCAGGTTTTCACTGTGCTAACGTGTTGTAAGATAATGTTGATTTTGGTCTCAGAAAAGAGGGCACTGGCTGGTAAATCCTGCTAAAGCTGTGTAAGTGCAGACTCTAGTATTGACCTCACTTCAATGTTCACACATCTAATTCCTAAACCTCTAGTCACAACTTTATTCACTTGTAGAATGGGCCACGTTTCCTGTTTTACTCCATAATGGGCTACATGTGTTTTATATGTTTGTGAGAGGCAAGATAATGTGTCTATTCCTCCCCGAAGGCCTTCAGGTTCTGATGAAAAATGGCCCATTGATGCAGTTCTTTCCAAAAAATTGAGGTGAGACTTCTGACTGTAAGTGAACTACTGTGAAGTCAACCTCTCTTTCAAGATGAAGTCATAACAACGAGACATTCTTCTGGTTTCTGGCTGAGTTTGTAATGGCACTAGATCTCAGAATGCTTACACTATACATCTTAATGCACCTTCCATAAAGAACTTCCTGAACTTCACCATATAAGAGCAACACTATAATTTTGTTGTGCTTCCACTTCTTGCCTGGTTCCTGGACAATCAAAGGTTTCAGATCCCTTAGTGGGAATGTTATTGTGGTATAATAATGCCGCAAGTATTCCCTCCTTGCTGTAGATTACTTACTTTTATTATTTTCCATGTGATTCTGATAAGGAATGTTCTGGGATGAATTAGTGAAGGGGAAAGAATAGCAGGGGGAACTGGCAGAGTATGATAAGGTGGCACAAGTTTCTCTTCAAGTATTGAACTAGAAAACACTGCTTGACTATTTTTTTTCCTGTTTTAGCCATCAAAAAGCTTTAGAATTTCACAATGGTGAGAAACGGACAAACCTCCTGGAGAATATCTAACATCTAAAGGTACTGTGATCGAGCTGATTATCTGTCCACTAGATACTATATTTGTCTTTCATACACTGCTAGCCTCCATACTTCACTCATGGATTTAAAAAAATCAGTTTGCTCCATATTAAGTTGACTTTGACCTTATCAGACAACAGATTACTGGCAGCTTTCATTACTGGTGCTTTCTTCACAATTGAATGTGCGGTATTCTTCACCCAAAGTTACAAATTACTGTGTATACTTATTCATGTTATGTGTATTTTTATTGAGCACTATCATCCATAAGGATATTGTGGCAGTTGGGCAGGTTTGTGAGATTTGCCTCGGAGGGATTCAAATAGCCAAGTCTTCAGCTCCTTGCGGAATTCAAGAAGGCAGGAGGAGACTCTAAAGTGGAGTGGGAGGTCATTCCATGTTTCAGAAGCAATGAAAGAGAAAGCATGATGTCCTGATCTGCTTTTGCATATATGTGGGAAGTGTGCTAGTAAGAGTCCGGCTGACCGAAAGGTGCCTGGTGGGTTGGTGGAACTACACACTCCTGTTCAGGTAGGCTGGGCCTGAGTTGTGTAATGCTTTGTACGTGTGTGTGAGGAACTTGAGTTGTGCGCGCTCATGTATTGATGGACAGTGGAGTTTGCCAGGTGTGGTGTGAAATGAGACTGGTGTGGGAGGTTGAAGACCAATCTGGCTGCTATGGTGTGACATTTCTCTGTGCGGTAGATGGTTATTCACACGTAGCGGGTGTTCGCGTAGTCCAGTCTGCTGGTGATGAGGGCTTGGCTGACATTTGTTTTCCTGGTGCTATTGGGTAGCAACTTGAATATGTTTTTAGCATCTTTGAGGTGTGGAAGCAGGACATGGTGACTGTGTTGTATAGTATGGACAAGTCCAACCTGGTTGTCAATGATGATTCAGAACTATGCAGCCTTACCTTACCAATGGACATCTAAACTAACTCCTTGCACAGTTGCTCCAGTGCACATGTTCAGTGTTGGGCGAAGGCACTTCAATAGCATTCTCAGCTCACCGAGTACAATAGCTTGTGTACTACTCTAACATGCTCTGGATGCCGCACACTTTATCTCTTCAGTATCAAATTGACCATTTCATCAACTATTTCATCTTTCTACCCACCACCAGCACTGTGACCATATATGCTAGCCAGCTGATGTGACATTCATGCAACGTATCTACACATACTTCTGTTGGATTGCTGAATATTTGTAAAGCTTTACACCTGAGGCAGAACAAACACAACAATCTTCTTTCCCTCCATCTTTTACTGTTATTTACAACAGTCTCTGATAAAATCATTTTCTCACTTCCTGCTTTATTGAGCTGACAAAACATCCGACTACTTTACGCTATGCTTCATAACTGTCTAACTTATCCTCTCCATGGAAACTAAAAAAGGACTGCCTAAGTAAAAGTGTTATTCTGGCGATACTCCAAGGATTTTCAAGTCTAAACTTTCTACAGTTTACAAAGAAAGAAAACAAGTTACTTATGTAGGAAGTTGGCTCTGTATATACTAATTCAAAGTAGGAAATAGTGTGCACAGAGTCCAAGGGTTCCCCTTAGAGGTAAGATAGTGGCAAAAAGAGATAATTCTAATGCTCTATTTTGTGGTAGTGTGGTCGAGCAGTAGGGTTTATCAGAGGGTAGTGTTAAGCATTTGTTGTACACACACAGGCAATAAATGAGGAACACACACTCAAAGACTTATTCCAGGCCAATAGGTTTTTATATTGAAAAATATATTTTCTTAGTTTATTTTAAGAACCACAGGTTCAAGATTTACAAGTGATACTTCAAATGAAAGGTATTTCACTTAGATACTCTAGGAACATTGAATGAACACAATATCATGTACAGTCTTTGTAAAAATGGCAATAAGCTATTTTAAAAGTGGACACTGCAAAAATCAACAGTTCCTGGGGGAGGTAAGTAAAGGTTAGTTTTGCAGGTAAGTAAAACAGTTACAAGTCTCAAAGTTGGGGCATAGGTAGCCCACCGTTGGGGGTTGAAGGTAACCCCAAAGTTACCACACCAGCAGCTCAGGGCCGGTCAGGTGCAGAGGTCAAAGAGGTGCCCAAAACAAATAGGCTTCCATGGAGAACAGGGGTGCCCCGGTTCCAGTATGCCAGCAGGTAAGTACCCGCGTCCTCGGGGGCAGACCAGGGTGGTTTTATAGGGCACCGGGGGGGACACAAGAAGGCACAGAAAGTCCACCCTCAGCTGCACAGGGGCGGCTGGGTGCAGAGTGCAAACAGGCGTCGGGTTTTGTATAGGAAGTAATGGAGGGCCCCGGGGGTCACTTCAACGATGCAGGCAGGCACAGGAGGGGCTCCTTGGGGCAGCCACTACCTGGGCTAGGCAGAGGGTCGTCTGGGGATCGCTCCTGCACTGGAGTTCGGTTCCTTCAGGTCCTGGGGGCTGCGGGTGCAGTGTTGGTTCCAGGCATCGTGTCCCTTGTTACAGGCAGTTGCGGTCAGGGGGAGCCTCTGGATTCTCTCTGCAGGTGTCGCTGTGGGGGATCAGGGGGGTCGTCTCTGGTTACTCATGGGTTCGCAGTCGCCGGGGAGTCCTCCCTGAGGGGTTGGTTTTCTGCAGGTCGAGCCAGGGGCGTCAGGTGCAGAGTGGAAAGTCTCACGCTTCCGGCGGGAAACGTGAAGTCTTTAAAGTCGCTTCTTTGTTGCAAAGAAGTTGCAGGTTTTTGAACAGGGCCGCTGTTCACTGGAGTTTCTTGGTCCTTGAGTGCAGGGCAGTCCTCTGAGGCTTCAGAGGTCGCTGGTCCCTGTTGGATGCGTCGCTGTTGCAGTTTTCTTCGAAGTTGGGAGACAGGCCGGTAGGGCTGGGGCCAAGTTGTCGTCTCCGTCTTCTCTGCAGGGCTTCAGGTCAGCAGTCCTTCTTCTTGTTAAGGTTGCAGGACTCTAGTTTCCTAGGTTCTGGGGAGCCCCTAAATACTGAATTTAGTGGTGTGTTTAGGTCTGGGAGGGCAGTACCCAATGGCTACTTGTCCTTGAGGGTGGCTACACCCTCTTTGTGCCTCCTCCCTGAGGGGAGGGGGGCACATCCCTGTTCCTATTGGGGGTATCCTCCAAAACCAAGATGGAGGCAGGGGTCACCTCAGCTCAGGGCACCTTAGGGGCTGTCCTGACTGATGCGTGACTCCTCCTCGTTTTTCTCATTATCTCCCCTGGACTTGCCGCCAAAAGTGGGGGAAGTGGCTGGGGGCGGGCATCTCGGCTAGCTGGAGTGCCCTGGGGCATTGTAACACGAAGCTTGAGCCTCTTAGGCTCACTGCTAGGTGTTACAGTTCCTGCAGGGGGGAGGTGTTAAGCATCTCCACCCAGTGCAGGCTTTGTTTCTGGCCTCAGAGAGCACAAAGGCTTTCACCCCAGAGGGTCAGAAACTCGTCTCTTAGCAGCAGGCTGGCACAGACCAGTCAGTCCTGCACTGAAGGATTGGGTAAAATACAGGGGGCAGCTCTAAGATGCCCCCGTGTGCATTTTTTTAATAAATCCAACACTGGCATCAGTGTGGGTTTATTAGTCTGAGAAGATTGATACCAAACTTCCCAGTATTCAGTGTAGCCATTATGCAGCTGTGGAGTTCGTTTTTGACAAACTCCCAGACCATATCCTTAATATGGTCACACTGTACTTACAATGTCTAAGAATAGACTTAGACATTGTAGGGGCATATTGCTCATGCAGCTATGCCCTCACCTGTGGTAGAATATTGATACCAAACTTCCCAGTATTCAGTGTAGCCATTATGGAGCTGTGGAGTTCGTTTTTGACAAACTCCCAGACCATATCCTTAATATGGCCACACTGTACTTACAATGTCTAAGAAATAGACTTAGACACTGTAGGGGCATATTCCTCATGCAGCTATGCCCTCACCTGTTGTATAGTGCACCCTGCCTTAGGGCTGTAAGGCCTGCTAGAGGGGTGACTTACCTATGCCACAGGCAGCATTTTGTGTGCATGGCATCCTGAGGGGGATTCCATGTCCACTTTGCCTTTTTCTCCCCACCAACACACACAATCTGCAATGGCAGTGTGCTTTTGTTAGGTAAGGGGTCTTTTAGGGTGGCACAACATATGCTGCAGCCCTTAAGGACCTTCCCTGGTCACAGGGCCCTTGGTACCACTGGTACCTTTTACAAGGGACTTATCTGTGTGCCAGGGGTGTGCCAATTGTGGGAACAGTGGTACATTTTAGGTAAAGAAACACTGGTGCTGGGGCCTGGTTAGCAGAGTCCCAGAACACTTCTCAGTCAAGTCAGCGTCAGGCAAAAAGTGGGGGGTAACTGCAACAGGGAGCCATTTCCTTACAACTTACCTGTAACTTCAGTGCTCTAGTATTGGTATTGTTCATAGATTCACATGCTTGAATCATCCCCGTCATCGAAGTGGGATTCCCACAGTACATTACCTTAGTAGTACACATCATTACCATAGGCCCCAAAGGCAATGGGTAGTCTGTTTAATAACATATCCATGTCTTTTTATTAAAAAAGGACTGACGTTGACTTCTGACCAATCAGGCGTTAGCACACTCCCAAGAGAGGCTGTTTCCCTCAGATTTTCGAGCACAAGTGGGAATTTGTATGCCTGGATATAAGGGGAGCCTCTCAGGGGAGGAGGGCGGGTCGCATGTGAATATATGAAAGATACCAATACTGGAGAACGGAAGTTACAGGTAAATAACTAGTTTTCGTCACCAGTATTGGATCTTTCATAGCTTCACATGCTTGAATCATATTAGCAAGCAGAAAGTTGAATTCTTGTGTAAGGTGTAAGTGTATAGTGGATGGTGGACTTTAGTACACAATATATCCCTCATGTCTAATATAGTCATATATCAATAATAACAACTATAAACAACCAATGGAAAACCATTTCAATGTTTAGATCGAGAAAGATAAATAATAGAGGCTCACCTTATTGAAAGAGTTGGGGTAGCACTACTTGACCAACTGCCGCATCAGTGCGTTGAGCAGATTTTAGGCAGCAGTGCTGTGTGAATGAGTGAACGCTTTTCCATGTTGCTGCCCAACATATTCTGTCCAACGGCACACCAGAAAAGAGAGCTGCAGATGTAGAGACTGCCCAGATTGAGTGTGCTCTGACCTTGTTCGACAAAGGTCGACCAGCTTTACAGAGACAGTACTGTATTGCATTTGAAATCCATCTGGCAACTGTAGCTCAAGTTAATGGAGTTCCCATACACATTTGACTGTAGGATACCAATAACTGGGTAGTTTTTTAAATAGAATTTAAGCATGTCTTAAGATCTAAGGTATGCAAGGATCTTTCTGCTGGAGAACTTGGGTTCGGAAAGAAAGTTCTTAGAACAAAGTCACTAGGTATAAATTTCGGGTTTGTTCTAAGTATGGCGTCATCAACTATGAAACGCAAGAAATTGCTCCTGTGTTGTAAAGGCCTGGATTTCACTCACCCTTCTGGTGCTTGTAAGAGCTAAAAGCAAGGAGACTTTCCAAGTGAGGAATTTGAGATATGCTTTATGAATGGGCTCAAACAGTGGTTTCATTAATTGCGTTTGGACTATGTTTAGATGCCACTCAGGTGGTGGAGTCCTCACTAAGGGAAAAACTCTAAGGAGGTCTTTAAGAAATTGTTTAAAAATTCTGCTGGAACCTAATGAAGTACAACCATGAGAACGGATATATCTGGAGATTGCAGCCAGATGCACCTTTATTGAGGAATGAGCCAGACCTGACTGAGCTAGAGAAAGCAGGTAAGGCAAAAGTTGTTCTGGTGAAATCTGAAGAGGATGTAAGCCAGACTTCTGGCACCAGATGCAGAACCTTTTCCATTTTAATCTGTAGGTTTTCAATGTTGAGAATGCTTGTGTCTTGGAAAGAATCTCTTGACACTCCTGTGAGATGTTCAGGTCCTTGAATTTATTGCATTCAAGAGCCATGCACACAAGTAAAGAGATGTTGGGTCCGGATCATGTACTTGGCCGTTGTTCATCGCCAACAGGTGAGGCACTGGTCTGAGGTGGATATGGTTGACCTCTGATTACAGCAGAAGCTCTGTAAACCAGAGCTGCCTCAACCACCTGGGAGCTATCAGTATGATCCCACACCTCTCTGAATTGATCTTTCTGAGAACCTTTGGGATTACAGGAATCGGGGATAAAGCGTAGGCAAAGATTATGGACTACCAAAAACGCATTCCCCCACAATCCTGGATGGGGATGCCAGCTTGCAAAGTACTGGTATTTGGTGTTCTGAGGTGTTGCAAACAAGTGCAGTGTTGGTTTGCCCCAATGTGAAACAACGCAGTCCAGAGTGGTCTGAACTATCTCCCATTTGTGACAGGTTGATGCAATTCTGCTGAGACTGTCCGCCAAAGTGTTGATGAGCCGGGAAACATGCACTGCTCTGAGACTGATGCCGTGCATCATTGTCCATTTCCAAATCCTTTGCGCTTCCGATGATGGGGGTAGTGATCTGGTACCTCCTTGCCTGTTTATGTAAAATATGCTTGTTGTGTTGTCTGCGCGTAAGAAGACAGACATGTTCTTTATTCTTGGAAGAAAAACTCAGACTGAGGTAAATTGCTCACAGTTCCATGTGAAGGGCTTTCTGACCTGCGGTCCACTTCCCTTTGAATTGAAGTTCTTGCAAATGTCCTCCCCATCCTTCCAGGGATGCATCTGTGGTGATAACGTAATCTGGAAGCCGAGGAAGGAATGAGCAACCTTTGGCTAGGTTGTCCACCACTGTCCACCAAGCTACTGCTGATATAATTTGAGGTGTAACTCTGTTTAAATCGTCAAACAATCCTTTTTATTGTAGCCACTGCTTGTCGAGCTCTTCCTACAATGGTCTCATTTTCACCCGAGCGAAAGGCAGGAGATCTATAGAACATGACCTCATCTTCAATAGCGATTTGTAAATGCATACTGAAATGCACTCTCTTGCTTGTATTTCTAGTGCCAGACGTTGTAGTCTGTCCTCTTGACAGGTATCCTTTGTCTTGTTGGGTATTGTTGGAAAGGGCCCTTTTTGCAGGGTCATCCCCAGTCTTTTTGCCTCCTGCCTCCTATTTTATCTGACCTGTTGGCTTTTGAACTCTGAGCACTTTACCACTGCTAACCAGTGCTAAAGTGCATATGCTCTCTGTGTAAATTGTATGTAAATCGTTTATCCATGATTGGCATATTTGATTTACTAGTAAGACCCTAGTAAAGTGCACTAGAGGTGCCAGGGCCTGTAAATCAAATGCTACTAGTGGGCCTGCAGCACTGGTTGTGCCACCCACATGAGTAGCTCTGTAATCATGTCTCAGACCTGCCATTGCAGTGTCTGTGTGTGCAGTTTTAACTGTAAATTCGACTTGGCAAGTGTACCAACATGCCAGGCCTAAACCTTCCCTTTTCTTACATGTAAAGCACCACTAAGGTAGGCCTTCGGTAGCCCCAAGTGCACCGTGCAGTGTATGGTTAAGGAAGGACATATAGTAATGTGTTTGTATATGTCCTGACAGTGAAATATTGCTAAATTCGTTTTTCACTATTGCAAGGCCTGTCCCTCTCATAGGTTAACATGGGGGCTGCCTTTAAATCTGATTAAAGTGTAGATTCCCTTTGGGAGCGGATGGACATGTGGAGTTTGGGGTCTCTGAGCTTACAATTTAAAAACACATCTTTTAGTAAAGTTGATTTTAATATTGTGTGTTTTAAAATGCCACTTTTAGAAAATGAGCATTTTCTTGCTTATACCATTCCTGCGACTCTGCCTGTTTGTGGATTCCCTGTCTGGGTCAGTTTGACAGTTGGGCTGGTTGCACCTCACACTAGACAGTGACACAAAGGGAGGTGGGGTGTAGTCTGCATTTCCTGATGAGCCATCTGTGCTAGGAGGGAGGGGAGGAGTGGTCACTTACACCTGAAAGGGCTGTGCCTGGCCTCACACAATGCTGTCTCCGACCCCCCGGTGAGTGTCTAGGGCCTGGCCTGGGAAAGGCAGAATTTCACATTCAAAAGAGACTTTACTTTGAAGTAGGCCTACTTCAAAGGAGAAATTGGGTATAAGTAGGGCACCCAAAACCACAGACTTTAGAACACTTCTGGCAACAAGAGGAATCTCTGCCTGGAGAAGAGCTGAGGAGAAGTGCTGCCCTGCCTGTGACTGTGCTTTGTGGAGCTATCCTGCAGTTGCTGCTTCTGCCAGAGTAAGAGGGCAAAGGCTGGACTTTGTGTGCCTTCCATCTTGTGAAGAAATCTCCAAGGGCATGATCTAGAGCTTGCCTCCTGTTGTTTGAAGTCTCAGGGACAGCAAAGACTTCTCTCTGCC
Organism: Pleurodeles waltl; assembly: GCF_031143425.1. Taxonomy (NCBI): domain Eukaryota; kingdom Metazoa; phylum Chordata; class Amphibia; order Caudata; family Salamandridae; genus Pleurodeles; species Pleurodeles waltl. Next base: position 1,341,046,316 of record NC_090444.1, on the reverse strand, counting down.
AGCACCTGGAGTCTCGGGAGAGACTCCTGCTCTGACAAGTGGTGCCCTATCCAGTCCCTGGGCCCTTGAAAGAAAGATGGTGGAAATCCAAAAAATCGACTTTGGACGACTTCGGACCGACGGCGCTGCTGAATCTGGTGACGCCGCCTGCACCCGACGCCGTGACCTTCACTGGAACGCGCCGATCTTCGCAGGCCCTACGCCGCTGCAGCCCCGCTGAAGTCCGCAACTCCGAGGAAGTCGCTGCACCACATCGTGACCACCACCGCTCGAAGTGCGCGGATAAAACGCTTCGCACAGACGCCGCGATCCCCGACTTCGCGCATCGACTTGTTTTCACTCTTCACCAAAGGTACTGTACTTCGGGGTCTACGTGACTCCGTGTCTGGCGCTGCTGGTGTCGGCTTGTTGGGAACGACTCAGTCACGACGCCGTGTTAACACCTCATCGAAGCATTTTGTGTTTCTAAGCGCTATTTTTTAGTTTAATCTTGAAAAATTCATAACTTGACCTGTGTATGTCGGATTTCTGTCATTTTGGTCTTGTTTTGTTTAGATAAATATTTCCTATTTTTCTAAACTGGTGTTGTGTCATTTTGTAGTGTTTTCATTAAGTTACTGTGTGTGTTGGTACAAATACTTTACCCCTAGCACTCTGAAGTTAAGCCTACTGCGCTGCCAAGCTACAAGGGGGTAAGCAGGGGCTAGCTGAGGAAGATTCTCTTTTACCCGGACTAGAGTGAGGGTCCTTGCTTGAACAGGGGTAACCTGACTGTCAACCAAAGACCCCATTTCTAACAGGTATCTAGAGTAGCTCCTAGAAATAGGATTTGCATTGCTGGAGGATTTTTGGTGGCTGACCGTGACACCTAGGTGTTTGAAGAGTTTGGAGGTGGTCTCTGTTGTCTGCGCTGCCGATGGCGCCTTGATCAACCAGCCGTTGAGATACGGGAATTTCTGGGGTCCTGAGTTTGTCAACGTGGCAGCTACCGGGGCTGGGCATTTCATGAATATAAGTGGTGCCGATCTGAGGCCAAAGAGAAGAACTTTGAATATTTCGTCAATCGTAGGAATTTGCAGTGTTTGGGGTGGTAGTGAATCTTTGGAATTTGGGGTGTTTGTGGTGGATAGGGATATGAAAAGGGTTCTTGCAGATCCAGGGTGGTCCTTTATTCGTTGTGGTTCAAGAGTTTGAGAACATCAGAAAGAGTGATCATACGCAAAGATTGTTTCTTTAGGAATTTGTTCAGTTTCCGTAATATTGGTCTCCATTACCCTGATTTCTTCTTGATTAGGAAAAAATGGGAATATAAACCTTTCCCCTTCTGTGATGCAGGAACTCTTTCTATTGCTCCTTTCTGTAGCATGATGCATGCTTCTTGACATACTAAGTGAAGATGGGGTGGGTGCGTAGATGATGGCGGAGTTGTAGGTGGTTGCTGGATGAATTCTAGACTATGCCCATGGGTAATCAGGTCTAGAACTGATGTTATGTTTCACCAATGGTGATGGTGGTTGAAGATATTCGCACCCAGATTCAATTTGGGAGATGTGGGAGCAGAGTCTCAATACAGGTCACTTTGATCTGTTAGAATCCTTCCCATGTGAGACCTGTTTTCTTTTCAAGGACCTTGCTTGTGATAAGCAGCTGGAGGTGGTTGTCTATATGTCTGCTGCTGGGAATGAGGTCCGTATTGCTGGTAAGGTTGTTGGAACCTTTGATAACTACCTTCTTAGGAGGAGATGACTCTTCCTCTAGCTCCTCTGAATGGAATTTTCTTGAATTGCAAAGTTCCTAATGACCGGGCTGTTTCTGTGTCCGCTTTTATTGTTTGTAGCGCTTCATTAATGTGTTTTTCAAACAGTGCTTATCTGTGGAAGGCCATGTCAAGTATTTTTGTCTGGACTTCTGGTCTAAAGGATGTACTTTTCAACCAACCTTGCCTTCGTAGGACCGCAGCCTCTGTTACCTGTCGGAATCCAGTCAACGATATCACCATAGCGCAATCTATGATTTCGGAGGATCTTCTCTCTTCTTCTTGCAATCATTTTCTTGCTTCTGGTCTTTTTTATCCGGAATGAGATTGATAAAGTCTCCAATAACCGACTATATTTCCCAATTATAACGAGCAAGAATAGCTAGAGCGTTAGCTGCTCTTACAGTAACTGCTGATATTGTGGTGAACCTTTTCCCCATGTTGTTGAGTCATCTGCCTTCCTTATCCGGGGGTGTTGATGGATTTTTGGAGCGGCATTGTGCTGGTTGAGTGATTACCGAAATTGCTTTCGGGTGACCCACTAAATAGGCTGGTGCATCATCAGGGGTTTTATATTTCTTTTCTATTCTTCGCAATACCAGGACACTGTAGCCGGATTTCCCATGATTTTCACACCTTCTTGCCAAATGTAATCAATTATGGGTATCGATCTTACTGATTTTCTTTGAGGCTCCTTAAAATCATATAGAAAGCCATCTGTTTCACTAGCATAGGGAGAAGAAATCTGTCTGCAGCTCTTTCCATTATTGAATGAAATCCGCCAAAATCCTCTGGCAGAAAGTCTATTGTGTGGTAAGGTGGTGACGATGGCATGGGTAATAGCTATGCATCCCACTTGTTGTGAGACCAAGTGTCCTGAATTTCTCCTACTTCCTGATCATCACTAGGTGAAGAAGGATTTTCTCCAGGAGGGGCAAAACAATGTTAGACACTGGTGAGATTCTTGGTGAAATAGGCAGAGGAAAATGTTCAGGAGTTGATTGCGGTTGAGGAGTTTGTGCATATACTTGTCCTGGCATTGTCTGTGAGGTACATCAGGGTATCTGGTTTGATAATCCTTTAACATGTTTTTAAAATCTTGCAGCAATGTTAAAGTAATTTGTACTACTTCTTTCAATTCTTGAGGTTGTTCATGTGACCTATATCACTAAGGGGTGGAAGGTCTTCAAGTATATGCAGTATACTTCTGATAGTAGGCACCATATTATTGGTCATCAGCTTCATCCTCCTCTCCTAAATCTTGACATTTTACATTGAGTTGTGACGGACTATGTGCTGTGCCGTCATTGTCTTCAGAATCCTGTATGTCTAGAAGGTGACTATGAAGATAAGGAGAAACCTTGCTGGGAGAGGTGTGCTCGACTATGAAGATAAGGAGAAACATTGCTGGGAGAGGTGTGCTCTGGGCTAATTGTCTTTTTTGTTATTTTTATCACCGTCAACAGTTTTAAAATTGTCAGTGGAGGTAATGTTGTAGCTGGGAGTCTCGGCGACAAGGTGTCATCGACGATGGGGTAGTCAACTGTAGGGCCATCGACAAGTAAATTGTCGACAGTGGAGCTGTCAATAGTAGGGCTGTCGTCTGTTGTAATGTCGACAGTAGGATCGTCGGCAGTTGTGTTGTCGGTGGTGGTGTTGTAGTCGACAGAGATTTTTTCTTAAAGGGTGTTTTCTTCGGTAATGCTTGCGACGTCACTGGGGTCGTAGTCAAAGAGATCCTCATTGCAGGATATGCACTAATGCAAACGTTGACAATACCATAATAATAGATGTCATTGTGCTTGTTTTCATCGTCGACGGGTGCATTTCAACTGTCTTTGTAGTCGATGGTTCAGAGGCTGGTTTACGAAAAGGCAAGTTTTTTTCATGGAGTAGAAGGGTGGGATCTAGTCTAACTAGCCTTATGTCTGTTCTTCATGCTTTTTAGAGGTGCCTTTGGTAGTCTTGTGATGACTTTAAGGATTTTCTGGCTGTCTCAGGTTGTTCCTCAGAGAATATTTTTCTCTTTGATGTTTTTTTATGAGAGTGTACGAGGTGTGGGTGTAGCGAGACGAGGACAGAATAGAAACAGGTCGTGAGATCAGTAATTTAAGGTGATTTTATTCTATATTTTTCCTGAAGACTTCCTTTTTATGCTGTTTATTATGTCCAAGTCCCAACAGTTCTGATCTTTAAGGTCTATTCTGTTCTTCTTCTCTGGGTACAAGCCTCTGGTGTCTCCGCTCAGGTGAAGGATTGGTAGTATGGACGGCCGGCGTAGGAAATGGGGAAAAGAAAAGGAAAGGTGAGTCTCAGAATTAGGGAACTTGGGTTGTGGTTAGAAAGGAAGAGTGCTGTGAGGTGGGAGGGGTCTTGGGGTACACCCGTCCTATGTGCTCTCTATCTGCCCAGGTTGTGTTCTCCCTTGATTTAGATTACTTCCCTATATGGCTAGGGATTGTCCCCAGATCCAGTAAGCAAGAAGAAAGATAAAGAAATATGAATAAATATATAAATAAAGAAATCTTAACCAGTTACTGAAAGGGACTGTTCTTTTCATGACTCGACGTGCGTTGGTTGTCCCTCTTCTATGTTGAGGGAAACCTGGACTTCCGGGTATCCAGGGACTTCCTCCTCCGGAGTGACTGCTGTGGTGTCCCCGGGGCACCTTTCCTTCGGGTTATCCTGGCGTGGTGTAGGCGGGGTCGGAACCACCCGGTTACAGAGGGACTGTAGAAGAGTCACAGAGCTCATCTGAGGACAGATATATAGATGGCTGAGATCTTTGTAGCCATAGTATTAGTCTGCCCTTGCGGTCTTTGAGGGTTTAAGATGACAATTTGCAGCAAATTTTACAGTCCTTCACTTTGTGATAAGGATGAAGGCAGTATATACAATCCTCATGAAGATCATCAACATGAAGCCTCTTTTTTCCACAAGTAGACTAAGATTTGAACAATACTTTTTTAGGGGTATCAGCCATCTCTGAAGTGAAGAAATAGGTGAAATACACGAAGTATGATGAAAACTGGGCAGTACCCAGGGAGACTCCGTCTCACACGACATGCAGTAGAAAATCTGAGGGAAACAGCCTCTCTTGGGAGTGTTCTGGAGGGTTCTGTTAACCTTGGTCCTTTTTTTATAAAAGGATATGAATATGTTATTAAACAGACTACTCATTGCCTTTGGGACCTATGGTAATGATGTGTGCTGTTCAGTTATTGTACCGTGGGACTCCCACTTCGATGACGGGGATGATGATTCAAGCAAGTGAATCTATGAAAGACCTTTCTCAAATCTTCAAGTTTATTAAGTCATTACAACTGTAATAAAACAGCAGTTTGCAGTTTTATGTAGCGTGAACTCAACCCAAATGTATTGGAGTGCTTTACATGAGCACCAGTTACATTACACAAGGACACATTCATTTTTTTATTTGTTTTGCGTAAGCACAGGGTTATTAAGTGATTTGCCAAGAATAACAGGATATTGAGCCACTGTGGATCTTTTCTCTTGCTCTCTTTCATTTAGAGTGGGATCTTTGGGTATCAAGTAGGACAACAGAGTTAAAGGTTGTTAAGAAAGTTTAACAACTGAATTAATTTTTATTCTTTACTAATGCGATCTATTCCTGTAAATTTTTCATACTCGTTACCATTGTCTACTGCCAGATTCTCCTTATGTTGTCATTTTCACCATGCAAAAAACACTCCACTTCCCTTCCTTCTGCCATTACTAGGAGAACCTAATTTATCTTGGTTAAAATGGAAGAAGAGTTTTATTACCTATCTGAAAGTTTGTAGTCTGAATTTTACACCTGAAAAAACCTCTATGTGATTGTATTGTTTAGGTGGAGTACAGCAAGTGATGTTTGAACATGTGGCAAATGGTAATGTATCTCCAAGTCTAAAAATGTTAGCCCTTGCTATCAAAATACCAGATTATCATTTCTTACCCCAAACATATAAAAGTAACCAATTCTCCCTGATTTGAAGGACTCTGTTATTTGCATGGCAATCTAGCCACATGGCCAACGTCAAAGAAAATCCTACCATTCAAATCTTGTGTATATCTTGTGTAAAAGAGGACACTTTGCTAAATGTTGTAAAAACATATAAAAACAATTAGAAAGATTTTTCAAACAAAAAAGATGCTATACTTCAAGTAATTAAAGATGTTACTTGTGTTAAGAGTGCACTGTTGTGAGCATCCATAAGATTTGTTATCTATGAGTGGAATTCCAGTTTCAAGGATGATGGGTTCAGGTGTTTGACTTTCTCCAGTATCAGATGCAGTTTATGTACAATTCGTCAAAGAAAAGGTGAATTTGCTGACAACACGTCACACCTTGTACTTATGGTGGCAGGCCCATTAAGTGGTTAGTTCAAAGCCAAAATTGAATTTAGGGCCAATGTCAGTAATGGTAAAATGTATGAGCCGGTAAAAGGAAATACTGCTCTGTGTAGACTAGACCACAATTCTAATCCATAGGCTTTGGTATGTACAATTGACACGTTTCCAGAATCTTTGTTCAAGGAGTTTACCAAGGTATTCTCTGGAAAAGTAGGATGGGTTCAAGGCTACGTGGAGCATATTCACCTGAAAGAGGGTGTGATACCAGTTACCAGTAAAATAAGAAATATACCCCTCAGTGATCAGGAAGGCTTAAAAAATGTGTTAAATCTTTTGTATGGCGGGAATAACTAAAGCTGTTGAAGCGTCCAAAGGGATGTGGTGAGAAAAGACCATGCACTTGACTTAGCAGAACAAGGACAGTTTCCTTTGCCCAATATTATGGAGAAAGTGACAATGTTGCCTGGTCCATCATGACCATTTGAGTGATGAATAAAAAAAACTAACCCCATTTATGAAGCCTGGGCTATGCTCTGCAGCATCAGTGCTTTAAAGGCTAATGCCTGATTTGTTTGTTGTCAAATTCTTCCTGGTTGATGTCTTAATCTGTAGTGATATGCTAGAACAACATGTTACAAAGGTCAAAGAGGTAATGGAAAATGTTAATAGCAGAGGTATGACACTTAAAGGAAGCAAGTGCAAATTGTATTGCTCTTAATTGGTGTACTTGGGTCAAGTAGTTAAAGTAGATGCGCTTGACCTAATTAAGTGCTAGTGTAGGCCATTGTTGATTTGACTATGCCCGAAAGAAAAGTGAAAGTACAAGCTTTCCTAGCTATGGTAGAATTTTAATTGACTACTACCAAGACAAGGTTTTCCTACATCCAGAGTTTAAAGAGTTTTTTTCCAGGTTTACTGTGCTGTGTAATCACTGATGCTAGTGATAAAGGCATTAGAGCAGTTCTGAAGAAGAAACAGAATGGATGTTATGTTACTCTTGCTTTGAGGGCACTGTTGGTGTATTGGGCGATAAAAATGTAAGCAGCTGTTATAGGGTGCTAGATCTGAAGTTCAGTTGGATCACACGCTAATTCATGAAGTCTTTACTAAAAAGAGGCTGGACTGTGGAACCTTGTGCATTTGCAATTGGATTGTGGTGTTGCAAGATTACCATTTGAAGTTACACACATTCTTGGTATTCCTAACAAGGCAGTGGATTGTCTCTCCAGGTTGACAGGTTTACTTGACCAAAGATTGGAGGACAATGGTGATTAGTGGAAATAAGATGTGTGCATCTGAGGAAAAGCGGTTGGGAGAGATGAAGAATGGTCTTGTTTTGAGAGAAGTACGTAAATTATTTTCCATGGGTAAATGTGAAGGGCAGGAGAGGTGTTTAACTGACGAACTGTCAGTGGACCATGCTCTTTGTAACAGAGGTTCCAGATTGGTACCTCTAATGAATTTGAGAAATCAGTTGATGAATTAGCTCATGAAGTCTACCAAGGAATATTTTAAACCAAAGAGAGATTGAGATATTCTTACTGGTGGCCAGAGATGTATGTTCCAGAGATTTTGTAGAGTGTAGAATAAGTTGCAAATCTAAGAAAGTGGGAATAGGCACCCATAATCTTTCATGGGGTTCCTAATAAGCTCTGGGGCGTAGTAACTTTGACCATTGTTGGCCCTGTTTCTTCAGGAGGTATACCTGTAAATTTGCTAGTATTGATAAACATGCTCTCCAGGTGGCTCGAAGTAGAGTTTGTGCAAGGTATGTCCTCTGTCTCAGTGATTAATTTATTCCAGGTGTATTTGCTCGTGAAAGCAACCTGAAAAGATTACTCTCATACAATGGGGTACAGCTGATCTCTAAGGATATGCCTGAGTTTGCGAAGAAAAGAGGAATCTATCACTATAAGAGTGTGGATGGTTAAGAGATTCAATAGGATACAGAAGGAGGCCATCTAGTTAGCTCCAGTAAGTGTGAAAATTTAGAAGACGATAATGTTCAAAAAGGTAGCAGAGTGTAGGTTTACTTCACATCCTACCACTGAAGTGAGTCCTTTTGAGATGTTCAGAAGAAAGCCACATACCATGATTTGCCCCCCACCCCCCTTGGATTCAATGTAAGTCAACTGAAGTTGTAAAATTCAAAGATGTGGAGAGTTTATGCAGGATAAAGGCACTAAAGGGATAGGTGAAATGGAAAGCTTATCATGATGCACAGAAGGCAGTCCAAGTCATGAAGATAAAAATGGGTGACGAGGTCAGAGTGAAAGTAAAGTTTCCACCAACACTTTGGGGCTGATTCAGACTTTGGAGTACAGAGGTAAATTTATCGGTATGGCAGAGTACTTTAGTCACACGATACTTAGGGACATCTGCCCGCCAAATTTGAAGGTGTCTATCAGCCCAGTGGACATTTCTTAACATTGGCAGGAACTGCAATCATGGTGCTTCCTGTCAATGTATTAAAAGAATGACGGACAGTACCATATGACTATTTTCAAAAACAATATCTAAACGCAAGAATTTGTTTTTGAAAATATAAAAACTAATGTCCCGATACTACAGGAGGTGTCCAATGTATGGGTGTCATTTTGGGTTTTGACCGCTTCTTATCGCTAGGCTGTAACTGACACTGAAAACTGGCCATTTGACTGCCTGTTCTATATTGGGTGAGCAGTCAAATCGCCAAACATCCAAAGGCCTGAACTCTGTCGGATTGTCAGTGGAGTATGTCAGCAATGGAGATGGTGTAGTTTCTTTTGCTGATATACTTAAGGCCCGGCGGCCTGTAAATCAGGCGGGCGGGCTTTCAGTTTGGGGGAGAGGGTACTCTGTTGCAATTGTGATGGAATACCCTCTCTGCCAAAACTCTAAACTAGCATCTTTGTATTCTAATAAGCATGGTAATCCATTCACGGTGGGTAAGATAGTTATAATAGCTTTTAGGCTGGAGGATGGAAGCATGTGGAATGTCAGAAGAATAGTGTTTAGTGAAAAAAAGTATGTTGTAATGAACGTTTCTACCTTGACATGTCTGAGTTTTCATTTTTGTTCATGTTTGTATATTCCCTGCTTTTAGCCTTTGTTTTAAAGTAGGAGTCCTCATTTGTCTTAGTTGTTACTTTATCCCTTGTTTGTGTGTTGCACCATTTACTTCACATTTGTTCTTTACTTTTATTGTGGAGGAAGGATATGTGCAACCATGTTGCAGCTTGTGTTCTATCCTTCCTGCAGAATGTTTACAGTTTTTCCCCTGGAATTCTGATAAAGAATGATATGGCTTGAATTAGTGAAGCGGGGCAGTTGCTGGCAGAAAATGACAAGGAGGTTGGAGTTTCTCTACAAGTAATAAACTGGAAAACACTTCTGGCTACTTTCTTTCCGTGTCCTCTATTATAACACTGGAATGTCCAGTACTGCAGTTAGTATATACTGGTATTGCCTTATTTATGCAAAATCTATGTGCTAATCACAGATCAACATGTGTAGCACATTACATCCACATGCAATTCGATCAACCTATGTAAATTACACCATCTTCCATCTTAGCTCTGTGAGCCCACTCTGGGTCCATTCTAAAGTACCCTATGAAGTGTATTTCTACTGCTGGTCAATTTGAGAAGCTTAACTGCTGATTTTCCATTAATGTCTAGTAACAGAAGGCCTTTACTGGACCTTTCTTGCAGGTTAAATGGGCACGGGCACTTACAACTCGTGGTTCATTTTCATGCCTCCATGGGAATCAGCCTACTGTGACATAGAAGACAATGCTTTAGACTCATAGAATACCGTAACTTTTCCCCTCCTGTGCTGAGCCTTTTTTTGGCTATTTGGGGCAGTTCGCGCTTAGGCCCTCATAACTTTTTGTTCACATAAGCTATCCACGCCAAATTTGCGTCCTTTTTTTCCAACATTCTATGGATTCTAGATGTACCCAGACTTTGTGGGTTCCCCTGAAGGAGGCCAAGAACTTAGCCAAAATACAGTGAACCTTTTTTTTTTTTTTTAAATGGGAAAAAAGGGTTTCAGAAGGCGGCTCGTGGTTTTTTCCCTGAAAATGGCATCAACAAAGGGTTTGCGGTGGCAAGATCACCATCTTCCCAGCTTTCAGGAACAGGCAGACCTGAATTAGAAAACCCAATTTTTCAATACAATTTTGACATTTTACTGGGACAAACCCCATTTTTACTATTTTTTGTGCTTTCAGCCTCCTTCCAGTTAGTGACCGAAATGGGTGAAAAACCAATGCTGGATCCCAGAAAGATCCTACAAGTGTTTCCTACAGAAAATAACAGCTGAAATCAAAAAAATATTGAAATTGAGGTGAAAAAAACAGCCATTTTTCTCCACGTTTTACTCTGTAACTTTTTCCTGCGGTGTCAGATTTTTGAAAGCAATATACCGTTACGTCCGCTGGACTCTTCTGGTTGCGGGGATATATAGGGCTTGTAGGTTTACCAAGAACCCTAGGTACCCAGAGCCAATAAATGAGCTGCACCTTGCAATGGGTTTTTATTCTATACCGGGTATACAGCAATTCATTTGCTGAAATATAAAAAGTGAAAAATAGGTATCAAGAAAACCTTTGTATTTCCAAAATGGCCCTAAGATAAGGTGTTGAGAAGCAGTGGTTATTTGCACATCTCTGAATTCTGGGGTGCCCATACTAGTATGTGAATTACAGGGCATTTCTCAAATAGACGTCTTTTTACACACTGTCTTACATTTGGAAGGAAAAAATGTAGAGAAAGACAAGGGGCAATAACACTTGTTTTTCTATTCTGTGTTCCCCCACGTCTCCCGATAAAAATGGTACCTCACTTGCGTGGATAGGCCTAGCACCCGCAACAGGAAATGGCCCAAAACACAACGTGGACACATCACATTTTCACAAAGAAAACAGAGCTGTTTTTTGCAAAGTGCCTAGCTGTGGATTTTGGCCTCTAGCTCAGCCGGCACTTAGGGAAACCTAGCAAACCTGTGCAGTTTTGAAAACTAGACACCTAGGGGAATCCAAGATGGGGTGACTTGTGGGGCTCTGACCAGGTTCTGTTACCCAGAATCCTTTGCAAACCTCAACCTTTGGCTAAAAAACACTTTTTCCTTACATTTCGGTGACAGAAAGTTCTGGAATCTGAGAGGAGCAACAAATTTCCTTCCACCCAGCGTTCCCCCAAGTATCCCGATAAAAATGGTACCTCACTTGTGGGGGTAGGCCTAACGCCCGCGAAAGGAAATGCCCCAAAACACAACGTGGACACATCAAATTTTTCCACAGAAAACAGAGGTGTTTTTTACAAACTGCCTACCTGTGGATTTTGGCCTCTAGCTCAGCTGGCACCTGAGGAAACCTGGCAAACCAGCGCATTCTTGAAAACTAGACACCTAGGGGAATCCAAAATGGGGTGACTTGTGGGGCTCTGATCAGGTTCTGATACCCAGAATCCTTTGCAGACCTCAGAATTTGGCCAAAAAAAACATTTTTTCCTCTAATTTCGGTGACAGAAAGTTCAGGAATCTGAGAGGAGCCACAAATTTCCTTCCACCCAGCGTTCCCCCAAGTCTCCCGATACAAGTGGTACCTCACTTGTGTGGGTAGGCCTAGCGCCCACGAAAGGAAATGGCCCAAAACACAACATGGACACATCACATTTTTTCACAGAAAACAGAGGTGTTCTTTACAAAGTGCCTACCTGTGGATTGTGACCTGTAGCTCAGCCGGCACCTGGGGAAATATAGCAAACCAGCGTATTTTTTAAAACTAGACACCTAGGGGAATCCAAAATGGGGTAACTTGTGGGGCTCTGACCAGGTTCTGTTACCAGAATCCTTTGCAAACCTCAAAAGTTGGCCCAAAAACACTTTTTCCTCTCATCTTGGTGACAGGAAGTTCTGGAATCAGAGAGGAGCCACAAATTTCCTTCCACCCAGCGTTCCCCCAAGTCTCCTGATAAAAATGGTACCTCACTTTTGTGGGTGGGCCTACTGCCCGCGAAAGGAAATGCCCCAAAACACTATCTGGACACATCAAAATTATCAAATACAAAACTACCAGTTTGTGCAGGGGGGCACCTGCATTTTTGGTCTTGGGCTCAGCAGCCTTCTAGGGAAACCTACCAAACCCAGACATTTTTGAAAACTAGACACCCGAGGGAGTCCAGTGAGGTGTGACTTGTGAGGATCCCCTAATGTTTTCTTACCCAGAATCCTCAGCAAACCTCACATTTAGCTAAACCTCAGATTTAGCTAAAAAAACAAATTTTTCCCGCATTTCTGTGTGGGATCACCGCACTGGGACACATTTCATACCACCCAATGTTCCCCTCAGTCTCCCGGTAAAAATGATACCTCATTTGTGTAGGTGGGCCAAGTGCTTGTGAAAGGGAAGAGACAAAAACATGTCAATACTGAGGGGGAACAAAGGGGGTCCAAAAGGGCAGTTTGCAAAAAAAACATTTTTAGGCTGACAAGTGCAGCAGAATTTTTATCAGTATAGATGAGACAATGCTGGGTGGTAGGAATTTTGTGGATTCCTGCAGATTCCAGAAGGTTCCATCACAAAAAAATTGGAAAAATGTGTGATTTCCAGCAAAGTTGGAGGTTTGCAGGGGATTGTGGGTACAAAAATGGTGCAGGGTGCATGTGAAACACACCACCCTGGAATCACCCAGATGTTTAGTTTTCAGACGTGTCTAGGTCTTGTGGATTTTTCTACATGACAGCGTCCCAAAGTCCAAAAAGCGCAGCCCTCACCATTCCAAGTGGGACGATTTTGAGAGTAAGCCAAGCTCTCATGGCCCAAACGTAAAACTAAAACCCAAAATAATCAAATGTCTTCTTGCTTGCTGTGGGATAAGATGTTTTAGAGTGCGGGGAGAGCTGAAAGACTATTACCCCCTTCAGTTGAGGTGGGGGCGTAACCAGGCCAATACTGGTTGGTAACCACCACCCTATTATTTGTTTTTGTTTTTTTTTAATTCCCTGGCATCTAGTGGACTTTCTGCCCCCCCGGAGTGTGGATCAGGGGTAATTGCTCCATCTGCCCACTGGTGGGCAGAACAACTTTGGCCCCATTTATTTGGCCATACCCCCACCCTCTTACTTTTGAAAAAAAAACTTCCCTGGCCTCTGGTGGGCTTTCTGCCCCCTCTTGGAGGCAGATGGGCCTTCCAAAAATAGGCCCATCTGCCCCCAATGGGGCAGATATGGCCAACAGTAATGTGCCCCCATGGGGAGCGACCCTTACCCAAGGGGTTGCCCCCCTAAAGAAAACACATGCATATACACACACACCAATCCCTGGTGCCTAAGTGGTTTCTGCCCCCATAGGGGCCGATTGGCCTAACAAAGATCGGCCGATCTGCCCCCAAGGGGGACAGAAATGGTCTAAATACAATTTACCCCCAGGGATGCGACCCTTTCCTAATGGGTTGCCGCCCATCTCTAAAAAAACAAACAAACAAAAAAATACACCAAAAAAAAATTGCCTTGGTGCCTAGAGGTTTCTGCAACCCCCCCCCACCCCCCAGGGGGCAGATTGGCCTAATAACAATAGGCCGATCTGCCCCCGGGGGGGCGGAAATGGCCAAAAATAAATTTGACCCCGCCCCCATCCACCACCCCGGGGAGCGACCCTTGCCTACGGGGTCGCACCCCTTGCGTGACATTGGCGCAAAAAAAAAGATCCCCGGTGCCTAGTGGTTTCTGCACCCCTTTGGGGCAGATTGACCTAAAATTGGCCAATCTGCCCCAGAGGTGGGCAGAAATGGTCTAAATACAATTTGACCCCCAGGGGAGCGACCCTTGCCTAATGAGTCGCTCCCCATCTCTAAAAAAACAAAACAAAAACACAAAAAATTTATTTTAGCCCTGCTGCCTAGAGGTTTCTGCCCCCCGGGGCAGATCGGCCTAATAACAATAGGCTGATCTTCCCCCAGGGGGTGGCAGAAATGGCCTAAAATAAATTTGCCCCCCCGGGGAGTGACCCTTGCCTATGGGGTCGCTCCCCTTTCGTGACATTGGCGCAAAAAAAAGAAAAAAAATTGCTTGTGCCTATTGACCTAAAATTGGTCGATATGCCCCCATAGGGGGCAGAAATTGCCTAAATACAATTTGTCCCTCCAGGAGAGCAACCTTTGCCTAAGGGGTCGCTCCCCATCTGTAAAACAACAACAACAACAAAAAAATCCCCGGTGCCTAGTGGTTTCTGTCCCCCTTGGGGCAGATCGGCCTAATTAAAATTTCAATCCGGCTTTTGAAATGCTCTGAGAGACTTCAAAGGGAAGGAGTTCCTTTCCTTCCCTTTGAAGCCTCTCAGGCCTCCTCCACATGATCGGAAGAGAAATGCTGAGGGAGGAGGCTTCTGTAATAGTCAACGCATGATTGCGCGCTGACGTCACAAGGGGGGATGGGGAGGTCAGGGGTGGAAGGGGAAGGGCTTCCCCTTCCATCCCTGCCTTGGGGGGTGAGGGGGAACCCCACAGAGGGAGCTCTAGCGCTCCCTCTGGGCTCTGTACCCAGGACATAATGATTACGTCCTGGGCACACGAGCACTGTGCCGCAGGACATAACCATTACGTCCTGGGCACAGAAGGGGTTAATAGATCTAGAAAAATTAAACAAGAGAAAATAATAAAGTAAACAATAAAGAAATAAAGAAAATAATTAAAACATGGCAAAAGGTGCATCAGACAGATAGTAAAAGGTTAGGTCTGATGAAGATGCAAGGGTGGTTCAACTAGTAAAGAGGCAAACCTCCATAATAATGTTACTTTAATTAACACCCTTTTTGGGAAATAGTCTTACTGCAGATTCCTCATCTTTTGAATACCCCAGGCGATAACCTGATCCAGAGAATCCTACAAGCAATGACTCCTGCTTGCCACTATGTGGCACAGTGTGTCACCGCATGAACCTTGCCCAGCCCCAGAAGTGATGGAGCAGAGCTCTACTCCTAAACATTCTGCCGAGCATACCCTCCAAACTTTTTTCCACAGCTTTTACTACTACTTGATAATTTTAGTGTTTTACTTTAGTTTTGAATGTAGGTCATTTATACAAAAGAGTAGTTTCTTTTCACAGCCAATAAAACTGCTCTTTAGGAGGAATCTGCTATTAGTTGTCCTGGTACTTTAAGGGACACTGCAATCAAGAATTCACATTTTACTTTACTTTTCCCACATGTTATCTCACTCTATGGTGGCAAATAGTGACTGAGTTCAGTGAGAGAGCCTGGATTGCTGGTTGAGGGGGATGTGACCCCTTTTCAAGCAACAGCCACAATCTTGCGTGTGTGAACCACAAAAAGTCACTGAATTAACCTGTGCTTAACATTCTGATAACCTGGCACAAAAGTCTTAAGCTTAACTTACAAGGAATTTGTAAATGTGTAAAGTATTCATGCAGCATTTAAACTATAATAAAGTGAAAACACAGGAAAAGAAAAATCCCACACCAATTTATAAAAATAGAGTACATTTTAACCAATTGTTTGACACCCTAACAACAAAACTCAAATCAGTAAAACCAGAGTAATGAATTTATAATGTTTAAAGTGAAAAATAGAGCTTCAAAATCAAAGTGTCAACGGCAGACATCTGGTTGCATGAGACCGGGGCAAAGTTGAATGTTATGGTAGACCACGATGAAACACGCCTCAAATACAAGAAGTGGATTGTGCCCGGTTTCTGCTTCCCTTTGGACTTAGAAGAATTTTTGAAGGAAAATGTCTAAAAATGTAAAGTTCAGCAGGCAAGACAAACTACAGTGTATAAGGAGGAGGTGTTGTTGTTGGGTGTGCTGGACAAAGCTGTGGTGAAGATTTCTACATTTGGACTTAGGATCTGCTGGGAGTCATTAACCAGGATTGTCTGCTGTAGATAGGAGCTGCTGCGAAGTCAGTCTGACCGGTAATGCATGTTAGTCAGATTCTCGAGCAGGTAGGTCCGGGTCTCCTTTTGGTTCTCGGAGCACTTTCTGGCCGAAAGTTTTAGATATTCCACGTTTTGGATTTGAGCTATTTGGACACCTTTAGCACTACTTCCAAGGGACCAGAACTGGAGAGGCACCACTTGGAGGCTTAGGACTTACTCAGGCTTAGACCATGTGCAGGTTCAAGACGGTTGGAGCCTTTTCTGTCCCTGAGGATCTGATAAGGAGGTCAGCCACCTAGCCCTGGGAGTCACTCTGGACATCTTGAGCAGAAGAAGGAAAGCAGGTCACAGGCAGCAGGGCAGTCCTCTGAGGACACAAGGCAGGCTTCAGGCAGCAGGGTAGTCCTCTTGGTCCAGCAGGGCAATCTTGGAGTACACAGCAGGCCGTAGGCAGCAGAGCAGTCCTCAGAGTCCTTCCGCAGGTCACGAAATGAACTGAAGACACCAAACATGATATTTCTACCTGTTCCCAATCAAACGCTATTACATATTAAATGAAATAAGGTAACCCAATGTTATCCTACAGTAGAGGTAGGCCTCAGTAGTGAAAAATATATTTGTGAGTTTTTCACTACCAGGACATGTACAACTTAAAAGTAAATGTTCCACTTTTTAAATGCAAAGCACCCTACCCTATGGGCTGTACAGGGGCTAGGGGTGACTGATAAGTATTTAAAAGGCAGTTTTAGTCCTGGGAAGGGTCTCACTTTGCAAAGTTAAATTGGCAGTTTAACACTGCATACACGCTGCAATGGCAAGCCTGGGGCATGTTTTAAGGGGCTACTTAAGTGGGTGGCACGGTACGTGCTGCAGGCCCACTAGCAGCATTTATTTTACCAGCCCTGGTTATATGAAAAACTACATTACTAGGGAGTTACAAGTAAATAAAATATGCCAATTAGGTATAAGCAAGTTTTACTATGTTTTAGGGAGTGAGCACAAGCACTGGTTAGCAGTGGTAAAGTGCACAGAGTCCTACTGCTAATGAAAACAAATTCAGCAAAATAAGAGGGCAGAAGGCAAAAGGTTTGCAGTGACCACGCGAAAAGGGCCAAGTCCAACCTCCCCCTCGCCACTGTCCCCCGCTTCCACCGTACCACAGCCAGTAGCAGATCCTTCTCCAACCTTGCCGCTAAGACCTGGAACTCCCTCCCCGTCAACCTACATCTGACCAAGGACCTTCTGGAAGCATCTCAAGACCTGGCTTTTCGAGCAGTAGCACCCCGCGCCCCCCCCCCCCCAGCGCCTTGAGACCCTACCGGGTGAATAGCGCACTTAACAAATAACTGATTGATTGATTGAACATTCAGCAACATCCATTTGGTGTGTTTCCCACAGCTCTAGTCCCTGGCCCTTTGCACTACATAGTTCCTGCAGAAAATGACTTAGAGGGACTCACAAAAGGAGTCGGTTCCCAGTAAGATACAGGGCTTAGCAGGCACTGGCAGGCCCTGGTGCCATGGTGCCATGGGAATCCAAGGCTGTCAAATCACCAGGAGTGAATATTCATGTCTTGCAGCTCAATTTACCTGCTGAAAGTCTAACCAAGCGAAAGCCCCATGGCGGAACTGGTTAAGTCAAGGCACTCACTGCAGTCTTCGCTCCCCTTTTATCACTCAATGTGTCCCCAAGATATTCATCAGCTCACACTCTTGGAGAGATCTCAAGTGTAATTCCTAACCCTGCCACTGAGTCTCTCCCCATGAAGCAGATAGCACTCTGAAAAAAAACTGAAAAGGATAAGGACAGCTACATGTCCTCCACCAAAGATACATCCCTATTTCTATTACCAGTGGAAGCATCTTTATATTCTTCAGTTGTAAGCCTTCTTCAGAGGCCACCAAGACCTATAAATATGGGCATACAATTGGTGATGCATTCAAGAACTTTAAGACTACGCCTAAGCTCCTTGGAAATGCATTTAGAGACAGGCGGGCAGAGACAATTAAAAATTAATTTGACACCCACTGAAAAGGTGCAATTAGAAGTAATTCCAAAACATGAGCATGAGACTAAAGAATGCCTTTGCAGATCCTACTTATAGTAATTATTGTTGTGACAGTTGATTTGATTTTTCTTTTGTGCACTCTAGCAACTTAATAGTCTAAAAGCACCTTATACTTGTTGAGGAACATGAAGATGCGGTAGAAAGATATGTGAATAGTATGTTGCATTGACCCATGAATGGAGCATGTGATACAATTGAGAGCAGAGTGATGCCATGATAAACTTGTGACTAGAAAGCTCTGTGGGTCTCAGTCTTTACACAATAGCAGTGCAATAATTTTCTTACAGCAAGGGTATAGGGGTGTGAAGCCGGGACAGGTCTAGTGTAAGGTTTTCGGCCCAGCTAGAACAGATGAAATGAGGCTGATGAGGCTGAGCATAAGAAACATATGTGAAATCAGAACCAAGGCTTCTGAGGGTCTCATAACATACCCCAACACTAGCATGTAAAATATTTCTAGCCAAGATACATTGGCAGTTTTTATAGATGTGAAATAGGGTTCTTACATATTTTGCTTTTTGGGTGCCATTCATCTGTAACTAATCTTTGTACTTGCCCTTGTCGACAGTGATTCTGAAAATTCTTAAAAGTCATATGTTAAGATGTGTGATGCTTAAAATACGTATAAGGATTTTTCATGCTTTTACACTGCTCTTATTCCATAAACAGTGGCTTCTGATTACAGAAGTCTGTGTTTTGAAATTCAGATGAACTTATCTCAAGCGTTCATATTGTCTTTAAATTGTTTAAGACCCCAATGACCATCCATGTCAGTGTAAAGAGTGGACAGTGTTCAGTATTCTATTAAAATTGCCCGCCATTGGCAAAAACCATGGCGGGATGCAAGATAATTCAGTAAAATAAGGGCTAACCTTTAACAGTGGAAGTTATTCTGACAAGTGAAGCAAGGTGCTGGGGAAGAGGCACATCGTCAGGAATGGCGATTCATTTGAGTCACTTAATCCTGTGAAAAAAAGACATTCCAAGCCCAAGCGTGAAAATCAGACATTCTGCAGACTGAGCAGCTGCAAATACATGATCGAAGAGTTGTGGATCAAGGCTCAATCAGAACCAGCTGCCATTTTATTGATGAATTAACTCCGGCTGCATGTGAGAGACCTGTGGTTGATGCGCACCATGGTAATGGTGTACCAGTTTACTGCCCTATACTGGTGTACTTGAGGTTAGGCAAGTAACATCAAGCATGATCGCGAATTTACACCAGTCACTAAACTTAAAACATTTTGTCTGTCCAGCCCATTGTATCTATGATGCACTTGCATGAGTGACCTGAGGAGAAACGTGCGCCACTGCACACAGAATTTGTGTGACTCATGCGTGTATAAATTAATAAAAGTTAAGTGTCTCTATATTCAACGGTCAGTTATTTATTTGGGCTACTACGATTTAAAAAACAGCATTATTTGTTTGAAAAATGCAAATCAATGAATTCATATTTTTAAACTATAAAATTTGAAAACTACTCTGTATTACTAATCGGCATGCAAAATTTGTATCCACCAACCTTGTTCTTGAGTCAGAAGAGGAATCATCCTAACTATGGAAACGTTGGTAAATTAGTCATTATTTGGTGGATGTAATTTCCACTTGATAGAAAATTTTCAATTTAAATTCATTGTTTAAAGCGAGAAGGTCATATTTTTTTATTTTACTACTTCCAAAATTCAGTCATAAAACATTAATGTTTACACCAATTCAAAATTGATGTTAAGTCATTCGAAACGTCAGTGCACAATCGTTTCCAAATTGAAAATTCATACATCAGGCCAATTGCTTCTACATTTGGTTCTAAAGGGCTCGTGAACTCCTGTATGCATAAGCTGGCACATTTGATGGGAAAACTGTATTTCAAATCGCCAGAGGAGGCTTGGAGGTGGCTGGATACATACGACTCAGGCGGCCACTCAAACCCAGTCCCACTGACTGGGAGGAAGCGACGGCACAGAGACTTGTGCCACACAAGGCGCAAAGGGCTAACTATCTATACAGAAACAGGTTCAGGAGGACACGAGGGGCACGGCTCATGGGGACATATGAGCTCTGATGAAGACCCATGATTGGCCGCGAGGTCGCCGGGCAGCAAGATGGCCGCTCCTTAAAGGGCTCTGCTAATTCTTCATCAATCAGGTAACTACGGGGCTCCCTGTACCAGCTTTTTCTAGTGCAGGGTCCACCCCTGTTTCGCAGCCTACGTGGATATGGTGCGGTGAGGAGTGAAGGCACAAGCCCTGATCCGACCGGCCACTTGGAGTGAAGGTAGAAAGAGTGTGCCGTCCCTCGCTGACAGATAACGGACCTGCCAATCAGCGCTCAACACCTGTGCACTGCAGAGAATCACCCACTCCCTCTGGGGGCTTGCCGGGGGCCTAACTACCTACAGCGGAAAGCTGCTTGGTGCCGGTTTGGGCCTGGAGACCAGATCGCGAGTGCGCAACCTGCATGCACTTCGGCATGCGGGCGGGCGGCCGGCGCTGCACGCATAAGTGTTCACCTGATTTGGGTGCAGAGGCAGTCACCCAGCTGACTTGAGCCTGATATCACTACCTGATATTAGCGCTCGTCGGAGTTAACCCGGACCGACTGCGGTTGCGCCACAGGCCTGTTGGTGGCCCCTTTGGACTTGGGCTGTGCTGTGGGCGGGCGGCCCTACATGGGTCATGTGCAAAGCCCTGTGTGTCCTGATCCAAGCAGGTGAGTCAGGCCGATGCCCTTTTGCTTATAAACGCTAATTGTTGCCTCTATTGCTCGCCACCACACATGCCTGCTTCCATGCCGACCGCTACCTCACGTGCGGCCTGGCCCTGATAATACAGCACCTGAGTCGTGCAGAGAGAGGCAGGCTGGATGTTACAGGCCCCAGCCTACTGCCGCCACCTTTACATGGCCCTTCTGCTCACTGCGCAGCTGGCTGTGCTGAGAATCACCTGCAGCTAAGACTAACTACCCACAGGCACCAATGTGGCCTGCAGGCAATGCACCTGACGTGAAAATTAAAAACTCATAGTGCTCAGTCTGCTGAGCAGGCAAACTATGGTGAACTTCCTATTAACTCTGAACTTTGTTCAGCACAGACCACTGTGTTGGCCGATTTTGTGCTACTCCACTATTCCGACACCAAGACGTTTGGTTACTCTGAAATCCACAAGGGCAAGGGACATATTAGACCATCACATCTCGGCGAACCATTGGATGTGAAACTTACGAGCGCCCTTTGTTGGGCACCTAGTGTCCTTCACTCCGCCACTAAAGTTGAGCCTCTTGAGGGACTGGTCAAAGATCCAGAGGTTGAGTCTGCTTGTGTGCCCCCTGGCATCTTAATCCTTCCAGGGTGTGGCGGGTCTCTGCTCACTCCTGCACTGGGCCGCACTGCTCCTCCCGGACACCCATCATCAGCAGCTGGGGGCCACCTGCTAGGACACCTTTGCCGGCGACTTTATACACAATGTCCCTACGTCACTACTGGGACCCTGCTCGTTAACCACTTTTTCCAGTGGCGCGTGCGGCCTCTGCTATGGGGAAACACAATGCCAAACAATCAAAACTCTCCTTTAAGAACAGACACCTTACCCTTCAGGTAGCGAAGGCCAGAGCATCAAGGCCGGTGCCGATCGCCAGGCAGATGACAGCCCTCAGAACCTAGATCTCAGAGAGCTGCTCAGAAATGTCAAGACCAGTCCAAAAGTAATTAGCACTAAACTGGACCTGCTTACCAACCGTTTAGATCATGTCAAGCAACATGTGATAAACACGAGACCAGGCTTGTTCCTCTGGAAAACAGCATCTTTGATGCAGACGACATTCAGGCTGACTCCAAAGTACACTC
Organism: Pleurodeles waltl; assembly: GCF_031143425.1. Lineage (NCBI taxonomy): Eukaryota > Metazoa > Chordata > Amphibia > Caudata > Salamandridae > Pleurodeles > Pleurodeles waltl. Next base: position 1,341,024,417 of record NC_090444.1, on the reverse strand, counting down.
GTTACGCACGGAGAAGGTTCTTGACCTAATTTAAGCCAAAAATTAGGATTTTTGAGGCATAATCACGTTGCACGAATCTCTGGATAACTGGGATCCCGAATCCACTGCAATCTCCAAAATGGAAGACTTTGTTGAGAACTTGCGGCAGGATCTTTTCAATGAAGATCTGTCCACAGTCTTTATGGATGAACACGCCCTTCGCTCGCTTGGCCCTCGTCTGCCTCCGGGCCCACCTCCTCGCCCCATAAATGCCCACCTACTGAACTATCTTGACTGTGATGTAGTCCCGAGGCTAGCAAAGGAACGCAGTGCAATCCAATATCAGGGCAACAGCATTTCCTTCTGACCAGACTTTACATTGTTGGTGCAGATGGCCTGCAACAACTTCTTGCCTGCCAAGAAACTTCTCCAAAAGGCAGATATAACCTATGCCCTCCCGTACCTGGCCAAGCTGAGGGTTTCTTCGGGAGTAAAACCCATTTGTTCACGGATGCAAAAACTGCTCTAAAGTTTGCCAAACACGCTGCCAAAGACCGGCGACCTCCTAGAGACTCACCAAATACCACTGAGAAGAACCAGCTTAGTGACAATGACTGCATCACTGCTGCCCTGAATCACCATTGTCCTTTATATCACTTGCAAGTACCTTGATGGATTGTTCTTTCATGGTTATTTGTCTATATTTCGCAAGGAGCTTTACACCCACTCTCTACGTGGTCCATGTTCCTTTACACCCTGTGCTGGTGATCGTGTTCCCACATTTTTATCGATCACCCCTCTGTCTCCTTGTTCGGCTACCCTGCTGTCAATTGTAGGGCTGTATACCTGGTATTCCCCCACCCCTAGGGATGATTCCCGCTTGTGCTCTGATTTTTGTGGAAACAGTTTGTTGGGGTGGGTGGGGGATGGGATGGGTATGTCAACCTAGTTCCGGGGTTGGAGTGGGAGGGGGGTGGTTTCGGTCAAATTACTGTATAATGTTTTTGTTGTCCTCATTTTCCCTTGTCTCTTAGGTACTGCCACAGAAGCTCCATATGCTTGGCTACTCCCACTTATTATATAACACACAGCACATACTACGCATGCCTATCCCCACTCCCTTACAGATAACACGCCCACTTCGAATTGCATTACATTGAACACTGACCGCGGGAAAGCAAATCTTGTTCAAGCCTACCTCACTCAACACAATATTGATGTATGCTTTTTGCAAAAGATCCACATACATGATCTCGTGGCCCCGCTCTACACTCCCAATGGTGCGATGACATCTTTTTTTCCGCCTATTTCAACTATGCAAGGGGTGTGTTGATTCTGCTTTTGCAGGGTACTCCCATGGCATCTGCCACACTCCCTTATAGATACATAAGGTTGTTATGTCATACTTGCAGAATCACTGCACCAGAAACCGGTGACATTGGTTGCTGTGTATGGACCCAATAATGACAATCTCAAATTTTATTTAGGCATTTGGGTAATGATTTCCAGACTTGGGACCTATTCCATCCTATGGGGAGATGACTTTAACAGTGTGCTGGATGACCGGCTGGAACGATCTGGCACCTCGAGATGTTTACAACCCCATGATTCAGTGATACTCAATAATATTACATGGGACAACGGTCTCCAAGATGTGTGGTACCTTTCACATCCACACACATGTGTAGGTACCTGTATCTCAGAATTTCACAATGCTTGGTCTAGACGCGATTTCTGGTTGATCTCTAAGGACATACTGTCCTGGGCGCCCAAGGTTATCTCACCTACAGCGCACCCTCTCGGATCATTCCCTGATCTTTCTCTCGCTTCAGATCCCCCAAACGACCACTCATGCCTTTACCTGGCACCTTCGTCAGGAGCGCTGCAAGATGCGGTATTCAGGAAGGAAATCTGCAAAGAAATCATAGTCTATTTCGCACACAATGAAGGATCAGTCAAATCGCCCTCTGTGCTATGGGAGGCTTTCAAGGTAGTGCCTGTATAGCAAAATGATCAGGGGTTTTAAAGCCTAACCGGGGGCCTTATCCTGGCTCGAGCAGGACATAGAGACTCATAAGCAACAATATTTCCTTTGCAGAGACACCACTAAACTGTTCTATATCCGTGACAAGATGTCAGCGTTTCAGGAAGAAGCCTCCATGAAACCCACTTTTTGCATAGCAACACCCAGGCTCAACGGTTCAGAGAGGGTGACAGGCTGGGCAAGACCTTAGCAGGAAAACGAGCATGTCCAGCTACATACCCGAACTCCTGGACTCCGACTCTAGTCCCACGTCTTCCATACCTTGCTAATAAATTTGATGTCTTCCTTTTATGCCCAACTGTATACCGCCACCCCGATTCTTGGCCCGATCGAATTATCCAAGTATTTTGATACTATACAGTTGCTTTGGCTGGACCGTGCACACCACGCATATCTAGATCACCCCATAACCAAAGAAGAGATTGAACAGATCATAAATGCCCTTCCCGGGACAAATAGCCTGGACTCGATAGGCTCACCACCTCTTTTTTTTACAAGGAATTTGCCTTCTTGCTGACCCCAAACTTGCTGGCAACGTACCAAGACTCCTTGAATACAGCTTCGCTACCACCCTCGCTACGGGAGGCAGTTATTTTCACACTCCTTAAACCGGATAAACCAGCTGATTGTTGCTATTCCTACAGACCTCTTTCCCTCATTAATGTTGACAATAAAATATTCGAAAAGGTGCTAGCTAATCGTCTACTGCCCCTCATGCCCAAGATTATGGGACCTGATCAATCTCGCTTTATTCCAGGCTGCTCCACATTGCGTAACCTCCATACCATCTTCGCGTCATGCACCACCTCGACCCCCAGTTATCTGCTGAAGCCGCTCTACTCAATGTTACCAAAGTGTTCGACTACCTGGAATGGGAATATCTCTTCCCCATATTGGCGCCTAGGCCTTAGCCCATGATTTAGCAGAGAAATACGCCTCCTATACATGCTTCTCACCGCATGAGTGTGCCTCAATGGACTGACATCCGATCCATTTCCGGTTACACAGGGCTCGCTACAAGAGTGGTCGCTATCACCATTACTGTTTTTCTACCGCAATGGAACCATTAGAGGTTAGACTTCGACAATGCCATGCAAACAAGGGCATTGGCTTTACTACTAGAGGCCTGGTAGTCTAGATGTATGTGGATGACATCACTCTATATGCTTGCAATCCAGGCGACAACTTGGCCCCATTGACACGCAAGGTGGTGCAGTTTGGTGGCTATTCTGGTATACAAGTGAATTGGGCCAAATCCATACTCTTTCCTCTCAAGGATAACACACCTTCCATCCCTACTGAATATCCCCTGAAGTGGGCAGTTGAACCGGTGCAATTCTTGGGCATTTGGTTGAGTCACCTTCCAGACAAACTATGACATGTAAACTATGGGTGTTTTATGGCCTGGCTGGAGGGCAGAATACCTACGTGGTCCAAACTGCCGCTTTCTTTCACTGGCCGCATTGCAATTGCAATAATGGCCATCCTCCCTAAATTCCAATACCCTTTCCTAAATATCCCCCTCCTGCTCCCATCACAATTCCTCAAGCAATTACGTTCCAACTTGGTTGCTTTGAACTGGGAAGGTGAGCAACCGTGGGTCTTCTGGAAACTCCTCACCGTGCTGCTTGCCTAGGGTGGACTCTGAGCCCTGGACATAACACTGTATGCTCTATGCGCTCAAGCCCAGCTTCATCATTACTGGTTTTACCCTAGCCCGTTTCAGCCATATGCAACAGTCGAAACAGACCGAGCTGCCCCGTGGCCCCTAATGACTGCATTATATGCACCTTACAAAGCACCTAAGGCTGAAATTAACACTGCTGAGTGCAGACAATGGGCTTGAGAGGGTTTACAGAAGAGAGTAGGTTTGACTAAAATCCCATGGTAAGACCACTCTTAAACAAGGGAGCCATTGCCCGCACACACAAACACAACATCAGATTTTTTTCAGACCTCTCCCCCGAAAACACATTTCTCCCAATGTTTGATATTGCACTGCCCCCAAAGCTCACAGCCGTCGATACACTACTGTACTATCAATTGTGTGCCACCTGTCGCACCCCTCATGACACCTTCCCTTCACCACCACTTCCCCCGTTCTGTCTCTCGAGTATCTCCTCACTACACCGTCCCCAGGTAGCCTGATTACCCGCCTTTACAATATTATGCAATGTTCCTTACCAATTACTTCCCCGAGAGCACGGGTAGCGTGGGAGGAGGACATCACTCCAACTCTTTTCAACGTGCAGTGGTCCTTCTGCTGCGGTCAACTGGAAAGGCTTTTCCCCAATTACAGACTCCGTCTCATCCACTTCAAATTTCTACACCACCTATATTGCACCCCATTACAGCATTTAGAAATGGGGTTGACTTCTGATTCTTGCTGTTGGCGATGCAATTTCCCCTCTGCTTCCTTTATACCCTTGCATGGCAGTGCCTGCGGGTGGCATCCTTCTGGACAGAGGTCTTTGTCACCATTCACAAGATCACAGGCCAAACACCCATCTTTACTCCTATGGCGGACCTACTGGGCTATGTTAAAGACACACCTAGTTCTTGTCGCATCCTCATTGGCTGTCTCCTTCCGCTGGCTAAACGCAGGGTTGCCATGCACTGGGGAAAGAAGCCCACCTCCTCCTCCAAAGTTGTTAAATGATGTGGCATACTGCCAGGAACAACTGTCCAACTTTTAGGAGCTCATACCATTACGCTCCCATCCCAGGGATATATGGAAGCCCTTTGCAACTTTTTACCGCAGCAGAGACTCTGACTCACCTTTACTGAGTAAGGCTAAAGATGGAGAACAGCTGGATGGGGATGGGTGAATCTTGCCTACACATTGTATTGTTTGTTGTGTTGCAATATACCCTTTATAAACTGGTACTGCCCTCCTTCCAGGTTCTCTATTCTCACTTTGCATTTTTACTACTCCTCTTACTTTGGGCCTGTGTGCTTCCTCCTACATACCAGTATAATTTTTGCTCCGGCACTCCGAACATGTGCTTTAAAAAAATGGCTCTATTGGATATCAAAAGCAGCTTAAGGTATATGTATGGATATTCAAGATCATGCAAACAAGGCGATTTCCCTGATTGTTTTTCCGATAGCCCACCCTGATAATATCCCCCTCTTTCTTCTCCCCTCTCTCCTTCCAAAAACTACTGTTGTATCGTTTTTATTACAAATGCCAATAAAAACATATATATATATATATTTTTAAAGCATGATTGGCAGTTAGCAGTGCCTCTAGACCAGAAACCAGTCTTCGGTTACTTAAGATCACATCGAGCCCTACAGATGAAATCATGAAGGCCAGATAAATGTTCTTCTATATGCTTACTTATCTCTTTGCCTTTCAGCTCTTGGGGGTTATAAGGGGCTCCTATATCCCAGTGCACGGCCCGGGGCCAGGTGCCTGCGCGGGAGAGGTTCTATGGGCAATCCATCACCAAGCGTTGTCACAGGAGTCTGGCATCAAGTTGTCTTCTGCTGTCACACCACATTATACAGTGAGTTGAACCGTTTGGCAATGCGCTGCAGCAAGCTCATCCTAGGGAGGTACAGTTGTGGAGTGTTCAAGGTTTTTTTGACTGTTATTCCCGGTTGTTCCTGAAACCTGCTGTGGGGATTCATGTAATCGGGATGCTGGCCAGTGGACGGAAGGAGGGGATCTTTTCCTTGATGTGGAGGAAGAAAACTGAGTATGATGGTTAACATATGCTTCAATATAAGAGTACTCACCTGAAAAGTATGGGGCCTTAACTCCCCGAGCAAGCGATATAAAGTGCAGGCCTATAAAAATGATGCAGGGTCCAGTTCGCCATGCTAAAAGAAACACACCTTACTAAGACAGAGTTTTGGCATTACAACAAAAGGTGGAGGGGGAGGGTGTATTTTACTTGCTACTCTGCCTTTGCCAATGTAGTGCTCATTTGGAGCCTACCGGTGGAACCCTTCCTGCCTCAACTTGTGATCCTCAACCTGGAGGATATATTGTGCTGTGAGACAAAGTGGAAGAGAGAGATGTGGCATTTATAAACCTGTATGCTCCCAACTTAGATCAGCCTGTCTTCTTCAAATTAGTGACACTACACCTCTCTACCCTTCTTCATTATCCCTTGGTGGTGGGGCGATAGTTTAATTGCATTATCGATCCATCCCTTGACATGTCGCATCCCCCGCTGCCCACTTCACCGATGTATACAGTGGCAAAGGACTTTCGTGACATGAGAAGGCAGTGGGATTTCGTGGATGCCTAGACGGAGCAAAATCCTCAACACAGAGAATACCCCTATTATTCGGGTATGCACAGCCTCTTTGTAAAGTTGGATGTACTTCTCTGCAGGGGCTCATTATGTCACAAGGTTCTATACATGGAATACCTTGCAAAAAAACACACAATCAGACCATAATCTGTTCCTACTAACCCAGCCGCTGGGATGCCCAAAAGTCACCAATTCCAACCAGGCAACTGTGTAAAGAAACCCTTAAGGGCCCTGTGTTTTGTGAGCCAATGGCATCCATTATCTGAGGTTATTCCTTGGAGAATGAGGAACCCACCTCCTCATCCCTAACAGAGTGGGAGTCATTTACAGTGGTGACCAGGGCCCATTTCATAGCTCTGTTGAAGGGGATTCGGACGCAACTGATGACCGAAATTACCTGCCAGAAATACTTTCTTCACCAATTAGTGAGCAGGGGGCTCCCAGGAACCTGCTGGCAGTTAGTGATTGCTGGCAGAATAGAAACTGTTGGAATTACTGGAAATGGCTGTGAAGCTTTGACTATCACCAGTATGTCACTAAAGCTCACAATGAACAAGTTAAGTCGGCCATATATTAGCTTGGCTTGCTGACCCAGATCATGGTCACCAAATAATATTATCTCTGGTTAGGGCCTAAGGGACTTGGGTATATACCAAATGGTTATCAATACAGAATTTGAGACTATTACGCCAGACCCTATAGATCCCCTCCAGGGCCTGGGCCCCAGGCTTTGTAAATGTATGTCCTGAATACTTGGGGGTGAGAGGGCTATAATCCATGCACATTGGCATATGGGGGCAGACAAGCCACTACACAGGACATCCTACTGATCATTTGCACCACCTCTGTTAAAGTCATCACTTTATTTATACAAAGCACTTATTCAACGAGCCAACAAATAGAAGAGTGACTGACATGAATTCCCTGACCTCGGAGAGGGACTGGACCACTACTTTGGATCGCACCACAAGCACGTCAAGGAACGCTCGGTTTAAGCACATCCAATATTATTTTTTACACAGCTAAACAAATACATTTGATGTTCCCAGAGAAGCAAGCATGTTGCCCAAGATGTAAATTGGTAGATGTTGACTTATCATATACAGGGAGTGCAGAATTATTAGGCAAGTTGTATTTTTGAGGATTAATTTTATTATTGAACAACAACCATGTTCTCAATGAACCCAAAAAACTCATTAATATCAAAGCTGAATATTTTTGGAAGTAGTTTTTAGTTTGTTTTTAGTTTTAGCTATGTTAGGGGGATATCTGTGTGTGCAGGCGACTATCACTGTGCATAATTATTAGGCAACTTAACAAAAAAAAATATATACCCATTTCAATTATTTATTATTACCAGTGAAACCAATATAACATCTCAACATTCACAAATATACATTTCTGACATTCAAAAACAAAACAAAAACAAATCAGTGACCAATATAGCCACCTTTCTTTGCAAGGACACTCAAAAGCCTGCCATCCATGGATTCTGTCAGTGTTTTGATCTGTTCACCATCAACATTGCGTGCAGCAGCAACCACAGCCTCCCAGACACTGTTCAGAGAGGTGTACTGTTTTCCCTCCTTGTAAATCTCACATTTGATGATGGACCACAGGTTCTCAATGGGGTTCAGATCAGGTGAACAAGGAGGCCATGTCATTAGATTTCCTTCTTTTATACCCTTTCTTGCCAGCCACGCTGTGGAGTACTTGGACGCGTGTGATGGAGCATTGTCCTGCATGAAAATCATGTTTTTCTTGAAGGATGCAGACTTCTTCCTGTACCACTGCTTGAAGAAGGTGTCTTCCAGGACATGGCAGTAGGACTGGGAGTTGAGCTTGACTCCATCCTCAACCCGAAAAGGCCCCACAAGCTCATCTTTGATGATACCAGCCCAAACCAGTACTCCACCTACACCTTGCTGGCGTCTGAGTCGGACTGGAGCTCTCTGCCCTTTACCAATCCAGCCACGGGCCCATCCAACTGGCCCATCAAGACTCACTCTCATTTCATCAGTCCATAAAACCTTAGAAAAATCAGTCTTAAGATATTTCTTGGCCCAGTCTTGACGTTTCAGCTTGTGTGTCTTGTTCAGTGGTGGTCGTCTTTCAGCCTTTCTTACCTTGGCCATGTCTCTGAGTATTGCACACCTTGTGCTTTTGGGCACTCCAGTGATGTTGCAGCTCTGAAATATGGCCAAACTGGTGGCAAGTGGCATCGTGGCAGCTGCACGCTTGACTTTTCTCAGTTCATGGGCAGTTATTTTGCGCCTTGGTTTTTCCACACGCTTCTTGCGACCCTGTTGACTATTTTGAATGAAACGCTTGATTGTTCGATGATCATGCTTCAGAAGCTTTGCAATTTTAAGAGTGCTGCATCCCTCTGCAAGATATCTCACTATTTTTGACTTTTCTGAGCCTGTCAAGTCCTTCTTTTGACCAATTTTGCCAAAGGAAAGGAAGTTGCCTAATAATTATGCACACCTGATATAGGGTGTTGATGTCATTAGACCACACCCCTTCTCATTACAGAGATGCACATCACCTAATATGCTTAATTGGTAGTAGGCTTTCGAGCCTATACAGCTTGGAGTAAGACAACATGCATAAAGAGGATGATGTGGTCAAAATACTCATTTGCCTAATAATTCTGCACTCCCTGTAGTCTAGGAGTGTCCTGCCCTCTTACATTACTGGCAAGTGATTGTTCAATATATTGCAGTGGCCACAGACCGTCAAATTCTTAAAACAGTGGCCTATTGTTTATTGCAGCTTCTCCCTATGCCCAAAACAAGAAGCCATGACATCTGCATTTAATGACCTGGCATTAATACTAGCTCGCTGCCAAATTGTGATATTCTGGATTGATCCCTGAGGCCCTGCCCCTTCAGTGCTGGCACACAGAGGTGTTGAAGTGGGCAGACTGAGAGGAATCGGCCCTTTGGGGGCCGAGCGGCCTGAGTTCCATGGAACATGCACATATATGGAGAACAATATTACAGGATTGCTCCTGATCAACGGCACAGGAAAGATTGTTTCCACCCCAGATAGGAGGTGGATTTTGATGACAAAATGGAATCCATCATGGGTGAGACTTAAATTCTAACTCATATACCTGAGTGTCGGTTCCGTGATCATCTCCCCACTGGCTGAATTAGACACCCAAGCATAGTTCCTAAAACAGCTCTCTCCTTTGCGGAGTACACATTTAATTCTATTAAAGATACTCCAGCAGGTAGCATCCAGGTCAAGATTTCTTTCTTCTTTTTCTTTCCAAATTATATATTTCTCTTCTTTGTACAAGTACTGTTTGTATTAACACCAACTGCTCTGTATGTAGGTACTCACATGAACCACTGTCTGTGGATGTGACTATCCCCTTATCATCTGAACTAGACTGACCCGTCATCGGATCAGTCTTACATCAGTTAACAGGTATATTGACTGTCAATAATCATTATATATACTGATCTCTATTATGTGGGTAGAGGCATAAGCTCATGGTATTACTTTTGTACTTATTGTGACTATCTTGCAAAATAATAAAAATTATGTTTAAAAAAAAGTTGCCACACCTTATACATTCTGGCGACTATACGCTAACAAATTATAAGGGATCACTTTGTTCCAACAAACTAGATTTCAAGAAACGTTATTGTTATGCACGGGTTAGGAATAGGAAGTATTGAGATTTCAAGAGACTGGAGCAATCGGTTGCATCTTCAAAGGTGCTCAATAAAAGCACTACTCCTAGTGGATGTGGTGGGAGGCCACATAGAGGGACGAGTTAGTAGGATGTAGAAAAAAGATAAACCTGCTCAGGCACAATCGGAGATCAGAGGGTTGCTTAGGTGCGTTTAAACGGAACATAATTATAATTAGCAGGAATGCCATTCACGGGGAAACAATTGCAAGAATTGTGATCGATTTTACCACTAAGTAGTAAGTGTAAATCTTAAAAACCAAAAGAAGCACATATAGTTAAATAAGGAAAAGAAGTAAAGGGATTACATTAGCACAGTGGAGTTAGTGCATTACCATGAAGTCAGTGCCTGGCCACTCAAAACTAGCCTCATATCTACTCACTGAGATGTTTCTATTTTAATTTAGGCAGAGAGATTGTGTGATATCCACAGAAAAGCCTCTCATTGTCTTACTTTTCTCAGATATCCTCAGACTGCTTATGACCATTGCTTCGGTGGAACTGATGGGTAACTGATAAACCAGCCATAATGTAATAAGTGATGTCTGCTTTTATATTTTATTTGTACCATATTTTTTATTTCCTTATATTTAGTTCTGTAGACCAAATTTCTTCGCTTATTTTAATTTGTGTGGTTAGTGCAATTTTGTTCCTTTAATTAGGCTGCTTCCCTTGAGCTTGCTTGCTATTCTTTTGGTGAAACTTATTTTTATGTCGTCTCAGTGACCAATGGGGAAAAAGGAGCTTGTTGCTGCAGCAAAAGTAGCCGAACTCCAGTTTTGTATTTGCATCTGAAGTGTTTCTTTTATTTTTATTCAGCAGAAGAGTATACCAGCTCTCCATAGCAACACCCGCTCATGCCTTGCTCTTCTCAGATCTTAAGTTGCTTACCACATGGCACTGATGGAAATGCCGGGCAGCCAGCAACTAATGCAAACAGCACTCAATGCTTTTATATTTTATTACTGCTATATTTTTAGCTCCCTGCAGTGGGGGGGGGGATGGGGGGGGTGCTGCCCCATTAAATTTCTCCTTTATTTTTATTTATTTTTTGCATTTGTGCAATTGGTGTGATTTCGTGATTCAAATAATTTTGTTTATATTTTCTTGGTTTTCTCCCTTTTTTGTTGGATTCATTTTAATTTCTCAGTAGCTGAAAGGAACTGGTTCAAATGGCAGGAGTGCTGAACTCCACTTTTGTTTCAGCTCCACAGAGATTGTTTCCTTTCATTTAGAGATGGAGCCTGCCTGGTGTCCATGGTAACACATGTCCTCCTCACTTTTCTCAGTTCCCTTCAGTATACTTAAGACTGCTGCCTTTGTGACTGCACAGCAGAAGTGTTTGTTCTGTGAGCCAAAGCACAAACTAATCTCATCGAGCTTGCAAAAACTGAAATGAAGTAAATAAGAGCATAGTGGAGGTAAAACGTCTGCTTTATTTTATTTAGAAGACACAATATTATTTAAGGTGTAAATTCTTATAGACAAAGTGTTCATGCCATTATCAACAGCAGCTAAAGCTATTTCCATGTTTGCCTTACCTATTTGCCTTAAACGTGCAGCAGCTTCCATTTGAGAAAGCTTCCAAATCTCAAAATATGTGGCGTATAGGAAACTTTTTGAGTGTGGCTTCCTAGGTCCTAACAAGAAATTTTGTTTCTTCAAAAAGGAGGCGAAGATGTTCTTTTACATCTGCTAAGAAGGAAGAACATAACCATTGTGGGCACAGTTTACTCACACTGTATGTAGTAACAACACCCGAGTGCTAGCCTGAGACATAGCGAAGGTCTGGCCAGCTTGCTTTGAAACCCCCCGAGGAATTAACAAAACGTGCCTGGCAACCATTTGTGCCCTCCGACCACAATAATCATCCACAGGGACTTGAAAGTGAGGAATTAAATGTACCATTCTAAACCCAAGCCATGAGTTGATATTCAGTGACATATAGAAATGTTTGCCAACTGTCAAATGTAGCTGGCATTGGGATGTTGGGTGTGCTCATCTCTTATTTTTGGTTTCCTAGCTCGGTGCAGAAAGTAATGTCCCAATTGTTTATAACAGAACATTTTCTCATAATTTGTTGTGTTCAGGTACACATCTTCACTTTCAAATACATTGTAGTATTCAAGCCCAGAAAGCATAGAGTCAACTGTTTTAACATCCCAGTCATCAGAAACAATACCAGGTGTAATAACATCAGTCATTGATATTTTAAACACATGTGGAATCTGAATGACCTCAGTAGGACCGTATATATCAAAGGGCACTTTATCCCAAATAATTCCATCTGGAATCGTAACTGCTGAAATGTTCACAAGTGACGAGTCTCTTCAAATTATACGGGAACATAACTAAAGCGTTAAGACCTCATCCACTGGCTCAAAGGCAGAGCGTTCAGGAAGCTAATGACCATTTATCAAGAGAAAAAAAACAATGACAAAACCAATCCAAAGCAGAAAGGCACACAATGTCAACAGTATCCACAGGTAATACCATGGATAAAGCAAATAGTTATTGTTAAGCCATATGCACAGCCTATGTGTCTATGATACAGTAGTTTATTTTGCAGAAGCAGATGAGTTTGAGTAAAACACATCAATATTGGCAAGGTAACCAGAAGCAGTCTGTGCAAACACAGGAGCCGGTGCAGAGCTGGTGGATGAATCCACTTGTTGTGGAGGTTCATAGTAGACAATGCAATCTATTTGTGTTGAATTAAAGTAGTATAGTTCCACATCTTGGACGTTTCTTGTCAGTGAAGTGGTGACTGGAATCAGCAGAAGCTCATTCTCTGCCCTCCCCAGGCTTGAGTAGGTAATTATAGCATTATTGTACACATTGTTTGCTGCTTGTAGAAGTATGTCGTGTTGGGTAGTGAGAGGGAAGCGGGTACTACTACTGTAGACATACAGTGCAGGTTCGGCCACATGGTACAACCGGACATTGAAAATTGAGAAAATCTGTTTCCTTTGGAACCAGGCACCAGTGGAAGTATCACAGTTCTGGTATTGTGTATTCCCAGAACTGGAGCCAGTTCTCTGTAGCATGTGCCAAAATCCTTCTTCACAGCAATCTTTTCACAAACCAGATCCCCAACTTTAGGAATCCAGCCTGTAGATGTTGTTGGCAAATCCCTTAGTCCCAAGGTGGCGGTAGAGGCGGATGACTGTCATCTCAAAATTGTTGTAGCTCATGTGAAACAGTGACAAGTTAATTCAAGTCACACAGTGTGTCCGCTGCCACCACGCCAGGACCATCAAGATGTAGAACATACATAGGTATCCCAAATAACACCTCATAAGGGGTGCGATCTCCTAAGGACCTTCTGGGCAGATAACTTAACGCTCTCTGGACCCCATATGGGTGATGAAGCTAACTATGGGCTGAACCTAATACCATTGCTGTTAAGGATTGCTTTAAGTCTCAATTCCTCCTCTCCACAACCAAATTACACCCAGGATGGTAGAGGTAGGAGTAATGGACCTCAACACTGATTGTCCTCATGGTGTCTGTGAATGCCCTAGAGGCAAAGGCAGGGTCTTGGTCCGAATGGAATGCTGCAACTGCATATTTACAGATAAAGTGCTGCAAATCTTTAATATCAGTTTGAGTGTCCGCCGACCATTGTGGCCATACCCACAAGAATTTAGAACTGGAATCAACAGTGACTAAGGTGTATTTGTATGTACCATTAGGTTGTAAGGGACCACAATGGTCCAGGTACACTCACTGTAGTGGTCTGTTTGACACTAAGAGGGATGTTTGCGGTGGATGTTTAATGGTGGATCCTTTTATTTGTTGGCAAATGTCACAACAAAGGACATATTGTTTGGTCTGTTTGTATAGACCGAGCCACTAGAAGCATTTTTGCAAAAAATAAATTGTAGCTGCCACATCTGCGTGAGCAGGAGTGACACTCTCATGTGCTGCTTTGATGAGATCTAATCTCTGGTCTTGGTTGGGGATCACATGACGCCCCACCCCTGGAATGGTTGCAAATAAAACATTTTGAGCACTAACTTGATAGGAATATTTTGTAGGGTATGTTTTTGGTAAAAACTGACAGTCAGCCAAAGCTTTCAGGGTAGCCAGCATCTCATTATGTAATCTTGTATGAGAATGAGTTATTGCAGCAACAGAAACCGTAGCTACTGCGGATTTATCTGCTTCATCAGCCAAAGTATTTCCTACAAGATGTACTCCTGAACGTTGATGTCCCAATGTATGTACTACATGAGGTTTTGGTAGTCTGTCCCGTAGATCAGCCCACCCCCACAATGTTCTGTGTTTAACGGTGTTCCCCTTGGAATCTCTGAACCCATTCAAACACCAGTGATTAGGATAATCATTGTAGGACTAAACACAGTAATACGAACCGCACACAATTAGTGTGGGCTGTTCTGCATCCATATGTTCCAGTGCCAACATAAGGGTCCTAAGCTCTGTCAGCTGTGCAGTGCAGTCCCCTAAGGTCTGTGTGTAAATATCTTGAGGGTGGAATGCACCACCTCTCATTACCCTGCTTACGGCTGCGCAAGTGGCTGAATATTGATGGTTTGTACATACAGCTGGTTGTGCTGAACCATCAGTGTCAATGACAGTTTGGTATTGATCCAGTGGCAGTATGTTAGTAGGTACAGGGTACTCCTGCTCATACTGGAGAAATTCTTGTGCTTGTGATTTTGGGTAAAAAATGTAATCAACTTCAGTGGCAGTCAGGGAAGTTGCCCATTGAATCCAGCGTGTATGTAATGCTTTAGCGGTAGGAATGCTTGCTTTGGTAATAGCCTTCAAGGCTGGTACCGGGGCAACAACAATATTGTGTTCCCCTTGGGATAGTGGTTTCTCCTTAATGACAGCCATCTGTAAAGCAGTCCGTATCTTTTCTGAAGGTGCAAAACATTGTTCTGCATTTGAATACAAATTAGATTTGTATGCTATAGGTACAGTGTCACCCTCGTTGAAAGTGACATAGGTGAACCTGATGGCACTAGCAATTATTCTGATGACCAAGTTTGCTTGTTGTTGCAAGTGTGCAAGTGTTTTGCTTCTAGCATGTCCTGCTGAGGTTCTCTGAGAATGCGTGTATGTTCTGGCATCCAATATTTGTTTGCGAAATCTGGATGAATTAATTCATAGAGTGGTTTTAAGCGTAGTGCATCATCAGGTATGTATGTTCTGCCAAAATTAAAGAAACCCAATAATGACTGTAGTTTCTTGATGGTATTTGGTGGTTGAAGTTGTGCGCATTTTTCTAGAAAGTGCAGGTTTTGGCTCGTGCCTTCATCTGATAACCTATATCCCCGAACTAGGACACTGAGCAAAGCAATTTTAGTTTTCTTGACATTTAATTTATAGCACTGGGCAGCTAATACAAGCACGATCCAATCTACCCTGGCAAGATGAATGTCGAGGTCTTCGTCTGTGAGATAAATATCATCCACATAGGACAGTACCTCAAGGTCAATATCAAGTAATATTGATGTTACAGTGGCTGAGAACAGCCCTGGGCTTTTCTTTTACCCCTGAGGTAATCAGCAAAAAACAATGCTGCAAGCCTAATAAGCTAAAAGCACTTAGATCCTGACTTTCAGGTTCTAGATTTTGGCAGAAAAAAAACATTGGAAATATCCAAAGTTGTTTTTTATTTTTTGCATACTATATTGTTAATTAGCGCTGTGTGCATTTTATATTGCATAGGTGCATGTATGACTGTTTAAGTGTCTGTAATTTAAGACTATTCTATATGAATGGTCTGATTTTGCAACAGGGAATAACGGGTTATTCATTGTAGAGGCATAGGGTTCAATTACTCCCTGGTACTCAAGTTGTGGGAAAATCTCCCACAGGGGTTTAGCCTCATGTTTAATGGAATACTGAGGTTGATGCTGGGTTGTGGACCTAATAGGTATTACATGGTAGGGGGAATCTTTATCCCACCCTATGTGGTTTTGGTACAGCATGGGAGCCTGTGCTAAAGACCAATCAGCAGCATAAGCTTCCTTTACTGCGTCTGGAACTAGGACTAAAAAAGAAGACAAAATTACATCTTCCCCATGTGGGAGTTTGCAGACAAAATCAGGTGGCCAATCTTTTTCTGCCAACAGAACAGAATATCACAGTTAAGTGCTTCCCAGAAGATTACTTCAATAGTGCGCTCTATGTCCCCCTCAATTTGGATATTTAATTCATAAACCCTGTTGGGTGGGGATGCACACCTGTCCGCTGTCTCTATGACCAGAAAGCCAAAAGTGCAGTGTTCTGACCTGCCCACTCTTCCACTCCATTTATCTGGCATGTCCTGAAAGGAACGAGAGGGATGTGTATCAGTATACTAGGTGTTTAAGTTTCTCTATGTTGGAGATTATATCCAATGTTGCTGCTTCCCCTTTAATATTTCTTAAAATGAATGAGGAGACTCTCGAAATTATGCATCAGTTTCATCCCCAGGACCGGGTCTGCCCTGTGTTCATTTTGAATTTGTTTTAACTCTTCTGGCAAATTGGCACGTCAGGGAACCATGTGTGGTAGTGTTTATTGCGGCAAAGACTGTATCCCAAGTGGCGCAGTCCTCTTTTGAGGGAACCATTCCGAATTGCAAACAGATTGTGAGAATTCTATGTTTATCCCGGGATTCTGTATGGGGAAACACTGCTTCCAGCTGATTTGTGTTTTTTTGTGCTACTTAGAGCAGAATCTTCTCCTGTTCTGTGGGTCCTTTGCCCATTAGTGAGTGTACTGTTTGAGGATTAATTCCTATAGCGGCCAACTGATAGACAGCTGGAGCAGTCCTCGCTGGAGCGGCATTCAAAGTCCGCATTACGAACTGTATTAGTTGTCTATATATTACTACTAGCTCACTGTAAAGTGTCTGTACGTCAGCTACTTGCATAGCCTGCACAGTGGGATGTGGTGTATACATGGCAAACGTGGGCTACGTTGGGCCGTCATTACTTAAAGGACCTATTCTCACTTGTTGTATTTTATGTGGAAGGGCGCCACTGAATCAGGTTTAGTGGTCTTGGTAAGAAAGTGGCATTTCTAGGTGTTGGCAAGCTTGGTATCGCTGTGGTAAGTCCTCTATTCTGTAGGTGTGAAACGTATTTGAATTGTCATTCACTTCAGGAAAAGTGACCCAAGAATAAAATGTTTCTGTTTGGTATGCTTCATGAGCTTCCACGACAAATGTGACTTCACCGCCCTCGTCTGTTAAGCCATTGGTTAGAAGAAACTGCATAAGTGCTTGTCTGCAGTTCTCCAGAATGTTCACGGCATTTGCCATATTAAGGAGGAGGTATCAGAGATGGGAATACCAATGGGGGAATAAATCCTTTTTAAGGCTCAAGCTTGAACAACCTACAGTCTAGATAGGTACGCCCTATTCAGCTGAGGAACATTGTCTTTAAGACCACGGACGTCTCCACATAATGGTAGTTAGGGTACCTTAGTGTGTGTGTGTGTGTGTGAGACTGAAATACTCAGGAGACTCACAAATTAGTGCCTATACGATTGTTGGTGGTGCCATGTCGTACGGACTCTTGCATCTCTACGAGACTGCTGGATTAGAGGCAGCAGCACCTCTGCTTTTAGGCGACTGGGTGACTCCTACACTAGTTGGCAGCTGTCAGCCCAATGCTTCCAGCTCTCTAGCAGAACCTCACCAAAACCCAAATGGTAAAGATGCTTTCTGACAGCCTAGCGCATGGACTCTGAAAACCTTTCAGGGAAATCGCAGTGGAACGAGTCTTACCTTTTTCTCTCGGTAGCAGTATGTCTCTTATACACACACAGGCAAAAAAAGAAGATGCAGGATCGTTTTCAATACATTTATTTAAAAGATTGCAATCTACGATAAATTGCATGAGCTGCAATGATTAGGATTATGAGTAATAACAGAATCAGGATTGTAAAAGTAAGTGATGTTAATAGGAACAACCCCAACATATGGCAAACATGAATATGCAAACTCCTCCATAAAGCGTATTTTCTACCCTAAAGAGATCAAGGCAAGATAAACCTAATCTGCCCATGCCGTGTCCATGAGAAGCGCCCCACCCCCCATTACCTTAGGACACGGTTGGCCTCCAGTCTCCAAATCAGGCTTCGTAGAGACACAAAGGGTGAGGTCTGCTGCAAAGTGACATGCAGTATAGACGGAATATTCTGGGAAGAACCCCCTCAAAAGGCCTCGGTCTCATAAGGTGTTTTTATAAGGCACATGTTATTGTTTGTGCAGCCATCCTGATGTGGGTATGTACCTAAAAGTTAGATTGTGTGCGCAAACTTGCATCAGCAATATCATAACAAATGGTTGACATGCTCACATTTAGTTCCTTGTCAAAACTAAAGTAAAAGAACATGATGACATACTAATACGTATATTACTGGTAATGATGCTTTCACGGAATGGCAACCGATTATAAAATAAAACATTTCTTCTAAAATACAAGCAGTGCAAAAAATGGATAAAAACAAATAATTATAACAGAGCATGTTATCTAGGTAAAAGGGCACAGATCTGCAAGCCGAAGCTAAGCTAAACTCCTGTGCCCAGGCAAACTAAAATAGACCCACAACACCTTAATTAGGAAATCTGTGACGTAAAAATTAAGTGAAGGAATATGTGTTAATATGGTTTATAATCTTTGTAATGTGATTAATAGTCGATTAGGACAAACATAAACTGTGCAGAACAGTCCGATTTATGGGAACAGTATTATCTAATGCAAATTAATTCCATGGCTTATTGGCCATTGTAATTGGTGACAAAGGAATCCTACAATTGTATTTGCTCTTATCGCTCTTGGCACAACTTAAGCAGTCTTTTACTTTTTGTTTGGCCCAAGATTCCAATCTCTGGAACCAATAATTAGTCCCAATTCTGTTGTTGGTGACACTTCTACCTAAACAGCCTTCCTTAGCAAAGTCTACGATTTTGTCCTTCAACCCAGCAGGCGGTACAATTTTGTTGTTTCTTAGGATCATCTCATCCTGAATGTTTAAGTCATTTCTGACTTCCCAATAATCTTTT
Organism: Pleurodeles waltl; assembly: GCF_031143425.1. Lineage (NCBI taxonomy): Eukaryota > Metazoa > Chordata > Amphibia > Caudata > Salamandridae > Pleurodeles > Pleurodeles waltl. The sequence continues at coordinate 1,341,005,389 of NC_090444.1, read as the reverse complement.
ACTTCCACAGATACCTCACAGCGGTTTGTGGGCATCCATTTACAAGATATTATTTGATTTGATTGAGTGTACTGTCCTTGCTCATCCATTCTATCCATTCGTCAGCTGATATGGCTGAAGAGATTACTTCCAATACTGGATATTCTTGGGGTTCGTCATTATCATACTTGTTAATGAGCACCCCAGAAATAAAATCAGTAGCACAACTCTTTAAACCTGGGAAGGTATTCTAACTTAAAGCAAAATTCTTCTAAGCCTAAAGCCCATATGGTTATACGTGGAGGACTATGTTCTGAACCTTTTGTACTGACCATGTACATAAGTGGTTTGTGGTTGGTGTGTATAGGGAATTGTAATCCCCAAAGATAACATTTAAAGAGTTCTACTGCCCAATACCAAGCAAGAGTTTTCTTTTCAACTACAGAGCGAGTTTGGATTTTAACATGCATCAGGAGGCAAAAACTACAACACTTTCTTTGCCAATTACAAATTGAGAGAGAGTAGCCCCTAAATCTTCACTACTGTCATCTGTTATTAAACAGTTTTATGTTTGCTGTCGAAATTCCCAAGAAAAGTAGCAGAAATGATGGCTTCTTTCAATTTGTCAAAGGTTTCCTGGCATTTAGAACCCAACATAAAAAGGACATTTTTCTTTAATAAACTGCGTAGTACCCATGTGACATTAGCACAATTCTTAACATATTTGGACATATATTCTGTTAAACCGAGGAATAACTTAAACTCATATTTCTTAGTAGGACATGGAGCTTTCTCTACAGCTTCATTTAAACTTAACTTGGGTATGAAAACTTCTTTGGATATAGTGCGACCTATGAAACGTGAATTTGGCATTTATCTTTCTTGAGGCAGGGAGACCATATCCGCTCTTTCCATAAACTGTAAGCCCAATATGATCTGTTCACAATCCAGTGCCACAGGTACATGCAAATAAGACATGCCCTGGGCAAGTATGAGGCCCTCCTGACAGGCCTCCAGAAATTCAACGGACTTGAAGCTAAGATATTCATGGGTCGACTAGGGAAGGAAGGGATTTCCCAATTATGTCATATCCTCATCACTAATAACATAACATAACATAAGAGATGCCTTCATAGCACTGAAACAGAAATGGCAGGGATGGATTGGCCCCACTGATGACCTGGCCTAGCGCTTTACTAAACTATTCAAAAAGTGAAGGATGGAATGCTTGAATTAACCTCAGCCACTAGTAATTACTCAGGACGGCATTCCAATCCATCGTTATTTTGCATGCATGCCCCTCAGTTTGGATCCAGTTATAAGCAAATCAGCCTTGACCGGGCTTCAAAGGGTACAGTCCAGCACGAACTACCACGCCAGGTCCTCAATGAACCAGAGCACAAGCAACCCAGGACCAGTTCTGCCCTTTTAATGGGCTCATCAGACAGCTATAGCTTGGTTCCAGTGACACAATGTGCACCGAACCCTCATGTGGGCACACCTGTTCCTCTTAAGGCGACAAACAAAATTATACTAAAGGTGATGAATGGAATGCTTGAATTAATCTCAGGCACTGTTAATTACTCAGACAACATCCTGATCCACTGTTATTTTGCAAACCATGCCACCTCAGTTTGGACCCAGCTAAATGCAAACCAGCGTTGACCCTGCTCCAATGGGAACAGTCCAGCCCGAACTGCCAAGCCAGGTTCTCCCTTAACCGGAACACAAACAACCCAGGACCGGTTTCACCCTTTTAATGGGCTCATCAGCTAGGTATGGCTAGGTAGTAGCAAAACAGTGTGTCACACCTCCATCATTCATCTCTGGGGGACGCTGTACACAGATCATCTGCAGCCTGGGAATCATAATCACAACTCATCCAGAGCATTCTTTCTAATTCCTACTTGCTTCCCATTTCCCATGTTTTCTAATGAAAATCTACATTTGTTTCCAGGGACTTCAAGACCCATAATGCACTGCTTAGTAATCAATAAGACCTGGAATCTGCTGTCCATTGCTTTCTATGGGAATAGCCCTGCTGTTCCTCTATACTGGATTCTCTCCTCCAGGGCTTGTGAGAGACTGGAATCGCACACACCTGTGATCAGTCTTGTAAAGCCCAGTCATGTGACCCCCACCTTAGGCTTGCTGCTGCCTGGAACTGCTTATAAGCTACCATTTTCTGAAGCTCCCTGTTTGTGCATTGAAGTTTGTTCCTCTGTGTACCAGATCTCTTGTTGATTTGTTTTCCAGTCCTGTTCCTGCTTGCTTCAGCCCTGTTTGCTGTGCCCTGTACCTGCACTACCTGCTGTAGATTTTTCCCAGCCCTGTTTTGTGCCCTGTTCCTGTGGAGCTTGCTACAGATCTTTCCCAGCCCTGTTTGCTGTGGTCTATTCCCCTGTAGCCTGCTACAGATTTTTCCCAGCCCTTTTGCTGTTCCCTCTTCCTGTTCAGCCTGCTACAGATTTCCCCAGCCCTGCTTGTTTATGCTGTTTCTTTTGCCTGGCATTTTGTTTTCTCTTGGTGCAGCCCTTGAGCTGCTCCCGTTTTAATTGTTCCTTGTTTGTTACCTCTGCTCCTGCTATTATTTTCCAATTACTTATTCATTTAGCTTCTAACTTATTTCCTATAATGTCTCCTATGTGCTTTGATTTTGCTCTAGTTTCTGTTCCCTTTCTCTATGATTCTTTTGCAGTCCTTACTTCTCCTGAAGTTCACATCTCTTGCTTGTCACATTTTCCTTGAATCCTTGTGTATGACTTACCTGCTCTACAGTTTTTTCTGTGATTTAATTCTCTAAAAGTTCAAGTCTCGTGCTTGTTACATTTTCCTAGAATCCTTGTATAACTTGCCTGTTCTCCAGTTTTGTATTCCTTGCATTGCCTGCTCCTGAAATATTAGATACATTTCTTAGGCTCCTTTCTTGTTCTTGCTCTGTATTTTTCTCCTGGGCTATTGTGTCTGGTAAGTGTACTATTAGTCCTCACCTGTGTATAAGTGTTTTCCTTTGTACAGGTGTTGGCTCTTAGTTCCAGGAGGCAATTCCTGCCCCATACTTTGTCTTGTGTTGAATGTAGTCTTAAATGCTTTATCTGTGACACTGTGCCATTTCTATTTTCTAGCAATTGCCACCTTGTCTCCAGCTGGACCCATAAGGGCTTGTCTTGTGTATGTCAGTATAGTTCTTGTTTATGCCATAGGGGTTCAGAGACAGAACAGCTTCTGCTGCCTCCTTTCTATGGGGATTGCGGGGTGATTATCTGTAAGAGTAATCTGCACAGCTACATTGACATTCCTGGTACTGTGGGAAATTCTGAGTCTTTTCTGTGTAGAACTGTAATGGTAACCCAGTGTGTTGTCCATTACTGGTATGTTCTCTGTTTGTTCATGCTAAGGTTTTTTTGCTTTTACTATCCTGTTCCTGTGCTCAATCTATAGCTGTTCTTTCCTGGTGTATGCCTTCTCTGCTCCTCTGCAGGGAGATATTCCCTGACCTCAAGGAGTGCTCTTCCTGAGTTCCAACATACTCCGCCGAGTCCTGACACAGTGTGCACGGGGGACCCACATGTGGGCATAACTGTTTCACTTAGGGCGACATACTAAAGTAATCAAAAGGTGATGAATGGAATGCTTGAATTAATCTCAGCCACTGGTGATTATTTGTATACTTTAGTATGGACTAGTTCTTGGCACGCATGGCTCCATGCGAAATCACCATCTCGTCCAGGCTTAGGTTTATACAACTGCATTACCTACACACAATATACCTCATCCCGTGAAACTATGGCAAGCAGGCACACTTCCAAACCTGACCTTTTTCCAATTTCCCAATGACTTGGCAATCTCCCAGAATCGCACATTACTGGAGACAAATTGACTCAGCTCTCACCAACATCTTGGGTTACCAAATCGAACTGTCACCCAAACAAATCCCTTCTGGGTGTACTGGATGAAACTGGAGAAAGCCAGGGAGGCAGGTGCCTGATATGCATGGCAAAAATGAGAGCCCAAAGAGACATAGCTAGGAACTGAAATTTGAAGGACCCAACCAAGCTGACGGCATGGCACGCAGGAATGGACTTGTGCTCCAAGGTAGAAGAATTCTGTTTACTCAGTCGTAGGATGCTCATGCAAACATGATCGGATTTGGGGCAAGTGGCCGGAATAATAGGTGTTTGACCTGGCAGCCTTGGCGTGGTCTCCCCTAACTTTTTGCCTCTACTTCCCAGGTTGATGCTGGGTGCTGTACTCTGTTTTTGCTGTTTTTGGTACTCTGGCCACTTTACCACTGCTGACCAGTGCTAAAGTGCAGGTGTTCACTGTGTAAATTGCATGTGTAATTGGCTTTTCCATGATTGGGATATTTGATTTACCAGTAAGTCCATAGTAAAGTGCACTAGAGGTGCCAAGGGCCTGTAAATCAAATGCTACTAGTGGGCCTGCAGCACTGGATGTGCCACCCACATGAGTAGCCCTATAAACATGGCTCAGACCTTCTACTTTTGGGAGGTTTAAACTACCAATTCGACTTGCCAAGTGTACCCACTTGCCATGCCCAAACCTTCCCTTTTTATACATGTATGCACACCTAAGGTAGGCCCTAGCTAACCTCATGGGCATGGTGCAGTGTATGTTAAAGGTAGGACATGTGCTGGTGTGTCTTTACATATCCTAACAGTGAAATACTGCCAAATTAGTTTTTCACTGTTGCAAGGCCTATCTCTCTCATAGGTTAACATTGGGGCTGCCTCTAAATATCCTTAAAGTGAAGTTTCCCTTTGAGAGCAGATAGAAATATCGAGTTTGGGGGTCTCTGAACTCACAATTTAAAAATACATATTGAGAAGTCACACAAAGTCGCCCAGCATTGTTTCACAGGATTTCCACCAGAAATTCAGTTCCAGGGGCCCAGGAACTGGAATGGCACTCTCTGGCAAGCTAGAGTCCACAGCATGCATGCAGACTCAGAGACTGGTTGGTAAAGCCTTTGTTGTCCGTTGGGCTTCAAAAACAGGAAGCAAGCTCAGTCTAAGCCCTTGGAGATACCTCTCAAGCAGGAATGCACAACAAAGTCCAGTTTTTGTCCCCTTTCACAGGCAGAAACGGCAACTGCAGGATAGTCCAACAAAGCACAGTCACAGGTAGGGAAAGCACTTCTCCTCAGCTCTTCTCCTTGGCAGAGGTTCCTCTTGGTTCCAGAAGTAATCTTGAAGAAATCAAAAGTATGTGGTTTTGGGTCCACTACTTGTACCCCTTTCTGCCTTTGAAGTTGCCCAACTTCAAAGAAAAGTCTCTGTTTACAGGATCCTGCCTTGCCTAGGCCTGGTTCCAGACTCACACCAGGGGGTTGGAGACTACATTGTGTGAGGGCAGGCACAGCCCTTTAAGGTGTAATTGACCACTCCTCCCTCCACTCTAGCCCATATGGCCCATCAGGATATGCAGGTTACACCCCAGCACCCTTTGTGTCACTGTCTAGTGGAGCTGCACAAACAGCCCAACTCTCCACAAACAGGCAGAGTCACAGAATGATTTAAGCAAGAAAATGCCTACTTTCTAAAAGTGGCATTTTCAAACTAACAATCCAAAAACCAACTTGACTAAAATATGTATTTTTAAATTGTGAGCTCAGAGACCCCAAAATCCACATGTCCATCCGCTCCCAAAGTGAATCTACACTTTAATCAGATTTAAAGGTAGCCCTCATGTTAACCTATGAGAGGGATAGGCCTTGCAACAGTGAAAAACGAATTTAGCAATATTTCACTCTCAGGACATATAAAACACATTAGCATATGTCCTACCTTAACCATACACTGCACCCTGCCCTTGGGGCTACCTAGGGCCTACCTTAGGGGTGCCTTACATGTAAGAAAAGGGAAGGTTTAGGCCTGGCAAGTGGGTACACTAGCCAAGTCGAAGTTACAGTCAAAACTGCACACACACAGACACTGCAGTGGCAGGTCTGAGACATGATTACAGAGCTACTTATGTGGGTGGCACAACCAGTGCTGCAGGCCCACTAGTAGCATTTGATTTACAGGCCCTGGGCACCTCTAGTGCACTTTACTAGGGGCTTACCAGTAAATCAAATATGCCAATCATGGGTAAATCAATCAACAGTACAATTTCTATAGGGAGCAGTTGCACTTTAGCACTGATTAGCAGTGGTAAAGTGCGCAAAGACAATAAACCAGCAAAAACAGACCTGAAAAATGGGAGGAAGAAGGCAAAAAGTTTGGGGATAAGCCTGAAAAAAGGGCCATTTCCAACACAGATGAGGAAAGAAGGAATGAATATGTAGATATGGCTATTAGTATGGCGCGAAGGCCAATAACCCAAGAAAGAGATGAGGATTTTAAGAAGGACTAAAGATAACCTACCACCTTGGCGGGAGAAAGGGAATATAATAGTTTTGCTAGAAAGTGTTTAGGAATCGTTACTATGAAGTGAAGATAAAGGGATGCAAGAAAAATAAGGAGAGAATGATATGATAATCTTTTGGGGGGAATTCAGGTAAGTTTTGGGAGGATGGTAAATAGAGTAGAGTCAAAACATAGGCGTCTATATAACATCGGTTAAGTACTTCAATCTCCAGAGGCTAGGCGCTCTACTTATAGTAATGGTACTCAATAAAGGCCTCCTATTGATCTTGACCATACAAAGGGAGCAATAGGATTGCCTAATCGCATTGATGCTAGCGAAAGAATGCAGAACATGTACTCTAGAGTTAGGAAACGACTGAGCTTGAGCTGTTGCGGTTTTAGGGAATGCATGGCCAGCCAGACACCAGGAGGGATCTTGTGAAGTTATGGGAGGACTGACACTATGTGATAAACCAAAGCAACAGATGAGTGTTATATCAGTTTTACGCAGCACTGATCTCACTCTTAGTGAGATAGTTGTTGAAGGAGAATATAGTTTGTACAGTGTTGTACCTTATGTGGCTAATTTGGCAGGATGGACAGAAGGCTTAGTCCCACAGATGAGTGCATGGCCACAAGAAGGGTCATTTTATCCATATGACACAGCAAATGCTGAGGATTGTATTCTTTATGGTGAGGGGGATCCAGACTGAGATTTGAGATTATCCCTGCATGCGGAAATGTTTGAGCATGTGGCAAAAATATGCCAGTCAACACAGCCCCCAATATTCTGTCACTTCCTGATACGCAAGGGACCTGAGACACCTCGTTATGTTCCTTGGCCAAAAATGGACAAGGAGAATCTTAAAAAGTTGTTACCACCACTTACAGAGGGAGCAGGGAAATGGATAAGGCCTTTTGAAAAGCAAACAGCAGGCATAACCCAGGCAGTAGTTGACATGAAAAGTTTACTTAGCTCTTTTATAAAAGATGGGGCAGACACTGTTTTTCAGAAAGATCGAGTGAGAAATGTTACCCTCACTGAGGCTAAGTATGATGGTTCCCATTCAATTTAGGTCAGACAATAGTTTGGAGTCAGTTGAGGAAAATGTATCCTAACATACCAGACATTGGGTACCTCATGGCTCAATCAATGCAGTCAAATGAGGATCCCAGTCAGTTTCTCACTAGGATGAAAAGAAAAGTAGACTCAAGAAGTAGGTCAGGGTTGGGAAGTAACAGGGGGAAATGCTGTGTTATTCTACAATGTAATAAAAAAGGGTTACCCTCTGATGTGCATCACAACCTTAATAATAGAGCGGCACTGGGAGCCAAGCCCTGGACAGAGATAAAGGCACATATGATCTAGTTCTGTAAAAAGAAGCAAGAGAAAGAGAGAACCAAGCAGGAGATGACAGAGAAAGTAGCAGCTACATTAGTGCAGAAAAAGTATCCAAAGAAAGGAGCAATGGAAGGAGCTGTAGTACCAGCCACCACTCAGATGACTGTGATGTCTGAGGAATCGACCCCAGGGACCACCTAACAACAGTACCCACAACAGCAGAGTAATGTGAGGTCACAAAGAAGTAGCAGAGGAGGACGAGGAAGAATAGGAGAGCCGGGAAATAGATAATGAGAAATGGGGGGGACCAGAACCTTCCCAGGGCTTTAATTAAATAAAATGCAGGGGGGCATGTACCCCCCACATCCCTCTCCCTAGACCCGGGGACCACCACTTCCCCGGGGCTGAACTAAAATAATGCCCCAGGAACCACCACCTGGGCCATACCACTTTCTTTTTATCTAGTTTAAGCCATTTTAAAAAACATGAACGAAGCCAAGATGAGAGAGCTGTTGTGAGCAGCAGGTCTGGCATTGGCATATCTCCTATAAACAGTCCTGGCGTAGCTATGGCATTACTCATGCAGGAATGGGGGAGGGGCTGTGGAGTGCTCCCCCTTCAGAACTGTTGACATTTTTGCACTGATTTCCCTTGATTCACTTCTCGCATAGCTGGTGTCCCTGTCCTGGTTCACCAATTTGTATGAGAGGGGGGAACACTGGTGCTGAATTGCTTTTCCAAGCCAAGTCTTGTTGTCGCAGCACACTCCCATCATTTAAAGTTTTGCTTCTTGCCTCCTGGACACAGAAGGCAGTTCCTGCTTGTACCTTATCTGCATTGGGACCAGCAGTAGCAGCCTGTCCTTTGCCACATTCATTCAAAAGCCCCACCTGAATCAATTTTACTCCATTCATTGGTTGTGGAACATTGAAGCACTTGACACATGGCCGACATAAGAATTTTGAACAGTGAGGAAATGCATTGGTTAAAACAAATTAAATACATGTTTACATTAATTGCTGCCATAAACATAATAAAAAACATGGCATGATGTTTTACGCCAGAAAAATGAAAAGGACTGTGCAGAACCACCCAGAACTTCCAGTTTATTCACCTGGGTACAAACCATTCAGCCAATTTGCAAAGTCAAATAAATCCCTTAAAACATAGGCATCTTGGTTAGGCCTCCGGTACACTCATCGGACTTCTATCTATAAACAACAAAAAAGCAGATATCCTCTCATGGCCTACTGCGATACAACACCAGACTGTTTAACTACAAGATGGGAGAGATGGTATTTTTAATTGTAATCTCACTGAGACAAGGCCCTCCCTGCTCTTGGCAAGCTACTATAGTCAAAAAGAATTTTGCTGAGGGACAGGTGTGGTGAAGTTGCTACTAAGGCATCAAGAACCTGGAGTGCAAGGCGTGACACGCATAACTAAGCCAAACCAAACTGTTTCATCTTGCAGAAATCACCTCATGCACTAGTAAATCGGTTCAATTAAATGCCTAAACTGGGAGTGGTTAGAAATCAGCTCAAAGTGCTAGAGAGCATGATGTAACAAGTATTGACAAAGCCAACTTGTTTCGCCTATAAAAAATCTAATGAATTTGTTAATTTTTTTTACGTTACACAGCAAACATGTCAACATTTTTTTTTAAAGCATTATAATGCAACCTGTGTTGTCCAAGTCATATATATATATATATATATATATATATATATATATATATATATATATATTTTTTTTTTTTATTCAAGTCATATTGCACAGCAGCTCATGCTGCTGTGCAACATGTAAAAATGTATAACAAAAACACTGGCAAATTCAATCGATCTTGCACAGGCAAAACCTGTCGGCTTTGCCAATGCTTGCTATGCTTGAGGAGGAGGCAATGTCAACTACTTGGAGCGAGTCTGCTGCTATACTGAACTCTTGTTGAACTTTCTTCTGGTCTCCCTTATGCTAGGCATGCTTATGCTCTCTTCTGCAAAGGACTATGAACTAGGTTGTTTATCAATGACATGCCTCTATTTTAGCAAATCTTCAAGATCTTGAAGCTCTTGTTTCTAACGTATCCTGTTTGACTATTGCCAGGAAACATACTGAGGAGTAGTCACTGTCCTTTAGAAACGTATTCAGATTGTACTCTGACTGTCTGCTGAAACATGGGAGACTACTCTGAAGGACCTTCCTTCTGACTTGGATTACAGGCCCCTGAGGAGCACGACCAGGGCTAAGCCTAAAAATCGTCGTCAGGGTTCTTGCCCATGTCGGATGCTGCTGAGGGGCGCAAGGTTAGATGGCCTTGTGGCCTACTGTGCGTCGCTCCTAATTATTTATGTGTGCTGAGCTGCAGGCCCTGTGCACGTGGCAGCGTGCATTCAGTTGGACTTCCGTTCAGGGGCAATTACGACTGAGTTTATTCACATGCCTCTTCTCTACTTGCTTTTGGTATCTTCATGTTGATTGTTTGTTCCAACTGTGCGTTATACTACAGTTATTTTCCCCTTCGTTTATATTGCATCCAGAAAGCCAAACTATTTTTTACAATTATTTAAAAAACAGAAATGTGCTCTTGTATACTTAATTAGTTAACCCTATGTTAGAATAAAAAGTATCATAATCCAGCGTCTCTTTAAAATAACTGAGTCAAAGGCTTGCACTTAATAAAATGGAGATGTTTATGACAGAGTGTAAAGCATTATAGGTGACTGCTCTTAAGTCGGTCCATTTTTAGACAAAAACGCTGCTTAGCATTAGAAGGTGGTAGCTTAACGTGAGATTCGAAGTAAATCTGGGCATTTGTGCGTTTCACAAAGATCAAATGTGACTTTCATATGTAGTGAGGCTTCTGGTTTTAGGTGAAGAACAGCACTGTCCATCTCTGAAGCTGCACCACATTTTGATCTACAAGTTGGGTTAAATACTTCATTTGTAGCAGGGCACACAATGCAGTAAAAAATGAACTATACATTGTTGTCATAGCTTATCTCAAATTACGTTTTTTGCAGTCAGTCTCATGTGAATTTGTATAAAAAGAAACATTATATATATCCCCTCAAAGAATTACCCAGAAGCTTACCTGCAACAATGAAATCTTAGAAACACTTAATAAAACCTATAGTTATCCTACTTCAAAACGTAGTCCTCTACATCATAAAATGTTCCATGCGTACCCATTTATCATAACCTGAGATAAAAATCCCAGTGCAAAAAGGCAGTATTTTAAGAAGCAGAGTACAGCTACAGAAATACCCACCTTGGAGGAGAATCTTTGGTGCACGCTTCTATCAGTCTACCGTCTTCAAGGACACCTAAAGAGAGACAGAGGTGCCGCCGACGTTAGCTTCAGCCTTCCACAAAGCATCATAATAACCTTCAATGGACATGATGTAATACTGATCACTCTATGCCCTAAGTGGGAAGGGAAAATTGTGCAAGACATGGGGAAATGGTGGTTCGTGACTAAGAAGCATGTAGGTGCCCACTGCAAAAATTAAGCTTTCCAGCAAACACGGTAGAGAACAGGCTGGGTCTGCACGGGGATTTCATTTGTGGCTCCATCCTTACTTTCAGCGTACCTGTGTAGAACTCTGAAGCTGTTCAAAGGAGGTTTGCAACCTAGCGCTGAAGGAGATTCCAGGAACCAGCAGAGCATAGTAGCCAGGTGGCAAGGAAAGCTGAGTGAACCTATAGAGCTTAGTAGCCTAGAGCAGCTTCTGACTTCTTCATTCGCCTACATTATCATTATTGGAACCTGGGGCCAGCCAGTGAAACATTATTGGAATGCAGGGACCCCCACAGAGTCATTACTGGAAGCTGGGGACCCCGGCCTAAGCATTTGCGATGATCTGAACCACAAAACAATACAAACAATACTGAAATGAGCTTTCATCAAGTACACAAATTATGAAATATGTTATATAATCCCCAGGTGTTAAAAAAACAAAAACATTTAATGAGAAGGTTGATGCTTTCCAAATTCAGTTGAGGGCACTCATCGTCCTGATACAAATGTACTGCTCCCACAGATCAATAGAAGGATACTAATTTACATTCTTAGCCTCTCATTTCAAATTCCCTCACCTTAACAGAACTTTTCAATTTTCTCAAAGTTTATATTTTGCTTCTTTAGTTATACAAACTTTATTAATGTGCTATGATCTTTTAAATTTCTAAGCAGGTGAAAACCCCCTACGTAGGTTTTGCAGACCCCCTTGAGTCCCAGAACTACAGGTTAGGAACCACTAGCCTACGAAAATAGCCTTTTGGGGAAGAAGGAATCACTAGAAGCCAAACGGAGGGAATGGCTAGTGACAATTAGTGGAATGTTCTTCTATGCTGGTGCTTTGCCACAAGGCATAAACACTGTTTATATACAATAACAGAAAATGCACAGATAAAGTCAACAGGGCTTGTTGCATTTTCACTGATAAACTTGACCTACTGGCTTTGTTTGCAGCAATCTGTAATTTTGTTTTTCTCCAAAATGGAAGTATCTTTACAAATATTTCATTTAACATCAAAGTAAAGCAATAATGTACTGCTTCAGTAGCCGAATTGACATTTACTTTAAAGAAGCGAGATGGGTTATCACCCAAAAAAGGCTGGTAATAACATTGCACACAAAAATGTAGACACACTTGAATTTAAGTTATCACTAGAAAGTACTCATTATTACTTAGTTCTGAACTCTAAATCTGTGAGCAATACCTCTCCACTCGACTGACAGTGAGGACTGTAAATAACACCCACAAATTTAGGAAATAACTTGATGTGACTATTCACTATATCCTGGGGTACGCCCTTCACTTGCATATCGAACACAGAACTGTGAGATGTGCATTCAAGTCCCCTTATTAAGGAATGCGTGCCATCTGCTAAGTACATACGCAGTTGTTACAGATTAAACCTTCGGTAGGAGAGAGACAGTTTGCGATAGATGTCGAGCTGGTGCTGTGTGGTGTGCTGATGCACCCCCAATCCTAACTCTACTCTTCACCTGGTCACTGAAAAGGGCAAATCAGATCGTATTATCCCCAATCCGATGAACCTCCACGCACTACCGCTTGAGACGCATCACATTCAAAGCCTGCTGTCTTGCATCCAAGGGTCCCAGTCAGGCAAACCAAGTTACTCAGTTGACCTCTTGGACATTTCTGGTGCAGATGTTCCAGAAGCAAAAAATCGCTTCTACTGGAACTGCCAAACTCGGCTCCTCCATGGCCCTAACACACACATTCTCGGGCTATGCTTGAGCTTCTTGCAACTTTCTAGCCCCTTCTGCTGGCAATATCGCCGAACTTCCAGGAAAACCTTAAAAACTCAACTCGTTGAGATCCACCTTGGATGTCACAGCAGCCAACAACTCTGCGCTATTATTCTTTGACAAGACTTTTGTCGGCTCGTTGTTTTGTTTTCCAAAGGTTCACTCCCTCCTCCTACTCCTCCGTCTCCTCCATTCCTCCCTCTACCTTTCCCTTTCTCCTTAGCTCCAACCTTGCAGACTAGAACTGTCTTTCTTTGTAATTTTCCAGCTTTATGCGCAGCACTCTAATACCACAAGGTGCAGTAGTGCTATAGTATAGCTTGTATGGTTAAATTGCTGAAAAAAGTGAGAGTTGGTAACTATGCCGTTGAGTGGTGAGCAGGCTGAGGTACCAGGTCGCCCCACAAGGGGCAGGAAGGAAGAAGACAATAAACATATATCAAACAACTGGAAATTTTAACACTACAAGCCTGCACAGTAACGCAACCAAAGCAATGCTAGTGCTCCTATTTAACTATGCTTCATTCACTTCTTTCCTCGAGCTCAGTATATACAGAAGGGAGTGTATATTATACTAGCCCTTTACGACTGGTCCCAGCCTCATTGATTCTGGATATGTTACGATCATGTTCTGCATCACTATAGTCTCAAATGAAAAATAATTATCAGGGCTCCTCTTAAAACCATCCTATTTGATACAAACCAGACTTTAAGATCTTTGGGAGCCCTATCGAAAACATAACAAGGATAGCATCTGAGAGTTTGTTTTGGGAAACATTTACCCATGAAACCCTATACAAAAGGACTGTGAAGAGTCCCTACTTTCATCAGGACACAATCAGATAACTAAAGTTGGAAGGGTTTTTTTAAAAAAGAAAGTGGTTGATGCTCTTGTCGCACATCTAAATCCAATCAAGTTCGAAGTCGTACAGCGTATGTTTGGGGCATGGTGCCAACCTGGTCAAGAAAACCCAACCACCACGGGTTTCACAGATACACAGAATAACACACGGAACCCAATAGGGACCACCTATTTCCTGTGCTGTTAGGTACAAAATGAAAAAAGAAGAGGACCAGGGCACTCAAAGTCTGTATAATAAATATGTAATCCAAGTAGAGTTTCAAAAGGTACTTTTAATCCAAGATCAGAAAACAGCCAACACGTGTTTCGTCCTTGCGGACTTTTTCAAGGCTGAAACATAAACAAATAGCAATGCTTGTCTATATAGTTATTCACATAAAAATAAAAGAAAAGGATAAAAACAAGAAAATAAGTGATACACGTGTGAATATTCCACAAATGGATGCAAATTTTAGCATAAGGGATAAAGCTCTTCGGTGTATATAGATATTTAGATATATGAGATACCCCATAGTTGGACCAAGCAGGAAAATGACACATGCTATTTAATATAGAATACGGTGATCGTGAATAAAAAGAGAAAAACAAAAAGAATTTATTTATTTAGTATATGTTCTTTCAAGTGTGGGTGAGAGTGGTTTTCTCTATCCAGTAAAGAAGTATGTAAAGGAAACCCTTTTTCCTCTAGTTGTTTATAAACCCTAAAAGAGTACATGCATGGAAAACATCGTGTGTGACAGACCATATTGGTGAGGCAAGCATGAAGAAAGTTAATAGTTAGAGAGATCACTATTACCTCATAGGTTCAAGTATGGAAAAAGACTAGTTTCAGTAGGGCTTCTTGTGCCCCAACAGTACATTTTCGAATCTGGAGGAGAGAGGCAATGTAAAGCGTTTGTGATATTGTAAGGTTAAGGACTGAAATAGGTCAGATACAATAGCGAGGTAGGAGGGAAAGGAAAAAAGGTCTACCTACCCACTATATAGGATCAGTTCTTGCCATATAGTATGGCTTGCATTACTTTTATTATACTTTATGGCTTGTCATATATATGAAGACAGGTCATATGGTGTGTCCGTACACCAGATGGTGATATCATGGGGTCCCTAAGGGCCCAGTCTGCAAAAAATAAAAAATATATATGTATAAGCGAACCAGTAAAAGAACAAACAGCTGTAAGGTAAAAAGACCGA
The DNA here is from genome assembly GCF_031143425.1 of Pleurodeles waltl. NCBI lineage: Eukaryota > Metazoa > Chordata > Amphibia > Caudata > Salamandridae > Pleurodeles > Pleurodeles waltl. Next base: position 1,340,990,366 of record NC_090444.1, on the reverse strand, counting down.
GCACAGGTGAGGATATCTATTAAATGCGGTACAGCACACACTATTATATATACTGGAATACCTGAATAGTTATACGCCTTTGTAGAAATAGGTGTGTGTCTCTAGCTAGCAATAAGCAGCTATGCTTGTATTGTCAGAGAAAGCTGAATCCAAGTCCCCGTTTTACGGAGGACAAAGAGAGATAAAAACATAGCGAGTTTACCCCCTTGGGGGTTAACGTAAGTTTAACTCAAAAAGTTCGAAAAGTGCAAGTGCCCTAGGGCAGCTAGTAAAGTAACATACCTTATTTCTGTAAAGCACCGTACGTTTGGTAGCGTCGGTGTGAAGAGTAGAGAGGGGAAGCGCGTGATAACGCTTCCGTGCCGTCCATAAGGTGTTCGTCTCTCCGAGTGTCGGCGTCTATATGCGCGCACTCTGAAGATAGAAAGAGGACTATGGCCAAACATGAATAGGGCACCTGAACGTGCCCTGGCTGTAAACGGGCGTCGGCGGACGCCATATTGGTAGTGCGCTAGGCAGATAAGAAACTGTCTGAATATACTGAAAAAGCCCATTTGAAGAGGTTTAAACGGGACATATCTCAAATTAGGGACTACGGCAGTATTAAAAGATTGAAAACACACGGAGAGATAGGAGAGAAATATCGTGACTTAATAGTGTTGTGAAGGGTGAACAGAGGCAAAGGAAAAAGGAACAATGTTCCCAAAAACAAACATGCTTACGTGGTACTACCATTATCAAACTGGTGTTAAAGAAGATAAGTCCCATATTTTTGGAAAACAGTCACGAATCTACAGATGGTGGGGGAGCAGTGACATATTACACAAAACCATGTGATTATGTGTCCTCCAAAATAGTCTAAATCCCAAAACAGCTATAATAATTTAGATGGACCATAAAAAACAGACTTTTCTCTTTCCTTTTGCATTATAGAGATAAGCATAGAAATAAGATAATAGCTCTCAGCATGTTTACAATGCTCATATATAAACGAATACAATACACTCGATGAATTCATTATCTTAGTACAGAACGGAGAAGGTTACAGTCAATACATTTCACATGTACAAATGAAGGCAAAACATCAAAGCCGTTGATATAAAGTACAAATCTTAGTGGTAATAGGCTTAATACCATGTTCGAAGATGATGGGGGGTTCCATATTGTGAACCGAATAGAAACATACTATGGTACCCAAGATGAATCACAAGGTACATCAATGATACAAGAAAACATTTAAAATGATCTAGTATGAAGAGACAATATGAAGAGAACAGATGTTTACTGGAAACTCAACCTCAAAGAAAACATTCATCCAAAAGTTTTTTTGTGTCCCACCAATGGAGTCAAAAAACACAGAGCTGTGAGTTCAGGTTGCGGTAGTTTACAGAAATACATGGAGATCTTTGTGAATATTCAAGCCCTGTTCGACAGCCCGTAATTTAATTATCCATCTGCTTTCTAAGCGTCTCAGAGCCAGGGTACGGTTGCCCCCACGGGGCATTTTGCTTAAGGAATCTATTCCATGTATGGTAATGTCCAGGACTTCCCTTTGTCCATGTTGCTCATTGTAATGAGACGCAAATGGATAGTTGGCATTGTGTGTTCGGATGGCTCTCAAATGTTCTTGGATTCTCTCCTTCAGGGGGCGGATGGTGCTACCTACATAGATGAGTCCACATAGGCACACAATGCAATACACAACGTAGCTCGTGTTGCAATTAATAAAATGTTTGATTTTATGTTCGACCTGGGTGTTATATTGGAATCCCAGTGTCTTGTCTTTGATGTAGCCACAGATATTACAGTGACCACACTTATAGGTGCCTGGTGGCGGTTTGGGTAACCAAGTATCGTTGTTGACTGGGGGCAGAAAACTGTGGCATAGCTGGTCCCGTAGGGTAGTACCCCTCTTATAGATTATGCTAGGTTTCATGGTAAGGCCTTTTTTGAGCACATCGTCCGTTAAGAGCAGTGACCAGTGTTTACGTACAGTTTTAAATATTCGGGAGCTGAGTGCACTGTGTCTTATGACAAGAGAAATACGTTCATGTGGATCCTTCTTTTTTGAATTCATAAGTAGGTCAGAACGTTTAGTTTTCAAGATCTTATTGCATGCCTTTTTTATGATCTGAGGGTGGTAGCCTCTGTGTCTGAACCGAAGTTCCATGTTGAATAGTTCTTCTTTAAAGACTAGGTGTTCACTACAATTACGTCGTATTCTGGTACTTTCTCCATATGGAATGGCATCAATTTGGGGTTTGGGATGTGAGCTCGTAGCATGAAGTACTGCATTACAGGCTGTCGGTTTTCTGAAAAGTTTAGTACAGATTTTGCCCTGCTTGATATAAATGGTGAGATCCAGGAAATTTATTGAGGAAGAACTAACTTCATGAGTAAATTTGATGTTATACCTGTTGTTATTTAAATGTTCTGTGAAGTGAGTAAAAGTAGCTACATCACCTGACCAGAAGACTAGGATATCGTCTATGTATCTGCCCCAATATAGGATGTGTTGCGTCAAAATTGATGGACAGGCACGCCACACATGTGTTTTCTCTAGATACCCCATATATAGGTTAGCGTATGAAGGGGCAAATTTGGCCCCCATCGCCACTCCTTGTATCTGGCGATACCATAGACCATTATGCATAAAGATGTTATTGTCTAGGACCATTTGTATAAGGTCAATAAGCATATTGGAGTGGTCAAGTAGGGAGGCATCCCTAGTGTCTAGAAAATGTTGTATGGCCATGAGACCTTCCGATCTAGGGATGCTAGTATACAAAGAAGTAACATCTAATGTGGCCAAAAAGTGGCCTTCCGTCCACTCATAGTCCGCAATTTTGCATAGTAGATCTTTAGTATCCCTGATAAAAGAGGGTAGGTTTTGGACAAAGGGCTGTAAAAAGATATCAATGTACTCCGACAGTTTTTCCGTTGGGGAGCCAATACCAGAGATGATAGGTCTGCCAGGGGGAAAATTACCCATTTTGTGTATCTTGGGTAGAACATACATGCAAGGTATGGTGGGTGTGTAGTTATAAAGATATCTGAACTCCATATCCGAGATTAAGTCAAGGTTCAGGAATGTTTGTAACTTCTGTAGGATGCATCTATTCACATTTGACATAGGATTAGAGGTGAGCTTGTGGTACGCTGTGCAATCCGATAATTGACGATCTACTTCGGATATATAGTCTTTCCTGTCCATAATAACGATGTTACCACCCTTATCTGCTTCCTTGATGACTATGTCATTGCAACTAGATAGGGAATAGATGGCTCTTTTTTCAGCTAGAGTAATGTTGTGTGAAGGGATGGATTTATGTCCCAAAGCATATTGTTCTTCCATGTGATAAAGATCACTAGTGATCTTTCTGTAGAAAGAGTCAATAGCATAATCCCTGGGAATCACAGGTGTAAATTTGGACGTGGTCTTTAGACCGCTGAAACTTCTGATGTTAGGGTCTATGTTGAGATCCGTAAGGATCTCAGCAAGTGATGGTAAGGGGCCATCCGTATGTTCTATTGATAGCAACGTTTGTATATCTTTGACGTCTTTAATAGTCATAGTACTAGGGGTGTGGTGACCCGTGATGAGTGGGCGGACAGGGGTATTCGAGTCCTTAAAAAATTTGTATAGTTTACATTTACGAATGAAGTTAAAAAGGCTGATATGAAGTTGCGTGAAGTCTGGAAGAATGGTCGGTACAAATCCCAAGCCTTTTTTCAAGATGTTAGTTTGTTCTTGGTTAAGAATTTTGGAGGATAGGTTAACAATGCCAATGGAGTCGGGAGTATCAACACCTGATGTACCATCGTCTATCAATGCTGGACATTGCGAGTGCTGGAGCGCGTGGCTACCCCCTCTACTCGACTGTTTGTGTTTGTGTTTCCCTCGTCTGGTGGTCTTGCGGTGCCCGCGTCTCTCTTCTGAGGTTGTTTTTGACCCCTCCGGAACCTTTCTAACTCCAATAAAAAAGGTGACCTATGTGTGGAGGTGGGTAATGGTGTTTTGTCCCTCATATCCTCACTCATCCCACTGGATATGCTAGAAGCATCTGTGTCGCTTGTCGTAGGGTTGGACAGAGGAAGATTTTTAAGAATGCCAGCTGATTCCTTATGTGTGTCAGATTTTGTATTATCATATTTACGTGCAAACGTAAAAACCCTTCCATTTTTGTAGTCACTGTCATCTCTCCTGAGTTTACGCAGTTTCTTGTCCTTAATATATAGTTGGTGTTTTTGTAAGACATCTCTAAGGATGTTAAAGTTTTTTTTCTTAGTGTCAGGTGAGTCTATGCTATCAATCTCCTTTTCTAACAGTTCGATATCCTGTAGGAGTTTGTCCCTTTTTGCTTTGGCATCGCGAATAAGTATGTCCATCATTCCGTATGATGAAGCAATTAGTAGTTGTTCCCATTCTTTGAGTAATTCTGGGCTAAGGTCGTCAAATGATGGGAATAGAATGACCCTCAGACCCCTAGGGGTCTGTTGATTTTCCATATATTTCTGTAAGATTGTATAATCCCACCAACGTGAGAGTTCCTGTTTTCTAAGTCGTTCCAATTTAATAAATTTGGTTCTAAGACCTTCGTGTGTTGTGGTGGATGTGCAGGATACATTGGCCTGGGAATTATTCTGGAATAGTTCTTTTAGCAGGGTATCTCTATTATCATCAAATTTATCCATTTTAAATATGCTAGATGATGTTAGAAAATGTCAGTTTAAACAATTATGTAATACGTGCTGTCATATAGGGTACAGATAACTAGTGTCAATATTGTTACATAAAGAATTAGATAAAGGCAGAGTGCGTACAGCATCAATTTGCGATTAGTAAACGTTTTTTTAAAAAAGAAAGTGGTTGATGCTCTTGTCGCACATCTAAATCCAATCAAGTTCGAAGTCGTACAGCGTATGTTTGGGGCATGGTGCCAACCTGGTCAAGAAAACCCAACCACCACGGGTTTCACAGATACACAGAATAACACACGGAACCCAATAGGGACCACCTATTTCCTGTGCTGTTAGGTACAAAATGAAAAAAGAAGAGGACCAGGGCACTCAAAGTCTGTATAATAAATATGTAATCCAAGTAGAGTTTCAAAAGGTACTTTTAATCCAAGATCAGAAAACAGCCAACACGTGTTTCGTCCTTGCGGACTTTTTCAAGGCTGAAACATAAACAAATAGCAATGCTTGTCTATATAGTTATTCACATAAAAATAAAAGAAAAGGATAAAAACAAGAAAATAAGTGATACACGTGTGAATATTCCACAAATGGATGCAAATTTTAGCATAAGGGATAAAGCTCTTCGGTGTATATAGATATTTAGATATATGAGATACCCCATAGTTGGACCAAGCAGGAAAATGACACATGCTATTTAATATAGAATACGGTGATCGTGAATAAAAAGAGAAAAACAAAAAGAATTTATTTATTTAGTATATGTTCTTTCAAGTGTGGGTGAGAGTGGTTTTCTCTATCCAGTAAAGAAGTATGTAAAGGAAACCCTTTTTCCTCTAGTTGTTTATAAACCCTAAAAGAGTACATGCATGGAAAACATCGTGTGTGACAGACCATATTGGTGAGGCAAGCATGAAGAAAGTTAATAGTTAGAGAGATCACTATTACCTCATAGGTTCAAGTATGGAAAAAGACTAGTTTCAGTAGGGCTTCTTGTGCCCCAACAGTACATTTTCGAATCTGGAGGAGAGAGGCAATGTAAAGCGTTTGTGATATTGTAAGGTTAAGGACTGAAATAGGTCAGATACAATAGCGAGGTAGGAGGGAAAGGAAAAAAGGTCTACCTACCCACTATATAGGATCAGTTCTTGCCATATAGTATGGCTTGCATTACTTTTATTATACTTTATGGCTTGTCATATATATGAAGACAGGTCATATGGTGTGTCCGTACACCAGATGGTGATATCATGGGGTCCCTAAGGGCCCAGTCTGCAAAAAATAAAAAATATATATGTATAAGCGAACCAGTAAAAGAACAAACAGCTGTAAGGTAAAAAGACCGAGCACAGGTGAGGATATCTATTAAATGCGGTACAGCACACACTATTATATATACTGGAATACCTGAATAGTTATACGCCTTTGTAGAAATAGGTGTGTGTCTCTAGCTAGCAATAAGCAGCTATGCTTGTATTGTCAGAGAAAGCTGAATCCAAGTCCCCGTTTTACGGAGGACAAAGAGAGATAAAAACATAGCGAGTTTACCCCCTTGGGGGTTAACGTAAGTTTAACTCAAAAAGTTCGAAAAGTGCAAGTGCCCTAGGGCAGCTAGTAAAGTAACATACCTTATTTCTGTAAAGCACCGTACGTTTGGTAGCGTCGGTGTGAAGAGTAGAGAGTCCTAGACAATAACATCTTTATGCATAATGGTCTATGGTATCGCCAGATACAAGGAGTGGCGATGGGGGCCAAATTTGCCCCTTCATACGCTAACCTATATATGGGGTATCTAGAGAAAACACATGTGTGGCGTGCCTGTCCATCAATTTTGACGCAACACATCCTATATTGGGGCAGATACATAGACGATATCCTAGTCTTCTGGTCAGGTGATGTAGCTACTTTTACTCACTTCACAGAACATTTAAATAACAACAGGTATAACATCAAATTTACTCATGAAGTTAGTTCTTCCTCAATAAATTTCCTGGATCTCACCATTTATATCAAGCAGGGCAAAATCTGTACTAAACTTTTCAGAAAACCGACAGCCTGTAATGCAGTACTTCATGCTACGAGCTCACATCCCAAACCCCAAATTGATGCCATTCCATATGGAGAAAGTACCAGAATATGACGTAATTGTAGTGAACACCTAGTCTTTAAAGAAGAACTATTCAACATGGAACTTCGGTTCAGACACAGAGGCTACCACCCTCAGATCATAAAAAAGGCATGCAATAAGATCTTGAAAACTAAACGTTCTGACCTACTTATGAATTCAAAAAAGAAGGATCCACATGAACGTATTTCTCTTGTCATAAGACACAGTGCACTCAGCTCCCGAATATTTAAAACTGTACGTAAACACTGGTCACTGCTCTTAACGGACGATGTGCTCAAAAAAGGCCTTACCATGAAACCTAGCATAATCTATAAGAGGGGTACTACCCTACGGGACCAGCTATGCCACAGTTTTCTGCCCCCAGTCAACAACGATACTTGGTTACCCAAACCGCCACCAGGCACCTATAAGTGTGGTCACTGTAATATCTGTGGCTACATCAAAGACAAGACACTGGGATTCCAATATAACACCCAGGTCGAACATAAAATCAAACATTTTATTAATTGCAACACGAGCTACGTTGTGTATTGCATTGTGTGCCTATGTGGACTCATCTATGTAGGTAGCACCATCCGCCCCCTGAAGGAGAGAATCCAAGAACATTTGAGAGCCATCCGAACACACAATGCCAACTATCCATTTGCGTCTCATTACAATGAGCAACATGGACAAAGGGAAGTCCTGGACATTACCATACATGGAATAGATTCCTTAAGCAAAATGCCCCGTGGGGGCAACCGTACCCTGGCTCTGAGACGCTTAGAAAGCAGATGGATAATTAAATTACGGGCTGTCGAACAGGGCTTGAATATTCACAAAGATCTCCATGTATTTCTGTAAACTACCGCAACCTGAACTCACAGCTCTGTGTTTTTTGACTCCATTGGTGGGACACAAAAAAACTTTTGGATGAATGTTTTCTTTGAGGTTGAGTTTCCAGTAAACATCTGTTCTCTTCATATTGTCTCTTCATACTAGATCATTTTAAATGTTTTCTTGTATCATTGATGTACCTTGTGATTCATCTTGGGTACCATAGTATGTTTCTATTCGGTTCACAATATGGAACCCCCCATCATCTTCGAACATGGTATTAAGCCTATTACCACTAAGATTTGTACTTTATATCAACGGCTTTGATGTTTTGCCTTCATTTGTACATGTGAAATGTATTGACTGTAACCTTCTCCGTTCTGTACTAAGATAATGAATTCATCGAGTGTATTGTATTCGTTTATATATGAGCATTGTAAACATGCTGAGAGCTATTATCTTATTTCTATGCTTATCTCTATAATGCAAAAGGAAAGAGAAAAGTCTGTTTTTTATGGTCCATCTAAATTATTATAGCTGTTTTGGGATTTAGACTATTTTGGAGGACACATAATCACATGGTTTTGTGTAATATGTCACTGCTCCCCCACCATCTGTAGATTCGTGACTGTTTTCCAAAAATATGGGACTTATCTTCTTTAACACCAGTTTGATAATGGTAGTACCACGTAAGCATGTTTGTTTTTGGGAACATTGTTCCTTTTTCCTTTGCCTCTGTTCACCCTTCACAACACTATTAAGTCACGATATTTCTCTCCTATCTCTCCGTGTGTTTTCAATCTTTTAATACTGCCGTAGTCCCTAATTTGAGATATGTCCCGTTTAAACCTCTTCAAATGGGCTTTTTCAGTATATTCAGACAGTTTCTTATCTGCCTAGCGCACTACCAATATGGCGTCCGCCGACGCCCGTTTACAGCCAGGGCACGTTCAGGTGCCCTATTCATGTTTGGCCATAGTCCTCTTTCTATCTTCAGAGTGCGCGCATATAGACGCCGACACTCGGAGAGACGAACACCTTATGGACGGCACGGAAGCGTTATCACGCGCTTCCCCTCTCTACTCTTCACACCGACGCTACCAAACGTACGGTGCTTTACAGAAATAAGGTATGTTACTTTACTAGCTGCCCTAGGGCACTTGCACTTTTCGAACTTTTTGAGTTAAACTTACGTTAACCCCCAAGGGGGTAAACTCGCTATGTTTTTATCTCTCTTTGTCCTCCGTAAAACGGGGACTTGGATTCAGCTTTCTCTGACAATACAAGCATAGCTGCTTATTGCTAGCTAGAGACACACACCTATTTCTACAAAGGCGTATAACTATTCAGGTATTCCAGTATATATAATAGTGTGTGCTGTACCGCATTTAATAGATATCCTCACCTGTGCTCGGTCTTTTTACCTTACAGCTGTTTGTTCTTTTACTGGTTCGCTTATACATATATATTTTTTATTTTTTGCAGACTGGGCCCTTAGGGACCCCATGATATCACCATCTGGTGTACGGACACACCATATGACCTGTCTTCATATATATGACAAGCCATAAAGTATAATAAAAGTAATGCAAGCCATACTATATGGCAAGAACTGATCCTATATAGTGGGTAGGTAGACCTTTTTTCCTTTCCCTCCTACCTCGCTATTGTATCTGACCTATTTCAGTCCTTAACCTTACAATATCACAAACGCTTTACATTGCCTCTCTCCTCCAGATTCGAAAATGTACTGTTGGGGCACAAGAAGCCCTACTGAAACTAGTCTTTTTCCATACTTGAACCTATGAGGTAATAGTGATCTCTCTAACTATTAACTTTCTTCATGCTTGCCTCACCAATATGGTCTGTCACACACGATGTTTTCCATGCATGTACTCTTTTAGGGTTTATAAACAACTAGAGGAAAAAGGGTTTCCTTTACATACTTCTTTACTGGATAGAGAAAACCACTCTCACCCACACTTGAAAGAACATATACTAAATAAATAAATTCTTTTTGTTTTTCTCTTTTTATTCACGATCACCGTATTCTATATTAAATAGCATGTGTCATTTTCCTGCTTGGTCCAACTATGGGGTATCTCATATATCTAAATATCTATATACACCGAAGAGCTTTATCCCTTATGCTAAAATTTGCATCCATTTGTGGAATATTCACACGTGTATCACTTATTTTCTTGTTTTTATCCTTTTCTTTTATTTTTATGTGAATAACTATATAGACAAGCATTGCTATTTGTTTATGTTTCAGCCTTGAAAAAGTCCGCAAGGACGAAACACGTGTTGGCTGTTTTCTGATCTTGGATTAAAAGTACCTTTTGAAACTCTACTTGGATTACATATTTATTATACAGACTTTGAGTGCCCTGGTCCTCTTCTTTTTTCATTTTGTACCTAACAGCACAGGAAATAGGTGGTCCCTATTGGGTTCCGTGTGTTATTCTGTGTATCTGTGAAACCCGTGGTGGTTGGGTTTTCTTGACCAGGTTGGCACCATGCCCCAAACATACGCTGTACGACTTCGAACTTGATTGGATTTAGATGTGCGACAAGAGCATCAACCACTTTCTTTTTTAAAAAAACGTTTACTAATCGCAAATTGATGCTGTACGCACTCTGCCTTTATCTAATTCTTTATGTAACAATATTGACACTAGTTATCTGTACCCTATATGACAGCACGTATTACATAATTGTTTAAACTGACATTTTCTAACATCATCTAGCATATTTAAAATGGATAAATTTGATGATAATAGAGATACCCTGCTAAAAGAACTATTCCAGAATAATTCCCAGGCCAATGTATCCTGCACATCCACCACAACACACGAAGGTCTTAGAACCAAATTTATTAAATTGGAACGACTTAGAAAACAGGAACTCTCACGTTGGTGGGATTATACAATCTTACAGAAATATATGGAAAATCAACAGACCCCTAGGGGTCTGAGGGTCATTCTATTCCCATCATTTGACGACCTTAGCCCAGAATTACTCAAAGAATGGGAACAACTACTAATTGCTTCATCATACGGAATGATGGACATACTTATTCGCGATGCCAAAGCAAAAAGGGACAAACTCCTACAGGATATCGAACTGTTAGAAAAGGAGATTGATAGCATAGACTCACCTGACACTAAGAAAAAAAACTTTAACATCCTTAGAGATGTCTTACAAAAACACCAACTATATATTAAGGACAAGAAACTGCGTAAACTCAGGAGAGATGACAGTGACTACAAAAATGGAAGGGTTTTTACGTTTGCACGTAAATATGATAATACAAAATCTGACACACATAAGGAATCAGCTGGCATTCTTAAAAATCTTCCTCTGTCCAACCCTACGACAAGCGACACAGATGCTTCTAGCATATCCAGTGGGATGAGTGAGGATATGAGGGACAAAACACCATTACCCACCTCCACACATAGGTCACCTTTTTTATTGGAGTTAGAAAGGTTCCGGAGGGGTCAAAAACAACCTCAGAAGAGAGACGCGGGCACCGCAAGACCACCAGACGAGGGAAACACAAACACAAACAGTCGAGTAGAGGGGGTAGCCACGCGCTCCAGCACTCGCAATGTCCAGCATTGATAGACGATGGTACATCAGGTGTTGATACTCCCGACTCCATTGGCATTGTTAACCTATCCTCCAAAATTCTTAACCAAGAACAAACTAACATCTTGAAAAAAGGCTTGGGATTTGTACCGACCATTCTTCCAGACTTCACGCAACTTCATATCAGCCTTTTTAACTTCATTCGTAAATGTAAACTATACAAATTTTTTAAGGACTCGAATACCCCTGTCCGCCCACTCATCACGGGTCACCACACCCCTAGTACTATGACTATTAAAGACGTCAAAGATATACAAACGTTGCTATCAATAGAACATACGGATGGCCCCTTACCATCACTTGCTGAGATCCTTACGGATCTCAACATAGACCCTAACATCAGAAGTTTCAGCGGTCTAAAGACCACGTCCAAATTTACACCTGTGATTCCCAGGGATTATGCTATTGACTCTTTCTACAGAAAGATCACTAGTGATCTTTATCACATGGAAGAACAATATGCTTTGGGACATAAATCCATCCCTTCACACAACATTACTCTAGCTGAAAAAAGAGCCATCTATTCCCTATCTAGTTGCAATGACATAGTCATCAAGGAAGCAGATAAGGGTGGTAACATCGTTATTATGGACAGGAAAGACTATATATCCGAAGTAGATCGTCAATTATCGGATTGCACAGCGTACCACAAGCTCACCTCTAATCCTATGTCAAATGTGAATAGATGCATCCTACAGAAGTTACAAACATTCCTGAACCTTGACTTAATCTCGGATATGGAGTTCAGATATCTTTATAACTACACACCCACCATACCTTGCATGTATGTTCTACCCAAGATACACAAAATGGGTAATTTTCCCCCTGGCAGACCTATCATCTCTGGTATTGGCTCCCCAACGGAAAAACTGTCGGAGTACATTGATATCTTTTTACAGCCCTTTGTCCAAAACCTACCCTCTTTTATCAGGGATACTAAAGATCTACTATGCAAAATTGCGGACTATGAGTGGACGGAAGGCCACTTTTTGGCCACATTAGATGTTACTTCTTTGTATACTAGCATCCCTAGATCGGAAGGTCTCATGGCCATACAACATTTTCTAGACACTAGGGATGCCTCCCTACTTGACCACTCCAATATGCTTATTGACCTTATACAAATGGTCCTAGACAATAACATCTTTATGCATAATGGTCTATGGTATCGCCAGATACAAGGAGTGGCGATGGGGGCCAAATTTGCCCCTTCATACGCTAACCTATATATGGGGTATCTAGAGAAAACACATGTGTGGCGTGCCTGTCCATCAATTTTGACGCAACACATCCTATATTGGGGCAGATACATAGACGATATCCTAGTCTTCTGGTCAGGTGATGTAGCTACTTTTACTCACTTCACAGAACATTTAAATAACAACAGGTATAACATCAAATTTACTCATGAAGTTAGTTCTTCCTCAATAAATTTCCTGGATCTCACCATTTATATCAAGCAGGGCAAAATCTGTACTAAACTTTTCAGAAAACCGACAGCCTGTAATGCAGTACTTCATGCTACGAGCTCACATCCCAAACCCCAAATTGATGCCATTCCATATGGAGAAAGTACCAGAATACGACGTAATTGTAGTGAACACCTAGTCTTTAAAGAAGAACTATTCAACATGGAACTTCGGTTCAGACACAGAGGCTACCACCCTCAGATCATAAAAAAGGCATGCAATAAGATCTTGAAAACTAAACGTTCTGACCTACTTATGAATTCAAAAAAGAAGGATCCACATGAACGTATTTCTCTTGTCATAAGACACAGTGCACTCAGCTCCCGAATATTTAAAACTGTACGTAAACACTGGTCACTGCTCTTAACGGACGATGTGCTCAAAAAAGGCCTTACCATGAAACCTAGCATAATCTATAAGAGGGGTACTACCCTACGGGACCAGCTATGCCACAGTTTTCTGCCCCCAGTCAACAACGATACTTGGTTACCCAAACCGCCACCAGGCACCTATAAGTGTGGTCACTGTAATATCTGTGGCTACATCAAAGACAAGACACTGGGATTCCAATATAACACCCAGGTCGAACATAAAATCAAACATTTTATTAATTGCAACACGAGCTACGTTGTGTATTGCATTGTGTGCCTATGTGGACTCATCTATGTAGGTAGCACCATCCGCCCCCTGAAGGAGAGAATCCAAGAACATTTGAGAGCCATCCGAACACACAATGCCAACTATCCATTTGCGTCTCATTACAATGAGCAACATGGACAAAGGGAAGTCCTGGACATTACCATACATGGAATAGATTCCTTAAGCAAAATGCCCCGTGGGGGCAACCGTACCCTGGCTCTGAGACGCTTAGAAAGCAGATGGATAATTAAATTACGGGCTGTCGAACAGGGCTTGAATATTCACAAAGATCTCCATGTATTTCTGTAAACTACCGCAACCTGAACTCACAGCTCTGTGTTTTTTGACTCCATTGGTGGGACACAAAAAAACTTTTGGATGAATGTTTTCTTTGAGGTTGAGTTTCCAGTAAACATCTGTTCTCTTCATATTGTCTCTTCATACTAGATCATTTTAAATGTTTTCTTGTATCATTGATGTACCTTGTGATTCATCTTGGGTACCATAGTATGTTTCTATTCGGTTCACAATATGGAACCCCCCATCATCTTCGAACATGGTATTAAGCCTATTACCACTAAGATTTGTACTTTATATCAACGGCTTTGATGTTTTGCCTTCATTTGTACATGTGAAATGTATTGACTGTAACCTTCTCCGTTCTGTACTAAGATAATGAATTCATCGAGTGTATTGTATTCGTTTATATATGAGCATTGTAAACATGCTGAGAGCTATTATCTTATTTCTATGCTTATCTCTATAATGCAAAAGGAAAGAGAAAAGTCTGTTTTTTATGGTCCATCTAAATTATTATAGCTGTTTTGGGATTTAGACTATTTTGGAGGACACATAATCACATGGTTTTGTGTAATATGTCACTGCTCCCCCACCATCTGTAGATTCGTGACTGTTTTCCAAAAATATGGGACTTATCTTCTTTAACACCAGTTTGATAATGGTAGTACCACGTAAGCATGTTTGTTTTTGGGAACATTGTTCCTTTTTCCTTTGCCTCTGTTCACCCTTCACAACACTATTAAGTCACGATATTTCTCTCCTATCTCTCCGTGTGTTTTCAATCTTTTAATACTGCCGTAGTCCCTAATTTGAGATATGTCCCGTTTAAACCTCTTCAAATGGGCTTTTTCAGTATATTCAGACAGTTTCTTATCTGCCTAGCGCACTACCAATATGGCGTCCGCCGACGCCCGTTTACAGCCAGGGCACGTTCAGGTGCCCTATTCATGTTTGGCCATAGTCCTCTTTCTATCTTCAGAGTGCGCGCATATAGACGCCGACACTCGGAGAGACGAACACCTTATGGACGGCACGGAAGCGTTATCACGCGCTTCCCCTCTCTACTCTTCACACCGACGCTACCAAACGTACGGTGCTTTACAGAAATAAGGTATGTTACTTTACTAGCTGCCCTAGGGCACTTGCACTTTTCGAACTTTTTGAGTTAAACTTACGTTAACCCCCAAGGGGGTAAACTCGCTATGTTTTTATCTCTCTTTGTCCTCCGTAAAACGGGGACTTGGATTCAGCTTTCTCTGACAATACAAGCATAGCTGCTTATTGCTAGCTAGAGACACACACCTATTTCTACAAAGGCGTATAACTATTCAGGTATTCCAGTATATATAATAGTGTGTGCTGTACCGCATTTAATAGATATCCTCACCTGTGCTCGGTCTTTTTACCTTACAGCTGTTTGTTCTTTTACTGGTTCGCTTATACATATATATTTTTTATTTTTTGCAGACTGGGCCCTTAGGGACCCCATGATATCACCATCTGGTGTACGGACACACCATATGACCTGTCTTCATATATATGACAAGCCATAAAGTATAATAAAAGTAATGCAAGCCATACTATATGGCAAGAACTGATCCTATATAGTGGGTAGGTAGACCTTTTTTCCTTTCCCTCCTACCTCGCTATTGTATCTGACCTATTTCAGTCCTTAACCTTACAATATCACAAACGCTTTACATTGCCTCTCTCCTCCAGATTCGAAAATGTACTGTTGGGGCACAAGAAGCCCTACTGAAACTAGTCTTTTTCCATACTTGAACCTATGAGGTAATAGTGATCTCTCTAACTATTAACTTTCTTCATGCTTGCCTCACCAATATGGTCTGTCACACACGATGTTTTCCATGCATGTACTCTTTTAGGGTTTATAAACAACTAGAGGAAAAAGGGTTTCCTTTACATACTTCTTTACTGGATAGAGAAAACCACTCTCACCCACACTTGAAAGAACATATACTAAATAAATAAATTCTTTTTGTTTTTCTCTTTTTATTCACGATCACCGTATTCTATATTAAATAGCATGTGTCATTTTCCTGCTTGGTCCAACTATGGGGTATCTCATATATCTAAATATCTATATACACCGAAGAGCTTTATCCCTTATGCTAAAATTTGCATCCATTTGTGGAATATTCACACGTGTATCACTTATTTTCTTGTTTTTATCCTTTTCTTTTATTTTTATGTGAATAACTATATAGACAAGCATTGCTATTTGTTTATGTTTCAGCCTTGAAAAAGTCCGCAAGGACGAAACACGTGTTGGCTGTTTTCTGATCTTGGATTAAAAGTACCTTTTGAAACTCTACTTGGATTACATATTTATTATACAGACTTTGAGTGCCCTGGTCCTCTTCTTTTTTCATTTTGTACCTAACAGCACAGGAAATAGGTGGTCCCTATTGGGTTCCGTGTGTTATTCTGTGTATCTGTGAAACCCGTGGTGGTTGGGTTTTCTTGACCAGGTTGGCACCATGCCCCAAACATACGCTGTACGACTTCGAACTTGATTGGATTTAGATGTGCGACAAGAGCATCAACCACTTTCTTTTTTAAAAAAACGTTTACTAATCGCAAATTGATGCTGTACGCACTCTGCCTTTATCTAATTCTTTATGTAACAATATTGACACTAGTTATCTGTACCCTATATGACAGCACGTATTACATAATTGTTTAAACTGACATTTTCTAACATCATCTAGCATATTTAAAATGGATAAATTTGATGATAATAGAGATACCCTGCTAAAAGAACTATTCCAGAATAATTCCCAGGCCAATGTATCCTGCACATCCACCACAACACACGAAGGTCTTAGAACCAAATTTATTAAATTGGAACGACTTAGAAAACAGGAACTCTCACGTTGGTGGGATTATACAATCTTACAGAAATATATGGAAAATCAACAGACCCCTAGGGGTCTGAGGGTCATTCTATTCCCATCATTTGACGACCTTAGCCCAGAATTACTCAAAGAATGGGAACAACTACTAATTGCTTCATCATACGGAATGATGGACATACTTATTCGCGATGCCAAAGCAAAAAGGGACAAACTCCTACAGGATATCGAACTGTTAGAAAAGGAGATTGATAGCATAGACTCACCTGACACTAAGAAAAAAAACTTTAACATCCTTAGAGATGTCTTACAAAAACACCAACTATATATTAAGGACAAGAAACTGCGTAAACTCAGGAGAGATGACAGTGACTACAAAAATGGAAGGGTTTTTACGTTTGCACGTAAATATGATAATACAAAATCTGACACACATAAGGAATCAGCTGGCATTCTTAAAAATCTTCCTCTGTCCAACCCTACGACAAGCGACACAGATGCTTCTAGCATATCCAGTGGGATGAGTGAGGATATGAGGGACAAAACACCATTACCCACCTCCACACATAGGTCACCTTTTTTATTGGAGTTAGAAAGGTTCCGGAGGGGTCAAAAACAACCTCAGAAGAGAGACGCGGGCACCGCAAGACCACCAGACGAGGGAAACACAAACACAAACAGTCGAGTAGAGGGGGTAGCCACGCGCTCCAGCACTCGCAATGTCCAGCATTGATAGACGATGGTACATCAGGTGTTGATACTCCCGACTCCATTGGCATTGTTAACCTATCCTCCAAAATTCTTAACCAAGAACAAACTAACATCTTGAAAAAAGGCTTGGGATTTGTACCGACCATTCTTCCAGACTTCACGCAACTTCATATCAGCCTTTTTAACTTCATTCGTAAATGTAAACTATACAAATTTTTTAAGGACTCGAATACCCCTGTCCGCCCACTCATCACGGGTCACCACACCCCTAGTACTATGACTATTAAAGACGTCAAAGATATACAAACGTTGCTATCAATAGAACATACGGATGGCCCCTTACCATCACTTGCTGAGATCCTTACGGATCTCAACATAGACCCTAACATCAGAAGTTTCAGCGGTCTAAAGACCACGTCCAAATTTACACCTGTGATTCCCAGGGATTATGCTATTGACTCTTTCTACAGAAAGATCACTAGTGATCTTTATCACATGGAAGAACAATATGCTTTGGGACATAAATCCATCCCTTCACACAACATTACTCTAGCTGAAAAAAGAGCCATCTATTCCCTATCTAGTTGCAATGACATAGTCATCAAGGAAGCAGATAAGGGTGGTAACATCGTTATTATGGACAGGAAAGACTATATATCCGAAGTAGATCGTCAATTATCGGATTGCACAGCGTACCACAAGCTCACCTCTAATCCTATGTCAAATGTGAATAGATGCATCCTACAGAAGTTACAAACATTCCTGAACCTTGACTTAATCTCGGATATGGAGTTCAGATATCTTTATAACTACACACCCACCATACCTTGCATGTATGTTCTACCCAAGATACACAAAATGGGTAATTTTCCCCCTGGCAGACCTATCATCTCTGGTATTGGCTCCCCAACGGAAAAACTGTCGGAGTACATTGATATCTTTTTACAGCCCTTTGTCCAAAACCTACCCTCTTTTATCAGGGATACTAAAGATCTACTATGCAAAATTGCGGACTATGAGTGGACGGAAGGCCACTTTTTGGCCACATTAGATGTTACTTCTTTGTATACTAGCATCCCTAGATCGGAAGGTCTCATGGCCATACAACATTTTCTAGACACTAGGGATGCCTCCCTACTTGACCACTCCAATATGCTTATTGACCTTATACAAATGGTCCTAGACAATAACATCTTTATGCATAATGGTCTATGGTATCGCCAGATACAAGGAGTGGCGATGGGGGCCAAATTTGCCCCTTCATACGCTAACCTATATATGGGGTATCTAGAGAAAACACATGTGTGGCGTGCCTGTCCATCAATTTTGACGCAACACATCCTATATTGGGGCAGATACATAGACGATATCCTAGTCTTCTGGTCAGGTGATGTAGCTACTTTTACTCACTTCACAGAACATTTAAATAACAACAGGTATAACATCAAATTTACTCATGAAGTTAGTTCTTCCTCAATAAATTTCCTGGATCTCACCATTTATATCAAGCAGGGCAAAATCTGTACTAAACTTTTCAGAAAACCGACAGCCTGTAATGCAGTACTTCATGCTACGAGCTCACATCCCAAACCCCAAATTGATGCCATTCCATATGGAGAAAGTACCAGAATACGACGTAATTGTAGTGAACACCTAGTCTTTAAAGAAGAACTATTCAACATGGAACTTCGGTTCAGACACAGAGGCTACCACCCTCAGATCATAAAAAAGGCATGCAATAAGATCTTGAAAACTAAACGTTCTGACCTACTTATGAATTCAAAAAAGAAGGATCCACATGAACGTATTTCTCTTGTCATAAGACACAGTGCACTCAGCTCCCGAATATTTAAAACTGTACGTAAACACTGGTCACTGCTCTTAACGGACGATGTGCTCAAAAAAGGCCTTACCATGAAACCTAGCATAATCTATAAGAGGGGTACTACCCTACGGGACCAGCTATGCCACAGTTTTCTGCCCCCAGTCAACAACGATACTTGGTTACCCAAACCGCCACCAGGCACCTATAAGTGTGGTCACTGTAATATCTGTGGCTACATCAAAGACAAGACACTGGGATTCCAATATAACACCCAGGTCGAACATAAAATCAAACATTTTATTAATTGCAACACGAGCTACGTTGTGTATTGCATTGTGTGCCTATGTGGACTCATCTATGTAGGTAGCACCATCCGCCCCCTGAAGGAGAGAATCCAAGAACATTTGAGAGCCATCCGAACACACAATGCCAACTATCCATTTGCGTCTCATTACAATGAGCAACATGGACAAAGGGAAGTCCTGGACATTACCATACATGGAATAGATTCCTTAAGCAAAATGCCCCGTGGGGGCAACCGTACCCTGGCTCTGAGACGCTTAGAAAGCAGATGGATAATTAAATTACGGGCTGTCGAACAGGGCTTGAATATTCACAAAGATCTCCATGTATTTCTGTAAACTACCGCAACCTGAACTCACAGCTCTGTGTTTTTTGACTCCATTGGTGGGACACAAAAAAACTTTTGGATGAATGTTTTCTTTGAGGTTGAGTTTCCAGTAAACATCTGTTCTCTTCATATTGTCTCTTCATACTAGATCATTTTAAATGTTTTCTTGTATCATTGATGTACCTTGTGATTCATCTTGGGTACCATAGTATGTTTCTATTCGGTTCACAATATGGAACCCCCCATCATCTTCGAACATGGTATTAAGCCTATTACCACTAAGATTTGTACTTTATATCAACGGCTTTGATGTTTTGCCTTCATTTGTACATGTGAAATGTATTGACTGTAACCTTCTCCGTTCTGTACTAAGATAATGAATTCATCGAGTGTATTGTATTCGTTTATATATGAGCATTGTAAACATGCTGAGAGCTATTATCTTATTTCTATGCTTATCTCTATAATGCAAAAGGAAAGAGAAAAGTCTGTTTTTTATGGTCCATCTAAATTATTATAGCTGTTTTGGGATTTAGACTATTTTGGAGGACACATAATCACATGGTTTTGTGTAATATGTCACTGCTCCCCCACCATCTGTAGATTCGTGACTGTTTTCCAAAAATATGGGACTTATCTTCTTTAACACCAGTTTGATAATGGTAGTACCACGTAAGCATGTTTGTTTTTGGGAACATTGTTCCTTTTTCCTTTGCCTCTGTTCACCCTTCACAACACTATTAAGTCACGATATTTCTCTCCTATCTCTCCGTGTGTTTTCAATCTTTTAATACTGCCGTAGTCCCTAATTTGAGATATGTCCCGTTTAAACCTCTTCAAATGGGCTTTTTCAGTATATTCAGACAGTTTCTTATCTGCCTAGCGCACTACCAATATGGCGTCCGCCGACGCCCGTTTACAGCCAGGGCACGTTCAGGTGCCCTATTCATGTTTGGCCATAGTCCTCTTTCTATCTTCAGAGTGCGCGCATATAGACGCCGACACTCGGAGAGACGAACACCTTATGGACGGCACGGAAGCGTTATCACGCGCTTCCCCTCTCTACTCTTCACACCGACGCTACCAAACGTACGGTGCTTTACAGAAATAAGGTATGTTACTTTACTAGCTGCCCTAGGGCACTTGCACTTTTCGAACTTTTTGAGTTAAACTTACGTTAACCCCCAAGGGGGTAAACTCGCTATGTTTTTATCTCTCTTTGTCCTCCGTAAAACGGGGACTTGGATTCAGCTTTCTCTGACAATACAAGCATAGCTGCTTATTGCTAGCTAGAGACACACACCTATTTCTACAAAGGCGTATAACTATTCAGGTATTCCAGTATATATAATAGTGTGTGCTGTACCGCATTTAATAGATATCCTCACCTGTGCTCGGTCTTTTTACCTTACAGCTGTTTGTTCTTTTACTGGTTCGCTTATACATATATATTTTTTATTTTTTGCAGACTGGGCCCTTAGGGACCCCATGATATCACCATCTGGTGTACGGACACACCATATGACCTGTCTTCATATATATGACAAGCCATAAAGTATAATAAAAGTAATGCAAGCCATACTATATGGCAAGAACTGATCCTATATAGTGGGTAGGTAGACCTTTTTTCCTTTCCCTCCTACCTCGCTATTGTATCTGACCTATTTCAGTCCTTAACCTTACAATATCACAAACGCTTTACATTGCCTCTCTCCTCCAGATTCGAAAATGTACTGTTGGGGCACAAGAAGCCCTACTGAAACTAGTCTTTTTCCATACTTGAACCTATGAGGTAATAGTGATCTCTCTAACTATTAACTTTCTTCATGCTTGCCTCACCAATATGGTCTGTCACACACGATGTTTTCCATGCATGTACTCTTTTAGGGTTTATAAACAACTAGAGGAAAAAGGGTTTCCTTTACATACTTCTTTACTGGATAGAGAAAACCACTCTCACCCACACTTGAAAGAACATATACTAAATAAATAAATTCTTTTTGTTTTTCTCTTTTTATTCACGATCACCGTATTCTATATTAAATAGCATGTGTCATTTTCCTGCTTGGTCCAACTATGGGGTATCTCATATATCTAAATATCTATATACACCGAAGAGCTTTATCCCTTATGCTAAAATTTGCATCCATTTGTGGAATATTCACACGTGTATCACTTATTTTCTTGTTTTTATCCTTTTCTTTTATTTTTATGTGAATAACTATATAGACAAGCATTGCTATTTGTTTATGTTTCAGCCTTGAAAAAGTCCGCAAGGACGAAACACGTGTTGGCTGTTTTCTGATCTTGGATTAAAAGTACCTTTTGAAACTCTACTTGGATTACATATTTATTATACAGACTTTGAGTGCCCTGGTCCTCTTCTTTTTTCATTTTGTACCTAACAGCACAGGAAATAGGTGGTCCCTATTGGGTTCCGTGTGTTATTCTGTGTATCTGTGAAACCCGTGGTGGTTGGGTTTTCTTGACCAGGTTGGCACCATGCCCCAAACATACGCTGTACGACTTCGAACTTGATTGGATTTAGATGTGCGACAAGAGCATCAACCACTTTCTTTTTTAAAAAAACGTTTACTAATCGCAAATTGATGCTGTACGCACTCTGCCTTTATCTAATTCTTTATGTAACAATATTGACACTAGTTATCTGTACCCTATATGACAGCACGTATTACATAATTGTTTAAACTGACATTTTCTAACATCATCTAGCATATTTAAAATGGATAAATTTGATGATAATAGAGATACCCTGCTAAAAGAACTATTCCAGAATAATTCCCAGGCCAATGTATCCTGCACATCCACCACAACACACGAAGGTCTTAGAACCAAATTTATTAAATTGGAACGACTTAGAAAACAGGAACTCTCACGTTGGTGGGATTATACAATCTTACAGAAATATATGGAAAATCAACAGACCCCTAGGGGTCTGAGGGTCATTCTATTCCCATCATTTGACGACCTTAGCCCAGAATTACTCAAAGAATGGGAACAACTACTAATTGCTTCATCATACGGAATGATGGACATACTTATTCGCGATGCCAAAGCAAAAAGGGACAAACTCCTACAGGATATCGAACTGTTAGAAAAGGAGATTGATAGCATAGACTCACCTGACACTAAGAAAAAAAACTTTAACATCCTTAGAGATGTCTTACAAAAACACCAACTATATATTAAGGACAAGAAACTGCGTAAACTCAGGAGAGATGACAGTGACTACAAAAATGGAAGGGTTTTTACGTTTGCACGTAAATATGATAATACAAAATCTGACACACATAAGGAATCAGCTGGCATTCTTAAAAATCTTCCTCTGTCCAACCCTACGACAAGCGACACAGATGCTTCTAGCATATCCAGTGGGATGAGTGAGGATATGAGGGACAAAACACCATTACCCACCTCCACACATAGGTCACCTTTTTTATTGGAGTTAGAAAGGTTCCGGAGGGGTCAAAAACAACCTCAGAAGAGAGACGCGGGCACCGCAAGACCACCAGACGAGGGAAACACAAACACAAACAGTCGAGTAGAGGGGGTAGCCACGCGCTCCAGCACTCGCAATGTCCAGCATTGATAGACGATGGTACATCAGGTGTTGATACTCCCGACTCCATTGGCATTGTTAACCTATCCTCCAAAATTCTTAACCAAGAACAAACTAACATCTTGAAAAAAGGCTTGGGATTTGTACCGACCATTCTTCCAGACTTCACGCAACTTCATATCAGCCTTTTTAACTTCATTCGTAAATGTAAACTATACAAATTTTTTAAGGACTCGAATACCCCTGTCCGCCCACTCATCACGGGTCACCACACCCCTAGTACTATGACTATTAAAGACGTCAAAGATATACAAACGTTGCTATCAATAGAACATACGGATGGCCCCTTACCATCACTTGCTGAGATCCTTACGGATCTCAACATAGACCCTAACATCAGAAGTTTCAGCGGTCTAAAGACCACGTCCAAATTTACACCTGTGATTCCCAGGGATTATGCTATTGACTCTTTCTACAGAAAGATCACTAGTGATCTTTATCACATGGAAGAACAATATGCTTTGGGACATAAATCCATCCCTTCACACAACATTACTCTAGCTGAAAAAAGAGCCATCTATTCCCTATCTAGTTGCAATGACATAGTCATCAAGGAAGCAGATAAGGGTGGTAACATCGTTATTATGGACAGGAAAGACTATATATCCGAAGTAGATCGTCAATTATCGGATTGCACAGCGTACCACAAGCTCACCTCTAATCCTATGTCAAATGTGAATAGATGCATCCTACAGAAGTTACAAACATTCCTGAACCTTGACTTAATCTCGGATATGGAGTTCAGATATCTTTATAACTACACACCCACCATACCTTGCATGTATGTTCTACCCAAGATACACAAAATGGGTAATTTTCCCCCTGGCAGACCTATCATCTCTGGTATTGGCTCCCCAACGGAAAAACTGTCGGAGTACATTGATATCTTTTTACAGCCCTTTGTCCAAAACCTACCCTCTTTTATCAGGGATACTAAAGATCTACTATGCAAAATTGCGGACTATGAGTGGACGGAAGGCCACTTTTTGGCCACATTAGATGTTACTTCTTTGTATACTAGCATCCCTAGATCGGAAGGTCTCATGGCCATACAACATTTTCTAGACACTAGGGATGCCTCCCTACTTGACCACTCCAATATGCTTATTGACCTTATACAAATGGTCCTAGACAATAACATCTTTATGCATAATGGTCTATGGTATCGCCAGATACAAGGAGTGGCGATGGGGGCCAAATTTGCCCCTTCATACGCTAACCTATATATGGGGTATCTAGAGAAAACACATGTGTGGCGTGCCTGTCCATCAATTTTGACGCAACACATCCTATATTGGGGCAGATACATAGACGATATCCTAGTCTTCTGGTCAGGTGATGTAGCTACTTTTACTCACTTCACAGAACATTTAAATAACAACAGGTATAACATCAAATTTACTCATGAAGTTAGTTCTTCCTCAATAAATTTCCTGGATCTCACCATTTATATCAAGCAGGGCAAAATCTGTACTAAACTTTTCAGAAAACCGACAGCCTGTAATGCAGTACTTCATGCTACGAGCTCACATCCCAAACCCCAAATTGATGCCATTCCATATGGAGAAAGTACCAGAATACGACGTAATTGTAGTGAACACCTAGTCTTTAAAGAAGAACTATTCAACATGGAACTTCGGTTCAGACACAGAGGCTACCACCCTCAGATCATAAAAAAGGCATGCAATAAGATCTTGAAAACTAAACGTTCTGACCTACTTATGAATTCAAAAAAGAAGGATCCACATGAACGTATTTCTCTTGTCATAAGACACAGTGCACTCAGCTCCCGAATATTTAAAACTGTACGTAAACACTGGTCACTGCTCTTAACGGACGATGTGCTCAAAAAAGGCCTTACCATGAAACCTAGCATAATCTATAAGAGGGGTACTACCCTACGGGACCAGCTATGCCACAGTTTTCTGCCCCCAGTCAACAACGATACTTGGTTACCCAAACCGCCACCAGGCACCTATAAGTGTGGTCACTGTAATATCTGTGGCTACATCAAAGACAAGACACTGGGATTCCAATATAACACCCAGGTCGAACATAAAATCAAACATTTTATTAATTGCAACACGAGCTACGTTGTGTATTGCATTGTGTGCCTATGTGGACTCATCTATGTAGGTAGCACCATCCGCCCCCTGAAGGAGAGAATCCAAGAACATTTGAGAGCCATCCGAACACACAATGCCAACTATCCATTTGCGTCTCATTACAATGAGCAACATGGACAAAGGGAAGTCCTGGACATTACCATACATGGAATAGATTCCTTAAGCAAAATGCCCCGTGGGGGCAACCGTACCCTGGCTCTGAGACGCTTAGAAAGCAGATGGATAATTAAATTACGGGCTGTCGAACAGGGCTTGAATATTCACAAAGATCTCCATGTATTTCTGTAAACTACCGCAACCTGAACTCACAGCTCTGTGTTTTTTGACTCCATTGGTGGGACACAAAAAAACTTTTGGATGAATGTTTTCTTTGAGGTTGAGTTTCCAGTAAACATCTGTTCTCTTCATATTGTCTCTTCATACTAGATCATTTTAAATGTTTTCTTGTATCATTGATGTACCTTGTGATTCATCTTGGGTACCATAGTATGTTTCTATTCGGTTCACAATATGGAACCCCCCATCATCTTCGAACATGGTATTAAGCCTATTACCACTAAGATTTGTACTTTATATCAACGGCTTTGATGTTTTGCCTTCATTTGTACATGTGAAATGTATTGACTGTAACCTTCTCCGTTCTGTACTAAGATAATGAATTCATCGAGTGTATTGTATTCGTTTATATATGAGCATTGTAAACATGCTGAGAGCTATTATCTTATTTCTATGCTTATCTCTATAATGCAAAAGGAAAGAGAAAAGTCTGTTTTTTATGGTCCATCTAAATTATTATAGCTGTTTTGGGATTTAGACTATTTTGGAGGACACATAATCACATGGTTTTGTGTAATATGTCACTGCTCCCCCACCATCTGTAGATTCGTGACTGTTTTCCAAAAATATGGGACTTATCTTCTTTAACACCAGTTTGATAATGGTAGTACCACGTAAGCATGTTTGTTTTTGGGAACATTGTTCCTTTTTCCTTTGCCTCTGTTCACCCTTCACAACACTATTAAGTCACGATATTTCTCTCCTATCTCTCCGTGTGTTTTCAATCTTTTAATACTGCCGTAGTCCCTAATTTGAGATATGTCCCGTTTAAACCTCTTCAAATGGGCTTTTTCAGTATATTCAGACAGTTTCTTATCTGCCTAGCGCACTACCAATATGGCGTCCGCCGACGCCCGTTTACAGCCAGGGCACGTTCAGGTGCCCTATTCATGTTTGGCCATAGTCCTCTTTCTATCTTCAGAGTGCGCGCATATAGACGCCGACACTCGGAGAGACGAACACCTTATGGACGGCACGGAAGCGTTATCACGCGCTTCCCCTCTCTACTCTTCACACCGACGCTACCAAACGTACGGTGCTTTACAGAAATAAGGTATGTTACTTTACTAGCTGCCCTAGGGCACTTGCACTTTTCGAACTTTTTGAGTTAAACTTACGTTAACCCCCAAGGGGGTAAACTCGCTATGTTTTTATCTCTCTTTGTCCTCCGTAAAACGGGGACTTGGATTCAGCTTTCTCTGACAATACAAGCATAGCTGCTTATTGCTAGCTAGAGACACACACCTATTTCTACAAAGGCGTATAACTATTCAGGTATTCCAGTATATATAATAGTGTGTGCTGTACCGCATTTAATAGATATCCTCACCTGTGCTCGGTCTTTTTACCTTACAGCTGTTTGTTCTTTTACTGGTTCGCTTATACATATATATTTTTTATTTTTTGCAGACTGGGCCCTTAGGGACCCCATGATATCACCATCTGGTGTACGGACACACCATATGACCTGTCTTCATATATATGACAAGCCATAAAGTATAATAAAAGTAATGCAAGCCATACTATATGGCAAGAACTGATCCTATATAGTGGGTAGGTAGACCTTTTTTCCTTTCCCTCCTACCTCGCTATTGTATCTGACCTATTTCAGTCCTTAACCTTACAATATCACAAACGCTTTACATTGCCTCTCTCCTCCAGATTCGAAAATGTACTGTTGGGGCACAAGAAGCCCTACTGAAACTAGTCTTTTTCCATACTTGAACCTATGAGGTAATAGTGATCTCTCTAACTATTAACTTTCTTCATGCTTGCCTCACCAATATGGTCTGTCACACACGATGTTTTCCATGCATGTACTCTTTTAGGGTTTATAAACAACTAGAGGAAAAAGGGTTTCCTTTACATACTTCTTTACTGGATAGAGAAAACCACTCTCACCCACACTTGAAAGAACATATACTA
This sequence comes from Pleurodeles waltl, assembly GCF_031143425.1. NCBI lineage: Eukaryota > Metazoa > Chordata > Amphibia > Caudata > Salamandridae > Pleurodeles > Pleurodeles waltl. Next base: position 1,340,962,591 of record NC_090444.1, on the reverse strand, counting down.
AATAAATAAATTCTTTTTGTTTTTCTCTTTTTATTCACGATCACCGTATTCTATATTAAATAGCATGTGTCATTTTCCTGCTTGGTCCAACTATGGGGTATCTCATATATCTAAATATCTATATACACCGAAGAGCTTTATCCCTTATGCTAAAATTTGCATCCATTTGTGGAATATTCACACGTGTATCACTTATTTTCTTGTTTTTATCCTTTTCTTTTATTTTTATGTGAATAACTATATAGACAAGCATTGCTATTTGTTTATGTTTCAGCCTTGAAAAAGTCCGCAAGGACGAAACACGTGTTGGCTGTTTTCTGATCTTGGATTAAAAGTACCTTTTGAAACTCTACTTGGATTACATATTTATTATACAGACTTTGAGTGCCCTGGTCCTCTTCTTTTTTCATAAAGTTGGAAGGGGCTTGCCTGTGTAGACGTCAACACTTAAGGTGACCATCTCAAATGCAGTCTGTTTTATAGGAAACCAACGGAAGGCTGAACGTGGCCCAAGATGCACGTTGATGTATTATTTCAATGGGTCAAATGCTCTTATGTGGCTTATGCAGTAACTCCGCATACAGGGAGATCGAATCGCTTCATTTAGAGTTGAAAAAGTTTACAATGACTCTAGCTCTCAATAGGACAGCAATACATAACATAATTTCTTGGCATACTTCAGCCTTTAGTTCATGATTTGACAACTGTGCTGATTCTTTCTGAAATGCTATGCACAAAGGCGACCCCAAGACTTCTGACTATGGCACTAGAGGAAAACATGTCTTTTCATTTGTCTGGAGATGATACTTAGCAGTGGGTGTGCCCGAACAGTTAAAAAGGATCCTAAAACAAGAATCTCAATCTGGATAGATTAAATTACAGCCAGCTACTGAATATAGATTGATCAATCACAGCCACGAATTTTATCAAACATTAGTATTGATCTGTGGACTGGTGACCTTAATATACAACTATGTGTCAACAATGAGCACTGACAATTGACTACTATTTGGACGTCCCGTGTGTCACCCTGAAAAGAATACCTGCCTTGCACCAACTGAAGCAAAGTGGTTCTGTCTGTGAAAAACAGTGAACCGTCCATTGGTAGGCTTCAACACAGGAACCTCTTGTACAGCCTGCAGCACAATATAATGGGTAATCAGTAGAGCAATCTCTGGTTGTTCCTTAAAATAAAGCCGTAACAAGCGGCAAACGTGTGTCCAAATTCGACTGTAAACCTTGCACCACTTGCAGTGTTTTGGTGACAAAGAATAGAAATAATTTATACACATAACAAAGGAAAGAAATGGTTCCAAAAAACATGTGAATTCTAATGTTGTTTTACAGGTTTAGCCTCAAGGAGGATAATTCTTTTTAGGTGCTTTTTCCAGAGATGCCAGACCCAGTGAGGGCTAAGATAGCATTCCCTTACAGCTGTTTTTAGGTCTTGGTTATAGACAGCCTTAAGCAGAAATATTATTTCCAACATACAACAAATATTAACAATGGGTTTTGGGTCAGGCCATTGCTCACGATTGGATGGATTTATTTTCTTTCTCAGTTTTATCAGCTTACCAGCTTCCTTCCCTATTCATGTGTCTGTCCCACCCAGCAGTGTTTCGATCTCATGGTGTTCTCATTGGTTGACTTGTTTTCTGCCACTGCTGACATCATATGCATTCAGTTAATTACTTTTTAGGTCGACACCTACCAAACAGCGCAGCTGTCCGGTTTGCTAACAACATCTTAGGGACATTTATAAAGCTTCCCTGGGAAAGCCCATTGGCTTTCTAACTCACATTTGCTTGCTTTCTGCTTTTAAATCTTCTTATCTTGTCACATTTTCTGTGCATTCAAAGACCGAGGTCAAATGTCAGGCTCTGTCTTCCAGGGAGCTGTTTACTTTTCTTTCTCTGACTTCAAAGTGAGAGGATTTATCATGCTTGCCATTGGGGGGAGTGGTTGAGGAAGGTTGTACTATGTTATTTTTTCTAGCACACAACAAAATGTAAATGTCTGTAAGTGAACTGTGCAGCTATTTCAGAATATATCAGATATAGAAAAGCACAAATGCAGCACATTTTGGTAATTCTGAAGTGCGGTGGACTCAAATATTTTCTATACAGTCAAATCAAAACACTAGGTGATGACATTTCCTCACATTTGTGCAGTGTATACTTTTATCAGTAAAATTAGATGTCTGTGCAAATGCAATGGTCATATCAATTGAAGATGTGTTGTCTGTAATGACAGTGTCCTACCATTCCATACATATTCCACTCTACGCCATTCCACTCTAGTCTGCACCACTCCACACTAGGCCACTCCACAATGTGTCACTGTACTCTACTTTGCACCACTCCCCTCTACACCACTTCACTCTATGCCTCCCTAATCTACACCACTCTACCCTATGCCAATGCACTTTACCTCCAAACTAATCTACTATGCACCACTGCACTCTACACCACTTCACTCTGAATCACTCCCCACTATGCCACTCTACTCTGCACTCTAAGCCAATGCACTCTACTCTGTACAACTTTACTCTCCGCCAATCTGTTCTACGCCACTCTAATCTACTCTGCACTTTACTGTTCACCACTGTACTCTACCGTGCATCTCTCCATTCAACTCTGAAACGCGCCACTCCGCTTGATGCCACTCTACTCTACTCTGCATTACTGCGCTCTACGCCAATTCACTCTACACCACTTTACTCAAACCAATGCACTCTATGCTACTGCACTATAGGTCAATCCCAATCTACACTGCACTCTACACCATTGTGTTCTAGGTCACTGCACTCTACTCTGCATCACTGTACTCTAGATCACTGCTCTGTATGCCGCTCTATGCCAATGCACTTTACGCTACTCTAATATACACCACTGCATTTTACGACAATCTACACTGCAAAACTGTACTCTCTGCCACTGAACTCTGTCACTGCACTCTACTCAGAACCACTCTACCCAAGGCTACTCTACTCTAAACCACTGCACTCTACATCAATGCACTAAACATCACTTTACTCAAAACCAATGCACTCTATGCCACTGCTGTCTGAACCACTGTACTCTGAGCCACTCTGCTCTGCACCACTCTATGCTGTAAGACTGCACTGTCCACCACTGCATGCTACACCAATGCACTCTATGCCACTCCACACCATTGTGCTCTGTCACTGTAATATATGCCACTCTATTCTACTTTGCATCACTCTATGTGTCTGCATTCTGCACCACAGCACACGCCTCTGCACTCTACACCACTGAACTCAATGCCACTCTACTCTACACCACTGCACTCCAAGCCATTGCACACTATGCCACTGTACACCATTGCACTTTATGTCACTGCACTCTATAACACTCTATTCTACTCTGCACCAATGTACTCTAGGTCACTGCTCTATGCACCACTCTACACAACTCTACTCTCTGCAACGGCACTCTTCTCTGCACCACTCATCTCTACGCCACTCTAGATCAATGCACTCTGTGCCACTACAGTCTGCATCAATCCATGCCACTCTAATCTATTCTGCACCATTGCGCTCCATGCCACTGCACTCCAATCATTCTACTCTACCCTGAACCACTCCATGCTGCTTCACTCTACTCTGAAACAATCTACTCTATGTCACAGCACTATACGCCACTGCAATCGACTCTGCCCCACTGCACTCTTTGCCACTCTACGTCACTGCACTATATGCCATTCTACTCAGTCACTTCACTCTACAACAATGCACTCTACACCACTTTGCTAAAAGAAATTATGCACTCTACGCCACTCTACTCTACACCAGTGCACTCTACACCACTATGCTTGTCACTTCACTCTACGCCACTGAACTCAATGCCACTCTCTTCTGCTCTGCACCATTGTACTCTATGCCACTGCTCTCTACACCACTCTACTCTGCATCACTCTATGCCAGTGCACTCTATGCCACACTTCTAAATACACAACTGCACTTTACAACTGTCTACTCCGCAACACTGCACTCTACGCTGCAGCACTCTACTCTAAACCACTGAACTCTATGGCAATGCACTCATTCACCACTTTACTCAAAACCACTGCACTCTACATCAACTATTCTGCACCACTGCACTCGACGACACTATACTCTACTCTGCTACACTCTATACCACTGCACGCTATGGTACTCTATTCTACTTTACATCACTGTACTCTGTGCCACTGCTGTCTGTGCAACTCTACTCTGCAAGACTGCACTCTCCATCACTGAACTCGCAACTCTACACTGCACCAGTGCACTCTACGCCACTGCAGGCTACACCACTCAACACTATTACACTCTACACCACTCTGTTCTACTCTGTACCACTGTACTCTATAACACTCTATTCTACTCTGCACCACTGCTCTCTGCACCACTCTACTCTATGCCACTGCACTCTATACCACTGCACTCTACTCTGCAAGACTGCACTCCACCAATGAACTCAACATCACTACTCTGCACCACTGCACTCTACACCACTGCATACTACACCACTCTATTCTACTCTGCATCACTGTTCTCGTCACTACTTTACTCTGCACCAATTTACACTATGCAACTGCATTCTACTCTGCAAGACTACATTCTCTGCAATGAACTTAAAGCCACTCTACTCTGCACCAGTGCAATCTATGCCACGTCACTCTACACCATGATGCTTTACATCACTGCATTCTATGCCACTCTTTTACTCTACACCACTGCACTCTACACTGCTACTCTCTGTACCACTCTACTCCATGCTACTGCACTCTAATCTGCATTTTTCTACTGCACTTCACACCAGAACACTCTACATCAATATACTCTGCATCACTACATGTTACATTAATCTATTTTACACCACTGCACTCCACAGCAATACACTCTAAACCTATCCACTCTACCCTGCACTACTCCACTCTACCCTGAAGGATTCCACTATACGCCACTTCACTCTATTCTGAAACATTCTAAGCTATGCCACTGCACTCTATGTCACTGCACTCTACACCACTTTACTTGAAACCAATCTATTCTATGCCACTTCAGTCTATGCCAATCTACTTCTCATCACTATACTTTACACCACTTCACTCTAGACCACTCTACGACACTACACTACTCCACTCTATGATGCTCTGTTCCTTTAAACTCTACTACATTCTAATGCACTCTATGCCACTCCACAACACTCTACTACCCTCCATGCCACTCTACAATACTACTACACTCTATGACGCTCTACACAACACCCTTTATGCCACTTTACTCTACTCTATTCTATGACATTATTCCACTCTATGCCACTTCTCTCTATGACACTCTGTTTCACTCAACTCTACGCCACTCAACTCAACAACAATCTACTCTATGCCATTTCACTTTCCTACACTACTCCGCTCTACACCACTCTACACTTTATGCAACACCCTCTGCATCAGTCCACTCTGCACCACTTCATGACACTCTTTGCCACTCCACCATATGCCACTCAGCTCTACTCAACTCTATGCCCTTCCAATCTAGGGCACTCTACTCCCTTCACGACACTCAACTCTACACTACTGTATGCCACTCCATAACACTCCACTCTACTCCACACCACACCACTCTCCTTTACCCCACTACTGCTGCCGTACATCATGGCTAAAACATATTGGCAAAGCCAATAGTTCTTGCATAGGTGAGACCTATTGGCTTTGCCAATGCTTGTTTCTTCTACTGCCACCGCTATGGGAATGCATTTATTCGTTTTTATTTTTTACAGTTTTATATAGCATAAAATTGCCCCTAGGTCATTAAAGCACTTCAGACAAGCAATAGATTATTTTATACAAGGCCAGATTCTGTGTTTTTTAAAACATGGGGAGATTAAGTGATTCGCCTCCCATCAAAGGATGTTGAGCCAACACAAGGATTCCATTAGGTGACATCTCCTCTCTTTACGAGTGCATGTCCTTTCTTGCTCTGTCTATAATGTGTACCAGGACTACACATGCATTGCTTACAGTGCCACACGGTTACATGATTGTGACACTAAGCACTATAAAAAATAAGATATTGCAAAGTAGATTTTTGCACAGATCTTGTAACGTTCACAAGTCTATGACAGTATTAGTGTTCCTCGCTCTTCCTTGCAGGTGGTTTGGATGGTAATGTAGCTCCGCACTTTAGGCACATGCTATACAGCTCTGATGTAGGCTGGGTCAGAGGCTTAACTTCCAGCAGTGTTGACGTCTATCCAGCTAATTTACCACTACTTAGTTGAGCACACTAAAGCACCGCTTTTACCTCCTATTGTGAGCGCACACCGAGGTATCAGCTGCCACCTTACAATTTATTTGGTTTAATACGAACCCCATTTTAATATTCTCTACGACTTGTGCAATTGTTAATAGGCTGGCTAAGTCGAGACCTATTAGCTTTGCCAGAGCTTGTTATGTCGTGCCAACATTAATGTATGATGAACTGTTCCCGAATCTAACCTATGACCTTAAGAAACATGCCAAACTCATAAAGGGGACACCAAGGAGAGTCCTACTAATGTAGTAAGAATTTGCTTTTAGTAGCTCAAGGCTCGCTCAGTAAAAAGCAATAAACCTCAGCTCACAAGCAGTTATTTCTCATTTGAGGGAAAATATATGGGCAACTTCAAAGTGGAAAACTCCTGCATTGCAAGTTAACAGCAGCATCTGTTGCGTATGACAGTACCTACTGTTGCCTACCTTCCCTTTAGTGCTCTTTGCTACTGCAGATTAGCCTACAAATGAAATGTTCGGGCGACTAGGACAAGCGGTCACTGCTGCTCTGCCTGCACAATGAGCTAGTACCAATTTAATGCACGGCAGTGTCTGCCAACTGCACAACGGGGGCTGTCAACCATGGCGGCGTCAAATCATTGTACCAGGGTATGAGCCACCTATGATGATTCTACCTAATGTGCTGTCACGCACTCTACTGGCACAGTGGCACTGCTGCACCTCATGTCTTGTCTACAGAAAAAAATAACCACTGTATGGGAGCACCTGCATGTCACACAAAGCTTAGAAATGTAGCCTCAACACGTACAGAACTCTTAGGTGTCCCCGGCCCACCGGAGAGTGGCTCATACAGACCAGGCCCCTTCTCTGCCTTTTGGGACTCTAGACCAGTTTATCTCATTATAGCACAAGGGCTACAAAATGGCTGAATGCAAAGCAAAAACATGCTCTGTATTTGACAACCAAGAATGGAGGTGGGAACCCCACCCGTTCCGCGCCTACCTCCGTTACCTGGGTCTCACTGCTCTGAAAAGCGGAGCCCATTGTTCCCATCCGTCGAATGACGTGAAGTCAGGGATACATGCGCACTGCAAGTTTCCCTGCAACTAGTGTAACAGGGCACTTGCAACAGTGCGATGGAACAGAAATACTGTGGTCACAAATCTGCTTTAAAGCTATTGCTGCGCGAACTGTTGTTATCTTTTGCGTGTTTAATATGGGTGCAACTCCACCAGCTGCTTAGACTCTTGCCAACTTTTTTTTTTATAGAGGTTTGAGTGATCTAAATATAAGGTGAAATTAAATGCACTTGAATTTCCGCAAATTAACTGTAGTATTCTATGCCTATGATCAGGTATTTGTTTACCCCATTACATCCTCTGTCTTGTTAAGCTAAGTACTCCGAAAATGGAACACGTGGACCGGTGGGAGGAACAAGTGAAGCGTTGGATGCAGTCCAAATTAAAAGAATAGGTTCGGTGGAAGTAGAGGAGCAGGTAGGTGTATCACATTACCAAGTACAGCCAGCATCAGCAATATGGGAGAAGGCAGTGAAATCGGATATGGTATACTGTTGGCCTAAAATGAAAGCACTATTCCCTAAAATGACTTCCCGGTCTCTGACAACGGTACAGCCCGAGTGGTTATCACACACCAAAGAAGTACGCTCACCTCGTCACGCTCTGCGTGCGGGGGGCTTCGCTGGGTTAGTTTGACTTTTCTGTGGGTTCCATAGTGGTGCCCCATGCCTCGAGGCCTGTGTATACCTCAAATAGAAGATCTCCTCCTACTCATTAATTGCGTTGCATAGGAGGCACTCTTGTACAGCAGCGAAAACATCCACAAAATGACTGGGGCTGATCTGGAATTGTCACGCAACGTCAACTGAGCAAATGCCTTTAGGCTGCTCATATCAATAAGCCAATGTCTGAAGAGCGCAGACTTAAAGCGCCTTTCTGTGATGTATATGTTTTGTGATGACATTAGGCAATTTTAAAGAACTAAGGCTGTCTGTAGCCAGCCTAAATTACAGAACACATGGAGAACCGCTCAGGACACACTGCGGTAGAATAGGTAATAAACTATGAGCTGTAGAGGAATGGAATTAAGTAACAATTTCATTTGAAACGAATGATTGCACAGTACTAGCTGCGGCGTTTACCCCAGCCTGGCACCCACCAAACAACTAGGCCACACACTAAGCTGTAAAACCACAAGGCTCTGCCTGCACCTGTGAACTCCACAGTCTAAACCAAGCTTTCATTAGATTATATTCCAGCAATTAGGTCACATTGATACAGAGTCCTCGAGGAGCCAGAAAGGTTTCGTTCTAAATCATGCAAGACACTACATCTCCCCCTCTGTTAAATAAAAAATTGCATATATATATATATATATATATATATAGAGAGAGAGAGAGAGAGAGAGAATCGTGTACAATTATATCTGTTCAATTAATGTTGTTGGCGTTGTTTTGATCTGCCAACCCAATCTGGTTACTGGAAGCTGTAAACAGTCATCCTCAATGTCGGAATTGCCAATGATGGTAAGGAATCAGTAAGTCATTGAGCTGCCAGAATCAGTCTTTCTTTCAGCATCTTGAATTGAAGACCAATGAGACACATGCCTGAAGCAAGAAGAGTCTATGGTAAGGAACTTCATAGGACATTGAGCAGTCACAATGTGTCCTATGGTAGACATTACTTGAAGAGGTTCAGCATCATAAGGAATATCAGATTTTCTTTTCTGTAACTGTCAAGAGATCACCAAATCTTATTTTTGGAAAAATAGGTCTTTCCCATGTTCCTCTTGTTTGCATACATTTTTAATTTCTGTTTTTGAACCAAGTCCCTTGTAAGAATTAGGTTTTAATTACTATTTCTTTCTGTGGTCCATTGGGGTATCTTGGTTGTCACTGCTGTCCCGAACTTTTTTTTTATTTTTTATTAAGTTTAACAAACAACAGAGCCAGCCCATCCCACAAAAATGGCGAAAGCAATGCCTCATTTCTGCCAACGCAATAATCAAATAACAGATACATAGATCAGCACATCCAGTATCAATTACATGGGGCACTCGACCCCTTGATCCTGTTGAACATGTCCGGTATCTACACCCTCCAACAGGCGTGCTGAGACCTTGACTATCACAAAGGCAAGGAACAAAACCTGAGAAATATCCGTAGGGCTGTAGAACACTACCCACAACAAACAGAAAGATATAGAAAAGGTAAAGATAAAGAAGAGACGCAAAAAGCAATGCAATCATCCATTCCCGCACATCGGCCAAGGCACATGAAAGTTAGAAACAGGATTCTAAACCTCTATACGCGTGGCGAGGTGCAGTTCCCCATTTACAGCCTCACAGATTGGACTCTAAGAAAGAGTGTAGCGGGGCCCATACAGCCCTAGGCCGGGATCCCTCAGGCATCAACTCCCAATAGATCATTAGTTGTTCTTGGCAAAAAGAGGCATCCTGCAGCCATTCAGATCCTTGGGGGGGCACCCACGTCCCAAGCACATCGCAACTCTGCGCTTAACCAACAGCAGCAGTAGACCCACCAGTAGTTCCTATGAACTAACGGTATCTCCTCCACATATCCAAGAAGCGCAAGTTTAGGGGTGAAAGATAGAACCAGACCATTCATCTCCTCAATCATATGCAGCACCTCGATCCAGTAAGTGCGCACACCCGCACAGCTCCACGCTAGATGTAGAAAATCTGTGTTCGGGGCACAACACCTTTTGCAACAAGAATCCACGCGCATACCATGCAAACCACAGGGGTGTAGTACAAGCGATGCAAAAATTCAAAATGGATAAGACGCAGTCTGTAATTTGGGGGATAGCACCCTCATGTGCACGCAACATTTTCTCCACATCTTACCAATATCCACTTCCCATCACGCCATAGCAGTAATTTCTGCTCCCATCTTCTCGCTTTGCAAACAATTATATAACTTAGTAATGAGCTTGCGCAGAGATTGTGCACAATATATCAACTCCAGAGCCTGACACACCAATGGGGCCTCAGGGAAGCGTGTACGGAGCATCGCACCAATGCGCAACAGATACAGACGATGTAACGCAGTGTCTTACCCATCCCCCAGCGCTATCTCCGACGTAATAAACCGCCCCTCCACAAACCAGTCCCCCAATGCAGTTAAGTTTGATTCACGGAGAAATTCACGCAGCTGAACATCCCGAAACATCCGCTAATCCGCGACATCAAGTACCGTCATCAATGGGGCGAATGGCTCGCGTACACTAGCCCGGCGCACCAAAGCAGTCCAAGCCCTGGCCATACAGGCCACTGTGTCTACTCCGCGCGACTTGGGACGAGACGGATTCCCGATCACCCGCGACAGTCCGTCCGGCCACACCGCATCGCTTTCTGGTGCAAGATGCAGTAAATATCGAACGGGACGTATCCAGAAATGTGCAAAGTGAGCCTATGCGCAGTGATAATAAAGCTCCAAATCCGGACCAGCAAGGCCACCCAGTTCAAATGGGAGCGTCAGCTTCTCCCAAGAAATTCTGGGCCGCCTGCCCGCCCAAGTCACCCGTATCAGCGCAGAGCAGAGTCTCTGCAAAAAGCTTGCAGTAAGAATAAGAGGTAGATTCACAAACAAGTATAGAAATTTGGGCAGCACCACCATTTTAGTGATCGCGATACGTCCAGTGAGCGAGAGCGGCAGCGAGCACCACGTCTCCACCCTGTCTTCCAGCCACGCTAATGCCTTACCATAATTTGCTGACCAGAGTATCTCTACCTCTGACTCAGCCAGACGCCCAGGTAACACACCGGGCAATCAGCCCATATCCAGTAGGATACCTGGAGGAAAAGCGCGGCATTCCCGCAGAAAGGGGCATGATCGTAATTCCGGAGAAAGCGTCAAATCGCACTATCTCATCCAGCAGGACATCAAGATGATTCTGCGGCTTGCAAACATTCAGCGCAACAACATCTGCGTACATGGATATTAATATAGGGCGTTGGCGAAACGCCAGTCCTCTGTGGTTATGATGCTGTCTCTGACACGCCGCCAGCGGCTCCATTGCAATTGCGAAAAGCAGCAGCAATAAAGGGCAATCCTGTCGAGGCCCCCGATCCACCCGAAAGGAGTCAGAAACAATCCCATTTACTCGCAGCCTAGCAATAGGTTCCGAATACAACAGGCGAATCAATTGCACAAACCTCACACTCATTCCTACTCTGGCTAGCAGCGCAAACATATACTCCCACGCCAAAGAATCAAAAGCCTTAGTAGCGTCTAAAAACACCACTGCCGCATCATCCTCAGCTTCAATCGTACTCGCAACTGCGAAGTACGTACGTAGATTATATGACGTAGACCAGCCCGGTACAAAACCAGACTGGTCCGGTAACACCAGCTTCAGAGGAGCAAAGGCTGCAATCGCGATGATATCATCTTAGCTAAGATTTTGTAATCTATATTAATCATGGAAAGCGGTGGTACGAGTCACAGCTGCACGGATCCTTGCCAGGTTTTAGAACCGTGACAATCAAGGCCTCACGAAGAGAAGCGGGAAGAACCCCAGTCTCTATAGAATCTGCGTAGACCTCCAAAAGGTGAGGGGCCAGGATATCTGCATATTCCTTATAAAAGGATGGAGTTAAACCTTCCAGGCCAGGAGTCTTATCCCCTGGCAGACTGCGAATCGCCAGTTTGACATCCTCCACAGAGAAGGGGATATCAAGATAGAACCTGTGCGAATCATCAAACCAGAGCAAGCAAATTTCAGAGAAGTAGTCCTGTGCTGCTTCAACATCCAGTCCAGGAGGCTCCGCATACAATTCTGCGAAAAAATCAGTAAAGACCTGCATGACTCCATTCGTTCCCACCACCCGCTCACCTGACGTGCTGTTCAGTTCGACAATGTAGATACTGGCCCATGGCTTACGCAACATACTCGCCAATGTACGCCCCGCACTCTCTCCCTCCCCATATCTCCTTGCCTTGGCATGTTTCCCCAAAAAGCAGATCTCGCGCAGAGAGGCCTCCTCATGCTGTGATACAGTGCTTCTCAAAGCCGCTAGCGTGTCCCCAGACCGATCAACAACCAGGCGCTTTTCCAGTTCTGCTATCTGCGCCTCCAGGTCAGCCAAATCCCGCCGCAGCGTCTTCAACACGCCATTCTGTTTAGAGAGGCATAGCCCACGAATTACCACCTTAACTGCCTCCCACAGGGTGCCAGCAGAACTCACCGACCCGCAATTCTCAGCAAAATAATGAATAATGGCCTCACGAACTTCCTCCCGAAACACCTGATTCTGTAGTGCCCCATGCGGTAAACGCCACGTATTCGCACGCCCAGGCCCTCCCGGCTCTGCCAGCACTAGCTTGATTGGCGAGTGATCCTACAGGGTACGCGCCATGTGCTCAACCGACTGCGTCCAGAGCTCCAAGTCCCTCGTACCCAACCAACGATCAATGCGGGACCAGCTATTATGAGCATAATTAACACAGGTGCCTTCTCTGGCAGCCCCATGCTTTGCCCTCCATATAACCACCAGGGTACCCTCAGCCATTACAGACGACAGGGCCTTAGCAGCTGCGACGTGCTGCACCCTGGTCAGGCTTTCGCGGTCCGCCCCAGGGTCCAGAATCACATTAAAATCCCCTCCCCAGATCAAGGTACCGCTCCCCAGTGACTCAATCAGCCACCACACTTCTCGGAAAAATTCGGGGTCATCGGTATTAGGACCATAAATCGAAACAAGCCTGCATGCTCTGTCTAATAACGTGCCACTCAACATGACATATCGGCCATTGGGATCTACTATTAGTCTCTGAGTGTGACACTGCAGTCCATTCCGCAACAGAATCGCCACCCCTCTTGTATAGCGCGAGAACACCGCTCCGTGGTACTCTCCAATCCAGCTAGCCCTCAAACGATTCTGAGTGGCTGCCACTAAATGAGTCTCCTGCAACATGCATATATCAATCTCCTGTTGCTTCACATAAGCAGACAGTAGTCGCACCTTACGCCCATCATTCAGACCACGCACATTCCAAGTGAGACAGCACACCAGTGACACATCTCCACGCACCATTGCATCCTCCAATCAAGAATGCCGCACATCCACAGCATAATGAGATGCTGTGGATGTGCGGCATTCTTGATCGCCAACCACATATATGCAAAAGAGTAAAGTGAGAAAAAAGAAAAAGAAAAGTAAACCAGAATCAGAGCATTCCCCTCCCCCACCCACGCAGGCCCACCAACTGGGTCAAAGTAAAGATCCCACCCCCCCCTCCAAAACTGTAACCCCAAATACAGCAGGTGACATAACAAAAGGACTCATCCAAGGGGTGCGAGCCAGGCCAACCATCCCACCACCCCATACGGGACAGGGGGAAGGGGGCAAAGGGCCCTTAAACAAATTAGACATCTGAGCAGCCAATAAGAATAATTAACACAGTAACAGGGGGTGCCCACACAGCCACCAAAGAGATAACCCCAACCATCACCACCCCACCATTTTAGTCGTTATCACTTAGTGCATCTCTCTCAACTCCAGAGGCCTCCGGATCTCCCGATGCTGTCTTTTTAGGCACTGTTTTGGCAAACTTAGCCACCAATTTCGGGTCCGTGAAAAAATGCAGTTTGCCCCCATGCTGCACTCTTAGCTTTGCGGGGTAAAAAAGAGAGCATCTAGCATCTGTCTGGCTCAGAGTGCATTTAATCGTCAAAAAAGCATTACGAGCAGCCTGTACTCCTGGGGTATAATCAGGAAATATACTAATTTCAGAGTTCTTGTAAATCACCGGCCTCCGCTCCCTCGCCAGCATGAGAACAGTATCCCTGTCACGGTAATTCAACAATCGAACAATAATAGGCAGAGGCGGAGGCGGAGGCCGAGGCCCCAACGATCTATGAGCTCTCTCTACCTCCAGCAGGCGGGAGAGTTCACCAGGAAAGAGGTCAGATAGCATGGATTCCACAAAATCCTCCATCCTTCCCATAGCCGTGGACTCCGGAAGGCCAACTATGCGAATGTTATTGCGGAGCGACCGTGCCTCCAAATCCTCGTTTTTATTACGAATCACTTCCAGTACGGGCTCCATACGCAGCAATTGTTCCCCGTCATCACAACGCTGATCCTCCAACTCCGATGTACACACCTCCAGATGCTCAAACCAGGAATCATGACCATCCACCCTAGCCGTAATCCGATCCATTTGCTCCGTCAGGTGGTCAAGCTTACCGTCAATATCAGCGAGGCAGTTCTTGAGGTCCAGAAACATAGCCTTGACGAAGCATCCGGGGCCCCCTCCTCCGCAGACATCTCCTCCGACTGGGAGCAAGATATTCCACCCTTCTTCCTACCCCTATCAAATGTGAGCTTCGCCTGTCTCTGCTCCGCCTTGCCCATCCTCCGCCACTATGTGGATCTAGCAGCCAGGGACTCTTTTCACAGCCGGATTAAGGAGACAGCAGAAGGTGTAAAATCCACACAGCCAAAGAGTGCCAACAGCTCCCCCAATGCAGCAGCACAGTTCAGCACCACCAGGGAGATGGGCAGCACCCAAGCCCCAAACACAGTCACTCCGCCAGCCCCAGCTTGTCAGCCGGGAGTCTCAGCTCGCCTATTCAGTCCTGCAGTCCTTTATATATCGCAGCACTCAATGCACTAACCTGCCGCAGCCGTGCTCCCAGCAGCCGGGGGTCCAACTCCCATCAACGTACTCAGCACAGCAGCCGCCGTACCTCTAATATCGGTGCAGCCTGAGAAGTAGGGTTCCAGAGGCCGAATTTAATCCAAGCAGCCCTCCCAGCACATCAGATGGCCCGCGGTCCGACCCGACCGCCGAAGGAGCCCCAAGCTGGGGGGGTCCATATCATCACCTACTCACTGCAGCAGCCACCTCCAATTCACCGCCTCAGGCGGCAGGAACCAGCTTTATGGACGCTTCAGGCCCCTCCAGCTTCGTAATTCATCAGCATCGGGCCACCCATCACCTCACAGCGCTGCCGGGCCCATCTTTAAGGGCAGGGAGAGAACCCTCCACCAAGGCCCGAGCCACACTCTCGAGCGGCACCAACTGCAGCCGGCCAGCCCACACTTGTCTCCCCCTAGCAGCTGAAGCCAGGAGCGCCTGCACAGGGACCCAGTGCAGGACCCGCTCCCCTCGAGGCCGCGGTCCAACCCGACCGTCGATACGGCCTCAAGAGGGTGAGCCCACTGCTCACCTCCTCCTTTTAGCCGCCACTCCCGCAAACGGCACCACTAATCCAGCGGGGCCCACCAGGGAGGACAGCGCGCCTCCCCGCACAGCGTGATCCGTAAGGCCGCAGGCCCCGCCTCACTCACAGGCTCCAGCGAGGCTCCGCGCAACCAGGCCCGCCTCCTCTCTGCCAGGCATAACCCGGAGCAGCCACCACCACCAGTCTCCGCGCAAGCAACCCGCGGATCCAGTAGAATCTCCAGGGTACTCCCCCACAAAAAGTACACCACTCTCCAGGATAAATTCTAGAATTAGGCCCCCAGCCCAGCAGACCCTCACAAAGTGACGGCCATCTTCCTGGTAGGCCTAGCCACACCCCCACTCTCCCAAACATTAAAGTTTCAAGACTTTCACCTGTTGTCGAGTGGTGTGTTGAACGATAAGTGCATAGAGTTCAGTACTGTTTTTATACTGAGCTTCTCAAAAGTTGCATGCTGCACTGCTTTCTTTAGCGTACTCATGAAACGCTCAACAAGTCCATTGTCCTATGGCCATAAGGGTGTGTGTGTGATCTTTAGATGCTTTATGTTCAGGTTCTCCATAACTCCTTTAAATTCTTTCCTGTTGAAGGGAGGACTATTGTCAATGGCCCCATGTTGCAAAGATGCAGTCAAGTTTTTCGATCACTCACTCATCTGCCGTGGATGAGAGATCTTCGACCAAAGGAATATGTGAATATTCATCTATGATCACCATTAAATAATGCCCGCTGTCAAATGGGCCAAATATATCAATGGCTATTCTCTCCCAGGCATGTGTAGGAAGTTCTGACATGTTCTGAGTACGTTGAGTAACTTGACTCTGGTTGAAAGGCAGTTGCTTATGTGACAGGCTTTGAGTTCCTTTTCAACTCTTTCATCTAAGTATGGAAACCAAACTCAGTCTCGGAGAGCTTTATTTGTAGCAGCAATACCACAATGTCCTTTGTGAGCGGCTTCAGTTACCTTTTGTCGCAGACTCCCCGGAATCAGGATCCTCGCAGTATAACTCCTTACTGAGCTATGAACAATTTGTCTTTAATATTCTTGTACTTTTGATATGCACCATCATTACTGAGAGGTAGAGTGTGTTTGTTCCTCGACTGATGTGTAATTATGTCTTTTAACTTTAGCAGGTCACTATCATGACTCGTAGCAGTGACAATCTGGGCTAACAGTACAGCAGCTGCTGTTGGATTGACAATTAAATTGACATAGGCTTCAGTCGTTTTGGATGGAATACCATGACCTTGAATAGGCACTTTGGAAAAGCAGTCAGCAGGATTTGGATCATTCTCTGGTCGATGCACAATTGTTTAATGATACTCTTGTAATCGTAGTCCCCATCATTCAATTCAAGGAGGCATCTTGGCTTTTGGGTTGCCAAAGATGGTCAACAAAGCTTGATCAGTAACCAGTATGAAAGGCTTTCCATAGGAATACATGGAGATTTTCCCAAGGCCATACTACAGCCAAACTTTCCTTTTCAAGCTGTGAGTAAGCATGTTCTATTTGAGACAAACTTCTAATAGCATAGCCCACAATATGTCATCTTGCATTTGGGTGTCCCCTGCGATGTACAAGTGTAGCGCATATAGCACCTAACTCAACAAGGCTAGCGTCAAGCACAATCTCGGTGTGAAGCTTGGGATTGAAATATGCCATTTCTGTAGCATTTTCAATGGCCTTTTCGATTCTCTTGAAACTCTTTTCACATTCTTGTGACCATTTAAAGGAAACATTTTTCTTTGTTAACTCTCGTAGTGGAGCACTGACAGTAGCAAAGTCCTTTATGTATCGTGACCAGTAGCTGGCCATTCTAAGAAAAGAATGTACCATTTAAATATCTAGTGGGTGTTCAACATTTGTCAAGGCTTAAACTTCTACAGGATCAGCCATCATGCCCCCATCAGAAAAGACATGGCCAAAGAATTTTTATTTTGTCTTATTGAACTCACACTTGTCTGCTTTTAAAGACAAACCTGCATCACTGAGTAATTGTCATACTTGTGTGAATGCACTATCGTGTGCTGGTGTAAAGTGCCCTTTTTGGATGCTCACCTCCCACGTTTTGCTGCTTGATGCTGTCGTTTTTGATCTGAAAGTGCACTGAGGCCTGCTTGTCAGACTTATCAGACTGTGATGTGGTAAACCTAATTGATAAGGACTTTATCACCCCTGTAAGCCCCTAGTAAATGGTACCACTGGTACCCAGGGCAGGGATGGTAAAGAGGTCGCCAGGGTTGCAGCTCTGATTGTGCCACCCTGCTTGATCTGAATAGAAGCAAAGCCTACAGAACTGCCAAGTCAGCCTGCACAAGCAGCTTGCCCACATCTGGTGCAGGCAGAGTCCCTTCACCCATAGCACAGGTCAGTTACCCCTAAGGAAGGCCTCCTATAGCGCAGGAAGCAGGGTGCATTTTGTTATGAGAGGGCAAATATGCACAAGCATATATGACCCTGTGATAGTATTTAAAACGTAATGCTACCGCAAGTGACCGGCGGTCCATATGATAACATGGGCTGGCACCGGGCAAACTCCTGATGTCCAGCTCCATGATGGCCTGACCGAATTCCCGTGTTTGGTGTCAAACACAGTGCTTTTCAACCCTGAACATGATTCTTGTGCCCAAGTCTAATTACCACATACCCAGTTGGCATCCTCAGAGGGTGCCCAACGAGTATGCCAGCTTTCTCTGCCCTCCTGCTGGTTGTGGTAGCACTTCCCTAGGACGATGACAAAGGACCTGGGCAGGAAGGAGGTCACAACTCCTCCCTGCCAGGATAACTAGTGTTTACAGTATTCAAAGCAGTGAGCCTCAAAGGATTTTTACTGCCGTTGATATGAAATCTCTTGTCCCAAGACTCAAGGGCACAGCCCTTCCACCCCTATTTAAGCAGACAGGTGGAAAAATTAGGTATTCAGGAGGCGTACACCACCAAAAGGCTAGCCACACCACTAGGCTGGGCTAGGAGGTCTGTACAGCCGAGGAAGAGTTCTGCCATCTTGCCAAACTCTGAACTAGTGGGTTCTGGGCAGAAAAGCGACACATTCCCACAGGAAGTCATCACCTCAGGGGAGGACTAGCTGCAGGGACCAGTAGCCCATTGGCCAATGTCACCCACACCCTTAAAGCCCCCGAAACTAGAATTTAAGGAACTCCCCTGGCACCAGAACCTCAGTTCTGACTTTGAATCTGAGAATAGGAACAGAGAATATGCCATCACCAACAACAGGACTTTGGACTCCACCACAGTGCAAAGATAGGACACTTAAGTGCCCTGAGGAGACCATATACTGTAACTGTGTGTTCTACATGTGCCTGTGGCAAAAGCTTGTTGCTCTGAGCAAGAGAGACTCCAGTGGATGCCACAAACTGAAGCAGACTCCCCTGACTGGGGAAACCAGTCACCTGCAGAAGAACTGCTATGCTGTGTCACAAGAAGTGCAAGCCGTTGGGCCCGTCTTGAATGAGCCCAAAGAAAATTGGTGACTTGCACCCCAGGAGTTGTAGGGAGGCTCACACCAAGTTTCAAGCCGTTAAACCACTGCTAACAATCTCCAGCCAACGAAGTGCCCATAGATTACTTTTGTTGCTGCCAGGGTTTGTCGGTCGTCAGCCCGGTAAACAACCCCACTAATGGGATCCTGCATCCTGAAGGAGGTGACTTCAACCAAGTGGCAAAGCATCTTTGGCGCGACCATCCTGTGATTCACAGCTCTAAAGGCCTCTAATCTCCGAGGGTAGAGCATAGATCCACCACCAAGTGTGTTTTTGTCAAGTGCTGCAATTTTGACAGTGCCCGTGGATCACGTCAACACCAAGGACAATTTGAGCACCTCTGCACCCGGACTCCCTGGGTAAGGTAACAAAATACTGTCTTTTCAGACTTGGTCTAGGGACCCACAAGACTTTAACCCCGAGTGAGTTCCACATAACTCACCCCACAAGTGACCAATTAGATACTATGTTTTTTCCCATTCACTGCAATGATAGATTTTGACAGCTATGGAAAGTACTGATTTATTTAATAGTTAAAATCAATACCTCAGGTTATCTGCAACATATCGAATTCATTTTGGTGTCTAAGTTAATAAAAAAATCTGCTTTATTTTTTATAAATTGGTGTTGGATTTCTTTCGAGTAGTGTCTATTACTTATTGTCTATGTTGGTGTTGTGAATTGCTCAACACATGTTCCTCTAGGTAGCCTGACTGCTCTTTGCCACTCTACCAGGATTGAGCTAAGGTTTACTGGTGTGAATCTGAGGTCCACTTCTGGGTAGCATGCTAGTATTGCATAGTAAGACCCCCAGTCATACCACATAATACTGCCACCTTGCTACATGCGACCTCTGTGTAGCTCCAAAAACAAGTATGTTATCTCTATAGTTAAGTGCATTCACAAAAGGTTGTATGATGTGTCAAATGACGTTTTGGAGAAGTTCTGCAGCCAATGACACACCAAAACGAGGTCTCATGTATCTAAACAATCCAACATGTGCAGCAAGGGTTGTAATATATCTGCAGCGTTCATCTAGTTATAACTGATGATACCCTTTATACAAATCAAGCTGAGAGAAGATTTTGGCACCCTTTGTTAGACCTGGCTTCCTTGGCGTGGTCTCCCCTGTCTTTTTTTGCCTCTGCCTCACATGTTTTGATTGTGTGCTGGACTCTGCTTTTCCTGTTTTTGATACTCTGGGCACTTTACCACTGCTGACCAGTGCTGAAGTGCAAGTGCTCCCTGTGAAAATGTATGTTTAATTGGCTTTTCCAAGAGTGGCACATTTTATTTACTAGTAAGTACCTCGTACAGTACACTACAGGTGTCTAGGGCCTGTAAATGAAATGCTACTAGTTGGCCTGTAGCACTAGTTGTGTCACCCACATGAGTAGCTCTGTAAATACAGCTCAGACCTGCGACTGAAATGTCTGTGTGTGCGATTTTAAACTGCCAATTCGACTTTCAAGTGCACCCACTTGCCAGGCCTAAACCTTCCCTTTTCATAGATATAAGGCACCCTTAAGGTAGGCCCCTAGGTAGCCCTGTGGGCAGGGCGCAGTGTATTTAAAAAGCAGGACATGTACTGGTGTGTTTTACATATCCTAACAGTAAAATACTGCCAAGTTCGGGTTTCACTATTGCAAGGCCTATCCCTCTCATAGTTAACATGGGGGCTGCCTTTAAATAACTTTAAAGCGCAGATTCCCTTTGAGAGCAGATAGAAATATGGAGCTTAGGATCTCTGAACTCACAATTTAAATATGCATTTTTTTTTTAGTGAAGTTGGTTTTTGGATTGCGATTTTCAAAAAATGCCACTTTTAGAAAGTAGGCATTTTCTTGCTTAAACCATTCTGTGACTCTGCCTGTTTGTGGGTTCCCCGTCTGGGTCAGTTTAACAGTTGCGCTGTTTACACCTCCCATCTAGACAGTGACACAAAGGGAGCTGGGGTGTAGCCTGCAAATCCTGATGAGCCATCTGAGCTAGAGTGGAGGGAGGAGTGGTCGCTTACACTTGAAAGGACTGTCCCTGCCCTAACACAATGCAGTCTCCAGCCCCCTGGTGTGTGTCTGGGGCCTGGCCTGGACAAGAAAGGATCTTGCAAAAACTTGAGACTTTGCTTTGAAGTTTGCCAACTTCAAAGGCAGAAAGGGGTATAAGAAGAAGACCAAGACCCCAGACTTTTAGAATCTCTCTGGAATTTAGAGGAACCTCTGCCCAGGAGAAGAGCTGAAGAGGTGAAAGAGGAGTACTGTCCCTTTGCTGTGTTGCTTTGCTGGACTGGCCTGTAGTTGCTGCTTCTGCCTGACAAGAGTATAAAGGGTGAACTTTGCTGTGTGTACTGCTTGAGAGAGTTCTCCAAGGGCTTTGTGTAAATACAATGCATCCATCATTTCTATGAGTAAGGGTCCCTACTTGGAAAGGGCACAAACCGACTGCCAACTAGAGACCCCATTTATAGAGACCCAATTTCTAACACTCTTCAATTGCGTAATCATGTCAGCAATGTGCGGCCCTTGATGTCGCTTTCGTTCAATTGCTTCGTTCACCTGGCACATGTCAATGCATATGCGCATACTTCCTTCATGGTCCTTTTGGGGAACTACAACTATGGGAGAAACCCATGGCACAGGACCAGTGGAACGTTTAATGATTTAATGCTTAAGTAATGATTCAAGCTCTTTTTCAACAGCTTCTTGTAAATAAAAAGCAACTCGTCTATGTCTCTGAGCAACAGGATGGATAACCTCACTAATATGCAGTTTTACTTTCATTAACATTCCTAAACCATGAAACAATGAAGGGAATTGACTTACTATTTTGTGATGATCATTTATATTGGAATTTACTGAAATCAGTCCCATGTCAGCAGCCGTGCTGAAACTGAGCAACCAGGTACTTGCTGTTGTACCTTGAAGCACATGGATTGGTGCTTGTACTTTGGTTTTCTTATGCTTCACTGTCGCTATAGACAAACTTTACTTTTCATGAGTGTCGATGCAGCCAAGTGTACACTTTGGTCTTTGATGGCGTAGGCGGTGGTAACTCAGGCAGTTCATTGTATTTTTCTTCATGTATTTATCGAAGCACCACTATCAATAATGGAAGGTATTGAACATCTATTTATTTTCAATGTAATCTTTGGACAGTGTTTGTATGATTTTGTTACTTTGACATGTTAACTTTTCTTTGACTGGCTTTTCTCCTGACCAGAGCACATTTTTCTGAGGTAAACAGACATGGCAAAATAGCTTTCTTCAATTTTACTTATTATTGAGGCTGAAGAACTGTCTGACGATGATTTCTTATGACGGTCAACTTTGTTTAGTATCTATTTGCCTCAAGTGATGTCGCTGCTTGGGCTTGAGGGCGAGCATTGCATGTTGCTTTTGAATTGTTCCATCGACCATTTTGTCTTTGCATCTTAACACACTTACTTTTTAATTCTCTCTACACATTGTCACAAAATGGATCTCTTTACTACAGCCTTTGCAATGACGGGACATTTTCCTTCGTGTGGAAGTGCAAACCCATACCTGAAACACAACTTTTTGTGTGTAGACATTACTTTGGGTCCTTCAGTCTTTTGTTTCAAATTACTTTTTACACTCATGACTGACTCACTCTAGGCACCTCCGGCCTCCACATCGGCAGCTTGTCTCTCAGCATGTTCCTCAGCTCTAGTAGCCATCAGCACTCGTTCCAGACTAAAGGTTACTCTCAGCATTTGTCGTCTGAATGAACTGGACACGGATCCACAGATCACTCTAAACCTCATGGCTTCTTCATCATTAATTTCACTGAACTTACAGTGTTTGATGAGTGTGTTGAGTCTTTCTGCAAATTCATTGAATATTTTGCTAACTCTTTGACGTTCTTGACTGAAACCAAATCGTTTATAGTGGATGTTTCATACTGGATTAAATTTGAGATTCAACACATTTTTAATCTGACGGTATGTGACTTCAGTTCTTGGCATTTTCTTTATGACTTCTTTCACACGATCATCAGCAAGAATTTTGAGATATTTGATAATCTTCTTGTTATCAGCTTCTTCAAGGGCATCTATGAAATCTTCAAATGCCTCTATCCATCTATCACCAATGTTTTGCTTTTTGGCAGTGTTGAGTGGTGGTGGTGGTGGCGGTGGTTTTAGGTAGGCTGCAGCATTGTAGACCAGTGTGGAACTTGCTGACATTGAGTGAAGGGCTTTCCCTGAAGTGTGTGCCTGGAAATCAGGAACATTACTATTCAAGTCACTGCACTGGCCCTGCGATGGGCCAGCCTCTAGGTCATCCTTTATGGGCTCCATCAGCAAGACGGCCTTCTGACAAGTTTGTGGGCGCTGTGAATATGGACCGATTCTTTAGCACAAACCTGGGCATTTCTCTTGAGGCCACTGTAAACTAGGGTATAATGACTCTGTTATTCGGGCTCAATAGGTTATTTACATTATTTTTATTAATTTTTTAGGAATCAGTTTGCATTGTCTTACACTTGGTTGATAAGAGCTATGTGGTATCTGAAAACTGTGTTTAACTGTGCCTTGTAAAGCTGGTTGAATCCGCCTTCTGAGTTAAAGTTCCATATATTGTATAACTTTATTTTGTGTGGCAGCGCAGTACCTTTTTGTAGGATCTTGATCAACGATGCATAGACTTTTCCATGCAGTTCTCTTTTCATTGACACGCTTCACAGGCTGGAGTTGCGCTTTGACTCCACATACGCCAAATGCCGATTTGGCACTTCAAGGAAGGCACATGTGGCATGCACAAGCAGTTTGCTTGAACCAAGACAAACTCTCCAGGAGAGTACTTTGTTCTTCATGTTACTTATCCCCTAGCTCATCACCAGGTGAAGCATCTTCCTCAGTCTGGTGCCCACCAAATAACTAGGCCACACACAGAGCTGTCAATTACACGTCTTTATTCCGCTGTGTCTACCTGTGAACTCCCCATATTAAACCAAGCTTTCACTACATTGTACTCCAGCGATTACATCACACTGATACCGAGTCCTCAGGGAGCCAGAAAGGTTTTGTTCTAAATCATGCAAGACATTACACTGGCCATAAACACAAGTATTTGAGGCTGTTACTGCAAAGCGGAATGGCATAATCTGAGTCAGTTACAATATACCTATGAGTGTTGGCAATCAAGGGTTTCTGTTAGCAACAGCTTGCCCAAGAGTTTAACACTGTAATTTGGTAGACATTTCTTGTAGATTCTGTGGCACTCAAACTCACAACTACATTCAACATCACTCAACCTCCGTCAGCTCAGACTTGCTGCTTCGAACAGAGATATAATTAGAACCGGTATGTGTGCACA
Organism: Pleurodeles waltl; assembly: GCF_031143425.1. NCBI lineage: Eukaryota > Metazoa > Chordata > Amphibia > Caudata > Salamandridae > Pleurodeles > Pleurodeles waltl. The sequence goes on along the minus strand of NC_090444.1, from coordinate 1,340,938,242 downwards.
TTTCTGTATTTGTCTAACACAAGCTTGTCTGCAAGGCAACAGAACGCTTTATAGAGTTTCTGGTGTGGAAGTCAAGGATGATGGGAAGGGGGAGGGTGATGCTAGGAGATAAATAGGCAGGTGAAATGTGGAGGAAGAGGAGAAGGTGAGCCCAAACAGAAGTCATACAGCACAGGTGGAGATGGTAGGGGATGTCGGGTGGGATGGCGAAGAACTAGAAAGAGATGGACTGGCAGGAGCAAGGCAGGGAGTATGATTACAACAGGAGTGGGGAAGCTGGGCAGTGGAATCTTTAGGTAGTCGAGTAATGGGTAGTTCAGATTGTAACAGGCATCTTCCACAGCATTTTGGGTGACACTGCTCAGTTAGGGCAAGGCATTAACTTGTATTTTGCTTGAGGAAAGTTAAACAGCATATGTGATGGGGCAGATGCCTGGTGAAATCCTACAAACGGGGAAGGGGGCAAGACATACATTAACCAGCTGTTTCCGACAGCTACTGCACAATTCATTTCCTCTGCACAATAGGTTACACACGCCAACAAATCAGCTAAGAGCCTGCAGGTGAAGTTCATATTTCTCTTGCATATGCCATTGATGGCCTTGTTGTTTGCGCATTTTTGGTCATCACTGTAATAAACATTTCAAGCAATTCCTGAGGCTTATGTCACTCTAGTTGGAGTTAGTCAGAGGACTTTAGCAATGCAGTCATGCTGGTCTAAAAGCAGTTACAGCAAAATATCTGAGCACCTCTTCATTAACAAGCTATCCATACTCACTCACTCATACAGCGTAGTCAAATGCACTTGGAGACAAAGGCAGTGGACAGTGGATATTGCAGTGGACAGAGAAGACAGGGCATTCACTTATTGCTCAAATGTCCAGCAGCTTCCTGGTGATGCTGCCTTGGACAGGGGCCAACCAACACTATGCATGCTGGTAGGATTCTTTTGTGGTCAGATTTTTTTCCAGTGGCTGTTTGAACTCCATTACGGAGTGATGTCAAGCATAAGCATACGGGCTCTTGTATACTTTTAGTATACTTACTTCTGTGGGCTTAAAGCCATTTCATTTGTTTGTTTCAGTGTCACTTAAAAATCCTTGCTTGCCAGTGGTCAGTCATGCCTCTTTGTCCCTCTTTTTTTAGGTCAAGCGTAGTAGCGCGCAAGGGCTGCTCTTCTCAATATGTTGTAATCTATTGTGTGGACTATAACCAAGCCCATCACTTTCATTTGTTCCTGGCCAGCATTTCAAAAATCTTTTCATGTTGTTGGTAAATGCTTTATGTTTGTCCCGCCTTCAGGCTGTTTTATTACGGCCTTGGAGACTGACCCTGTTACATGGATTATTACACAATTGGAGAGGTACCTTAGTGTAGCACACTATTTTATCTTTTGCCTCGCCGCTTTGCTCATGGCGGTATGTTGTTTCTTCGTCTTCCTTGGTTTCTGGCATCTTGCTGTTTCTTTGCGATGTCTGCAAGGGGCTTTTTTATTTATTGTTTTGCAATTTTATGTAGCGCAAACTCGACATGAAGGTATTGGAGTGTTTTTTTTTTTTTTTTGCAGTTTTATATAGTGCAAACTTGATGCAAAGGTATTAAATTGCTTTACATGAGCACCAGTTACATTACACAAGAACACATTCATTTTTGGTAGCAAGGGGCAGTTTGGCAATAACTTTTTTTTTTTTTTTTAAATAGCGCTTGGTAATAGAGGTTCTGCCATTTCATAGCACTGCAAAGCAGCTCCCATTCTTAACAAAATTGCTATAATTCATTTGCATCGACTTTGCAGAGAAGAAGAGGTGAAAAAGCTATGTCAGGATTATTATTATTTTTTGTTTTATTTAGTGCAAATTCGACACAAAGGTATTGGAGCGCTTTATTTTAATTTTATTTATATTTATATATATTTATATGAGTAGCCAACCCAACAGAGATAATTCTGACTTCAAAACCATGAGCCAGTGCACAAATGTATGCACCGAAAAGGCACTGTCAAGGCCCAGGAGATTCAGGTACAAGTATCTGTTCTGCGGTGTCCAGTTCTGAGCCGAAGGCTGTCATAGGACTGTTAATCCAAGGAAATGCTTTAAATGAATATAGAGTACCAGCCCTTCTGTATTTCCATTTCAAACACTGATCCAAGTTCACAGATGTCGCACCGCTGGAACCTATCATGTTGGCCCATCTACCACTGAAGCTCTGTTTCATTAATTTGCACATATTTGAAGCCTCCTGTTCAGTTAAGCTGCCTCCTTAGTTGTTCTCTTTGTATACAGTCAATGTTTTTAAAAATTAGGCTGGTATTGCCAATGTAGACTAATAATTCCTTTAAAAGTTTAACACACAAATATATGGCTGCCCCTTTTCTTTGTTCCAAACTCTTTGGAGCCCCTCATTCTCTGGGTTAAATGCCACAAAGGTGCCTCTTTGTGGCTAGTGTGGTGCTATAAAAGTTTTGTTGAACACACTAGAAAGGGTTTTATCTCTAGGGAATCACAGCCAGTCTCTGTAGGAATGGGTCTCTTACGATGGCGGCCATGTGGTGTCCTCTCACCTGCAGTCACAGGCCTGGGAGGTTTGCTGTGGCACCTGGCATACATCCACTACACTCCAAACCAAAACACATAGGTAAAAGACACTGTCATTTACAACTCCAGTAGCTCTAACTATCACACATGTGAGACCTATTGCATTGCAAATGCTTGTTTATGGTGATGCTTGGTTGAGTAGTTAAATCTACCACAACGACATTGTCTAAACGTCCCTTATAAAGAGAGTTAGGCAAGTTTAGCCAAGGAAGATTTCTGCCTGTTCACCTCATTAGCTCTAGAACAGGGGAGTTTAACATAGGGCTTGACTGAGTTTTACTGTATGTAAACTTATCTTAAGGTGCTAGTCTAAAAAGCTTGCATGTCAGTAATATAGCTGTGCAGTTTTATGAGGCTTAAAATATTGGACGCCTATCAACTAAAGGAACGTGTTGATTATATTGAATTGTATTAGTATATGTAAAGAGACGTTTCAAGGCATTGGCAAAGTGGGCAACTGTCCAGGGCCCCCGTATTCCAAGGCCCCCCTGGGAAAGTGAACATTCTCTTTATATGCCTCTTTCTATTCTATCTTTCTATTCAAAACTCTCGACCACTCGGTCTACCTCTGTGTATCTATGCAGTGCCATTTTAAGGATTTTGGAGTCTCGGGGAAGACATATTTCAACTGTTTTTGTGAGACCACATTAAAGATTAACATTTAATTTAGTGCTGTTTGGCATCAGGTCAGCTTGAAATAGAAGGAAATGGGTGATAAAATTCAAAGTTGCTCTTTACTGCGGCCCCCAAAATTCTTATGACTATACTATATCTGTGTAGTTCTTGCCTGCCCCTTGCAAGGCACACAACGCTTTCTAGACGGTTAAGTAAATAGCTGCTCCGTTTCTATTATGTACATGTGTGTGTTGCTTTATTCTCCTGACAAGGTCATAAAAATCCGATTTGCAACTGGTTCTGGCGCGCCCTTTGGAGTGCGTTGTTGAAAGAATGTTCTTTGTAGTCAGATAAAATAGCAAAGGTTTGAGAAACGCGGCATATGCAAGAACTGATGCCCGGCCCTGCGCAAAATCCTGGGGCGTTGAAGGCATTGTGAGAACTGAAGCGTTTGTTTAAGGAATAGATTATCCTATGTAAAAACAAGCAGTGATGCGCATGTGCCTTAATGAGCCCAGCCATGAGCGACAAGGCCCAACTTTCAATGGCTTAATTTAAGCCACCTTTCTTAACAAGCAAATCTACTTAGTACCAAGTTTAAGAGATGAAGAACAACTGTACTTCTTAAGGTAAGTGCTGGAAACGTCCCTAAGATTAATCATTTTGATATGGATGGGTAAGGTTAGCCGACAAAAAATGTAACACTAGAACGTTAAAGGTTGATTGCGTCGTCACTTTTTTCATATATGTATTTAGATTTATAAAGCTTTAAGGTCTGTCAAACAAATAACATTAAATTAATTAAACGTATTGCAAATTGTAGCTGAAACGTTCGCTCATATTGACTTATAGTTTCTCACATGTTTGAAGTTCTTGGTTTTCATTGCTGTACATTGGTAATGTTGAAAAAAAGCATCTGCTAGCCAGCATGAGTGAGTCACTGGTTGGCCTTGTTTTGTGCGTGGGAGTAAATGCACTTCATAAAGCTAGCTTTAAGGTCAGAGAGACGCAGTCAGGTAAAAGTACACTCAATAAAAGGGAAAAAATACACATAGACATGTTTTCAAAAGTTGTGGAAAAGGTTGAACTCTATGTCTTTCAAGTTTAAAACGTGGTTTAAATGCAGACTTGTTCTGTAGCGCACCTGGACTTGGTTAATTGAAAATACTTCAATTATGCCGGTGCTTGACGGTGGTGGACACCAGCATTGATTTTAGGGACTAGGCTGACTTTTAATCAGCTGATCTTGACCTAGAGCAGTGAAAACAAACATTTGCAATGCAATGGGTTTCGCATTTGCTCGACTTAGAGCTATTAGCGTTGTAAAGTCCTAACCGGACTTTTCTTACACATAAATTGAAAATGAAAAGTAATATAGTTGTACATAAGCAAGACCATTTAAATCGCCACGCTATGAGCATGAGCGTGAAGGAGCACACAAAAAGAAACAAAAGTTTGCTCGCAGTCAAATGTATCAGCAGTTATGCAATTATCCATGTAACAGGGTCGATGTAATGAAAAGCGCTCGACTACTGCCCAGCGAGATCGCACTGTGTAGGAAATATTAAATAAAAATAAAAAGCAGACCAGAATCCATGCAGAAAACATAGAGCCTTGTATGTTTTCGGTAGTTGGCCGGCGCTCTCGAGGAGGGCTAAACACTGGAAAAGGCATGACGTATGCATGCCTTTCACAAATGAAATCAAGAGATTTTTAAAAGGCAAGCCCACAAACCAATGAAACTGATGGGCGTGCAGTGTGTGTGGTTAAAAGCCCACAGAGAGAATAGAGCAGGCTTGAGCGCTTGCATGCTCAATCCTAAAAAGGAGGAATTAAATGGATTATTGCACCATCAACGATATACTTTAGTATGTGTGCACTATTATTTCTTGTGTCTCTCCCCTTCACGCTCCATGGTGCTTTGAAGTTTCATATGGATCAAACTGGATCGGCGGTATTAAAGTGCTTTACAATTCAACACTTGTCTTTGGAGGTGGCCTTGTGTTGTTGCTGTATATATAACATTTTTTCGTGGGGAGTGGTATGTGCCCATGTGTGTAGGCAGCTTCTCCCTCCCGTCACATTTATATGCACTGAACTCAACGCATGTTGATGCGCTGACAATCATGAAAAAGCATACACTCCAGGCGGGCCCAACACTCTCTTTCTAAATGCCAATATATTACTTTTAGAAAGGATATGGGTTACCAAGGAGGTGTGAACCCCTTATATTGGCCTCTGTGTGTATATTTCAACATCAAAATATTGGTCAACCCATATATCAACTGATTAATCCATGTCTTCACATCAAGATTCTCTTTTGAATGATCGTAACCAGCCAGATCAGTAGATCTAATGAGGTTTATTGCAAAGTACATGAATGAAAGACACAACACCAGTATGACGTGCAGAGATAAATCCCTTGTTCAGAATTGATAGTCCTTGGGCCTAAGGACTTTCAATTCTGAACAAGGGATTTATCCCGAGATTTCGGTGAATATGGTGCTCATCTAGTGATTTGTCCCTTAATCATCCCAACATAATAATGGAGTTACACAACAACTTACCTTAAGAATACTTGAATAGCCTTGAGAAAGCCCCAGGTTTACGTACCACTAGGGAGTGAAACACCTGTCGACGTTTGTGGCTTCATCTCTGCACGTCATACTGGTGTTGTGTCTTTCATTCATGTACTTTGCAATAAACCTCATTAGATCTACTGATCTGGCTGGTTATGATAATTCAAAAGAGAATCTTGATGTGAAGACATGGATTAATCAGTTGATTTATGGATTTACCAATATTTTGATGTTGAATCATGAAAAAGTATATATTCCTATTTAAGGGGCACAGACGTTTTGACTTATTACGATGGTTCAAGACGTCCTTCTTGCACCACATTTTTTCTTTGGTTTACAAACTCTGCTAGCTATAAAAATCTGCGTTAATTATCTATAGTGTAACATGCCAATTGGCAGTAAACTGAAGAGGCACCTCAGCATGTAGGGATAACCTAGAGTGGTTTTCTCCAGAACGCTTGATTTTGTGCATGTTTGCCAGACAGAAAAGTGTTTTGTCTTTGCTAGCAGGCACACTCACCACCACCCACATTTTGCCGAGTGATGCTCACCAAGTGCTTTGAGGGTCTCTACTACAAAACACATATGCAAATTAGCCATACAGCAGTACACAGCTTCTCTCCCAGAATCTGGGCATGCACAAAAAATGTAGCACAACAGACCTTTTTTTCATGTTACAGAAGGAAAAGCTACTGCCCAGATGAGTGGGGAAAAGGTTCACTTTTGCATTTCATTCAGTTTTTGTGCGATTGTTGCGATTCAGTTAAAAGTGAGTAGAAAGAAGAATGTGTACCTTTGTTACACAATCTGTCTTGAAAATATAATTCTTCATGAATGCAGAGCCTCGTCCATCTGTGAAGGTTCCAGCTGAAATATAAAATTTATCTTCCGGAATTTCATGCATGCTTGTAAGTCTCCTGGCCCATGAGCAGAAAGTACATCTTCCTGTGGTCTCCCAGAGTCACTGCCTGACCGAGTAGTTAGAAGTGTTTCTGGTGAAGTTATGATCATCTGTCATTCAATGAGTATGCACATACATGTGCATGGACGCATTTTATATGGAAAGCACAGTCACACGCCAAAGCAGGTAATGTTTCGATTGGTATAATGTTCACTGTATGTGTACAGCAGCCATCCTACGACTTGTTGATAAACAATGGACGACCATGCCTTTCTAAGTTGACAAAATAAGCTCTTCATGGCTGGCTGTGAGGATGTGAACCAAGGAACCAGCCCAGCTGAAGGATTTTCTACTGTGCCGACTGGGTGCATTTCAAGGACAAAAGGGAACAGAGGGAGAGATGAGCTAGCACTCAGTTATAACTGCTGATAGCCTTACGCACAGTGAAAAGGGCATCCCCACAGGGAAGAAGCCTTTGACAGTGGTGTCCAGGCCATGGTTGAGCTAACGTGGGGAAATGGCATGTCAAGGAGCCTGGGGTAGCCCACCGTTGTAGGCAGTATATTTTATCAGCAGTGACTATTCATCTGATGTATGAATGTCAGACCTAAAAATGGCTAGCATTTTGCACCTCCCAGTGTTAAATAAACCAGTGTTGTGACCTTCAACCAAAACAACATTCTGATCTGTAATCTGACCAAAATATTACCGGTCCTTTGTATCCTCTCACCAATGCAAAACATACTGTGTTCCGCCTTCCTAATTCAAAACACAACCTGTGCCCCTTCCCTCCAATCTCATCAGGAACACTGCTTTTCGTATCCATCCCCAAACTTTATTCTATCCATCTACTCCTGACACCAAAATATACCTTATCGTCTTTCTTGAGAGGAATGGCAGAATTTGACAAGTCATGTGTTTACTGAGAAATCATACTAAGGCACACATCACATAGGGGGTCATTCAGACCTTGGCGGACGGCGGAGGCCGTCCGCCAAGGTACTGCCGACAAATGACCGCACCGCGGTCAAAAGACCGCAGCGGCCATTCAAACATATCCGCTGGGCCGGCGGGCGCTCTCCAAAAGAGCGCCCGCCGGCCCAGCGGAAATGCCCCTGCAACGAGGACGCCAGCTCAGAATTGAGCCGGCGTAGTTGCAGGGGTGCGACGGGTGCAGTTGTACCCGTCGCGTATTTCAGTGTCCGCAAAGCAGACACTGAAATACTTTGTGGGGCCCTCTTACGGGGGCCCCTGCAGTGCCCATGCCATTGGCATGGGCACTGCAGGGGCCCCCCAGGGGCCCCGCGGCACCCCCTACCGCCATCCTGTTCATGGCGGGTTTCCCGCCATGAACAGGATGGCGGTAGGGGGTGTCTGAATCCCCATGGCGGCGGAGCGCGCTCCGCCGCCATGGAGGATTCAATGGGGCAGCGGTAAACCGGCGGGAGACCGCCGGTTTACCCTTTCTGACCGCGGCTGAACCGCCGCGGTCAGAATGCCCTTGGGAGCACCGCCAGCCTGTTGGCGGTGCTCCCGTGGTCGGTGACCCTGGCGGTCACCGGCCGCCAGGGTCAGAATGACCCCCATAGTATTGATCACAATATATCACAACCACTTAAAATTCATATTGTAGTTGTAACAGTTGATATAAGTGGTTGCAAGAGTGCAGTTTTATATATTGCTAGCAGAAAGAACGGTGATGTAATGTGCTTATTGCTGACAAGCTCCAAAGGTTCCTGCTGTCAGTCTGGAGAACTTCGTCCTATCACCTATGCAAATTTTGTTTTAATGTGGTGCGCCATTGCATGACTACAAGAAAAGTTTCGTGTTGCACAATAGATAACAAGCTTGCAAGAAAATGTAGTATGTCACTGAGTATGGCTGTTTGAACACTCTTGATATGTTTGGGTGACCCTTAGAGTTTATTTCTCTTGTTACTCTTCAGTGTCTTTTTTGGGGGGGGGTTGTGTTAGCCAGCCACCAACTCAGATGGTGAAAGTGGTATTCTATTGTAATTAGCATTGCAGATTTAAATGAGGATACTAAATGACAACATTTTCATTTTTTGTTGCAGATAGACGAAGAAGGTAAACGGGAGAGCTTTAGTTATATGCAGGGCCACTGGAATTATGGTTGCAGGAAAAGACAAATTATGAGGCAGAGTTGAACAAATTACGTGGCAAGAAAAGTCCAATTAGGCATTTACAACGCCCGTAAGTAGCTCTAACTCTCGCAAATGCAAGACCTATTGAATTGCAAATGCTTGTTCTTTTTCTCATCGGGACCTACAGGCTTTTCTAGACTGTTCCCAACAGGAAAACTACATCGGAATACCTGCCCTAAATCGGGCGGACAGTCTGATATACTTACTCTGACTGCCCCAAGTCTGTTGTGCTGCCAGTATAAGGTTCCTGCCCGCAGAACCAGTGGGGGTCCCAAGGTAAACACACAATGATATGCCCAACTCTAAACAGAGGGAGCGCTCTCCTTGTTGTGATTGAGTGCTTTCTTTCTACCAAACTCTAAACGAGGTCTACTGTACGCAGCAAAACATGTTAATCAGGTTTCCAAACATATGTATGTCATTGTCAAAGATAGAGAATATGGTGGTTAGCCTGTGATTTGGTTACCATGTTATAGTGTTGGTTACTTGCAGTGCATCACTACTTCCACTTCCTGTTATTGCCTAAACATAGCGGTGCTCCTTTTTCTCAGCTTCCGATCTGTGTTCATTCATCACCAATTAGGATCTGTATTACAATTGAGTAACCCAGTGACTGCCAACTGAACAGTGGTTGGGTCCTCTGTTCGTCAGCATTCATTCCCTGGCATCTTTTTCACTTATTGCCTCCCAAAACCATGTGGTGGTTTGCCGCTGAGGTTAAGTTTATGTTGCTGTACCACGGTAAGTGCGGCAGGAGGTTACCTTCTATCCCCAAGTAAATACCTAAAAGCTGTGGTCTCGCAATTCCTCTTCTTTTTAAACATCTATGCTTCATAGAAACATTCATTTGTAAAAAAGATAATATAAGTTGTGAGTCCGAATGTCTTCCTTTCTTCATTGTTTTCGGCCTCTAGGTGGTGAGTAAGTCTTAAAAATCATTTTGACACTCGTCATAGTGCCTCTGTGACTGGGGTAGGAATCCATAAATACTGTTCTTAAAAGACATTGGTCGGTTCTGCAAGAGTGTACAGAGATTTGCAACATCATTTTATGCCAGGACCACCACGATCCCACAGCTCTTTTAACGGGTAACTATGCACAAATTAGGTCACAGATTGAAGCAAGTGGGTCAGTTTAAGAACAATCAAGCATGGGAAGGTTTTCAAATGAATTCAATAAAACACGTTTTAAGGATGATTTTGTTTCTTGAGTGAAAAACATAAGAATGGAGCTGGGTTATAAATGAGCTAAACAGCATGCATTGCAGAACTAAACGAAGGATTTATTTTGACAAAGAAAATTGTATGTTCATTTTAATTTGTTACCAGTTCTCTGTAGAAAATGCTAGGTATTTTATTGCTTATGAAGATAGATTATGGTCGTTATGCAAGACCGCAGTATAGGATATTGTGCATAAGTGCACAGTATTACTTGACATTACATGTATTTTCCTAGGTCGAAACTAGAGTGCCCTGATAAAATAGCTGCATATCAACAGGGAACCCCTGTGTGCTGCTAGACTACAATCCCACTGCAAGACAATATGGGCCAGATTTACAAGGCCCTAGCGCCACCGGAGCGTCCCTGCATTCTGCGGCATACATAGAAAGAGCAAAAGGCCATGAATGATTGTTTATGTGCAGGAAGGTGTCCCTTCCCGCACATAAACAATCATTCAAAGATAACAATTTGGTACATTCTGCAGCATACATAGAAGTGCCAAATCACCATTGTAGATTGTTTATGTGCAGGAAGGAACACCTTCCTGCACATTAACGATTACACCCCTCAGTGCAGACACCCTTGCACTATGGTGCAAAGATGCCTCAGTTGGCGCAGGATGCTTAATTTAGCTCCGGCACAGGGGGAAACGCAGGGGTGTGTGTATTCTTGTAAATACGGTGCATCCCTTTGTTTCAAAACCGGCTCAGCACTGCTAATTTTGGTGCAGCACCGTGCCACCCCACGCCAGTTTCTTGTAAATCTGGCCCTATGCTTGGCCAGTATTAAAATGGTTTGCTTTTCCTTACTAGCACAGCCCCTGCTGTCTGCCTCATAAAGGATCACAAAAGAT